>NC_060279.1:105252380-105857380 GCF_021613505.1 Equus quagga | reverse complement strand
GCCAGAGCTTGTCCCCAGAGGGGTGAGGGCAGAAAGGAGAAGCAGGTTCCATCGACGTGTTTGCTGTGATCCAACTTCTCGCAGACAAACGAGGACCGTGGAGAGAACTGGGCCCCTCACTACATGATATAGACGTCAGCCCAGAGAGTCGTCCCCCACAGTGCTCCTGGGTGTGGCTCCGGGCCGCCCTGCGCCTGTGCCTGGCACAGAGTGAGCATCCCTGAATACTTGTTGGCTGGATGGATCGACTCACAACCAAGCAAATACTGGAGGCACAACCCAGCAGGAAATGAGGCCAGAAAGTCTGAAGGGTTTTCGGTCTCTTGGTCAGATCTGCCTTTCTCCTTGAGGACGCCCTACGAAGAAAGCCCTGGAGGAGATAATAACAGTGTCTTTCACAATGGAAAGGTCAACCAACATGTGTTTATTGAGTGACTCTGTGGGCTAGCCCTTCATCGGCTTTGTCGGTGATTACGAGACAGGCAGACCCACGGGGTCCTCTTGGTAAGCAGGCTGGAATCAAAACACATGAGAAAAATTAGTGGGCAGCCTGGAGCAGCAGGTCATTGTGTAGAAATGTCCAGAGAGAGCTCAGAGGGCAGGGGTGCTGGGAGCACGAGTGAGGCTGGGCAGAGACTCTTGCAGGGCCGAAGGGGGAAGGGTGGGCGCAGCTCGCCTGGAGAAGACGAGGAGGTCAGGCATGGTGAGTGAGAGATCTCCAGGCCAGCGCAGCAGAGAGGGGTGTCAGTGTCCCCTCCGCTGGGCCCGCCGCTGAGTCCCGGGACAGGGTCTTCAGATCGCGTGGCTCTCGGTTCTCCTCCTCTCTCTCTGATCACTGCCCTTCCTGCTGAGCCTCTTTGAAATTTGACTAAGGTTGTGAGCACGTGTTTCAGCATTTCTGGATGCAATTTGTATGATAGCAAAGAATCAAAGGATATTTGCTATCGCTTTAAAGTATGTTTCTCTCCCTCTTCCTCTGAGCACCTGACCCCACAATCATTGCTGGCTTTGAAATAATAGACCCATCATAATTATGAGAATTAGTCTGGAGGCTTCTGCCTTATTTGCTCAACTGAGGTTATTGTGGCCATCTTTAGAGGTGGAAAGGGTGTCCAGGATCATCTCGACTGAGATGGCAAATTCACAGTGATGCCTGCAGGCTGGGTGGCAGCCAGGTAGTGAGGATGACGGAACGGCCGGGTGGGGAGGAAGCACCCACTGCCCAGCCCTACAACCACTGCTCCTTAGGACCGTGGACCCAGCCTTGTGAGAGAACAGTTTCTGGAAACCGGGACTACACGTGAAATGCCCTGAATTTGTAAATGTTAAAAACAAATTTGGCAAGTGAAAGCCCTGTGTGATGACCATTTGTGACCTCAGTCAGAGTGCTGCCCTGACAAGTTGCAGAAGTGGGAACAGAGGCCCGGGCCCGGGAGGGACGTGGGTGAGGTCACTGGGTACTGGACACTTGTGTCCCCTCTGCCTCCCTGGTCTGAGTCCCGAGGTGAGGTGTCCACAAGTGTCAGACTAGGACCCTTCCATCAGCGTGCTGCCCGCACTGCCTGCTTCTTTCCAGAGGCTTCTGCTTACCCTTGGCCGAGGATGGCTGGGAGCCTCTCTGTGGTTTTGAACCCATGATGCAAAGCCTGATTCAGTCAAAGTTCCAAGCACACGGTACTGGGTGCCACCATCATCTGGCAGCTGGCTCTGTCAGCAGCCCTTCCAGGTGGGGGACAGCGCCCGCGTGGCAGCCCCGGGCGGCAGGCAGGGCACGCCGGGCTCCTAGGGAGGGCAGCCTCAGTGTTCCTATAAGGTATTAAAGGGATAGAGTCAGTTAATGCAGAGCTCTCTCTGTGACTTAATTTATTATAATGTATGTGGCTAAAATGGAGATCACACTGCTGTTTTGGATCTCCGTTTTGATTCCCAAAATTGCAATCATGATAGGTGGATTGTAACCGTGCTTTAACATACAGATGAGGAAATGTATTCCTGGGCAATTTTCCCCTAAGGAGAAGTCAGGGGAGAAGGGGCAGGAGTTTTGAATAACCTTACAACATTTAGCTGTCTTTCTCAGTTCTGGGATAGAAATTAGCGTCGCAGGACTCTGTGAATGAGCCTGCCTTGAACAGCAGCCTGGAAGGGCTTCCAAAGGGAAGGGAGAGCGATTTTCCATATTAGAGGAAAAGTCGCCACTATCTAATCAGGGAAAGTAGTGTCGCTTTGTCAAATTGTTGTTCTTTATTCAAAAAAATAAAAAGTGCCTACTATGTGCCAGGCACCTTGCTTGAGGCTGGGGATGCCATGGAAACCAGACAGACCAAAGATGTACTGGGAGGGGAGCAGGAGCAGTAAGTACTGGGGTGGTGGCTCCTAGGGGTGAGCTGGGGAGGGGCCAGAACGGAGGGAGGGGGCCGTGAGAGCGCCTGCAAGAGCCAGGGCTCCAGGCTGAGGGAGGAGCATCCAGTGAGCACCATACAGATGGAAAGGCAGAGTATTCTCCCTCATTCTGGTGGTGCGCGCAGAGCACCCGTTTGGCGGGGCACCCTCAAGAACATATGTCTGGACAGACTTTTTCCTCAGGCCCAGAAACTCAGCAGAAATACCAAGGCAGAACCAATGGCCCGATGTGCTGCCACTGGGCTTGGGCTCTGCTCTGCGCCAGCAGTGGGCCTGGGCCAGCACCGGCCCAGCCTCTCCTTGCACCTGAGATGCTGTTTGCCAGGAGCGGCCCACCTGTGCCCCCAGCCCAGCATCTGCAGCAGGGCTCCCGAGAGCTGCCGGCCTTGCTGTGGACCGGAAGCCAGCCTCTGCATGGATGTTGGGTCGGCCGGGCAGGCGCGGGTGGGAAGGGCCCTGCGCTGGGAGGAACTGTGGGCAGTCTTGAGCAGCAAGTGGGGCAGGTGAGGCTCATGCCACCAGCCAAGTTCTCCTCTGAAGGAATCAGATGCTGGCAGTGGGAGCCCTGCACCGTCTCAAGGAGAGCCTGGAGGAGCAGCCTGGAGTCTCAGGAGAAGCGCCTGGGGATTGGGGACTGAGGCTACACAGAGACCAGAGCCCCGCGTCTTCCTTTCATCTGGTGACAGCTGGCTGCAGTTGTCCCCTCACAGCGCGGGTCACCTGCGCTCCCTGTTATGAGGGCAGGTCAACAGAGGCCAGTGAAAAACTTAGAAGGAAAAAATGGGCTCCTTCAATCATGCTAGCATGGAATGGCTGCCTAGCCTCCCCAACACATCATTCACTCATTCATTCATTCATTCATTCATTCATTTATTCACACATTCAGTCAGTCAGTCAACAGGATTTACCAAGCACTCGCTCTGTGCCAGGAGGTTTTAGGGACATAAGAGTGGGAAAAATAGACCCCATCCCAGCTCTTAAGAGTAGACAGGCTAGTGGGAGAGACAGAAATTAAGCAGGTGTCACGCGTGCACAAAGTACCAAACCCTGAGAGGTGTCATGAAGGATGGTGGGGGGTGATGAGGGCAGACCCACCTTAGTCTGGAAGTCAGAGAACGTCTCCCAGGGAAAGCAGCATTGGAGCTGAACCCTCCAGAATGGGTGGGATTAAGCAGGCAAGATGGAGGTAGTGGGGCTGAGGTTTGGGGTTTGTGTTTCAGGAAGAAGGACCAGTGAGTGTTGAGATGCCGAGGTCCATCAGGGAGAAAGTTCTCACCTTTCCCCCTCTGGAGGGCCAGGAGCGCTGGCTCTGGATTCTCGTGAAGTTCTGGGAATTCCCTGGACAGACCCAGAGCCCGAATCTCCATGGCCCACCTAAGCATCGCCAGGAAAGCTCCCAGCTCACATCACATCACAGTCCCAAGAAACTGTCCAGGACCCATGGGACTGCTCTAAAATTCTTCCTTAGGCGGCTGGCCCCGTGGCCAAGTGGTTAACTTCGCGTGCTCCACTGCGGCGGCCCAGTGTTTCATCGGTTCGAATCCTGGGCGCGGACATGGCACCTCTCATCAAGCCATGCTGAGTAGGCATCCCACATGCCACAACTAGAAGGACCCACAACTAAGAGTATACAACTATGTACGGGGGAGGGGGAGTGCTTTGGGGAGAAAAAGGAAAAAAATAAAATAAAAAAATAAAATTCTTCCTCAGCATTGGGGTGCCCTATCCCAGGACAAGGAATGGCCTGGCCGGAGGGTGTCTGGGGTGTAGGCTCCTTGCATGCAGGACTGAAGAGCCAGTGGCCTGCATGTCAGGATCGATGGGGGCTCTGCAGAGGTGCTTAGAGGTAAGGCTGCCCATCAACATTTGACACTGACCATCTCATGGATGGATGGACACAGGGTGGTAGGGCCTGAGCTGCCAAAAACATGTGCTTCTCTCTCTCCCTATCATCCTTGTTCTCCACCTTTCCCCCAGGGCTTCCTCCCTGCCCCCCACTTACTGATCTCAAAGAGATGTTTGAAGTCCCTCCCTCATGTCTAGGGAGTGCCTTGAGGACAGGTGCCAAATAAACTATAATTTGGGGATTAGAAAATGTGGAAGTGAGTGGGGCCTCGTTCATGGGTTTCCCGTCACAGGGGGCTAGTGTCACTTTGCGCATTGGAAATGATCTTCCCAGCTTGGCAATGGGAATCCTCCTTGGAGTGTGTCCGGGAGGGGCTGACCATGTGAAGGGATCCTGTGGTGATTGCCAGTGTATGAAGCATTACCTCCTGGCTTGTCCTGGTCATCTGTGTTGTGAGGACCTTGGACCCGGGTCGGGAGGGGAACGGTCAGTTGGGAATCCACCAGCTGCCCTTTCCTCACACGACGTCGCTTGGTTTTCATAAGGGATTGCAGATAGGCACCACTGTTCTCACTTTACAGACAGCGTTTGGAGTCTGGGCTGGGTTAGGAAGCTTTTAGAGACAGACAGCTGGAAGTGGCAGGGCCGGCTTAGAACCCAGAGCTGGCTGTCTCAGAGACAGTGACTTTCCCACTCCGCCATGATACCTATGCAGGATTTAAGGTGGACTGGGGCCTTGCAAACCCACTATTTCATGCAACAGATTCCTTTGTGAGGACTACCATGATCCAATTATTATCCAATTTAACAAACAAGGAAACTAAAGCTCATGAAGCTGTAGCAGTTTGCTCAGGACTACAGAATTGAGATTTGAACTCAGATCTTGGAGTCAAACAGCTCTCTGTGTTCTGAGGTGTTCTCATGCCCCAGCTGGTCCCTCAGGCCGGGCAGTCTCTGCCCATGCCTGGGGGCCTTGCAGACATTGGGATCCAGCTGCTGCCCCCTCCCCTGCCAACGGAGCTGCCTGTTCTTGCCCCTCTTTCCCAGGGCTCCGTGGAGGACACACTCATCTTGCTTAATTGGTTCCTTGTCCCTCGTCAAGATTTCTTTGGACTAGTCTGTGGAATTCTCAGAGCCTGGAAAGTTCCCTTTGAGAAATTTGCCAACACTTGATACTTTTATCTGTGATCAAAGGAAGAATGAGCACACTTGACCTTCCTGTTCGAAGCTGCTACCCAGGAAGTTAGTCCTGCCTGGAGCCAGGGTTAGTTCATTTATTCACACATCATTCATTCATGCATATGTCGGGTGAATAGTGGTCAGACGCCCGTGGGCCAGAAGTGGAGGAGGAGGAATCATATCCTTGTCCTGTGCAAAGTACAAGCTGGAAGGAAAGCGAGTGTCAGAGAAGAACAAAATCCAGACTCTGCACCTGGCCGGAGAAGCTGGTTGAGGGCCCACTCAGGATGTGCCCGGGAGCTATCTGAGGTTTGTAACACGGCCTGATTTGTGATTGAGAAAGGTCGCTCGTGGATGTCAGAGGAAAACAAAGCTGCCTGTTAAGAACTATTAGTCTCTTGCCAACCTCTACAAGGGGGAAAGCGGTGAAAACTTTACTGAAAGCGTCACAGTGTGTTGGCTAGGGTCCACCGCCCTTCCAGCAGCCTGGGGCACCAGCCTTGCAGGACAGTGACACCCCACGGGAGGCAGGAGGGCCAGTCTTCAGGGCATCGGCTCTGGCTTTGTTTATCCTGCAGATACCAAGACAATGGACAGTGGGATAGCCTCAGCTGTTTCCTTGGCTCCTCTGCTCTGTGGCCTGAGCCAGGGCCAAAGGTTTTGTCCTTTGGAGGTCCACCGGTCAGGCAGCAGATCTCTGGGAAGATCTATCTGCCATGATGGGCAAAGCTGGATAGATTTTTTTTTTTTTGCTAATTTTTATATATCAACTAAAGTATTTATTACTGCAAGGTATTGAAAGGTTCAGCAATTATTCAAACAAATTTTAAATCTTGATCCAATGATAGTACTCATCTGATAAAGGTTCTCAAATTAAAAGGTCTGGGTAAGTCAGTGCAGCTCATAAATGGCAGTAACTTCAGAGCTGGCAATTGACACTTGTTTTCTGCCACTGTTTACTCTTCAATAAAAAATGCATATTTACCATAGCAACCTCCTGATCACGTGGGCCATGTCTTACACGCTACCCTCTAAAACAGAATAGCTTCTTAAAGAAACACACACATCCTAATATGCATGCTGTTCAGATGCAAAAATGTGATCTTCATAAGGAAGCCCCTTTTCCTGGGATTTAATGCTAATAAACACGTCATCTTTATAGAAATCATTTTGGTCCCATGTCTTAAATTTTAGGGCTTTCCTTCTGGAAATCAAATTAAAATTACTCTTGGAAGGGCTTTGATTATCTTGAAAGTTTGCCGGTTATTTATTTTAGCGCAGTTCTAAAATACATATATGTTTATTTGCATTTACATACACACAAACACGTATTTTTTCCAAACAGCAGCCATTAGCATCGTTTGGAAGGGAGTTCGGTGTAGATTCTAACGACTTGCTGCTTCATCTGTGATTAAAGATTGTCGTCTCTGGGAGCTCACTTGCAGCCCGAATTGTTTCTCACTGTTAACTTGGGAGAATCGCCTGTGTCTTCAGAGCCTTGGAGAAACCGCTCCGACTTGGACTCTCCAGGAAAGGAACGTGCCCCTCAGTCCAGACCTTTTGCGTGTGTGTCCTGGTCCACAGCTTGGCGCTGGAGCGGGAGCACTGTGGTCACAGGTCTCTGCCCTGCCTCCATGCCAGCCGCCTGGAACGTGCCCCTTTGGCAAGGTTCTTGTTCAAAGCTACTATGTTAGCAGCTACTGTGAATTGGAGCATATCCTGTACCAGGCGCCGTGCTAAATGAATTATCCCCACTCTCCGCATTTGCAGATAAGGAAACCGAACCTCAGAGAGCTTATGTAATTTGCCCAGAATTACACTTCTAAGAATTGGTGGAACTGGGTTTTGACCTGAAGGCTTTGGACTGCAAACCTTTCCACTGAGGTTGTCAGACTTAAGCCGGGAAGATGAGTGGGCGAGCCAGAGCGGCCTTGGGCGAGGGAGGCAGTGGGCAGACCTCCTCCTCAGAATGTCCCCAGGGATCCCGCAGGGCCTGGGCCTCAGCCGAGGTGGAGCACCCTTCCCACTTTGCTTTCACCTGTGCCTGGCAGCCAGGTACCCCTGTGCCACAGGTCTCTGTGGATGCCACAGCCCTGGGGACGCACAGCATGGCTGTGGCAGAGCTGTGCTCAGGACCCCTCTGGGTACCTCAGCAGGCTCCAGGCGCAGGTGCATCGGAACCGGGCCTGCTGGATGTTTAAAATTCCTTTCAGCCACATGCAGACCAATCTGGGAAACAAGAGCATATTGTGACTCTGTTATGCTTAGGGTCTTTGGGGGAAAATCCGATTGTGAAGTGAGGCAGGGCTCTCCCTGGCAAAGTGGCATTGTGACCCAAACTCGGAGGAGGAGAATTGCCCAGACCCCACGCCTGGCCAGCCGATCGGACCGCAGCACGTCCATGAGCCATTCCATAATTATCCATCGTGGGTGCCTCCGTGCTGCCTCAATAGATTCTTTAAAATGGTGTGTGTGTTTCCCGCGCCACCTCGAGTCAGCCCCGAACTGTACATACGTACAAGCGGGGAGAAGTAATTGCTTATCATGTATCTCTTTGTTCCAGACACTTTTATAAAAGAGTATGTATTATGTATGGTGTGACCTTCAAATGTCAGGAATGTGTTGTGCAATAAACTGTCAATATTTGTGGTTATAAGGTGCTAGATGACTTTTACAATAATTGGAACGGCTATATTAAAAGCTTGGATCACTCAGCTGGTTAAAGAGAAAGACACAGGCCAGCGTTCATCAGGGACTTGCCTTCTGCCAATGATTAAATGAAAGATATTGCAAGGTGCTTACGATGTCTTCTTTGTTTAAAAAAGAATATGGCAAAACATGTCTCCAGGGGAGGCGTTATCGCCCTCCCTGTCCTTTCGGTGTGCGTGATTCCCGGGGGAAACCTTGGCCCCGCAAGTTACGGCGACTGACCAAGCGCATTGCAAAAAAGATCGGTCCAGCTTGTTCTCAGTGTCATTTAAGTAAGAATTCCTTGAAACATACCCGGCCATCAAAGAGATCTCCTCCGGTCTTCTCCCCACCCCAACCCCACCCGTAAATGAGGGGGCTGTAAATTATCTTAAGAGGATCTTAAAAGCTATAGTTTTTTTTTAGAGAAAATAAATTATGTAGAAATCTTTTGGGAATTTATGCTTTACTGAAAGTAGAGACTTCTGTAGTTTTTTCTTGTAAAGAAAGGAGGACTTAATTTAAATTATGAAAAAAGGAAGGCATAACAAATATTTTGCAATAATTACAATAGTAATTGGGGCATGGATTACTTTGAAAATATCTATTGTACTATAGTCTTCTGTGGATTAAAGACCCTATGCGTATGGCAGGCTGTTTCTTCTCGTGACAGTGAGACTTTCCTTTTTAGCCAGGAAGTGGGCAATGAGATAGTGGAAGGTGCCTCAGCAACACGCCCAACCTTCTGGAAAGCGCACTGTAGTCTTGCTGATGATGATTGTGTGTTTGTGGTTCCTTCCACCTGGGTGGAGAGACAGCTGGGAGACACCCGAGGCCACCTCCTCCAGGAAGCCTCGCTGGGCTCCCCTGACCTTCTGCCCACCCTGCTGGCCACACACTCCAGCCCCTGATGGTGCCGAGCCCTCTGGTGCGTTTCTGGAATTTCGCTGGTGTCTGCACAGTTCCTCCCAGGCTACTCGAAGCAGCTCCCCCTTGCAGTCAGGAGCTGATCTGAGCCTCTGACTTCCAGTCTGCCTGCCTCCTCTGAGTCTGTTATTTATTGGAAAAAGTATGTACAATTTAAAAAAAGTATGTGTCATGCACTGGCTGTGGGCTGAGTGCCCACCACGTGCTGAGGATAGACGCCAACCAGCAGTAAATGGCTCCTGTTGGCGGAGCCTGTGTTCTGGCGGGGGAGAGGCAGCGAGCAGACAAACCCATGGGTCAGTTAGAGTCTGCAGATGGTGAGAGAGGTGCTGTGAAGGAAACCAGAGGGAGCGTGCTGGGAGCCAGCTAAGCGGGCTTGACAAGGGAGAACACAGAGGTGGGGCTGGAGGACAGTCTGGTCAGGATGAGGTCAGAGCAGCAGTGGGGGCCACGCAGCCGGGAGGTTGGAGACCATGAGAAGGAGTTGGGGTTATTCTAAAGAGCTATGGGACAAGTGGCCTGTGCCTTCGCTGCACTAACCAGGCTTTTCCCAGGAGATGGCAGTTCCCTGGGCCGTCCCTCTCCAGACTCACTCTCCTCCCTGGTTCTCCCCACCCAGGCCAGGTCAGAGGTGATTCTGCTCTGTGCTGGCTCACCCCAACGGTCTCCAGGATGGGTCCCAGCCCACCATCGGCAACCAGGCCAGAGGGAAGAGAGGAGCGTGCAGAGCCCAGAGAGGCCCATCCCCCCAGGTGCCTTGTCCCACATCGATTCTGTGATCCCAGATCTTGCCCGCTGCATCCACAGCCACAGTCCTCATGCTGGGGATGAAAACTGCCTGCCCACAGCCGGCCCTTAGGGCCTTGGGAGAGCTGGCAACCCAAGGATTACAGAGGATGTTGTCAACAGCAGCATCACACAGTGCCAAAGGGAAGAGAGCCCACGTGTGGCCCCGTCTCCAGCAGGGGCTTCCGCACCCTCCCCGACAATTAGGAAGCACTCTGGGTTTGGGAAAACCGGAAACACATTTGGCCCACCGCACTTCATTTCGAAGCCCTTGTGTATTTTAAGGGAAATTTAATCCGTGTGTTTCTGATTCATTTTCACTTAACTCATCAAAATGTTGCTTTGGAGAAGCTGTTTGAGATCCTGCTATCTTATATTTTTTTTCTCCAAATTTTAGCCGTTTAATAACCTCTTTCCCCGGTTCCAGAAATCCTGTCTTGCCAAAAGCAAATGGAGCTGTGCACAGCTTTGAGTATGGGTCGAAGGTGAGAAAAGGCAGCGACAGAGAACGTTCCACCTTTCCACCTCTCTGACGGACCAGCCACGAGCCCTGGGCCTTGCTGGTGAGCCCAGCCCAGTCCCGAGGCCAGGAAGCCAGAGGGAAGCCGGCCGCTGTCCTCTCCCAAGTGGACGTCCTTTTCTAAGACAGCTCTCTATTTAAACAAATGCTTTCGCCAATCCATATTAATGCTTAACTGTTTAAC
This sequence comes from Equus quagga, assembly GCF_021613505.1. Taxonomy (NCBI): domain Eukaryota; kingdom Metazoa; phylum Chordata; class Mammalia; order Perissodactyla; family Equidae; genus Equus; species Equus quagga. The sequence continues at coordinate 105,846,850 of NC_060279.1, read as the reverse complement.
ATGACTATATATGGCCATCATAAACCAGAGGACTTTGAGGAAACCACAGAGACACCAAATTCATACTGACCCAAGGCCTGAGTTACGTCTTCCAGGAGTTAAGTAGAATTGTTTGCAGCACTGTTGTAATTTGTATGCTTATCTTTAAATTAAAATCATTTTTAAAAATAAAAGGAACTCTTTACTTAACCAGGAATCTCCACCGCAGTAGTCATTGATTTATTCGAGTCTGTTAATTTTAAAGTTTTCAAAGTAAGGGAAAGTGTTAAGCTTTTCAGAGGAACGATCCATTCCTTTGGACTTTCTCCAAGGTGTTAGTTATTTCTCCTCCCCTGAAAAGATCTTAAAGCACTGATGTATGTGGACCAAGACATTTTTTAAAGATGTGATGTTTTGGGGCCCTGCTCGCTCTTAGACCCCACAAATAGTTTTTGTCTTCCTTAATGAAGTGAGAGCTGTGCTTCTGAGGTGCTCTTTGCACAAGGCAGACTTTCAGAATTAATGGCACGACTCATCTAGGAAAGTGTATTCACTGTTATACTAGAAGTTCCAAAGAAATGGAAATCCATGGCGTTTAAGACATGAAGTAGTCAATGCTCAGGGCTACACACGGCTGCCTCGGTCATGTGAGGCTGCTGGGGTAACTCTCCATGCGCTGTGTGGATTTGCCGTCATCACCGTCATGATCTTCATCATCATCATCATCATCATCATCGTCAACATCATCATTATGATTCTTTTTTTAATGGAAATCATTCCAAAATGTACTTTTGGGCATATGAAGGGTAAGGCTGCCTGGCGTTAAGAAGAAGTGGGACCTGAGGATCCATGCACAGTTTAAAAAGAAACCTCTCTGTGCCTCCTCTTTTTTGTCTCACTCTGCCTCTGTTGGCCTCTCCCTGGCTCTCGTCCTCGCTCTCATTCTCTGAATTAAAAGGACGACCTGGAAGATAGATGAGTTTAAACCCAGAAGTCCTCACCAATAGAAGGCTGACTCAGTTGGTTCCTGATCCCCGCCCACAATGACAGCTCTCCAAATCTCCGTGGCTTAACAGAACCAAGATTTTTTTCTCATTCATGCAAAGTCTGGCATGGGTGGGCTCCTGTCCATCGGTGACTCAGCGACCCAGGTGCCCTCCATTTTGTGATTCTGCCACCTCAACCCTCGTGTGGCAAGGTTGCTGTGGACAGGAAAGGGGTGGTAGCAGCGGCCTGCTGTCTCTGCGCCTGGTCTCAACATAGGGCAAAGGAAGCTGGGAAAAGCAGGGGCACCTGGAATATTTAGAAGCACTTACCATCCGTTTCATTGTCGTTTCCTCCTATCTCTCGAAGACCCAGCCCCAGTTCCTTGGTTTGAGATGAGGATAGGGTTGGCGAATGAAAGGCCACAAAGAGGCGGTGGGTAAGACAGCCTGCACTGGGCCTGGGGGAGGGCCCAGGAAGTCCAGACCCCTGGACGGATGGAACCAGGATGGGAGGTGAAGGGAAGCCAGGCATCAGGAACCCCGAGGGAGGAGATTCCTCCTGCTGACTCCTGAGTCAGCCTTCTTGGCAAAACAGCCTATTTTAAATATGTACCAAGGAAGCTCAGTGTTTAAAGCTGACTTGGGGGAAAATCGACCCTTAAAATACGAAATGATTTCATAAACCAAGTTTTTAAATTCCAAACATATATATATGTAGGTAAAGTGCGTAATGAGGCACCTTGAATCAAAATCAGATCGTATCTGTGTACTGCAGGAGAGCCAACCTCGGGACGGCCTCAGACAGCTGCTGATCGCATCTTACGTGCGTCCAGGCTTTAACTGTGGAACAATTGTTTTACCTTTCTAAGCATCTGGTTCTTTGTCCAACTGATGAGGAAGATTCTAACACGATCCTTGGCCTTTTTTAATCCCCCTGGCTCCTCCTTCAGCCACCACTGAGGGACCTCCCTCCCCCTCCCTCTGGCAGGGAAGGTCATGCCCCTTCATGTCATCTTGATCTGGGTTCGCCTTGCTGTACACCCAGAGGATTGGAACAAGCAAATGGAAATGTAGGAGGCACGGTTTCTGACTTTGAGATGACAGAATTAGGAAGGTCAGGCGTCTGAGGTCTGCTCACCTCCAAATAACAGCTTCTGGAAACAGAACTGGAATCATAATTGGGTCCATTTCTTCTTTCTTAGCTTGTAGGATCAGGAGTAAGCTCGCAGAGCGTTTGATACCTATTATAATTCACTGGTTCTAGGCTGAAACTCTAGAAGGGCGGCCTGTGTCCCTCTCAAATATTATTCCCTGCATCCATACAAGACATCCATTTCTGAAGAATAGATCCCATATTATTTAGTGGGGTCAGGAAAAGAATCAGGGATCCCAGGAGTCATTTCTCAGCCGTTTCCCCATCATATGAGGCCAGAGCACTCCCAGGCTGAGGCAAGGAGATGGCTTCTCAGCCTGCAGCCAGATGCCCTGACTGCCAGGACACCCCGGTCTCTAAGCGTTGGTAGGGCTGCCCCCCTTTCCTGGATGTGCAAGGAGAAGCAGATGACAGGTCTTAGGCTGGCCTCTGTCCATACAGGCACCTCCTTCTACCCATCACACTTACAGAAAGTGTCTGATCTGAGGGAAGAAATATTGCAGGTCGTAGGAAAAGGACATTTAAAATAAAGCTCAAACCACTCCACAAACAGTCTGACAAAGGACCACAAAAGTAATTTTTCTAATGCTCCTTCCTTTCTGCTGCCTGTTTCCTGGGGGGCTGAGGAAGAGCTGGTCTGTCTGTAAGCAGGACCACTGATGGTTTTGCCTGCTGGCCGTGTGGGATGCAGGCAAAGCCTCAGGCCTCCATCCTGGGGAGTGCTGCAGGAGGGCAGTGGCCAGCTTTCACAGTCTGGTGGGGTGGAAGCCAAGGGTAGCTGGTCTCTCCCTCTGAGCGAGCCTCTGGAGTTCTCGGTGGGTCTGGGCCAAATGGAGGGCGCTGTGCTGGCCGCTGCTCCCCGCCCAGGCGCAGTGCAACTCACACGCACGCCCGGGAGTGCGGGCCAGGCGGCTGGAGCTCCCTCAGCCTTCCCTGTGCTTGGCTTGCAGCCTCTTGGACATTTCCTGGGACCACCCACAATTCCCCTTCATCGTTGCTCAGAGTTTGTTTTTCTAGTTGGATTAGTCTAAGAGTAAACGCCATAGGCCTCTGGCCCTCCAGAAAAAAAATCCATTTTTGTGTAAAGTGAAAATTAGACTCTTAAATCTGCAAAGAAAGCTGTTTATCTTACAAATTTATTCTTTTTATTGGGCCACACATATCCAAGATAGAAAGATAAAAGGAAAACAGATCCAGGCCATCACTTGGAGCGACATGCAGCGAGACGAAGCTCACCCCAGCTCCCGTAAAGCCTTCCACAGTGGCGAGGAGCGCCGCCTCGTCCGTGTGTCTGTCCACAGCGCGCCCTGGGCAAGGACTCATGGAGAGAGAGCGGGGTGCATCCTCACTCTCTCTGTTCACTTCTGTTGGACAGCCCACTGCTGCTGACCACAGTGGGTCCTTGAAGGAAGAGCAGGGGAAAGCACGCTGGTGCAGGTCAGGGAGCTGGTGGCCCTGCGACAATGTGACGTCAGAGTCCACGCCCGCCCACCTCTGTCCTGAAGCCAACCTCCGGGGCACTGAGTGCTGCGATGATTGGCATTGACAGCTTTGGCCTCCTCCCTTGAACAGGCTGTCTTAACTACGTTGTGGGGAACTCTCAGGCAGCGTTATAATCAGGCTCATTATTGTTTTCGGCTGACCTCATGACCCCACAAAATGAAAGCTGATTAATGGCGGGAGGACACAGGCAACATGCTGAGGTTGGGGCTGGTGGGGGCGAGAAGGTGGTTAGGAGACGGCATTCCAGCTGTTTAACCTAGGATGCAGTTGACTTGGAACTGGCACCTGGCCATTGTTCTCCTGGGCTATGGGCAAACTGGCTCTTTAAGACAGAAGTGGCCGCAGCCCCTGGTGGACTCACCTGCAGTGTGGAGTGCCTTGCTGTGGCTGCATGTGGGGCACTTGTCTGCTGTGACGTTGCAACACGCTCTTGTGCCTGTTTGCCCTTATCAATAGCCATCTTTGGTCACGTTCCCACATTCGTATGGGCAACCACATACTTAGGCCTACGCAGGGTGAGTTCCAGATGTGGGTGAACTCAGTCCTCCCAGAAAGTCAGTCTCTCAAAATTATGAGGAAAAAAAATGCTGGGCAATTAGACCCTTTGAACAGCTCTTCCAAGGAGGGTTGGAAGAGTTGGGAGAATAAGATGAAAAGTGAGCCTTTGAAGAGCTTTTCCAGGGTGACGATATCGTCCTGCATAGTCCAAAGGCAGAGAGGATGCTCCAAGCCAAAGGGTTGCCACGGCTGCTCAAAGCAAACATCCACATAAGAACTGAGTGCGCATGCGCTCGTCTTGCTCATGGCCTGTAAGGCTGTGGCTTTTGGCTGTTAGAGAACACTAGGAACGGATGTTGCAAAATGAAAGCAATTTGCGTTTTCCATCGCTTAGAAGGTCCAAACCTTGTTTATTCCGCTCGCTGCAGAACTCACAGGTCTGCTCATTATCCCGGAAGTTTCCCCTTGTTCTCCTACTGGATCTACCGTGAGGCCCAGAGGGCAGGCTGGAGGCCATGGCGAGAACCCACCAGCCTTAGGACCTTCCGTTCTGTGCCAGGCGGTCAGCCTGCAGCTGTGCGGGGAGGCCTGCAAGGCAGGGAGAAATCCAGTCCAGAGAAGAAGCCTCGCGTGCCTCCCCTGCCCGGAGACGCAGATTCCCAGCTCCTGCCCTGCTCCCCTGATGTCGTCTCTTTGTCAGTGTGATGTCAGGCCTCGGGTGTTGCAATAACGTATCCTCCAACCACTAGATATTTTCACAGTTTTATTTACTATTATGTCCCATCATTTCTGTGCAGAAGGCAGCCGTATGTAAATTTTATTCTATTTTCTAATGGTTTGGGTTACATAACAAATAACAGCAGGAGGGAAAATTTGTATTGATACTTTACAGAGGAAGTTCTCAAGCCACCGCACGAAGATTTAACTGCGGTGCTCTAAGTTTATGGGAGTTCTGCAGCTGAGTTTCTGCACATGACTTTGAATATGTCACTGTATGTTTATCATGGGCTAATTGTGGAACTGCATTTCCATACTTTTTCTTCTCCCTTTCATGAGATTACACCAGCTAGTGATGGATACAAGACTCTACAAGGAAGAAATGATCAGTTTTGGATAATTTTCTTTCCTGTCCCGAAATAGCTGTGTGTCTGCATGTCTTAGGGACTCAGCCGAGACACGTTTTTTTCGTTTGTTGCTTGATATAATGCAAATGTGATTTCGATCCTATAGCAAACTCTCTGGCTAGTCCATATTATAAATTAATCACATTCAACAAACACTAACATTTTTAAACTTTCGAAAAAAAATATTTAATAGGAGCTAAGCAAAAGAAGAAATCAAACCAGCTGCTGACACAGCTGTTTCTTTTCTTGTGTAATTCAGTTCAATATAAAGGTACCATATGCTGCTTAAAATGATGATAGGAAAGATGAAATAATTTAAGAGAATAACAAGAAAATACATGAATTGTCAGCATTCTGTCAGATTTAAAGAATGAAATAGACAGGTGTAGTATTGACATGTTTAACTTTGTGTGGTGTTAGCAGTTTTGGTGCGAACAACTTCTGACATGTGCTGAAGTGATGTGAGAACGTTTCTCCTCCGCTGCAGACATCGGCGAGGAGGCTGGGAGATCCACCGGCGTCCAGCAGCCCGCGCTGCTCCGCGACAGGAGCCTGGGCTCGGCCATGAAGGACTGCCCGTACTGTGGGAAAACCTTCCGGACATCCCACCACCTCAAGGTCCACCTGAGGATACACACAGGTGAGAGATGTGGGACGCAGCTCAGAGCAGGAGGCCGGGACTGCCCCGCGCCCGTCTCCGGTCCACACTGACTTAGTCATTGGTGCTGAGTTCTCCCTGGGCCTGTCTATACACCACTGTATGGGTCCGAACTGACCCTAATGTCCTGCTTCCTCACTTCGCAATCACCTTCCCAGATGAGACCCGGGAGTGTCGAGGGAGCTCTCCCGTGGTCCAGGTCTGGGATGGGGGTGCTCTGTGTGAGGCGCCAGGAGACTTTGCTGCCGGCTTCCTTCCGAGGCACTGAGACAGCAGCTCCCACACTCTGAACGACCCGCATCTCTCAGGTGCAGGTGACAGGAACCCCGCTCAGGCTCTCCCAAGTGTAAAAGGGAAAGCGCAGCTCCCCTGAAGTCTGGGTGGGCTGGCTTCGGGGTATGGTTACATACCCATATCTGGGACGGGACAGGTGGAGACAGCCCCTCACACCGCACTGAATGGAGGATGGGTGGCTCTCCGCTGGTCTCCTCAAAAGGAAAATTGAGGTGCTCTTAACCAAACAAGGGGAAACGGCTGCCGGACCACTCCATCATTTCTCCTGCTTTGGCGTCATCCTAGCCCCTCGTAAGAGGACTTCTCTTCGTCTCTCTGCCTTGTCCCTCGGTCATGGTTCTTTTTAGGTTTTCTGCTAGTTGTTTGCACGTTGCCGATACAAAAAGAAAATCTATCTGAGATATGGACACCTCCATTTTCTTTGATTTTTCTCCTGACACTTTATCTATGGGAGTATGAGCTGCTTCAGAGGATAGACAAATATGCCATCTATTTTCAAAAATAATTGTGGTCTATTTCCCAAGGAATCAATAAAGCTCAGGGTTGTGCAGGATATTTAGTGCATGCGGACCTCGTGTGCAGTGTGCAGTTAAAGACGGGGAGCCCCTCACCTGGAACCTTACCTGGTGCCCGCAAATCTCCCTGACACGGAGAGGAGCCCTGAGGACAGGTGGCAGTGGGCCTCCAGCTATCTTCATAGCCTGGGGCGCAGCTGTGTGGGGCCACTGCCCTCCCCATCCTGGGTCACTTCTTTCCTGGAGTCCTCCCAGGCTAAAGAGGGATCTCCTAAGATTAGGCCCCCGCTTCCATCCCCTCCCAGGTCCTGGCGGGGCTCTGATCCCATGGTGCACTTTCTTCAGCCTCCCGTCTCTCTGCGCCCACCGCCTTCTTCCTGCTCCCCGATGCAGACTGCTTGTTCCTGCAGCAGGAGCTTCGTCCCACCACCTCTCCCCCCGGGACGTGCTTCCTGCAGGTGGCCACTGGGGGCTTAGCTTCAGTGTGGCCTCTTCAGGGAGACCACGCTGACTATCGTGTCCACGTTATCCCTCACACTCGCTCCTGCTTTATTTTCTTCATAAACTTAACGCTTTCTGAAATGATCTTGTTAGTTCCGTTGTTCATCTCCTTATGTATCGTTTGTCTCCCACCAAGTAGAACCTGAGAGGGCAATATTGTCCATCCTTTTAACTGCTAGAACTTCCAGAACCCCAGGGCTTAAAGAGCACTTTACACCTAGGGGAGGCACAATAAATGTATTTGAAGGGTGGACTGACAGAATGAATGCGAGACTAAGTGCGTGGCCCTCCTCCTGTAAGCCGTGCCCTGTGCCAGGCGGCACAGAGGGGCCCAGTGCAGTGGGGAGGGTGGCCCCTTCCCCCAGGGGAAGCGTGGTCCTTCTGGAAAGGCAACCTGCACACATAGACCCTTCAGAAGCCACGGCATGGCAGCCAGGCTGCAAATGCTAGATGCCTGGTTGCAGATGGAAGAGCCCCCTCCCCAGGAGCTCGGTAAGGGTCCCTGAGTTCCTGCCTCAGGATCTTCACACATCTCTGCCAGACAGGTGGCTTGGCTTGCTTTCTCATCCTCAGAGACTGGCGCCAGCCTCCCCTTCTCGGTGAGGTCTCTCAGTGATCAGGCTGAGGCAGCTCAGACATCGGGCTTTCTCAGATCGTGCCAACGCCCAACCTCTACACACTGGAGCCAGGTTCCCTTGGGTTGTGGTGGTGGTTGGGGGGGGACCCACAGACTGCCAGGTCATGGGAGGCAGTCCACCAGGGCACGCGGCATTGGGTTGTCCACAGGTGTGTGGTGATCTGGCCAGGGGTGTCCTAAGATACCGCCCTTTTCTTTAATGTAGACACAGGCCCCTGGCCAGGTTTGCCAGGTGGGCGGGTCGGCCCTGCCAGGGAGTGTGGGTCAGGAAAGAAAGGGCAATGCTTCCCAACCAGGAGCTCTCCCGACCCTGTGGGCCCCGACCCCCACCGGCTGGCCTGTGGGTAAGAGTGGGCACTCCACGGAATGTTTCTGGGTAAATTAGGACCACAGCTGGCAGAAGTCCTGCTGAACCCGGGTGGAAGCAAATGGGTACTGCTTTTGGAAGTTTTAGGAAGATAATTTTTCCCAAACTTCTGCTTCACAAACTTCTGACGTTTGTGACCAATAGTCTTTGGAGACACAGAAAAGCAAGCCAGGGCCGTGGACAGAGGCATTCTGGAAACTTCCCGGAATAAGGGAGAAAATGAAAGAAGCCATGGAAACATCACACCACCAGCCCCCTCGGAAACAGCATTTGCAGTGTTTAAAAGGCGGAATGATAACCAGATAAAGATCAATTTCCTTTTTATCAAAGAACAAAGAAGTTGGAAAATGCTTACACTTGTGCGTTTAAATAGAACAGAAAGTGTTACATGTTATAAATCACCAAAGTAAACATCCATTATGACAATGCAAAAGTGTAGATTACATGAGTAATTAAAAATCAAAATCAAGTGATTTGCTAATAAACGAGTTCACATGGGGCTCCAGGGGTGGGGAGCACCTCTCCGTGTGTCTGTATTTCTAAGTGACATGGCCAGAGGACGGCAGTCTGTGAAACAGAATATGTTTTCCAAGATGCCGTCTTTTGAAGTTTTTCTCTAATGGACTCATAGGAGCACATTTAAAAATCCAATGTTTAATAAATATATTTTAATTAGCCAGGATCTGAGGTTTTACATTCTCCATATTTTTCTGTCCTACTCCATCTTTTTGAGAAATCTTGATCATATAACGTCAACCGATAAAAACCACTTTCCTTTTTTAACTCCACTACATTAACTCAATTACCACTCTTCTTCGCCGAACACCTGTCTGTTAGAGCGGCGCTGAGCAGATGCACCGGGCAGGGTGCTCTGAACACCTGGGCGCTGGGGGAGCCTGCAGGTAGCGGGAACTCCTCTGCTCCCCCCTCAGCTCCAGCCAGATCTGTGTGGGACTGCAGGGGGCACCTGGAGGACCCCGGGAGTCCCCAGTGACCCTCAGATCCTAGAGGCCGCCCCACCCTGGCTCCTGCAGGGCAGACGTTGATGGCTGCCCACCCAGGGGAGGCCGAACTTCTCTCCCGTTTGAAACATTACCTTGGGCTGGTCAGGACCCCATCGCCGGACATGTGCCATTTGTCTTCTAGAGACACTGCTGGTCATCCAAATGCAGAGCCAGTCAGTGCGGACTCAGAGAGCAGCTGGTAGTAGGGCTCTCCAAAGAAACAGTATGTATATCTATACAAACTGTCTCCATTACGGAGGCTAAGAAGTACCAAGATTTGCATTCGGCACGCTGGAGACCCAAGAGAGCAGAGGGTGTAAGTCTGTCTGAATCCAAGTCCGAAGCCAGGAGAGGACACAGGTCCCAGCTTGACAGTCAGGTGGGGAGAGCGAATTCTCCCTTACTCGGCCTTTCGTACTCTTCAGACCCCCGACGGATTAGATGAGGCCCACCTACCTGGGGAGGACTATCTGCTTCAGTCTACCAATTCAAATGTTAATCTCATCCAGAAACACCTTCACAGAAACACCCAGAACAACATTGAACCAATTGTCTGGGCATCTCGCGGCCTAGTCAAATTGATACTTAAAATTAACCACCACACTGGGGCCAGCCGGGTGGTGTAGTGGTTAAGTTCATGCACTCTACTTCTGCAGCCCAGGGTTCGCAGGTTTGGATCCTGGGCACAGACCCACACACGGCTTATCAAGCCATGCTGTGGCAGGCATCCCACATATAAAAAAATAGAGGAAGATGGGCACAGATGTTAGCTCAGGGCCAATCTTCCTCACCTTCACCCCCAAAAAATTAACCATCACAGAGATGCGTCAGCAAACATTTAGTCCTAGCATGCAATGGGAGGCAGGGATGTCCCCTAGGTTACCCCTGACCAAGGCTAGCCAATCGTTTAATTACCGGCTGCCCCCAAATGCACTCCATCCTTTCCCTCACTGCCCCTCTGCCAGCCCTGCCTTGGGGATAGTCTCCAGGGTCCAGGGTGTCTGTTCTGTGCACAGGAGGTAGGCAGGTGCTGCTCAATTCCTGAAAGGCTGGAGGGATGTGTGTTCCCCACCTAAGCCCCAGACGGGTGTAACACCCATGCCTTGGCTGCAGGACCCCGGGCTGCTTCCCTTGGGCGGCTCTCCTGTGTGTTGGCTTTCCTGGGAGGTGCCCATTGTTTCAGGAATGACCATCGTAGAGAAATGTAATAAGCAACCTCACTCGTGAAAACTTGGAGGCATGAAAGTTCAGGGACTAATTAAAAATAAATCTCATTAGTTTTTTCCCTCTCAAATTGTGCAAGTGGTTTATTAATCTGGTTTTGACGTGCTGCGTGCACTGGTCCTCCGGCCCTGAGTGGGGGAGCTCCTTTCGGGAATGGATTTGCGGAAGGAAGCCAGCGGTAGTTTTCCAGGGATCTCAGGGTGGGCTGAGGGGCATGCCCAGCCCTGCCCCCCACCCCGGGTGTGTGCCTCCATGAGGCGGCCCCTGGGCGCTGGCTGAGTGGGACGACAGGGGTGCCCTCCTCGGCTCTCACCTGCATTCTTGTCACCAGACACTAGGCTTCTTTGTCCTGACAGGAGCAAAGAGGATCGTGGAAGTGGGAGGACTTCTCTCCTGGAGCACCCCCAAAGGGCTGTGTGCCCAGCGGAGGGTGGGGGCTGGGAGTTATCTTGCCTCAGGACTGAGGCAGTGTCTGCACAGCACGACTGCAGAAAAACTGAGCCACCAGGGAGGATGTAACTACAACGCTAATAGCAAGGGTAGCCAGCACTTTCTATAGACTCACAGGTGTGGGCACTGTGTAAGCGCTGCCCTCGAACTCACTCCTTAATCCTCACGCCTCCTCGGTGACCAGGTCCCACCCTGCCCCCTTGCAGGAGAGGGCTGAGCCTCAGAGATGTGAAGTTACCCACTCGGAGTTGCCCAGCATTGACTACGGGGTCGCAATGCAGATCTGCCTAATTTGGAATCCCATTCTCTTAACCGCTGCGCTGTATTGATATTTTAACTTTTCTGGGTGAAGTTTTGGCTTGTTTTAGGAATTAATGCAACATTTCTTTGACAGTGTGTGTCCACACCCTCACCAGCAGGAGGAGAGGAGGTGACTTGGACCCACAAGGTGTGTTGACGCAGCCTCCTGGCGATTTGAAAGGGAAGTCCTGTGCCCTCTGGCTCCTCCTTTACCCCTTACTCAGACTGGCCTGAGGCCAGGCTTCCTTGATCCTGCCTGCCTCAGTTTCCCCACCAGCACAGTGAGGTCAGGGAGGTGGTGAGGCAGGGAAATGGCCACCGTAGCATGTGGAGGCCCTGAGCCCCGCTTGGAAGATGGCGTGGAGCGGATTCCTCGCCGGCGGGCATCAGGAGATGAGAAACCCTCACGCCCGGTTTGCTAACTGCGTTTCATCTTCAAAGAGTTTCCGAGTGAGCACGGACTGGTGTGTGGATGGGGGTGGACGTGGAGGTTTAGCCGGCCCGACCCAGGTGCCTGACGCCCGATGCACAGGGGAGCGTTTCCTCTGCAGGTGAGGTAGCCAGGCTACTTAACATTTCTAAAAGCACATCGAAAAGTGTTCACAATGGGTTGGTTCAAATGGGTGCTTTTCCGGTTCCCTTTTCTAAAGTGAGAGCGTGTGTTGTTGTCCTTAGTGGGGGACAGCCACCTGAGTAACGATGGAGAAAAAAAGATCCACTTGCCCCAAAGGAGATGATTCTTTTTTCTCCCTTTTGTTTTGAGTTAAAATTCCATCCTTTTTCTATTTCTAAGATGAACTGAAAGCCCATTTTATTCCTCCATCGTCCCCCATCCTTGCTCTTCCTGCCTTAATGACATCCCAAACTTTTGTTGAAAATAATTGATTGAATTTAAATTTCCTTAAAAGTTTGAGAGGTAATGTTACAGTATAAATTTCCTACCAAACACTAAGTAGGGAAATATCCATTAGTGAAATTAACTACAGTTTCTAGGTAGCTAACAGTGTGCCGTATACAGTAGGGCATGGCTAATGAACACTGCAGAGGGTGATATTTCATTATACAAATTAATGCTCACATTTTAATGGGAAAGTCACATAATGAATCTCGGCTTCAGTGACAGCAATTAGAGACACAGATTGTCCCCTTCTGGACAAGGCGCTGTTTAGCAATAAGCGGCTGTGTGAAAAGTCTTCAGGTTTACAACATATATATGCTTTGGGGGAATTAGTGTACAATTTATATTAATGTACTGAAGCTTCGCTGCAAAGGCACCACCATATTTATCTCTCCTGGTATTAACTAAGTAAAGACATGTAGAAAGACTAAATAAATATCAAACAGAGGATGCAAATACGGGAAAATATTCAGTTACTCAACATAAAAGTAAAAACCCTTTTGGAGATTTAGCACACACATACAAAAAGGTTAGAAGCATGAAGCACTTCTTAAAAGCTTGGTAAAGGGGTTTCCGAAGAGAGTAATATGAATCCGCCTGCTATTTTTGGAGAGGTGCTTGGGTACTTGCTCTGAAATGCTCCAGAGTCACTCACCAGGACAGCGAGGGTCCCTTTGGCATAGCAAGCACCGAGTGGAGGCTCAGAAGGAAGAAGGACATGACCGTGTCAAAGTAGGCACATGAACTAATTAAACCACTGGGGTACATTTCTAAACATTTGTGATACAACGTTGGAGAAGTTAATGCTATTCCAAAGTTGAATCTATATGTTATGCCATATGTCAGTGGGTAGCTGGTTTAATGTAAGATGGTTCCAATAATTTCGTTAGTCTGTTGGAATGATGAACTGATGATTTTTATTTTATTACACCTTTTCTAGCAGAACTTTCTTTCCTAGAAATACGTTGTTTGGGCCCACATCTTATTCCTTTAAAATACTGTGAGAAGTTTCCCCACAGAAGGCCACCCTTGTCCTTACCTGCTTCCTTCAGTGGGTGACTGGCTCACTACTGGGCGTCCTTTCCCAGACATACGTTTCAAACTGGCTGCCAGTCCAGACCCCGTCTGCAGATAGATACCGTGGCCCTCTCGATGTTTGGAAAAGTTCTGAAGTAACCAGGATATTGCACATAGAAATCAGGGTGTGAGTATTTTCTTAGAAAGTCAGAGGTCCTCGTGTCCACTGCTGGCTGGCTGTAAGCAGTGGCTGTCCTCTAGGAGAGGCGTTTGGCCCCCGTCCCGCTGTTGAGCACACTCTTGTGCTCTGCCTGGCTCTGAAGGCATCTGGTGTGTGGCTCCTACAACAGACTGACGCAAAGGCAGTGGATCCCAAATGTCATGGAGGGGACCGGAGGGCTCATGACCCCCAGGAAAGCATGGTGCAGTCTGAGTGATCCCCCCAGTAGATTTGGATTAATTTATGGCCTGAGTGGCCAATCATTCAACTAGACAGAGCTGCTGGCAGGGTCTGGGGCTGCCTGTGCCACGAGGCTGCACGGAGAGCAGCTTTCCAAGTCTCAGGCAGAGGCTGGCCTGGGTGGGAAAGGGCCGGGTGGACCAACGACTTGCTCCTTGGCCCAAGCTGGGGCTTTGTTAGAGTGAGCCTGGCGTGCTCTGGTTGAAGTGTGTGGCCAGATGCGGTGCCCCTGACCACGAAGCAGCTCTCGGCACGGGTGGACTCGCCATTTGTTTGTTGGCCAACCCGAAGAGCAGAGCTTGGTGGGCCTCAGAGCGTGCTGACGCTGCTGACAGTGCCCCCACCCAATCTGGCGCTGGTGTTGTGAGGGGTTTGCCTGTCCACACTAGGATGTGCCCTGGAGCAGCGTGCTGGAAGATCCCTGGGATGGTTGCAGTGGAAATTGAGGCCTTGGGCTGCCCAGGCATTCTGCAGGGTGCTCCCCCGATGGCTCCACCCCTGGGTTTGCCTGGCCAGAAGCGCACCCGTGGGAGCTGGCTGTGGTCTCAGAGCATGGCCGGTGCCCTCTCACAGAGATGAGCGCAGGGAAGGTGAGGGAGGGCTCCAGGCGGAGGGCAAGAGTGGTTGCTCAACTCGTTCAGGGATTATAAAGAAAAACTGGGGGTTTTGTTTATTTTTTAAAGCCCAAATCCAAAGGGGTGGGTTTAGCCCATGGAACTTCTCTCCAGAGCCTTTATGGGGGGGAGGGGTCGAGGGGAGAGGGAGCCGCTGGCTTCCCGGAACTTGGCAGGAGGTGGAGCCACAGAGAGAGACACGTGGACAGTGCGGGGTTCTTTGTGGGGGGCGGTGTGCACGGAGGGCAGAGAAGGGGCCGAGGAGGCCTTCCAGAGCCATGTGCGTTGTGTGCAGGCGAGGAACCCCTGAAAACTCACCTGGTGGCCCCTAATTCCCCAGGGCTGGACCCTCAAATGCTAAGAACCAACTGTTGCTTCTCAGCTGTGGCCTTTTTCCCTTGGAACAGTGGAGGCCAAGGCCTGTTTTGAACTTTAAAGAGCAGTGGGTTGAGTGAAGACATCCTTTCCTGCACTATTTGTGTGTTTGTGTGTGGTGTGCACGTGTGAGTGTGTGCATGGCGTGCATGTGTGAATGTATGTGTGTGTGGTGTGTGTGGTGTGTGGTGTGTGGTATGTATGTGTGAGTGTGGTGTGTGTGTGCATGTGTGATGGGTGTGTGTGTGAACCTCGCTTGCTTTACTAGCCTTCTCATATGTCTCCTCTGAAAGCCTCAGAGCAGGGGCCGTGTCTCTCCGGTACTTCTTTCAGCTCCCCTCCTTCCTGGAGGGAAGGGCTGCTCATTCGTCCGTTGGATCTTTCAGTCAAGAAGTGTGTGTGAATGAGTGTGCGTGTGTCTGGGTGTGTGAGTGCACACTCTGTGTGTACCTGTGTCTCTGGCCCTATTTGGGAGGCATGGTTTAGCTCTTGACACAAGTTTTAGAGTTGACACGAGGCCTTAGGGAACACGTGCTCCAACTTCCCACGTTCTAGGCTGAGGAAGCGAAGGTCCCAAGATGGGAATCCTGTGCCCGGCGGAGTGCAAAATAGCGCGGGGTCTCTGGTCCCCAGTGCAGACTCTGCGAACACCTGCTGGGGTCTGCAGGTCCAGACTGCCTGCCCTGCTCAGCAGTCCCACAGCACCTGCCGACAAGGGGCCTTCCTAGGGAGGGCCTACGTGTGGCTCTCCACCCAGGCTGCACAGAAGGCCACGTGGGGGCCTTTGAAAGACCCCAAAGCCCTGTCTTCACCCTGGGCCAAGTAACTCAGAATTTCTGGAGGTAGAGGTGGGGCCAGGTATCAGCGTTTTAAAAAACTCCCCAAGCGGTTCCACTTTGGCTTTTCAAAGTGTAATCTTTACGCTGTGTCAGAATCACCAGGGACACTTGTTAAAAATGCCCATTTCTGGCCCATACCCCAGACCAAGGGAATCAGAAGCATTATGTCGTTAGGTCCCAGAACTGGCGTCTTAAATTCCCCTGGTGATTCTAACGCACAACACAGTTTGAGAACCACTGCTCCGGTGTGCATTTCAAATATGTGGCCCTTGGAAATATACACGCACACCATGGGTGCGTCCCTGCCGCCCCCACTGAGAAAGGCAGCTGACCACCCCACCCGGGCCTGCAGGCGGAAGTCCACATTCTCCCTCTGCAGCTCTGCTAATGAGTGCCCAGGCCTCCTCTGCAAACCCTTTGCCAGATGCACTTAATCATTTCCAGGTGCGTTTCTGAAATGCAACCTGAGTCTCACTCAGTACCTGCCGGCCTCACCTCTGCCACCCTCACTGCAGGGCCCTCCCCCCAGGTTCCCGCTGACCCCGGGCCAGGACCCTGCGTTCCTGGTCAGGCTCTCTTGTCACAAGCCCCATGACCACCCCCTCAGCTTCAGGGCTGCCTCTGCTCCAGCTGGCCTCCAGACTTCCAGGTCAGCCCAGAAGTGCCGGTCCACGGTGCCTGTCCCCC
Source organism: Equus quagga (assembly GCF_021613505.1). Taxonomy (NCBI): domain Eukaryota; kingdom Metazoa; phylum Chordata; class Mammalia; order Perissodactyla; family Equidae; genus Equus; species Equus quagga. Next base: position 105,830,767 of record NC_060279.1, on the reverse strand, counting down.
TGAGGGTTCCCTGGCCTCCAGCGAGATGTCCAAGTAGCCGTGGCTGAAGTGAATCCGAGCCTCACACAGGGATTGACTCCAAGAAGTGGGAAAATGGTGCCTGAAGCCATTTGTACCTTTACTTCAAGGGGGATAGTGTCTTCCTTGCGAGAATCATGCCGTTGGCCTAGCCAGAGACAGGTGTGACCTTTCCATTTAGAGAAGTGGATTCCCAGCGGGATCCCCTTCCCAGACCATGAGGCCACCTCTGACGTGGCCAGGGGGTCCTTCAGCTGCTTGTAGCAGTGGACGAGGAGCACACAGCCACCATTTTGAAGGGATGGGCATAGTTTCTCGAAGGTTCTGGCACTCCATCTGGAGATGACGTGGAGTCCCCCGCTCAGAACAGGGGCTGGTGGCTCTCCGTTTACAAAGTCCCAGAGTCTTCCTTCCCCACATCAAATGTGTTACCCGCAAGCGCCCTATGCCTGGAGCAGGAAAGTCGTGGCGTAAGCTGAGACGACACAGCACGGCGTCTGCAGAGGATGCCATTCACCAATGCTTTGCTGTTGCCCTTATCTCAGTCTGCTTTATGATAGAGCAGAGGAAGGGCTGGGGCGTGCCAGGCTTCCCCAGAGAAGGAACCATGGATATGGACAGGGTGCTGCTGTAAACAAGCTCACAGGGCTGTCACAGTCCCATTCTTTCCACAGAGCCTTTCGATTCCAAAGCCTAGAAAAGACCTTGGATTGCTAACAAATTCTTGGAATATGTTTAAATCTGCATTTGTTTACCCTCCTCTCTTGCTCTGTCCCACCACGTGCACAGGTCCAAGTTGAGTGTTACGGTATCTTTTCCGTGGTGGGAAGAACAATACAAGTTGGTGTTGAATTTAAATAAATATTTAATTCATGAAAATGATCTTATATGTTTTAAAACACTCTTTAAAGCTATTTTTATTCTCTAGAAAGCGCTTAGTATAGGTAAATTACACATTTTACTACTGGAGCATTAGGTTTGCCATTAGCACAAATTTAAGGCGCTACAAAGACCAGTAGATAATGTTAATTTCAAATACAGAAACTAAATATATTTTGTGCCTTTTTATTACTCATTTTCTTTTAAGTTTTATTGACTGCTTTTTATCTTAACTATATGTCTTTACATGCTGCAATCATAATGCACTGTAATGGTATTAATATTTTATAGAATCAGTATTTATAGTTCTTTATTTAGAAACAATGCAGTAGGTCTGCAGATATCTGAGCCGTCTGGAATGGTGCCCTCCAAATAATGATAAATTACTTGTGCAGTATGCCATTTGCTAATTATATCCATGATTTACTGCAGAGCAAGACTTAAATCATTCATTTCAGTCTTGCGTAACAGTGCCATAAAATTTTTAGGTTTAAAAATGGTTTCCATGTGTATAATTTAAACAAATTTTAGAGCTATTGTATACACAAAATATTGCAACCACCCATTTGTTACATACTTTGTCTTTTTAAACTTCTACTTTTAATGATCACTGTGGCTGAAATTATTATGCTTAATTTTCATAATCATAGCTTTTAAATCTACAGCCGTTTTCACATGTTAGATAAAGAAAAAGATAGCTAATTGTGTGTAGATAGTATGTCATTCCTGAATAGTCCCAAATGGTACAAAATCATTAAAAAAGCTTAAGAGTACGAATTATTCTTCTATTAAAAAACAGTTGTTCTCTAACTAATTATTAGTTTGAGCTGCTTTGTTTCCAAGAACAAATGTTGATCCTCCTAGCCTTGTTCAGCACACCAAAGTGAGATAAACACTTTTTTCTCTCCTTATACCAAAATCCTGCAGGTGAGAAACCCTACAAGTGTCCCCACTGTGACTACGCCGGCACCCAGTCAGCCTCCCTGAAATACCACTTAGAGCGGCACCACCGGGAGCGGCAGAACGGGGCCGGGCCGCTGTCTGGACAGCCCCCGAACCCAGAGCACAGGGACGAGCTGTCCAGCAAAACTGCCTTGTTTATCAGGCCAGACATCCTGAGGGGGGCCTTTAAGGGTCTCCCTGGAATGGACTTCCGAGGTGGCCCTGCCTCTCAGCAGTGGACATCGGGAGTGCTCCCGTCCGGAGACCACTCGGGGCAGGCCACTGGCGGGTCTTCGGAGGCTCCTGCAGACGCTCTGAAAGCCGCCGACCTTCCTTCCAAAAGCACCCACTTCTCTGAAATCGGAAGAGCTTACCAGAATATCGTGAGCAACGGTGTCAATTTCCAAGGGTCCTTGCAAGCTTTCATGGACAGCTTTGTCCTAAGCTCGCTGAAGAAGGAGAAGGACATGAAGGACAAAGGCCTGTCTGATCCTCCTTCCACGAAAGTCCACGGGGCGGACGGCAGTGAGGAGAAAGCTGGTGGGAAGGCTGCCCTGAGGAAGCTGGAGAAGTCTCAGTACGAGCCTCTGGACTTGTCTGTGCGGCCGGACGCCGCCTCCCTCCCCGGCTCGGCGGTGACCGTGCAGGACAGCGTTGCGTGGCATGGCTGCTTGTTTTGTGCGTTCACGACATCGTCTCTGGAGCTGATGGCTCTTCATCTCCAGGCCAACCACCTAGGCAAAGCAAAACGCAAAGACAGTGTCGTCGGGGTGACCGTCAACTGCAAAGACCAAGCCCGGGAGGCGAGTAGAATGCCTCTGCTGTCCTCGGTGCAATCCAGCAAAGAGATGGCGCTTTCCCACGTGACCGCGCCTCTAGACTCTGCTTCTGAGAAGATGGCCCAAGGACAGGTCAAGGAGACTCTGGGGGAGCAGAAGAGCGGCACGTGGCCCGGCCACGTGGACCCCGCGTTTTGTAACTTCCCGTCGGACTTCTACAAGCAGTTTGGTGTATACTCGGGTGTGGTGGGCTCTGGGGTCCCCAGTTCCTGCCCCAACAAGGAGCCTGATGGGAAGGCCCACCTGGAAGATGACGCCCCTATCCTGATCCCCGAAACCACAAACAAGACTACTACCGATGACCTCTCCGACATTGCCTCCTCGGAAGACATGGACTCCTCCAAGGGAGAAAACAACGATGAAGAGGATATTGAAACGGAGCCGGAGATGATGAGCAAGCCGCAGTCTGCCCTGAGCAAGGACAGCAGCAGCGATGGCGGGGACAGCCTGCTGCCCACGGGCACCCCTCAGTCTGCCCAGGGACTAGTCTCACCTTTACCCCAGGTGGCGGAGAAGCAGTGGCACGGCCCGGGCCTTCTTCCAGCCCAGGACCCCTCTGTGGGCCTGCCCAAGCCGGAGCGGGGCCCCCAGGGCCTGGAGAAGCCGATGAACATGCTGTCGGTCCTCAGGGCCTACAGTTCTGATGGCTTAGCAGCCTTTAACGGACTTGCGAGTAGCACAGCAAATTCTGGATGTATCAAGAGGCCAGACTTGTGTGGTAAGTTTTAGAATCCTCTTCCTTTAGTCCATTTCCCAAAACATCAGTGCTGAATCGTGCGTTTAAAAAAAATGACTTATCCATTAGCAAATTTTGAACTAAACATAAACAAACCCAACGATGCTGTATATGCAATGTAGACAATCATGAAAGTCAACTTCATTTAGAAGTTTTAGAAGTCGTGCTTTTGTGTTCCAGTGTGCATTGTACAGATCTGCGAGGCCTGTGCGGGAGGCATGGAGAGGCGGTGGGTGACAGGGTGAACTGCTCCTGGTTTTAATCCATAACTTGAGGGGAAAAAAATTTAAAAAAGAAAAGGAGACGTGGTAACTTGCAAACTTTTCAGTATTTTCAACTTATGCATAAATGCCTAAAGACAATTCTTTACTGCTTTGCTCAGCCAAATCTGCTTTCTTAAACTTTCCTTTGTATTGACTTAGAGGACACTAAAATCATATCACACTAACCACAGTAAAGAAATAAAGCTACCCCCGTCCAAGTAGGGAGATGGTTTTGGTGTGTTTGTGATCCATCTTTAGACATACCAAATGGCAGTTCCTGTGACTTTGGCCTTCTACTGTTGCCTTCTGTCAGTCTGTCTCTTCACCTGTCTGTCTGTTGTTCTAACAAGAAATGTACATTGTGAAGGCCCTGGTGAGCAGTGTTGTGATCCTGTGTGTATGGATTTATGCCTGCCTGATCTTCTCAGCAAATTGGCACTGCTTTACCTTCTTAAAGAATATGGTTACCCCAAAGTAATTCCAGACCTTAAAAACTAATAATAAATTTTAAGCCTAGAATTGGATCAAATGATGTCGAGGTGGGCAGGGAAGATCGAAGTCTCCTGGCACCCAGGTGTTCATATTGGAAAGCCTTTCTCCGAATAGAAGCTCAGTGTGTTATTTCCAGTCCCAAATATCCTCGCTGGAGGCAAATGGACATGGTGCCTTTCCATCTTTAATCTATGAATCGATTTATGTGGCTTTACTTCACCTGTTGAAAAAAGGATGAAAGGGAGGAAAGGAGGAAGAGAGAGAGGAAGGGAGGAAGGGAGGAAGGAAGGAGGAAAGGCAGGAGGGGAGTATTTCTTAATCTCTGATATTCCTTTTAGCCCAGAGTAGGATTCAGGAAGCTGGGCTCGGTCCATGATTTAAATTGATATATTTCTTTTTTCCTCTCCTTCCCTAATTCACTAAGAACTGGATCAAGCAGTCAGAAATATTTTTTGAATTGTCAAAAATCACTAAATGGATTTCTGACAGCTCAAAAAAATATTGACAGTTCCTTATGCTGAATGATTCACAAGGCCCCATTAACCAGTACCCCCAGATCTATTTTTAGCCACGTACAATTCATTACTTTTGAAGCTGTTAAAAACAATATTTAAAAGAAGGACAAAAGGGTTTTATGTCAGTCCAATTTTTTTCCCTTTTCTTCCGGGGGAGTGACGTTTAAGTCTTTTTTTTTTTCATTGTTGTTTTAAGTTTGTGATTGGGGTATTTTTCTTTTTTATTGTTGTTTGGGGATTTTTTTAAAGTCTATTTTCAGTTCTTTCAAATACCTACAGAGGGCCATGGTTCCTGCCAGGAATCCATGCATCAGAAAAGATCAAAACCTGGCATGTTCATAAGCTCATTATTATTGAAATGAGCTCGTATTACCCCTATTAATTTTCCCATCTTCCTATCAATGCTGAAGGAAGGCTGCTGCCTCGAGGAAGCTTGCCCAACGGTGTCCTTCTGCTCCAGGCGAGGGTGGAGGGGAGGCAGGGGCCGGCAGGGCTTGCTGTGTCCTCTTAGCCCTCAGCGCTCAGGCACTTCTCACCCCTCCCTAGCAGCCGCTTGCAACGCTCCCCTGACTTTTCCCGGGATGTGCCGAATCCTTCCCTTAGTCAGCCTTTTGGCCATTGGCCACAGACCTGTGGTGTAAGCGATGGCCCTTCTCCTGAAAGGGGAGAGAGGACCCTCAGGCCAGCCAGGCTAAGAGGCATCCTGATTGCTTCCCCAGCCGAGGGTCCAGGTCGTACTGCTCCACCTTGCACTCCTAGTAAGATGCCAAAACTAACTCTAACTAACTCTGGCCATAAACTGCCTATTTGTAGAAAGCACAAGTTTTGCATTTCATTTGTCCTCGTTTCTTCTGCAACCTCTTGCTTTAGCTTGGAATCTGGCAGCGAAGGCCCTTGTTTGCTTGAGGTGGGGTGGAGGCACTCTCCTCCTGCCTCCAGGACGGGCCTGACTCCGTCCAGTTCTCACTCCCTCGCTCCTATATCCGGCCCACCATAATCAGAATCCTCTTCTTATTTTCTTACTGGCTGCTGTGGTGTCCCAGTACCCAGAAGTGCCAGGCATATTCATCCTTCCTCAGAGTTGATATCTGGGAGGAAAACTTAAATCCACTGGGCTACAAAATGGGCATTTTTCTCACAATCTAGTTCACTCTCTTTCTAGCATTGCAAGAAGCACAAATGATCATTGAGAACTTCCACCCCCATTGGCTTGACTTTGCAAGGCTGGAAATGCCATTGGCACGAGGAATCAACCGTTCCTAATGTTCTTCCCTTTTCCCTGCTCCACTCAAAGGAGATACGGGTTTCCAAACTGAACCACCAGCTCGGAATCTGGTTGCCTCAAGAAGCTGGGCTTTGCCAAACCAAAGAATTATTCTATTTCTCATCTCATAAGAGTTTGGTGTTTGATTTTGTCTGGTTAGTAAATCCAAACCCCAAATTTGATGCCCTTAGAAACAGACTTGGAGGAGGAGCTGGTGTGCGTCTGTTTCTATTCTCACGGGGTGTAAGCGTGTTTGAAGAAGCGTCAGTAAAATCCCCGTTCAGATCACATAGACTCCCCACAGGGCACAGCGGCTCCTCAGACACATGCTGGTGAGTTGGAGAAGGTGGCTCCCAACCCTGAGTCTGTGGGTGACACTCATGTCGTGGGCTCTGCTTCCTGCGCTTCCCTAATTCCGCTTTCTAACTTTTCAAACTCTGGTCCTGCTTTCCTTGGTATAATGGCCCAGGGGTCCCGGCCAATGTGTACCGCCCATTCCTAGCTGATGCCTTCTAACTCTGGTGCGGAAGAATTGATAATGAAGAGAGGGCCGACCCACCAGCTGGGTAGGAGAGGCCTGTGGCTTGTGCCAACACTGAGAGCCTGGGCATGAATTTTCAAGAGATCCTTCCACAGAGGACAGTATCTTAGCCTGTCAGAGACGTGTTACAGATTACCCCGAAGCCGAGATTGAAGCTTAATCTTGGATTCAGCTGGAGCACACGCACTGTTGCTTCTAGAGTGGGTCAGGGCCCACCGGGGACCTGATCTTGTTACGTGGAATCCTGCTCCAGTCAAAGCTCGCCTTTCTTGAGGTGACTTCCAGGCTCCAGGCCCGGCCCACGGTTCTTCATTCTGTTGAAGAACGTAATGCCCAAGGGTGCTCCCCGGCCATCAGAGAACTTGGACGGACTCTCGGTTTTGTTGGTTTTGTAATGGGACAGGATCCACATGAGTATATAATTAGAGGGTAAGGGCAGGCCGGAGCAGCATTTCCGTCCACTGAAAAGACAAGGCAGACCACCTCCTTGTCCAGGCTGAGGAATGTGACGGACTGTTGGGCCAGCCAGGAGCTGGGAGATCCGAGGAGCACGGAAGGCACAGGTTCAGTGTGTACCCGGCAGCACAGATGCGGGTCTGACAGCACCTGTGGGGCTGGCTGCCTGGCCAGTCGCAGAGCCTGTGGAGTTGGAGAGCAACCCAACCACCCTTACTGCTTGCCTCTCGAGCCTGAGACAGATGGCTGGCAGCCATCGTGAGTCTGGTCCTGTGTCCTGTGGTGAGCCCAGGGGGAGGGTTGATGGGGAAAGGCAGGGAGAAGAGCATGACCCCTCTTTACTCTTCAAAGCTCTGCTCTGGAGTTACCACCCCTCAGGGAGGCCAGGCTGAGCAAGGAGAATCTGTCAGCATGTCTGTCACAGGCATAAGGCTCTTGTGCAGTGGCTCTCAGGCCAAGTGACCCACCAGGCCTAGGAGACAGCAAGTGAAAAGGCAGGGCCATTAATAACGATAGACTCAATATTCCCAATTTATTATTCTCAGGTTATTAGGAAACTGGCTTCCCTAACCGAAATTATGCCTGAGACTAAGGATCCTCTCACAGCAATGAGAGAATTGGGACCCCTTTCCTAAAGAACAAAATGATAGGGTGCATTGAAACCTCTCTACTCGTGTATTCTAAAATGTGTGATGAAATGAACCAGGATAACCAAACGGAACTCTCTTAAAATGGGACTTCTGTCCTCCAAAACCTTGTTGATTTCTCGGCATAGGCAGTCTGAAAATATCCGCCATTGCACCAGCTGCAAAGTGTGGAGTAGGAGTTGGCAACTATTTTCTTAAAGCCAGAGAGTAAACCCATTAGGCTTGCAGGCCATGTGGTCTCCCTCACAACTGCTTAACTCTGCCTGTAGCGCCAAAGCAGCCGTAAATGATAATTAAGTAAATGGGCGTGGCTGTGTTCCAATAAAACTTTATTTAGTAGAACAGGCAGTGGGCTGGAGTTGGCCCGCACGCAGGTCGTGGTTTGCTGACCCCTGCTCCAGTGTGAAGAAGGATGTGTTGCCGGGTCGTCCCTAGAGAAGATGTGCAGAAACCTATCTGCTGTTACTCCACCAGCCAGTGCGATGATGCAGGGAAGACCCAAGTCAGTGGCTGCAGAGCTCCATCAATTGCCATGCAATGCCAAAGCCAGAGATGTGAGACAGAGGCAGTCTCTCTTTTCCCAAGAGAGAGAGGACTTGTAGACCCGTTGTGTACCCGTCTCTGGAAGGCCACATCCCTGCCTATGTATTAAAGACTTCCAGGAGAACACGCCCCTCTGGGGCTCGTGTGGCGGTTCCAGAGCTGCCTCCCATCATAGCCGAGGCAGGCAGAGGAGGAAGAGGCAGGGGCTCCGCCTTGGCTCTGATGAGAGCTTGCTCTGTGAAAGCCTAGCTTTCCTCACTGATGGACCGAGGCATGAGGACGAAATGAAGTGATGGGTGTAAGAGCTTGTATGGTTGATTCTCAGAAGAGTTGGCATTTTATAGCAGAGGTGAATATATCCACATGAGGATGGCACAGGGAGATGATGCCGGGGATCAAACGTCTTTTGGTTACAGTAGTCTCTTTAGCACAAAGCAAGCACAAATCTTACTTTCCGTCAAGGTTTTAGAGACATGTATTATTTCTTCATATCCGCCATGCCAAGTCATTGATAACTATTTCTCGGTCTGCGAGAAAGTTAGCTTGGAATGTGATTCTGGCGATTTTGTGGTGACATCCCCTCACAATGGTCCACCATTTCTGTTTCTACCCAATTCTATTCCTGATAGAAGGCAAGTGCTTTAGGGTGGGAAGTAAGTCCTGCCTCCTCAGTCTTTTGGCCAAGAAACGGCTAAGATTGTGGTCAGTTAGAAATTTCCAAGGGAGCCGTGGCTGGGGTATGTGAAAACACTACAAGGGCTGCACATGTGTATGTGAAGGCATCCAGAGCACAGGCTGCTGTGCATAGCCTATGGCAGCTGGTTTGTTTTGGGTCTTGAGGATGATTAAGTTCTAAGGGGTGGCCCTGAAGCTGGTAAGTTCTAATGAAGAAAGGACTTACAATAGGAAAATGGCATAGGAGGAGAGTCACAGAATCCAAATCTGCCGAGTGTGTGGGAGCCCAGGGTCAGCCATCACGAAGGAGGGCAGCTAGCCTGGGAGACCCAGGGGGCCTTGGTGGTAGGGCTTTGTCTCTTGGAGCTGCCATGCTTTATTTAAAGCCCAATGAGCAATCATCCCTCCTTCTCCTCTTCTTTATGAGCTGATTCTCCTGTGGATTGGCATGCAGAGACTGTGGATAAAGCACAACTTTGCATTCACTTCCTTTACCTGATTTGATCGTCTACAGATTGCCCGTTGACTTCCGTAGCCCAGCCTGCTCCCAGGAATAGTGTTTGTGCAGGGCCTGATATTAGACCCCAGTAGGGAGGACCATGTGGCTTGTCCTGAAGACCAAGGGCAGATCCGTTAAGTGAAGGCAAATCCCCACCCGGTCCTGCCTGCCGGCTGCCTCATGACTGGCTGAAGAGCCTTTCCCTTTGACTCTGCTGGGACAAAGCACAGATGCTGCCCCCGGGATCTCCCACAGAAGCCAGCACCCCTGGGCATGCTGGCCCCTGCCCTTGCCCAAAGCTTTGTTGAGTGCACCATGTGGACGAAGAGGCAGCCTCTTTGGATGGCAGCCCTCTCCAAACTGTCTCAGCGTTCTCCTCCTCCGCCCCTTCCCTCTTTTTAAACTAAATGGGAATGCCACTGATGTGATGTCGTTTGCACTACACGATGACAGAACTGTTGTGTGAATACCATTGTATTTGCCAAATGGTCCACTCGTCATTTCAGAACAAACAAATGGATGGTGTCTGTAAGTCGGCAAACACTGGTGACATTCAGCCTTGTTGATGTTCCTTTCCTTTTGCTGCATATTTTTGGCTCCAAAAGCTACTGTCTGAATCAACAGTGCCTCCGAAGCAGGAGACGAGTCTGGTAGCTTTCATCTTGGTTGCCGTGTCCATGTTCTCTTTGGATTGCATAATACCTACTGCCCAGGACCAAGCCTAGGGCAGGAGGCGAGAGCAATCAAGCTCTTTGGTTCAAAAAAAAAAAAAAAAAAAAAACTATACACACACACATTTTTCCTCCCTGCTGTGGCTTAAGATTGAGAAGGAGGAAGAGAATGCTGAGAGAAGAGAGTGTTGTCAGAGCAGACACCCACATCCCTGGGCAAATGCACGCTCTCTAAGCGGGCCCGGCCACCGCGTGTCAAATAGGAGCAGCGTGCCCCATCGCTGTCCCGAGGTGGGTGCAGGTATCCTCAGCTGAGCTTTTGGCATCTGCCTTAGGCTGCTGAATCAAAGTGATGGTCAGCACCCGCAGCCATCAAGACCCAGGCCACATCTCAGCTGCCGAAGGCATCAGCTGCTTTCTTTTTTGTATTCAGATGTGGTGTGCACAGCGCAGGTTTCCAATAAGTAGTAATTACCTCCTATTACTTAGCACTGATCAACAGCACCTCTACAGCTAACGGCCAACCTGCTCTAATCACGCAGACTCTCGCTCCATTCCAGAGATAGAAGGACCAAATTTTACAAATATTGCTTTCTTGTCATTATTCCATTAAACACTTAGGGAATGTGGCCCTGCCCTTGCTTTCAAATGCCTCTAGCCCACACGGTTTCTGGACTGTTTAATGAATCTGCGCATTTTCTTGCAGGTAAGTGACACTCCCTGTTCTAGTCGGTCTAGCTGGACTTGCCCTTGTCTGTTCGTGCTCCTCGGTGGCTCTCTGCAGCTTGTTAATCGTGTAAAGTCGAGAGAAGACTGTATACACATATGTGTGTTGAATGAATAATTGTTATTGGCATAGGTATGTGTATACTCACAGCACACAGACCTACGGTGTGTGGAGCCGAGAATCAGGGAGCCTCAAACGATCGCCCCATAAGTCCACTATTAGTCACGGATTGCGAAGGCTTAGTAACTCGCACGGGAGGAAAACTCCCTCAAAGTCAGGAATCCTGAGTGACAAATGCTGGTGGATCGGAGGTCCCTCCACCTGTGAAAAGTCTGCCCGGGGGGCCTGCCATGCCAGCTTGCCGCAGCTTCCAGAGGTGGGCCTTGCGATGGTCTCGCTCGCATTACTGCTTGTGTCTGACTGTCCTGTATTTTGTAACACTTTAGAAGAATCCAGAAAAGTGCAGTAATTATCTTTCTCCATAGTATTTAAGAAGTAATATTGCTAGTTTAATATTGTGTCAGGTCGTCATATAAACCGGGAACAGATGACGGTAAAATTCCAGTGAATAGCACCTTGGCAGCCACAACTTATAAACGGTGATTGAAGCAGAATGTGTAACTTGTTACCGGGTTATCGTGTGCTTTGGAATAGAGTATTGTTGAAGTCATTAGAAGATATATTAAGGTGTTCCTGGTAATGAAGGCATGTAAGTTATAATAATTGTAGCTTTCTGAATAAGTGTCAAACTATATCTTTAAGTGTGCTGTATGCTGAGTTACAAGTTAGGTCATTTATGAATGGAATGTAAAACAATACTAAAAATGCTTCAAAACTTATCTTGGTATTGCTAATAAAAAAAAAGCTGTGAAACATTAGTGCAGTTTTGAGTCATTATGTTAACTCCTTCCACAACACCCCCCTCACCGCTTGACGTCCTTCTATCTGTCGGAAGCCTCACCAGGACACTCAGGGAGCACTCGTGTGCCGTTCCCCGGGCTGCTTGCTGGGCAGCTTGTTGCGTTTTCCCACCCATCTTTAGGCTGGCCCCAGGACTAACGCTCACAAAGGGACCTCATGTAAAGGGACCTCATGTAAAGGGACCTCCCTATGGGTGGGGCGACCGTGGTGGGTGGGGCAGAGCCAGGCACATGTGCGCCTGTCTGCACAAGTGACTTTCTGGCATCTAGACCCCACGACTGCTCACAGGCCCTGTGGTTGGGGGAGAATTGGGACACAGAGTGTGTGGGCTGCCACCCCACATCCCAGATGTGGAAGCGACTGCACACGCCCAGCCTTCCTGCAGCAAACCTGAACATTTTCTTTTCATCCTGTGAAGGGTAGTTTTGAAAGGAAAGGTACCCCAAATCCTTGGAGTTTGGGATATTTTTGTCCGCTGGGATGTTTTGGTTGTGCTGTTTGTTGTAACAGGCATTCGTCTGCCTTCTCCCCACCCCACATTGTGGTGGGAGACACAGGGAGGAAGGGTTTTGCTTTTTATTTGTGGTGATGTTTTTTCGTCCATGAGCTGGACTTCAGGGTCCTGCCACGTCAACAGCGTTTTCAAGCTTCTTTGCTTGGGCCATTTGTGAACTCCTAGACTCCATGCATACATCTGTCCCTGTCTAACTGGGCCTGTGGGGGGAAAGGTGTTGTCCTCACTTGACGGAATCCCAAGCCTCAGGCCTGGTCCTCACAAACCCAGATAAATTAAGTGTCCTGTGTCAAAGGGAGTGGAAGCCCAGAAATGCCCACTTGAACAAGCCTGGCCTCAGGCACAGGACAGCTGCATCACCTTGACTGCCTGAAACATTCCCTCCAGTATTTCTCATCGAAACTGTGCAGGTGATCCCCACCCCAAAGACCACAGGACAGTGTTTTAGATTGTCTCTTTTATGGGGAAGAGGTGAGAGGTCAGAGATTCTGAGTCTGAGAATAGGCGAGGAAAGCCTCAGGTGAACAGTGTAGATCTGAAACCTCTCTAGCCCTCTGTGCCCACAGCTGCTTCCTAATTCTGTTCACAGGAAGCTGAGAACACACACTGTGGGTTTCGGTGGAAAACATCATGGACCCCAAAATACCCACGCAAGGTAAAGCGAAGTGACCCCAGCCACCAGGCTCCTGGTCCACACGGCCACATCGAGCAGGGCCAGTTTCCACCACCAGAGTGGAGGCAGAGCCTGAGCAAAAGGAAGGACTCCAGGAGAATTTCGTCTTTATTCCACGGCCACCGGAGTCTGGGGAACTGCCCCATGGGGGGAGGGGTGCAGTGCGAGGGAGAAGTCCGCCACGCCCTTTGCTGGGTCCTTGCCTCCTGGTGGCTCAGCCAGGCCTGCCTCACTTCCGCAGGCACAGGGCCTCTCTCTGGGGCAGTGCTGGGTGTTCCCTCCTCAGGGGCCTATAGTCCTGTTTAAGGAGCCACATTCACAGTTCGGAGGAGGGCTTACCACCAGCCTCTCCATGTGGGCCAGGGGTCCCCCTCAGGACCCCTCTGGACCAATGCCTCAGGCCTGGGGACGTGGGGTGGGGAGGAGAGGCCTCTGCTGAAGGCTGCTGGAGGCCTTGGTGCCTCTGTGCAGCGTTGAACACGTTGCTCCGACATTGTCATCATTTATAGTCACTCTGCACACCCAGAAACCTTTGCTGAGGCCACAGCGCTGGCCTTGTCAGTCTGGCAGGGGCGAGGCTCCAGGGTCCAGCGCAGCGTGAGCTGTGGGCCTTGGGAACGGAGGGAGGGCTGCCGAACAACAGAGCATCCCGCTCCTGGCTGAGAGAGGGAAGGCTCCCTGGAGCCATATTGGGGCATCTGCTGTTTTCTCCCTCCAGGAGGGCCCAATCCCTCTAACGGGGTGGGGTCTCCGCGTGTTTCCGCTTCTAACACAGGGGGTATTTCCTGAGTCGCCCCCCAGGGCTAATTTCTCAGGCTGAGAGGACACTTTTGTGGATTCTCATTCTCAAGCTTTTATAAACTGAGTCCCAGCCTCCTCCCACCTCTCATTTCACAGCATCCCCTGCCTCCCACCCACCTCCCCATCATTCCTGCCTCTGGTGAGGAACTCCCCTCTCACTAGTCGAGTGTTCTTGGGAACATCCTGTCTGCTGCTGCGAAGGAGTGGGGTGGATTCAGTCCTCTGGAATGAGCTGACTTCATTTCACAGCTCTGCACGGGGGCTGGCAATTCTGTTTCCTGCTGCCCACCCCCAGCCCCACCTGTTTGCACCCAGATTCGGGGAACCACAGCATCGCTATTGGGTCTACCCTTGGCCCTACAGCCTAGGCCCTTCCCAAGCAGCAATGGCCCCCTGGTCTGAGGCGGGTAAGAGACCCCCTTTGTAGATGAGAGTGGAGTTTCAAGGAGATAATCTTGACTTAAGATAGGGTAGGTCAGGAAGGGAAAGGTGCTCAGTAGTTATGGTAAGACAGTCTTCAAATCCACTTCTTCATTTACACATGTCAGGAAATATGTTTGCTTTGATGAAATTAGATATTCACGGGGGTGGAGAATCTAAACTTTGGGAGGTGATTATTGCTCATGTATAGTCACTTTATTTCAAAGAAACGTCACGATGATTAAATTCCATTCCTAAATATGCAGGAGCACACTGCCGCTATTGTCTCTGCACAAGCAGATTCTTCCTCTTGAGCAAACAGCATGCATTTTCAAGGTTAAAGTTGGGGAACTCTTCACAGCTATTTCATTAGCAAAAATACCCATTTGTGCACCCAGACATTGGCTGGCTTTGCGGGGAGCTTGTTTTCCATGCTCTTTGCGGAGTTGTCCAGACCCACCCATCTAGTGGTTACCCACTGCTCATGAGGTTAAGTTTTCTTTTTCAACTTCTGTGTTGTCAAATTAATATAATATGCTCTCAATTATCCACATAAAAGGAGAAAGGCAACCAAGCAGGGAAAGCAAATTTGCAATTAATTTACCAAATTATTGCTCTTTTTATATGATGGACAAGTCACTTTTGTCTTTTGACTGAAGTGTTTTGTATGTCCTGGGGGAGAGCTGGGGCAGACCATAAGGACAGGCCACTCTGAGGTGTCCCTGCGCCTGGAGCAGGGCTGGAGGCTCCTATTTTGGCAAGATGCAGAGTGGTCTCAGTGGGCAATTAGGGGTTCACAGTATGTTGAGCTCTTTCTTGTTAAGGAGAGAGTCCATTAATCTTCTAAGACCCCGTTGCTGACCTAGTTGGGGGTCTCCCAAAAGCAGACCCTGACATAAGGACCTGGGTGCGGGTAGTTTATGTCACAGTAGTGCGCAGCGGGGGAGAGAAAGAAGGGAGCAAGCTGACACAGGTGTGTTAATTAAGGGGTTGGGGGCTGGGCTCAGCCCCTCCAGGGATCCTTTAGGGTCACATGTGGAGCTCCCCCCGAATTGCCCCCTGAGGGCGGAAGAAGCTGGGGTACTAATCCATCAGCTCTGCAGCTCTCATTAGCTGAGGGTCATTCCAGCCCACCTAACAGCCAAGCAGTCCTCCTGAGCGCAACGAGAGGCCACTGGCACGCCAGGGAATGGAAGGGAAGGGGGTGGGGAACCAACAGCATCCCCAACAGGTGGCAACCCCTTGGCCCGAAAGTTCTTCCAGCCTCGGTGCACTGTAGAAGCTCACCAATCTGCCAGAGCCGAGGATGAGGACAGATACACGATCCATGATTCCGTGGGAAGTAAACTGTGGATTTTAAATATTGAGAAGTGCGCAATCTCTTAGCTCAGGGGCGGGCTGACTGGAGGCCGGATGGCAGGGCTGGCCCAGGGTCAGGAGACCAGGATCTACCAGCAACTGAGCTCCAAGGAGCTTGGACAGTTCATTTTCTTCCATGGGCACCACGTCCCCGTTGGTGAAAGGAGGCGGTACCTGGAAGTCCCCTCAGTACTCTCTGTGGCTTTCATGATCCAGTCTAGTCTGACTTTTCAGGACACCTTCCAGGACCCGGTCAGTCCTAGAGTCCTCAGGAACACTCGTAGGACCCGGATGTGGGAGCCAAGCTGGTGTTCCCACCAGTACATGGACATGTGAGATCTCAGTTTGGGCAAGACCGTTTAGTCTTACAGGGATGGGGCACGTGAGCATTTGCCTCAACATAAAGACCTTTTTATTTTAAATCATTAGAAGAATATTGAGGAAATTCTTCTTTAATTCTGGAAGTCAGTCAGAATTTTTTTTTTTTTTAAAGAGGGAGTCAATAAAAACTGGATTTTGGGATGCGTGGTAGTGCAAAAAAACCCTTATTATTTGACTTTTTTTCCTTTTCATTTTTCAACCTCTTGTGTGGATAACTGAGCTTGAGAGATAGTATTTTTCCTGATGACTAAGGTTTCCTCAAGCACTGTACAGATACCGATTTGAGAATCCAGCTTGTCCTTCTTGGGACAGTGGTCCCTCTTGAGAGCTCCCCTCTCCCACCCAACACTCCTCTCTGGTGCTGCTTAGAGGCAGAGAAAGAGGGACCAAGAGATGAGGGCTCGTGCCCTTCTCCCTTGTGCACGCCTAGGGCACGGGCACAGTTTGCCTCCTCTTCTGCACCTGTGACCTACCCACTCTTCCATCCGCGGAGTTTCCCTGGCCATTCGAAGTCGCTGCTGGCTAGTAAGCCCCCCTGGTTTGGGACAGTGTGTACTTCCCAAGTGTGAGCTCCTCAATTCCTTGGCTTTTTGCTTTCAATTGAACGTAACTTGATTGCCTCAGTTTTCCATCCATCAAATGGTACCCTTGAGTACCCTTGTGCGTCCTCAAGAGAATGAAATGAATTCGAACGAGTAAGTTGGAGGTTGGCAAGTCACCCACGTTTCAGTTATTTTAGGATTTCTGGCGCCATGCAGGCCCCAGGCAGAGCTCCACTGAAAACTCAGAACCTGCCCAGACCTTGCCAGGTGGGCAGGGAATCTGCTTAAGGTCTTGAAAAGCATGGCGCCCCCTTGCCAATCTGTGCTCACCACCTGAAGGCCTCTGTCTGGACAGCTGAGCTGGGATCCTTCCACCCTGGAGAGACCACCTCCACGGAGGAGCCTGTGTGAGGATTCAATGATCTCATTCTCGGGATGGACAGACAACACCCTAGTGGCTCCAGTTGAGCTGTTTGTCCCGTTTTTTAATGCTACAAAGCATTTACAGTTAGGAGACTAAGAAAACTCTCTGGTGGCCAACGAGTGGGGAAGGATTCTTGTACCAGTGGCTCTTTCTTTACATGAGAACTTTGGGCTTGAAGTGTTGTCTCTAAATCACACGCAGGGCAATTAATTTTGAATCCCAAGGGCAATTTTCTTGAGAACTTCGGGGTGAATGTCCTTGCAGAGTGAATCATCACTTCTCATTTGTGCAGTTTGAATGCGCGGATTCCCCTGATTTTGGGGTGCTTTTGTGAAGTCCCCAGTTCTTTTTCATGCCGGTGGTTTTTTCAACAGGAGATTCTCGAGGCAGGTGATAAGGCAGGAGTGTGCAAGGCAGGATGCCCTTGGCATCCTGGGACACACAGGAGGGACAGCGTCTTTGGATGAGAGATTCCTGCAGGTCAGGGGTTCCCAGGGCCTTCCCCAGGCCGGACAACCCGAGGGAGCCAGAGGGCAGCTTGGGGCCTGCAGGCTTCAGGATCCCCAGAGTGGACACCATTCCCACTAGTCAGGGTGTCCCTGGGAAAGTCTGGAGGGGTGGGCAAGCCCTGGGGCCTGGGTTGGGAGGAGAGAGAGCCACAGACGGACTGGGAGCGAAGTGACTAGACAACGAGAGAGGGATGGAAGTGGAGGTGGAGGTGGAAGAGGAGGATGAGGGGGAGCCGCGAAAAGGAGAAACTAGAGACCTGGGCAGATAAAATTGAAGAAAAGGAGAGGGTGAGAGGAGAGGAAATGAGTACAAACAGAGTAAAGGGAAAGATAGCGATGCTGTCAGGAGGGGAGGGAAGAGTGGAGGGAAGGGAGCGAGGACGAGGAGAAAGGGGAGGATGGAGGCGCAAGAACCCGTCTAGGTTGGAGGTGGCACTGGCTGATCTGAAGGGCCTCGGGGGGGGGGGGGGGGGGGGGGGGGGGGGGGCACACGTTGGGGGCGCGACGGGGGCGGGGTCAGGAGACGCTCAGAGCAGCACCTGGTGGATGGGGCCTGGCTTTCTAGAGCATCCTCCTCTGGTGCACCCCACCGCCCGTTTCAGGAGGAAATGCTGCAGCTTAATCAGAATTATTTACAAGATAATGGTCCATTGTTTGCACTAAGACAGATGTTGTCTGTGGGAACTTCGTGTTTTATGCTCCTTTCCCTCGCTGCCTTCGCTGGGTGCAGATGGAATCAAAGTAATGTGAGTTATTATTCCCAGGAGTGGAAATTCGGAGGCGCCTGCATCCCAGCCTGGGCCCAGCTGGGCTGGAGCTGGGCGGGCACCCGGGGGGGTGGGGGCAGGGCAGTCTGCTGGCTGTGGGGCCTTTGGTCCTCCTGGCGGCCCCTGGAGGCAGCCTGTGATTAAGAAGTTCTTGTTTCCTTGAAGGGCGGGTCAGGGCAATTGCCCCGTCTGCTGGAGAGGACGGATGCGCTCTCATTAAAATGCACTTGCTATTTGTTGAGTCAAGAGGTCATCACTGACATCTCAAACGAGGGTGGCCATCTGGTCCTCTTTTTGCCAAAAGGAAAGAGTGGCCCCTCTGGGGTGGGCAGTCCCCCCTTTTTTAACTTAGGAGAAGCCTTCCTCCCGGTCTTCTGGGGTCACTCGGGGGGCCAAATGTGGCCCTGTGACTTCCTCCTTCTTCCTCCCAGGGTGGGGTTGGCCGAATGAACGCCTGTTGTACCTGCTGACCAGGGGAGAGCTGGTCCCGAAGGAGGAAAGATGGGGTGCAGTGGGAAGAGTGTTCCTGTTACGGACTTGCTCCCAGCCTCGGCTTCCAGGCAGGCGGGCCACCCCAGTGTCGCCCATCTTCGTGTGAAGCCAACCTGCCTTTCTTGAGCCCTTTCTGGTTCCCAGCCGCTTCTGCATAGCCAAACTCACTGGCCAGCAGAGCCCGTCTCGTGAATGAGGAAACTGAGGCCAAAAGATGTCAGGTGACTTGCTCAAGGTTTTTGCTACTCAGTGGAAAAGGCTTTAAACTCCTCAAGTCATGAGCAGCCCATCAAAGGGGCCTCTGGACCTCAGCTCGGTCGCTGTACAGAGGGCACCGGGAGAACGGTCCTACAGCATCAGGGAGAGGAATCGACCCAGACATACAGGTCCGCTGCTGAGCCTGGCAAAGGGCATGTGCTCACCAGACAGTAGCAGTCAGTATTACCAGCTACATTATACTGCTTTTATAATGTATGGCATTTCCAATAGCAACCTGTGACCAAGAAAAATCAAAGTGATAAAATACCATAGAGTCACATTTGGATTCTAAAACCAGCCAGTAATAGAAAAGAGAAAGACGCTTTTGGGACAACTAAGTGGCATGGGGCCTGCCATTTGGGACAGCCTAGAGGAAGACAGATGGACATTACCCCCAATGCTGCCCCCTCCACGCCTGCAAGAAGTGTCCCAGAAATTAGTTGTAGGCTGGGGGTTTTGTCGCACTCCAAACCCAGCCTGTTGGCTCCTGTGTTTAAGGAACTTGACTGTTCTCCGCATCATCTCCCCAGGCCCAAGGAATGACCCCCTTATATTTAGCAGCAGGATCTGGTCTACTGAGCTATCCCCCCATCTCCAAGTTTACTTTTAGATAATAAATACGATGTGCTGGGGCCAGCTACCCTTCTAAGTCCCTTATAGACGACAATACAAACCATAGTCTTTCATCTAATCCTCATCGAAACCCCAGGAGGAGGATGTCATTATTCTTCTTCCCATTTTACATGTGAGGGAACGGAGGCACAGGGAAGCTGCTTCCCTTCCCAGGATGGCTCAGCAAGGACGCAGTCTCAGAGCCAGGCCGTGGAGGCCCCCGAGGACGGCATTCTGCGCCCCACCTTGGGGTGCTTCCCTGTGCCTGTAATCCTGTTTGAGATGTGTCAAACGTGAACAACTGACCAACAAGGAAATGAAAAGAGCCCGTTCCTGCCAGCATGTCGCACTGTGTCCCGGGGGGGGAGGAGGGGCGGCTCCAAGGGGTCTTCCTGTCACAGAAAGAACCTGGGCCCTGTCACCCTGGAACAGGCAGGACTGGGCACAGGGCACCAGGCGGGGGTCAGGTGTGCTCCACGGGACCCAGCTGACCTAGAACTTGCCTTGTGACCCTGAGCAGGTCTCTTCCCATCCCCTTGGTGTCCTCGCCTTTCCAACGAATGACAAAATCATGTTGACTCAGCCCAAGATTCCCTTCCAGTCTGAGAATCAATTATTCCTAGGATTATTCAGTCACTTCCCAGCCTCAGGGAAAAAACTATCGTCTTTCCCCCATGCCCCAAGTGAGGGGCCTCAGGGAAACCTGACCCCTTACCTTGCAATTGTTCCCTGGGGTCCCGGTGGAGGAGAGTGGAGAGTGGGTGGCCAGGGCACCAGCAGGCCCTCCTGGCCGGGGCTGCCACAGGCGCGGCCCCCAGCTGTGAAAGCAGCAGAGGTCGGACTGGGATAATATTTATCAACCTCATTCTTGCTGTGTCAGCCTCTGAACAGACCCCGCGTCACTGGAGATCACAGATCACATCTTCAGGGTCCCACAGAGCTGCTTCACATGTGACCAATTACCTCTGTCAGGAGGGGAGGAGGGCCCGCCTCGGTGGGTGGGATCTGAACTTGAGCTTCCTGAGGTCGAGGATGGGGCTCTGAGGCCTTTGAGCCTGTCACTCCCCTATAGCCAGAGCTTTTCTGTTAAAACTGTTTAAATTACAAACCAGTAATAAAAGGATCATATGTGTTTCCCACCGAACAGGTTCTTTAGGGCTATTACGATAATTAAAAACATATGGTGTCTGTGCCCGTCAGAGGGAAGCCGCAGATGTACAAATTAGGTATTATATAAGGGTTTTCTGCCTTTGCCCTTTTAAAAACGTCAAGCTGGAGAAGTTTAAAGAGATAAAATGGCAATTGTGCAGATAGTAGGTAGCATTTTGGTTTTAGAATCATTAAATATATAAACCCTTTTCTTTAGACCTTAATAGGAATAAACGGCTCCTGAGCCTCAAGGAGGGGCGAGAGGCCTGGAGAGGCCTGGAGTTTACGGGGAAATGGCGACATTTCCCACCTCACCGGGGCTTGGATGCCATGAAATCTTTTGCATTTTTTATGACGTTGTTCTGCAGAGACAAAGAGGATTATATTTATTAAATATTGAATTATATTAAAATTGGATTGATGGGAGCAAAGATAAGGATTTCTTTACATTAAACTTTTCACTTTTTAAAAGGCAAAGATGCAAGTATTGATTAGTCTAGAAACAGTCATTTGTTTTAATTTAAAATATGCAATTGATTTTGAGAAGGTGATAAATACTGCTAATAAAAAAAAGTCAGGAGGATTGCCACGGCTGCCCGTCGGTGCTTTCCAACGCAGACATACAGCAAGTTCAACTCTGCTGATCCTTCATACTGAAAAGGATGCTGGCTGGCTGGGGACCCTGGCAGCATCCAGTTGGGCTCTGGGGCGGTGAGAGGACAGGCCTTCGGTCCTGACATGTTGGGACCTGCGCTAAACAGCCGAGGATTTAGCACTTTCTCCTTGCATGTCTCTGCTACAGAACCCCAACCCGACGGCTCTAAAGAAGGAAGTGATGGGCGAGCAGGTCAGAGGAGCAGGGACCCTGCCAGCTCTGCTCCTCGGGGCCTCCACTCTTGCTCGCCTGCAAAACCTGTTGAGGTCCTCCCTGAGACAGTCCCGGCCAGCACCAGGGTGGCCTTATCCCAGACCTGTACCCCTTCCTGCGTGTGTCTACATGGGAAAGTGAAGCCAAGAGCCAAACTGCTAATCAATAGGAATTAATGACCTGAGAAGAGGTTCTGCTTGTCCGGAAGCCCAGCTGCTGGAACGCTCAGTTAACCAGAATTTTTCAAAGCTTGCTGTGTAATTATCGAAATTCATAATAATGAGTGGAGATAAATTATGTGCAACATATTTTTGTGTCAAAATATTTATTAAAGTTTTGAAGACCCTGATGAGGGTGGAAGGCTCTATAACCAGAAAACGCCCTTTCTCGATCATCCTGGCTGACGGGAAGTCTGTGCCCCCTGAGAGAGACGTCCTATGGAATGGGCTTTGTGGCCACGTTGTGCCTGGGTCTTGAGTCCCTGTATTTCACCACTCTCCTTTGCCACACCCTCTCCATGGTACAGAAGGTCCCCTGTCCTCCCATGCCCTTCCCTCTGGGAGGCTGTGACCTGGACCCACCTCTGAGTCAGGTGGGTTCAGAGAGCTTGAGACAGGATAAATCAGAGGAGGGTTCTTGAACTTTCTGCCTCCTGCACAATGAGCGCCCTGGAGTGCTGTTTACAGCAGTGGCTTTCAACAGGGCGTGATTTTCTTCCCCAGGGAACATTTGGCAATGTCTGGAGACATTGGGGGTGCTACCGGCACCTAGTGGGTGGTGGATAGCGAGGGGTGCTGCGAAACATCCTACAGTGCACGGACAGGCCCACAAACAATTATCTGGCCCCAAATGTCAATAGCACCGGGGTTGAGAAATCCTGGAGTATAGGTAGGAGAACCAGGGCTTCACGTGAAATTCCAAGTGGATAAATGATGACAAGTCAAGTGACAAGGTTCACCACCCAGCTTATGCTGTGACATTCAGCTCGCTCCCCGGACACCCTCCCTCCAAGTTGTATCACCTTTGGACCTCGTGCCTTTATGAAAATCTTTGCAAGAAACATGGGGGGTTGGAAGGCAGAAACTTCCAGCAGAGTAACCCAGCGTGTCTCCCAACTCAAAGCAGCGGGCGGGGTGAGGCGCGGGTGGCGCTGGGCAGACAGCGGAAGTCCGCCGGTCTCCTCCGGGGAGTGGCGCCCGCCCGCAGCCTTGTCGCGCACGTGGGTATTACCGCTTTAACTTTTGCTGAGGTAAAATAACCCCTTGTCACTCCGTGCAGGCACCAATCATGAAATGAATTAATTGTAATAACTGTTGTCAACAGAACAAAGGACTTGTTGCTTTCCTAAGCAGATTTCAGCGCCACTGAGAACTGTATACAAACGCTCCCATTGGGCAGGCTGGCAGGACTAGTCAGAGCATAATTGTATCTGTCTGTCTCTTTACTTTGTTTTTAAGGGCGAAGGAATCGAGTTAAAAACCTGTATTTTGAACATATCAATAAATATACCCCTTTTTGTGTTGGTGACGTCTCCTCAAAAACATGGAATCTTTAATAAATTGGCCGGGAAAATAGCATTTGCTGCTGAAGGTACCAAATGAGAGCCAGCTGCAGAGGCTGCCTGTTGACTCTAAGTCATGGAGGGAATTATGCCCAATGACCCTCCCATAACACCCTCTATTTCTGGGAGTTACCAGAGCACGGCCTGCGGACAAGCGATCAGTGGCCCGCTCCTCACGGGCACACGAGTGGCCCGGCCAGCCGAGCGCCCACTGCCTCGCGGCTCCTTCGCAGTGGGGCTCCTGCACAGTGGCGCCCCCATCTTTTGGGTCTAGCCT
This sequence comes from Equus quagga, assembly GCF_021613505.1. Lineage (NCBI taxonomy): Eukaryota > Metazoa > Chordata > Mammalia > Perissodactyla > Equidae > Equus > Equus quagga. The sequence continues at coordinate 105,807,532 of NC_060279.1, read as the reverse complement.
TGCACTCTGAGCACATTCCCTCTTTCAGGAGTGCAGCAGGCAGGTAAGTACTCTTCTACGGCAAGAGTCACTCCTGGAGAGGAGATGGCGTGAGCGGGCTGTGGGCTGGGTCTCTCCAGGGTCTGGTTCAAGCTGTGGTCCCAGCAGAGTTGAGGTCACTTCTACTGGGGAGGGAGGGGACCTCTGGAGCTTGCGAGTGACCGAGAAACCGAGGGTGCTCACCTTGCAGGTCTGCTCCTGGCTTTGACGAGGTCAAAAGTTGGGAGCTCCCCAAAGAAGAAACGCAAGGAAGCTGCATCGGACCCATGGGTGAAGGGTTGAGATGGCAGAAACCTTCTTCAGGGAGGATCATGAACGAAGGATACGGAACCACTTGTGAGAGCTCCCTCAGGTCCATGCCACCTTGTTGGCGCAGGCCCCACTCTCTCCTTCCTCCCATGCCACCTCCTCCTGCTGCTTCTCCATGCTCTTTGACCAGTCTTATCTAAGCATCAGGCTTCATCCCAGAGTCTCAGGCCCATTCCATCAGCTGCACAAGCTCCCCCCACTGCGTCTCTGGTGCCCCTTAGGCAGCCTGCTTTATTTTTAGAGCAAATTGAGGCCTAAATTCATTCCTCCACAGTGAAATGAAAGATTCCTAGACTATCTTACAGGTCATCTAAGAGATGCAGATTAGGGAAAGGCCTCACCCTTGGGTGTTGAACCAGAGACAAGGGTTGGTGCTGTTTCCAGTGTCCAAGCAGGTCCCTGTACCTGGCCATCATACTGCCATCTAGGGCAGTCCTAGGCAGCCTCTCCGTCTTGGGGATCTGTCCCCAAGCAGTGGAAGTGTTCCTGTGGCTTGACCCTGCAGCTTTGGATGGACTACTCCCTGCAGAGGGCCTGGCCACTTCAGGAGCACGGGGAAGAGGAAGCCTCCTTAGTTTAATGCAGCCCTGGCTCAAATGAGCTGTGCATTCGGACTTGTATAGGCATCTCTGGCTAGAACCAGGTACCGCTTGCCAAAAATACTGAGAAGAGCCCTTTGCTGGAAAAAGAAATCTCCCTGCTGCTTCCTGAGGCTGCTCTTCTCTGCAGAGGACCCAGGTATGCAGCTTGCATCGGGAAGGCAGGCTCGTGGTGCCCTCCGCTTTCAGAGGGAACTCCAGGACTACCGATCACTTGAAGGTGCGGGGCCCCTGTCCTAACAGCAGCCTGGGAGTTGGGAGGAAGAAGCCAAGGGGGAACAGAGATGGGGTGTGGGGAAGGAGGTGGAGGGGCAGAGCCCACTCTGTGTCACGGAGACTCTGGGGCCCCATGGCCTCCACCCCTGGGCCTTACCCTCCATTCCACCAGCTTTGCTCTGGTGGATGAAGAGACAGCATTTTTCCAAACCTTCTGGAAGAAGAAGATTCCGTGGAGGGGAACGAGGGTGATCATTTGTTCATTTATTCAGCACATGTTGAATTGTTCCAGAAAGCTGGGAGATGGTCACCGATAAAGCAGCCAAGACGACAGCCCTTATGGAGATTGCATTCTATGTGGGAACATTGGCAATAAACAAAACAAATACAAGTGCAGCTTAAGTGACACGAAGATAATGAAGGACGAGAGGGCAGCACGGAAAGGCCAATTTCAGACGCCTCAAAGGTCAGGGAGGCCTCTCTGAGGAGGTGACACATTGGAAGGAGCCCTAGGGAATGAGAAGGAGCCAGTCGTGCAAAGAGTAGGAGACGCATGTTTCAAGGAGAGGGGACAGCATAGACAAAGACTCTGAGATGGGAAAGCAACAGAACATCGGGGGCTCTTAGATTTTGGGGCCCATGCGCCCCATGTATGTGACTACCATTTCCCAAGGCTTTCTCAGACACAGAGATTTCTTTCCAGCTTCTCCACGGCTCTGAGTGGTCAACAGAGTTGAGACTGGGGCTCTTTTCCCCAGTTTTGCAGATGGGGAAACTGAGGTTCAAAGAGAAAGTCGTGACTTGCACTGTTAGTGGCAGCGAAAGCCTGAGCTGGCCCAGAGCACCTCTGCTTGTTGCTGGCACTCAGCGCTCCCTGTCCGTCTGACAGCCATACTGGAGGACCGTGGGGTCCAGGGGAGGCAGCATGACCGACTCTTTGCACACTAACCCCACTCCTAGGGGGGCAAATCCCACAAAAATGGGTCACATGACCTTGGGAACATGACATCATGAGTAAAACAACCGACCCTCAACTCCCCAAGAGGAGGGTCTCTCCAGTCCACAGACCAAGACTGCTCATGGCAGAGTCCATTCTTTTGCCGACAGCCTGCCAAGTTTTCCTTTCAGGTATCCCATGGATAGAGAGCTGAAGTCAAGACTCTTAACGGCCACACTCAACAAAGTCACCTGGAAAACATGGACCAATTGCTTGGAAATCTGAGTCAAGCTTCCTTGGAGAAAAGCAGATGAATTTCCAGTAATGACTGCCACTCAGGCCAGACGGCAGCTGTGCAGTTTCAGCCCATGCTGACCTTGGCCGGCACCAGGTTCAACCTCTCCTGACACCTTTCAACACAGTGGTCCTGATGGGAGACGCTGCTACGCCGAGGGGCAGGGGGACCCTTGCCAAGACTGGCTGCTCTGCTCTTTTCAGGATCCCTGTTCTTGCCTGAGCAAACTGCTTTCAAATGAATAGCTATTTCTGGGTGATTTTTTTCAGTGTTTCTTCTCCCAGCTGGTTGCTGTATTATGTGCCTCTCATGCCGTTCTGGCCTCTGTGGGAGAGAAGAGCAGCCCACCTTTCGTATTAGCTGCGACACTATCTGTTTCCCAATATTGAAAGGTGAAATTAGAAACTGTAACAACCTTAAAACACCCTATCTGCTCTCAAAGTGAGAAGGTAAGTGGAAAGGCTGCTTTTTTTTCCTAGCAATTTTTGTGATGTTCTCTACGTGAAAGGGTGGATTTGTAGCAAGGCCAGAGGAGTGGGATAAGCATGAACAAGATTGGGGGAGGGGACCCATTGAGGAAAGGCGCAAGGCTCCCAGGTGGGGTCCTCTGCAGAGAAAGGCCCAGAAGAACCACTCCCCACCCCAGGGCCTCCCGCTGCTCAGCTACACCTTGCCTTGGGGAGGCTGGCCTGTGGGTGCTGCCTGGGGAGGACATGACTAGTGTCGATGGCTGGTCCTAATAGCAGGGATCTGCTCCTTTCACTGCTGCCAAAGGTCAAACCAAAGACTCTGGGCTTGAATAGCAACAGGCGGGTCCAGGTGACGCAGGCGCATCTGGTTTCCAGTAGATCCAGCGCTCTTACGGGTCATTCCATGGAAGTAGGTCATTCAGCTTGAAGCCTTCCTGGTGCCATGCTGTGAAGAACTCATGACGGGCCAAGCCACAGTGTCTTAACAAAACTAAGTGTAGGCACTCTACCAGGATCAAGTATACAGATGTCTGGACAGTCACGCACTGCACAGGAACACTTTGGTTAACGGTGGACCACATAAGATTAGTATCATATAGCCTAGATGTGTCGTAGACTATATGCTGTAGGTTTGTGTAAATCCGCTCTGACATGTTTGCACAAGGATGAATTTGCCTACAGGTGCATTTCTCAGAATGTATACCCACAGTTAAGCAACTTATGACTGTATATATATATATATACACATATAAATAATATAGTAAACAATGTAAAAATAATACGAATATATTTGTAATCAATGAATTTCCCCTCCTGGCTTTTGCTGAATTCAATGGATTTATTTTACAGGTGGGCAAGTAAGGTATAGCATGGTTTGAATTTAGTCATTGAAAAGTGACAGCAGGAGGGCTGTGGGCTGTGGTTTGCCATCTGGGCTTGACCATGCACAGACACGTCTACACCAGCACAGGTCTACACTGGCTTGCCTCCACTTGTGCAGCTCCTACCCTGGCTCCTTGTAGTCTGTGCAGGGGGTTACTGGGTTTGCAGGAAACACAGTCAGGAGGTGCTATGAAGTAGAGCCACTCATTCCCTGGCCATTCATTTACTATTTCGTGCAGCTAATATTTACTGAACAGCTCTCCTATGCCAGTCACTCTTCCAGGCATTGGGGCACAGGAGTGAGAAAACAGCCGCAGCCCTGAGCCCCCTGAATCTGTGTTCCCTTCCCTCTGTCCCGCTGGGCACGTGCCTCCTCCACAGCCCCTCTCGTGGGCTGAGACGTCCTGGCGTGGCTTGGAGTGGCACCACCCCTCCTCCATGGACAACTCAGTTGGCGGGGGCTGCGACCCCAGTGGTTCTGTCGGCGCAGGCAGATGTCATCTATTACAGTGAGGGCAACGAGACCAAGGGAGCAATGACATCTTCCCATGTTCGTTCATTCAGCAAATATTTCCTGAGGGCTCTGGTGTGCCAGATCCTTTTCCAGGCCCTGGAGATCCAGCAGTTAAGAAAAGAGGACCCCCAACCTTGCTGTCTTCAGGGAGCTCAGGTTCTAGGGGGCAGGGGGTGGGTGATCAACAAATAACTAGTCAGTTAGAGGGTGCTAAGACTCTGGAGAAAAATAAGGTGAACGAGGACTCTGGGGAGTGCCTGGGTGGGCTGCTACTTTAATGGGGGGATAGAGTGAGGCCTAAGAGGTGACAGTCAAGCAAAGACATAAAAGAGGCCAGTGAGTCAGCAGGAGGATATGGGGAGTGCATTCCAGACAGGAAACAGCCAGGGCCAAGGTCCTGAGGCCACCAACTTGCTTGTACCATTGGGGGACATTGGAGAGGAAACTTGTAGAAGAGGGGACAGGGACGGGCCATGGGGATGGCCTAGGGCCCTGTAGACCATGCTGAGGACTCTGGCCGTGGCAGTCCCACAGGCCTCGAGCTCAGAAGGGCCCTGAGCTTGGTGCAATGCTCTGCTGTCGCTGTCTTGAAATTCTTCCTGTCTGGACCAGGGCCTTGCATTTTCATGCGGCAGTGGGCCCCACAAATTATGTCGCAGTCCTGACTCAAGCTTTTATATCTGGAGGGTGTGAGCAGCATCGAGGTACAACGTGGACCGTACTGCCCGCTGGGGGAGGGCCCGAGCTGTCCGGTAGCTGCGGCGAGGTTTTCTCTTGTCTCAGAGGCAGTGTCTACGCTGGCCATTTTCATATCTGATACTGTGGGCTAGATAGCCGGGTTCTGTTCATGTTGTGGGGACCTGCTGCACCACGTCGTCCACAGTCTTCCCCTACTCCCCTCTGTGGCCCACAGTGTGCCTTCCCGGGCGAGCTACACGGCGGGGCCTGTGGGGTTTCCTCTTGCAAAGCTGCCTGGTCCGAAGCAGGGCTGGGCCTGTCTGTCCTGGGCAATGCTCTGGGTAACTCAGCCATCTGCCAAGGTGAGCCGTCAGAGGAGAGGGCCGGGCCCTTCCGGAGGAGCTTGGTCCTTCAGGAAGCTGCACACAGCAAGCCTGCACACCCCTGCCTCAGTTTCTCCAATTGCATGCTCCTCAGAGCTCACTTTAAATATGCCTCTCTTCCCTGTTTTTATTTCCTTGGGAGGTGAAGTCTGTTTATTTCATAAATACCTTCATATGCTTTGCAGAGAGTATCTTGACAAACGGCCTTTTGATTTAAATAAGAAATGGAAAAAAGTCACCAACTCTTCAACTTTTATTTATTGTTTTTTTTTCCCTCTTTCATTTCCGTACCCCATCTCTTTAATACCAAAATATCAAACATAGAAAGGCTTAAAAAATTAGATGCGCTGGAGTGGTGATTGTAGCGTAAATTTGCTTCCTGGCCGAGGCCTTGTATGCCAAGTTTTAGTCTGAATTACATATTTACAGCTGAGTTATAAACCCCTGAAAAACAGGATTTATCATGGAAATAGTGACACCACCTCACCCAGTCTGCTGTTCTTGGGGACTGTGGTAATATACCGTGCAGAGAAATCAGTTCATTAGTTAGTTATAAACAAAGGACAGAGATAGTAAATTAGAGTAGGTATTTCAGCAGTTTTCTATGTATTTATGACACCAAAATATGCAGCTGCATTTTATTCCTTGAGATAGTATTTAAGTATTTCAGATTTAAAGCGTGTTTTTAGATATGGCCGTGGTGCATTTTTAGCCTCGGTCGTGCCTGGTCTGTCGTTTTATTCGTGGTATTTTCTTCCTTCTCTGTTGCTCATTAGAAAAATGTTAAAAATCCATTTTCGTCTGATTAATAATAAAGCTGATCACATGTAACCTAATTTTCATTCCGTGCTGCCCCTGTCTGTGGAGTCATATACAAAGTGACCTTTGAATCGCCAGTGGACTCATAAAGTACAATAAGCACCATTGTCCTGTCAAAAATTGAAGATGTTTTACATCATTACAAAATTTAATGTTCCATCTTTTCAAATGCACTACTTTTCAAAGGCCACATTCCAATTGAAGCTCATTAAAATCAGACTCAAGTTTCCTGTGGTGGGGATGAAGAGAGTTTCGCAGCAATGGGAGGAAAATGAATCACTCTTTTAAAACAGATATGGTTACATATTAGTTTTGAAAGGTAGAGGGACGGCCGAGCCGCCGGCGGCACCAGCGCGGCCTTTGTGCCCAGGCCCGCGTGGCCTCCGGTTCCGCTGGCTCGCCCGCCGCCCTCTGCTTAGGCGCAAACCACCTCTCCAGAGACAGTCGAGCGGAGGTGGGACCTGGAGATGGGACCTGGTTCTGGAGGAGAGCGCTGAGATCGGGCCGTTAAAGCGCTCGCCCACCGGACTCAGAGCGCTGACCGGGAGCGCCAAGTCCCGCGGGGCCGCCCCGGGGCGCTCAACACTGCGCTGGGGCGGGGACGGGACCCCACCCCCGACCTGATTGGGCGCAGGTGCGGGGCGTCGGGCCCAGCGGAGGCCTGACTGCAAGGAAACGCCTTCAGGCCTTCCGGGCCCGTGCTTCCTCAGCTGTCCCCGGGCCCCTCGCCCTGTCCCCTCGCCTCTGAGTGCGCTGCAGGGCCGTCTCCCTTCGTGTTTCCTGGCTGATCCCGCTGGTAGGAAGGGGCTGGATTGTACAAACGGAAAGATCCGCCCTTGCGTGAGGCTCTGCTGATGCGGTAGAATTGTTCAAAGGCCCGGTTTCCCGGAACACGAACGCACATCCCTTGAGCCCCTGAACACGGCCTCTTCGGGAAGGATGGCGGTGGAAGGCGTCCCCCGTGCGGGAGTGCAGGCTCGCCCGCCGTCCCTCTAGTGGGGCTCCCCGTGTCCTTTGTGAGCACTCGGCATTTGGTCCAGCGAGGGCAACCCAGGTGCCGGACAGGCTCCTTCATACCTCCGTGCGCCGTTTACGAGGACAAGCTTTGGCATCAGCTAGAGTGGAGTTTGTGGCCCAGTTTTGCCACTTGTGACCTTTAGCTGTGTGACCTTGGTCCGGTTGCTCGTTTTTGCTGAGCGTCAGATTCCTCTCGGGGCTAATGCTGGTCCCTACCTGCTGTGACCGAGTAAGATCATGCTCGCGAAGGCCTTAGCACTGAGTCTGAGGCTTAGTTACTGACCATCGCCTGTGGGCTCCTGGCTATGAGGACGCCAGTGTTAGTGGCTGTTTTAATTGTATCCAGAAAGTCACTAGCTAAGTTGTGTCCTAGGAGACAGTTTAGAGAGCTAAACCATGATCACATGACTAATAAGTGTGGCTTTCCTAGTGGAAAGCAGTTAACTATTGCTGTGTAACAAACAACCTCAAAACTGAGTGGTTAAAATGACAACAATTTATGTTTTCTCACAAGTCTTTGGGTCAGCTGGGTGATTCTGCTGATCCAGGCCAGGCTCCACTGATCTCAGCTGGACTTACTCATGCCTGGTGGCTGGCTAGCAGGTCAGCTAGGGACTGGCTGGTCTAGGGTGGCCTTGTCTGGGGTGACTTGGTTCTGCTCCCTGTGTCTCTCATCCTCCAGCAGGCTGGCCTGGCCTGGTTTGCATGCCAGAGGCAGGGCTCCAAGGGAACAACGGAAACGCGTGAGCACTGGCATGACTCCGCTTGCATCGTCACTGGTGTCCCAGTGGCCAAAGCATGCTACCTGGCCAAGCCCAGAGTAGTGTGGGAGGAGAACAGCAAGGGGTGAGGATGCAGGGAGGCATGAAAAATGCAGCCACAGATTCAAGCGATCTCTTTCTGTCCCCAAAGCCCCAAGGGGCACATCGAGTGGTGTGGACAGGATGGAATCAAATGTCTTAGAAGATATTTTCATTCCTTCAATTTCAAGATACCACTGCGGTAAGATGTTCTGTTATGTTTTCTAGTCTGTTCTGAGGTCCTTCCTGCAATAGCCTGTTTTCCCACCGCCAAGGAAACCTCCTTTCTTCTGCTGGTAGGATCTCTCTTCTTAAAAGGACAACCTTGGAAAAATTTTGTGACTTGTTGACTTCCAAAGGGATGTGGTTGGAACTGGGCAGATGTGCTGCTGAGTCTGAAGCCCGGTCCTCCCCATCCCCCTGCGCTGGCTTCCCTCTTTCCTCTAGTTTCTCTCCTGCTGCCTCGCCCCCAGGAAGACCCACTTCACCCAGTGGTTCTGGGCTGAGGATGCGTTCTAGCTCCTGGTGGCCAACGTTCCCATAGGCCCCAAGGAGGCCGCCCCCGCCGCAGCCACACCTGAGCTCTGAGTCTGCTTACACTCTGGGGGGCTGAACTGCAGTAAGAGCCAGCTCTTAGGAGATCTGGAGTCCCTTCAGGGAGTCCCTGTCCCTGGCTGGTGGGAGTGGCATCTCCCAGGGCACTGGTGCCAGGAGCCTGACCATGACTGTGTGCGTGCTCAGGGCAGCTGGGCTCAGACGCCGGAGATGCAGGCGCTGGTGAGGCACACCTGTGCGTGCACAAGCAGGCGTGGGTATACCTGTGCGCCTGTGAGCGCGTGGCGGCGAGCCAGGGACCAGACTCCTCACCTACTGCTCCAAGAAGGGCTGGGCTGAGGCTCGGGGGCCTGGCAAGCTGCTATCTCTCAGCCCGCAGATGCTCTGTCTGGGAAGGAGCTGTCACAAAGCGCTCTGTGTTCAGGACCCTGTGGGGAGCTGTGACACAGTGGGGCTCAGAGGAGATCCCAGCCCCCCCCCCCCCCCCCAGGCCTCAGAGCAGCTTGTCCTTACCCTCCTGCCCCTAGGAGTCTGCCTCTCTGGGCGTCCACAGGGGTCCGGCAATCCCAGCTTCTTGCTTCCTGGTCCCCTCTGCAAGCCCTCCCTGCTGTGTGACCCCGTGGATGCCCTCCCCGGAGCCCTGGGCCAGGGTCTCTGCAGATCAGACGGGGCAGCTTGGCCGCAGGTGGGCCCAGCATTTCCTGAGTGCTGTGTGAGCCCATCAGGCCTCGCTGAATCTGTCAGTGCTTTCCTCAGAAGACCTGGTATTCACTTTGGAATTGTGAGCATTAATAGCTTGCTTTGGAACCTCCAAAATCTGAGAGTCCATCTGAATTTAGAGAAGCAGATTTTATAAAAGCCACTATACAGGTGAGATTAGTTCTTCTTCTTCTTTTTTTTTTTTTGGTGAGTAAGGTTGCCCCTGAGCTAACATTGGTGCCCACCTCCCTCTATTTTGTATATGAGACGCCTGCCACTGCATAGCTGATGAGCAGTGTGTAGGTCCATGCCCGGGATCCAAACCGGCGAACCCTGAGCTGCAGAAGCGGAGAGCACAAACGTAATCACCACCGGACCAGCCCCCGAGACTAGCGCTTTAGGAAAAGAAATAATAACCAACTAATACATTCAACTTGCTTCCCCTGCTTGTCCCCTTCAGCTGCTTGTGTGATTGAAGACTTTGCTTTGAGGAGTAGAGGTGGCTCTTGCAGGCGGTGGAGAGGGGCTGAGGCCAGCTCCCAGGGCCGTGTCTCTTCTCATGAGCGTTTTCTGAGCCTCTTGTGACCAGAAGCAGGTTGGTAAAGGAACGAAGTCATGTCTGAGAGACACGCACTGGAGAGCCCAAAGCAGCTGGGCGTCTGCGAGATTCCGTGGACTTCTCTGACGCCTGGAGCGAGCGTGGGGCAGAGGCCCAGAGCCCACAGCCGGGCGTCAGCAGGACCAGGCGGCGCTTGGCCTCATCCATGGTAGTGGAGACTCAGTGGAGGGCTGCGAGGACAGTGCGGTCTGGCAGCTCAGGGGGCAGAGGCAGTGGAGCACAGTGGGCAGAGCACCCACCAGACAAAAGGGAGGCCACCTAAGCTCCTTAGGGCGGCACCTCCTACCAAGGGAGCTTGTTGGAGAAGAGACGCTGCTGCCAGAACAGTTGAAAACCATTTATTTACGCTCTGTGATTTCCAGAGATGGAATGTCTAGTGACCTGCATTCTTTTACTGATTCCTTGATTGGCCTTCGGTAAGTCTCAGCCCATTCTAGGTCATAGGTGCACCATCTCTGCCAGGAGGGGTGGGCAACGCCCATCAGCATGGGGCCTGTTGGAGGAAGACTCTAGCCACTGAGTGCTGTTTCTAGAAAAGGCAAGAGTTGGAGAGTGAGAAAAGTAGGGTTGCCAGGCAAGCCGGGGCCACAGTGGGGATGTTATAGGGAGAAGGGGTCTCAGCACCTTTGGCTCCTCTGTGGCTAGTGGGGAGATGCCACACAACGGGCTGTGGGCCTGGCCCCTGTTGAGGGGAAGAGAGGCCGTTGGCAGGACAGGGCGGTGGGCAGGTGCTGCACCTTATTTTGCAGAAGAGCTTCCTGGAGGAGGGGGGTGGTTTTGAGGGGGTGTGTACCTGTGTAACACTTAACCCGGATACTCTAGGGGCGCATGCACGTAGGGCTTGCTTAGTGCAGGTGGATGCTTCCTTCCAGAACTGGGGCTCTGGACATCCTGCTGCCATGGTTCCAGGAGGTGGAGGGCCCCCTCTCCACGGCTCCTTGTGGAACTCAGGCAGATAACGCCGCTCGGCTTCCGTGTTATTTACTCTCTCAATCCCCAGGCAGCAGGAGGATCAGTGGCAAGAAAGCTGTTGGTGAAGGGGCTGTGTGTTTAGTCTGGGTGGAGTGGAAATTGTGGCTCCCCAGTGGCTGTGCCGTTGCGATTTCTGTCCCTGGGGTATAACAGCACTCCTGATTCAACCCAAGTGCGCGAATGTGTGGATGCGTATCTGTACAAGTACGGTTCAGACAGTGCTTGAAGACGCTGGAGACTCAGCCAGGACACCACCTTGCCGCCCTCTGCCCATCGGTGACAGCCCTCAGGATTAACCCTCCTTTTCTCTTTTTTCGTAAAGCCTTCCAGAAGCACGCTGGTCTCTCTCCTGCCCGGCGCCTCATAATTTCTCAAGTCTGCCCCTTGGAGAACTGGCGTCTTTGGTTGTTTGTTTTCCTTTAACCCTCTGCAGTCTAGAAGTTCATCTTTTCTCTGTGATCAAAACTGCTTAAATACGTCTTAAGTATATTGAGGATGCCCAGAAATAGGCTGAAATTATTCGTTTACAGCAGTCCTGGTGGTAGCAGGAACAGAAAGTGGTGCACAGCCCATTAGAAAGAGTGTAATCATCCTGAGGCCAGAAATCAGTGTCTTCCTTGCTCCTAGCTTACTAGGAGCTTGGCACAGAGTAAGCCCTCAAAATATATTGTAGGATAATGAATGGAGGGATGGATGCATGAGTGGACAAATGAATAAATAAAAGACTCTTCAGGCTCGACAAGCTTGGCTATTGGTGGGGACTTTGGAGTAGTGTTTGCTCCCGTCATCAGGCTGGGTTAATCGATCTTTGGGAATATTACTGGAAATTCAGGAAGCCTCCCTCTCATTTACAGAAAGTGCCCATTGGCTCAGGGTGGGATGCTGTTCATTGGTGTCACAGCCTGTTGTGCGTCTAGAATCAACAGCCCAGCCTAACCCTGAGGCCTCTGTCCCCAGCAATGCCATTTCCTCTGTGTCGCCGCACACTCCTCCTCATCCCCACCTCTGCGTTCTCCCCTCTCCTCCAGGTTGCATCCTACTTGGAATGCCCTCCCTTCCTCCCCACCCACCCAAAATTCAAGGCCTGAGTCAAGGCTCACATCCTCCAGCAGAACTTTCTTGTTGATCCTGGGCCACACACGTCTTCTCCCACTTGATGACCATAGAACATTCTCTCATTGTCTGCGCCACATAGCTTGACATTTGAAACTTCGACTTCAGCATTTGTCAGGCTGCAGTGGAAAGTGCTGGGGCCAATTTCTTCCTTTATTCAAGAAATGTGCGTTGAGCTCCTACTCTGTGCCAAACACTGTTCTGGGCACCTGGGATATACCAGTCAACAAGACGACCCCAGACTCCCCCTCCCCCAAAACCTCTGCTGTGCTGGAGCTGACACTTGGTCGGTCGGATTCCAGCTCCACCACTTAGTAGCAACGTGTCTTTAGGCAAATTATAAGATATTTCGAAGACTGAGTTTTATCCACAGCGTGGAGCCGACACCTACAGCTCTCTCACAGGCCTGTCAAGGGGGAGGAAATGCAGGTGCAGTGGGCCCAGCTCTGTGCCCAACCCTAGTAAAGGGGAAGGCCCTCTGCCTGTCTTGGTTCTGCCCTCTATGGAGGAGATCCTGGCAACGGGGCTGCAGCAACGTTCCGTATCTGTTGAGGCAATGAGTGGAGTGAAAAGCTTATAATTGGGTCTCAGCATGGGCTGCTTGGCAAGAACGCCTACCCTCCATGTGCCATGGCTTGTCTGTAGTCATGTAGGACCTTTCCAGGCTCAGCTCCTAGGGCCAACCTTCCAGAGAGGGACACAACTGAAATTCGGAGGTGAGTGGGCAAATTCATGGAGCTGGTGGAGTAACCAGCACAAGAACGCTTTTAAAAACCGACCCAGAAAGCCATGCACTTTCCTTCCTCCCTCTCTTTCTCTTTCTAGCACTTGGTATCAATTCCAATATTGAATAGCATTTTAAAAAAGGTTGTCCTGGCTAGCCGACTTCTAGAGGATGGTTATATACTGGTAAATTGTTTGCAACTGTACCTTCTGGAAATTAATTACGTTTTTAACACAGTTAGCCTGCTTTTTGCCTACCTGTAAAATGCTGTGTGGATTGCGAGTACCGTGAGTACTCTATGGTATTTAATATGCAGTATTGTAGTCTAAGACACATTTGTCAACATTATATAATAATCTGTGATCAAAACGCTGAAACTTGTCAACTCTTGGAGTCAGTCGCGTTCTAACTCTACAACTGAAACTCATTTAAGAGTAAATGAAAGTCAAGAGGATGAGATTCAATTAAAATTAATTTAAAGTATGGAAAAAAGATTCACAGTGATATAAATCAGCACGGTGGTGCTGCCCGCTGTATCTTGTCCTATAAGGGAACCTCTGACAACAAGCAAGACATAGTCCTAAATGAGCAAAGGACAAATCGTGTGCAAGAACAGGGCTCCGTCGACACGTGTCTTGAGAAAAGATTTGAAAGGAGTTAAGATACCCTTTTCCTTCTAGATCCTCAACCAGCCATTTCTACCATGGCCACTTTTCTGGACTGAGGCATAGCAGAAATCCAATTAAAAATCTTCGGGTGTTTTTTCCTCCAATTTTTGAGTATGCATGCAATTTCACTGATAGCAGGATCTCAGCAGAGAAATTAACTTCAATAATCTATGGATTACAAGACATATCAAACCTTCAAAGCAACCCGATGTTAGATCTATTCTCAGAAGGGTTTAAATGCCTTTAATAGTTAACAACAAATGATAGGATGCATTTTTCCCAAATCAAGATCACTTGGCATTACCCTCCCATTCTCCAAGTCTCCTCTTTATGGCAAGCTCATTCTCCATCCCACATTGTGAGGCTCTTGCGGTGCTTGCCCCCGAGCGGCACCCAGCATCTACTTCTGAGCATTGCAGGCATGGCGGGCTCAAGGCAGTAGGGAAGTCCTTGCCGGACTGTCCTGGCAGCCCCCTCCTGCGTGCAGCCACTTACATCCTTTATTGTCAATTGAGCTATTGATCTTCAGCCTCGTGGCCTGGAGAGTTCACTCTGGAACGGATTAACAAGGCTGTCTTTTAGTCTGGGGGAGGACTTCATCTACCAAAAAATGGCTGTGGGTGTGGTGCTCGCCTTGCTACAGCGATGGAGCCCCCTTTAGTTGAGACTGGGGAGCAGCCCAGAGCCCGCACACACTGCCAGCCCTTTCTGACCTGCCTATTCTCTACTAAATGTGCGGCCTGCAGCAGTGCTAACTCTGAGGTTCACGAGGTGACGTCCAAGTTGCTCTGTAATTGGTGCATTGAAAAGGTACTTCTGCTTACTAACCTACTGGAGTCGGCTGGTGCAGGCCTGGCCTTTCCACTTGTGGCACTCTGCTTCTTCCTGTGGAAGTCCCACTAGATCTCAGAGGCCCCAGCTGCAAAATGCATTCAGTTTTCATCCAGTAGCAACACGTGGATTCCAGGGCGCTCCCTTGGGCGGGAGCTGTGTCTTGAATCGCAGATGCACCTGCTGGGCTGGAGGTCAAATTGCTTGGGCGCCCATCTTTACCAGCTCACATAGCAGTCTGGGGACATTCTGGCCAACAGCATCCTTGCAGAATAAGCAGGGTGTTCTGGCACCTGACCATGAGTATCCCCATGGCAGCAGTCTGCCAGGCCCAGCCCTGAGACCAGGTTCTCTTGAGACACCCATGTGGTCATGACTGTATCAACAGGAGCTGAGTGTCCTGGTCAGAGATCAGCAATGGCACCAGGGTGTCACCTGTTTGGGTCCCGATGCCCCATTTGGGGAGAAGATTCACAGACTGGAGGTCCACCAAAGGAGAGAAGCAAGAGGATGGGAGTTCTGGAGCCACACGCAGTGATGGTTTCCCAGTATGGGGCACACAGCACTGGCTGAGGAGTCGACAAGAGCTTCAAAGTACCCGCGGCCCGCAGAAACATCACGGGGAGTGAATTCTCTTTCCAATTCTTTTTTGATCTTTCTGATTAAAACTAAGAAGAAAATATCAGTCTGGTGCTGGTCAGTCTTTAATGCCTCCCAACATTTGCTAATCACAGTTTTTAACCCAGAGAGAGAAGGTCTTAGTCCCAGCGCCTTTTCAGGCAATTGATTCTGGCTGGAACTTAGTAACACTCTCCTGTCCCCCGTTTCGATGGTGTGACTGTTTCCTGAATATGTTAAGTAGCATTGGATTTCCGTTTATGCTTCTGATGTAAGCTTCCTTTTAGAATACGTGTATTAGAGAATATTAAAGAGTAAAAAGAGGTAGTTTTTTAAGAAGTAAGGAAGTGATAATGTGGATGATGTGAGCCTGTGGGACAGTCACCGGGCGTTGTGGAGTGAGTACAGTCTGGGGACACTGTGACAGGAGGTGTAGCGACAAGAAGAGGGCTGTTCCGGAAGCGGCTGAGGTGCAGACTTGATGGAGGGTGGACGTATCTCTGGTTATGCTGCAGAATCCCCGAGACACTTCAGAACCGGGCCCAGAGGAAAGACAGAGGACACCAGATACAGGTTCAGAGTAGGAGTGGACCTCCTGTTGCTTCACAGCTCCGCTCCCAGGAGGATGCTGGGGAACCGTGGGGAGCGCTCTTCACAGTGGCCAGCACTGCGTGGAGGGGAGGGTGCAGCCTTGCCCCTGAGGACCCTCCTGATCCCAGGATTCTGTGCAGGAGGCCTTTGTTGCTCTTGTGGACCACAAGGGGCAGTGAGTTGACTCTCCCTGCCGGAGATGGCAGCCATGGTCATGCTCCCATTAGATAGGGTGCCTGAGCCGTGAGAAGTTTCCATTACTTTCTTGTGAAGTTGACGGGTCCAACCCCAACTGTTCTTTTGCTTTGCCTGTTGTTGCTATTGAAAGAATGAGTGCTGATACCCAAGATCTCCTTTTAGGGACAGTTTCCAGGTTGTGGATGTCTGAGAGCTTAGTGCAAGTGGCTGGCTTGGCGGTGATCTCAGGAAGAATAGATAAGGGTAGGGAAGGGAACCAGTAAAGGATGCATTACCAAGCCGGTTACCATGGTGGCCAACTGGAGTTCCATACCACTGGGGTACACCAGGAGACAATATGGAGTGTACCTCAGAGTTATCCTAGTTGAGGAGCAAGTTGCTGGGTGTTAGCCCCTGCCTGTCCATTTGTCATTAGCTGAGGGTTGCTTCTAGGGGAATTAACCCCCTGGCACTTCCAGCTGGCCCTGCTTGTAGGTTGAATATGTTTCCATGTCTAGAAAAATGTTTTCCAACAGCACTTCCCGGGTGTTCCCTCCCAGCAGCCGTGGATGGCAGAGGTGCATGTGGAGGGGAATATGGTTGGGGTGCTATCAGCATCGGCCACAAAGGATCTTCTATTAAGACGGTGACTGTTGACTATATTTCGAGGCAGCCGTCTGGATCCATCGGTCCACTTTTGCTGGCCGGGAGCGTCGGCCCGTGTATCTTTTCCCTGTCAGGCCTGCTAAGTGCTGACTGGGCCTTCTTCACAGGCCTCCTTCACAGGCGTTTGGACGGCTGCTTGTGGGCCATGACGCCCTCAATGGACACCAGGAGCAGTGCTGTCCTCTCTTCCTGGGTGACTGGCAGTCAAGGGAGCTTGACAGTGGCCTAGAGGGCGAGCTGGTTCCTCTGGGCCCCTCTTCCCAGGACACTTGGGCCCTGGTGTCTCGGTCCATGGAGAATGGGTGACATCCTGATCATTTTGTGGCTTCAAATGCCCTTCAGCATGGCCTTTTTGGCCTCCAAACCCTTTGCTTTGCCTTTGGTTTTGAGAAGGCAAGAGCTTGCGGCTTTGCTTTTTGTGCCATCTCTGTAAAGGGGTCCTGTAGTCGGTTTTAAACTTTTCCTTCCCTGTGTGCGCTATCAGCTTGCGCTGTGGTCTACAACCCACTTGCAGAGCTGGAAGTAGACACCCCTTTTGCTACTGGGCATTTAAGCCCCTGGAGGATGGAGACATGGCCCAGAAGATGGGGTGTAGGCCTCACATACCAGCCACCTCACTGAACCCCTTTACTCACTGGGGCCAATTTCCCCAGCACAGAGTGGGGGCCTTAGACTTGAGTGTCTCCGAGGCCTTTCCATGTCTCTTGTTCGCTCTCTGTGGTTCTTCCTCAGCCAGCACTTACAAACAAGCCCTCTTTGATGGCCAGCTGTTGAGGGAAGCCTGGCCGGCAGGAAGAATGCATGAAAACCTTCCCAGGTAGCAGGGAGCCAGCAAGTGGCAAGGGGCTGCCTGCAGGAGGAGGGAGAGGACCAAGGATTTCTGGTGTGTCCTGAATCCCACTGCCCTGTGCAGGGCCCAGATGTGCACAGATGGGAGAACCCGGCACAGCCGGGACTGCTTCCCAGGCAGTTGGATCAATGCTGACAGACAACTGATAATTCAGTGCAGAAAGACAAAGACAAATGCCCCCACCTGTTTGGTGGAAGAGAATCCAGAGCAGAAGCAGATAACAGAGGAGAACTGGCCACTCCTCTCGCAAAGGTGGTGGTCAGGTTTGGGATGTGAGGCGGGGTCTGGTGCCTCCCTGATTGCCCTCCGGGCAGGACAGCCGCTCCCCTCTCTGCTGTGCCCCCCACCTCCCCCGGCAGCCACCCCACTCTCCTGGCCTGTAGAGGCCATCCCCTCTGAGGCATAGCTGGCTTTAGTGGGTTGGTGGAGCAATCTGAGGAGAGACAACGGGCTGTGTCAGGCTTTCGCTCACAAATTATAGTTTTATTAAAATATAAGAGAAACACACCCTCGGGGAGGGGCTCCACCTTCAGAATTTGTCTCCAACATTAACAAGGTGGCCTTGGACAACTTTCCCCGCAGTCTGGAAAGCTTCGTCCTCGTCCTCGCTCGCTGAGCAGGTATGGATGCCTTTCTCCTGCACTTTGGAAATGATTTGAATATTTATAAATTTAAGTATTTATTTTCATATTAAAATTAAAGCTCTATTGTCTTGCAACTAACCCGCCTTGTTCTGCCACTTCAAAACAAAACCTTCTCTGGTGAGATAACCTTTATTTATAGATGGCAATGAGCATATTTAGCAATATTATTATTCATGACCCTTACACTAAATATCATAATCAGAATACAGATGTGCAGGGTAATTTCCATGCACAAGTCACTATGCATCAAATTCTTGCAAAGCAAAAATAGCATCCATTTTGGGATAAATTATCCATTGGTGTTGCATAAAGGTGTCAAGGGGGCACAAAGGATTTCACGGAGTAGACCTTGGAGAGACTGTTTAAATCAAGGGGTGCCCACCACGCTGGGAGTGCAGTGGGGTTTTCCCGTTCCCCCTTCTGGTAAGCTGTTTGATTGCCTTCTTTGGCTGGGCCCATTCTTAGGATGTAGAATGAAAATGAATTAGGCAGGTGAATGTCTGGATATGAAATGTGGCGGATGAATGGAGGCCTGCCTGGACCCACACCCCATCTCTTTGAATATCGCTTTACTTTTGTCAGATGAAAGATGCAGATTATCAGATAGGCAGCACACTCAGGCTCAGCTCACTAATTGACTGAACAAGAGTGGTCACACTTTATACACCATTCCATAATGGATTTTCATGTTTGTGAATCCTAACTGGCTGTGGAAATGAAAAGCAAATGTCTCATAATCACAAATATCTTCTGGGTTTTTTTTTTCTAAACCCAAAGATTAAATCAACTTTACCCCCCCATTTGCCAGCAAGTTCATGGTTATAGAAGGATGATAAATGATCGGTGATGGACACATCCGTGGTGCTACTGTTTAGCAAATTCTTATAAGTGATTGCTAGATATAACACATTTCTCAGTTAGGTGTTACATGAGTAATTGGTATATTAAAGAAAGTGTGAAATAAACAGGTATAAGGCTTGAAATGCATTTATTATTTGCTGAGGTTTTTCACATTCGTACCATTTAGAAGCCATTGTCAGGTTCATCATCTTCTGCCATATATCTGGAGCAGAACCCTTCATTAAACCTGTTGTAAAAAGATCCTTTGGTGCAAACATTATCAAGTATTTATAACTACAGCCTGGCCAATCAGAGAAAGGGTGCTGTGTGAAAACCTCGTGGAATAAGACCTGTCAGAAATACTCGCCCCGGGCAGTGTGAGGGTGGGACTCGCTGAGTGCTGTCCAGGGCATCGGTGGGGCCGTCCCTGCTCTCTCCCCTTTCCCAGTGTCAGCCGGTCTTCTGTTCTTGGTGTCAGATCCACTTCCAGGCTGATCCCAGCTCTATTGGGCTCTCCCTTGGAGTAAACACCGCTTCCTTGAAACTCCAGGGAGGCTCCCACGGGCCCACGGGCAGCAAGGAAGGATCGCCATGAGGAGATCCCTGTAGGCCATGTGGACTGTCTGGATGGGAGGAGATTTGGGGCAGGTTCCCTGGATATTGGGTGAGGCTGGCCCAGTGAGCTCTTGTCCGTGTGGCTGCAGACAGCCTCATCCTGGCCAGCCCCCACAGGGCATCTCTCATGCGCGGCTTCTGCTTTCTGAGATGGAGCATTTCCTAGAAAGGTAGGCAGGCAGGACGAGCCCAGTCGTGCCTCTTTGGCAGAGCCAAACCCTTCTAGCCCTTGGCGAGGCCTGCCTTGGCTCTGACCCCTCCCGGAGAGCTTGCGGATGGGGAGTTCTGCTGTCCACTCCCTCTCTTACTGCTCCTCCCACCCCTGCTTGGCACTTTGTGACCCTAAGAAGGGAGATCAACTGCCAGTCCAGGGAGGGTCATTTACCCACCTTGCAGTGGCCTCCCAGATGGCCTTGGTCTTGAGGTCGGGACCCGCCAGCCTGGCAGGCCTTCAGAGCATTTGGAGGGCATGAGATAGCTGGACAGAGCCTTTCAAAGGAGAGCCACAGAGACTCAGCGAAGGAAAAAAAAAAAAACGGTTTAGACTTGAAGATATCATCAGCTGTCCTCAGAGAGAAGCCAGCCTCCAGATCCTGCCCCGAGTCCCCGTCTCTCAGTCAGCCCCTCAGCCTCACCAGCTGTGTCTCTGCCACATGCAGCATCTTCCACGGGGCTACTGAGAGCTGCGCTGCATCGAAATGTCAGATGCCAGAGCCTGAAGGGCAGCTCGGCCAGACCTCGTCTTTCCCCACTGCTGTCCCTGCCAGCAACACAAAGTGCCCGTTACACCCAGCGTCTCAGCCTCTGTGCACACATGGTAGCAGCCAGTGCTCCTTGCTGTGCCAATGGGTACCCCAGTGGGGCCCCTGTGGAGAGGCAAGGGTCTGGCCCCAGGGCCCATCCTAGCCCGGTCTCCAGGGCTGCCTCCCGGGCCATGGCCTGGGCGGCCGTGAGCCAGGCTGACGGTCTCTGTCCACACCCCACCTTGCCTTCTCAGGCTTGGCTGTGCTCTCAGGGTGAACCCTGTGGCCTGCCTGCCACCTTCCTCCCCGGCTCCCTCCATCACTGGCCACTGCCTTCTTGCATAACTGGTAACATATTTCTTGACTCACCACATGACACTATGGAGGATTAAACATCTGTCTTGACCGTATGGTTGGCCCCTCGCGCCCAAGTAGCCCAGTGGAGGCTGCTGTAGGGGTGCAGGGGGCACGCTCAGGTGGCCCTGGGAGGGGAGTCCTGCCCCACTCCTCGGCAGCAGTGAGCTGGCCTGCCTGCTTCTTCCCCTCTCCACTTCTTCTTCTGTCTCCCTCAGGAGAGAAACCACAGTGAAACTGAAGCCAGCATCCGAGTCAGCCTGCACAGAGGAGCAGTCTAGACGGGTCTGGGTGTAGATTCAAGGTGCGGGATTCGAGGCATCCCCCAGACTCCTTCCAGGTTTTCCTGGAAACCTCTCCCCACATCCCCGGTGCCCAAAAGCCCTCTGGCCAGGAGCCACACACATGGGCTCAGTGCTGCCCGTGGCAGGCAGGCGGGTTGCTCTGGGACAGCTCCACTGTGCCACGTACTTCCCGCTTGGGCCCTGGGTGTGCCCGGGTCAGCGGGACCCAGCAGAGAGGTGCTTCCCTAAGTGGGGCCGGAGCCGCACTGCCAGAGTCAGCATGAAGTCGGGCCAGCCTGCCTGAGGACTGGGTTGGCCATCTGCTTTTCACTGTGATCCCAGAGCTGAGTTTCGCCATGTGTAGATGAAGGATTGGGCACTGCCCGCTGACTGCATCCCTCAGGACTGGTGACAGTAGGGGACCCCCCATTCTTGAAGGACTGTGGTTGTTTGTCCCTCTGACTGCCTTCTCCAAGCAGTTTTCCCGCATAGCATCCTCTCCCTGGCTCTTTCAGAATCTCACCTCTGCAGGATGTCGTTGACCGGCACAGTCGTAGCCCCGTGTGTGGAGGGCCTTCCCCGACTCGGCGCTGTCCTTACCCGGCCACTACCCACGTTACTGGGCAAGAGCAGACCTGTCCTCTTTGGGGTTCAGTGTTCCCCGGGACAAGTGTTAGGGGGAAGGAGGCAGGGGAGAGGGAACAGGAGACCCAGAGTCTGGGGGTGATGAGAGAGGACCCCCGAGAAGAGGGGAGCTGGGAGGTCACACTCCAGAGGAAGCCCCACCGACCCTTACTCTCAGGGCTCAGAGTCCCGGCAAGGCTTGTTCTTTGCCTTCTTACCATGGCTAGTTCCCACCAGGACCAGAGCAGGGACGGTTGGGCAACACACTGTTCTTTCTTCTTACAGACCTAATGTGGCTGAGCTATTTTGGGCAACCATTTAAATAAAAGCCAATTTGACTAAAGAGCAAAATATATTCCACCGAGTGATGGCAAAAGGGCACAGCTTGGAAAAGAGAAGAAAAAAAAAATAATAGAGAGAGGGAGAGGGGGAAAAAAAGAAAATGCAAGGCATTCATTTTTTCTTTGTACTTTTTAATAAAAGAAATTCTCTGGCTGCTGAAAGTGACACATTAAAAGATGTATGTATCGTGGCTTTTAAAAACACAATTAGATAACACCTTGTCAAATCCTTATATTCTTTGCTGACAGCCTTGAGCGCCAGCACAATCCCAGCACAGCCACTGGGGCAGGTGTCTCCCCTGACACGCTGGCAGCCGAGTCAGCCGTTTCGCAGAAATGCTACTGTTTACCACTTTAATCGTCAATCCACATCTAGTCACAACAATAAGTCAGAAGGAGCAGTAAATTATACTTGTTCAGCCCTGATGAGTTTGAACTGTTTTGCTGAAATTAACTGAAGTAATTATCTATTTTTCTAAAGCTGCAAAAAGAAAAAAAAAGTAGTAATGTTCCATGGGGAAAGAGGCTCTGCGAGTAGTCGGCCGTGCAATATTTAAGGAAACTTTTTTTTGGTCTGATGACCACATAGGTTAGATGAGGCTGTGGGATGAGGAACTTTTCGCATGCTATATTCTCTCCCTTTTTTTTAGCTCCAAAAAAAAAAAAAAAAACATATCTTCCTGCTGAAGCAGGCTCTCCCATTACTGGACTGCTTTCTCTGTCCACCCACTTTGGCCCTGACGAGCCCGTCACATCCTGGGGCTGCTTCCTCCCGCAATGCGAAGAGCGAATCCTCAGGAACAGAAGCTCTCTGGCTTTCTGCGATCTTCGGTAAAAAGGGAGGGAGTCTCCCAATTGTTACCGGGTCCCCTGAATTTCCTCCACGGGCCAGTCTGGGCCTTTAGTCTTTAGTCTTGCAAGAGCCCTGTCCAGGACGGGTCACACTGGTGGCGGGACACATGAGGGGATGGGGGCCCCCAGGGCTTCGAGGGTGGTAGTGCTGCTGACATCTGCAGTGTCCTCTCCCCAAGTCCCTGAGCTGCTGCTCTTCTCTGAGGTCTGCTCTCCCCAAGGTTACAACAGGATGCACCGGGCTTGTCCACTCATGTGGTGGGAGCAACTTACATTGTGGAGACAGATGGATTGCATGGCCCTGGCCAGCGTGGGTTTCCCCTTCTAGACAACAGGGCCAATAGCACCAACCTGGCAGGGTTATTTCGGGAGGTAAACGGGCTTTTGTGAGATGATGGGAGAGAAGCCGACAACACAAGGTTTGGCCCCCAGGTGGTGCTCTGCAGCTGAGTCGACCTTGCCTTCGGTTATGGGCAGGACAGCGGGATGGGTAGGGACTAAGAGTGTAGATGCTGCGGTCAGACGCCCACACGCAACTCCTGGCTCCCAGCTTCGCGGCTGTGTGATCTTGGGTGAGTTGCTCGCTCCTGCCTCAGTTTCTAAATTAAGGATAATAGTTACGCTCAGGAGTTGAATGAAACCATGTATGTGAAATACTCAGTCAGTGTGCAATGATGTAGCTATCGCACTTGTTGTTTACCTATGCACGCAGTGCTCTGAACAGGTGTGGACGCGTAGTGGGTGTGCATCGTTGATAAAGCTGGGGAAATTCCCACCAGTGTTCTAGCTTGAGAAACAAAGGGAGGCTCTGAGCAGTGTGCTGTGGTCTTGGCTTCCGGGCTCCCTCTCTTCCAGCAGCTCCACAGGAGCACAGGGCAACTCCCAGGGTCCTTCCAGCCCCACCGTCTGTGAGAGGAGCCTCCCCAGGGCCCTGCCGAGTAACAGGAGCTGCAGTTTGGCTGTAACATGACTCACCCTTGAAGAGGAAGGCGCGGGTGGCCCGGTGTCTGTCCTGGGAGAATCTCTACAGAGCCCCCGTGCCCGGGCAAACCCCTCCATCCTGAGCCACACAACAAATTTTGAAAACCCCTTTTACAGCCACACCAAACATGTATCCTTGTCTAGATTATTCAAAAACCTAGGGAGCCCACGCTCTTCTTAATTTTCTGGGTAAGTAAGGCAAAATTAAAGCAAAACAAATGGTTAGGTATGGAGGAGGGAGAATGAAGCGTAATTATCCACTCTGTCTATCTAGACAACTATCCACAGAAGCGTTGTTCACTCTCCCATGTTTTGATCTGAGTAAACATGACGATTTTACTCAGTGGAATACTATTTTCTATGATTCATTGTGATAAACCAACAAAACTCTAATCTGATGTTCTAATTTAAAAAGACTGTATTTTATATTTAAACTTAGGGATAGCAGTGCTGTGTCTCCTTTGTTTACTAGCCAATTTTCTTGGAAAAGAATTACTTCTCTCCTTTCCTTCCTTCCCTCCTTCCTTTTCTTCTCCCTTCCTTCCTTCCTCTCTCCTCTCATCTTGGTTTACTCAGTCCTTCATCCCTCAGTAAACTTTGGCCCATTTAACTTGGCCTCCAGACTACAACCTAGAGAATGGACTCATCTAATTCATCAGTTTTGGGCCATTTGCCTGCCTTCACAAGACAAAGCAGAAATTTTAGACTTTTTCCCAATCATATAAAAAATGAGAGTCACAAGCGAGGCACTGCATTTGGATAACAATGGCGGGACCGAGGGGGACCTGATGAGAGTCCACAATTGTCACAAAGCTCGACTTCCTTCCCCCGGCTCTCTGGAGGCATTTCGCCCTCTGCACCGGCTGTTGTGTGGACTAGCAGGACTTTCACCGTTTGCTTTCCCTAGGGGCCATCGGAACGGGCCTAAGGGTCCCCTCAGAAATTAGGTGACAGCTCCTCACTCTGGAGTAGATTCTTGGCCATAGCTTGTGCGTGTCATGTGTGTGACATAACAGTTTTCAGCAAGTGTCACTGGAGGCAAAGTTGTGACTCTGGGCCTGTATTCTACTTAGAATGTTCCTGGCTGTTTATTGATCTTAGTTTTTAAAATCTGCAAATCTAGACCTAATCTGAGGTGCCATCCAAGGCCAGAGCACAGGGAACAGGATCAGAGTCCGGGACCCCGGCCGATAGTTCGTGAATGCATCTAGGACGGTGTTTGTTTGGCGATGCAGGCACTTGCTTGCTCCCAGGCCCCATTCATCCTCTTGCATGTGCTGAACACACACCTGATGGAGTGCCCTGGAGGGAGGATGAGCAGGACAGCTGACAGAGGCCCAGGAGGAGGACAGCCTGGCTGGCACCTCCGGTGAGCCAAGGTGCCCTGTAGCCCTGGGTGTGCGCCCCATGCTGTGGCCCCGTTGCTCTTCGGTAGCTAGTAGCAGACTGGAGGGTGGTGTGGACATGTTGTAGAGGCCTCCTCAAAAACGTGAGGCATTGGGGCCGGCCCAGGGGCATAGTTGTTAAATTCACACGTTCCGTTTCAGTGGCCCAGGGTTTCCCAGTTTGGATCCTGGGTGAGGACCTAGCACCATTTATCAAGCCATGCTGAGGTGGGGTCCCATATACAAAATAGAGGAAGATGGGCACAGATGTTAGCTCAGGGCCAATCTTCCTCACCAAAAAAGAACAAAACAAAACAAAAACAGAATGTCAGGCATCACATGCTTTGGCTTTGTTTTTCTGTCCAGAATCGAGTGTGGACCTATTACAAAGAGCTCTTCTGTTCCAGTGACTCTTTGTAAAGGGAAGTCTTGTTTTCTTTGTTGTTTTTGCTGTTGATTGAGCAACTACTTTCTGATTTTTATTTATGGAGTTTTCTTGAAGGAGGGTGCAGCTGGCAATTAGACCCTGCTTTCTGGGGAAAACCTTTGGCGGAAGGATCTAAACACTAACTTCCCAGACCAGGCTGAGGAAAGAGATGGCTCAGAAGAGGGACCGTCCCCAGATTTTGCACGTTTCCTGGGGGAGGATGCTGGAACCTCAGATTATGAATGTTGAAAGCTGGAAGGCACCAAAGAGCTCATCTAAGTGGAAACTGGTATTTTACATACGAGGAAACAGGGGCCTGGAGAGAGAAGCTGATCTGCCCATGACTATATTCTCCACGCACCCCAGCAGTATTCACTGGGTTTCTCTCGGGTCCCGGGTGTCAGTCTGGGGGCTGGGAGTCAGCAGTGACCATTAAACCCTGCTTTCTGGGAGGCTGCACTCGGGTTGCGTTCTAGAAAGTTGTATGCTGGGGCACATGGGCAGCAGGTCAGTAGGATAGTCCAGGCCGCTCTGCCTCAGCCTACTGGACACAGCGCCTGAGACGAGGACCCTGCCCAAGGCATCTGAGCCCCCGAGGAGGGCTCATGGGTGGTTCCAAGGACTGCAGGAGCCCCCTCTGCTGGATATGAAATCACACTGTGGGCATCTCTGCAATGAGAAAGTACCCGTCAATGCCATTGGGTCCTCAGGTGGGCCCATGACTCCCGAACGGAGTTTGAACTACTTCCTAGAAGCCATGCCTGAGAAACCAAGCGATGCGGGCATCTTGCTGGCCCAGAGCAGGCAGCCGCCGGTGTGAGTCCAGGGAGACCCAGACGACTGGGTCCAGCTGCCTCCAAGGAAGGGCCTGGGACAGGGAGTTCCTGCTGAGGAGCCCTGTGCCTCAGAAGCTCTGCTATTTGATTGTGTGATGCTGAGAGGGAGGGGGTGTTGCACTGGAGTGGATGGGGGTTTGTAGGACCCTGAGAAACCCAGAAACTCCTTTCTAGAACTTGATACCCAGGGTGAGAACTTCCTTGGCTCAAGGAAGAAAAACCGAGGACACTGAAAAGGTCACCTCTCCGTGGTCATCAGGGAGTGGAGTCCATTCACCCTCAACTCGGCTCCAAGCAGGAGAGCCGGCTGTGTACACTGCAAACTTCTCTTGGAAGCTTCAGTCCACCCAAGACTTCTATCTGCAAAGGCGACAAAACTCCGAACTAGGGTGTAGGGTGGCCTGAGTGCTCCAGGATGCAGCAAGGGGAACAAGAGGGCAGGCGCCTGTCAGTATATACTGGAGATTAACTGTTCATATTCATTCTCCTCTCCCTAAGCAGACATTCACTGAGTATCTGCTACAAGCCAGGCTCTGTTCCATCAGTGAAGATACAATGGGAACCAGGCAGATGACGTCCCTGCCCTGTGCGGCCCACGTTCTTGTGGCCTCTGTGGCTGCCGACACAGCTCAAATACATTTATTCATCTTTAGAGCTACAGTTAGGGCCCTTGCAAACCAATTCCCATGGCCCACCAAGAGTCCTGAGTGGGTGGATGATGTTGCTGTTCTGACGGTGAAGTTAGCTGGTACACAGAGGTTAAGCCAGTGATGCTGAACGCTCAGGGGTCCCATGGTCTCACCAAGCCTGGGCACACACCTGCATCGTGCTAGAATTTAGGGACCTGGTTCAAATGAGCCAGGCTACTGACTCTGAGCTTGCGGGCTCCGGGCTCCAGGTGGAGGCGGGGCCAGGGGCGAGCATCCTAAGCAGTATCGGTTTTGTGTGGAGGCCGAGAGGTGCTCTCTGTGTGGAGAGTGACTGCTGGGAGCCAGGGTTCCGGAAGCAAGCTGCCGGCTCAGTGCGCTTGAGAGAGCTTAATCCTGCCTTTGAAAAAGCTGCTTAAAAATAATGCTACTAAATCAATCGTCACAGTGGATGGGACAAGATAGGCATCCAGCCCCCGCCCCAGACAAACAGGAGAGGTTAGAAGCCACAGTCAGTCCTGGAGTCAGGTACCCCTCGATCGTGTGGCCTGCCAGGCATGTCCAGGCTGTAGCCCTGCTCTGAGCCCTCCTGACGTTCCAACGCGGTGCTGTGGTACACACAGGCCTTGTCATAGCCACACAGGTGTTCATGGCTTGGACCCAGGGTTCATGTCTGCTGAGTGCTCTGGACTGGCGGCTGCAGGAGGACACGACTGTGCCTGTTCTGGTCACCCCTGAACCCCCAGGGTCTGGCACAGGGCCTCACGCTGAGAGAGACCCTCAGCAAGGCGTGGTGAGAACAATGAATGAATGAAAGGACAGACAGACAGACGAATGGATGGACGAACAGCAGCATTTTGTGACTACAGGGATTGTCAAACCTTCTGGTGCCCACCTGTCTTCTCCAACTCCACAGGCCCTGTGGAGACAGCACAGATGGCCCACAACTTTCCAAGTCATTCTAAATGAACCAATAAAAGCCATGGGTTTACCTGTAAAAATCCTGTAGTCTGTTTTTTAAACCAGGTGGAGAGTATCCAGATAGTCATTTTATTGCTATTATCATTATTGATCATTTTGGATATTATTTTTTACATATTAAATATATAATTTTAAAGTTAATTTTAAAAAGAAAAACAAGGAGATCCAACCAATCTTGTGTACTGATAATGGGAACAGAATTTAGTATGCTATTTGCAAATGGTGATTTCATAAAACAGTATACATGTGATTTGAAGCATCAGTTCCACTGCTAGAAATGAATGCTAAGTAAATAATTAAATATGTGCCCAGAGTAAGCCACAAGATGTTCAACACACTGTTTATGCAAGAGTGAAAGGATGGAAACAACCCATGGATAGGGATTTATTGAATAATTGGTAAGGTACTAAACCCATAAGATACATTTCTAGGGATAAATATGGAAGGCTGCCAATAACGTTAAGGTTTTTTTAAGTTGCAGACAATATATATACTAAAGTTCATTTTTGTAAAAATATGTACATTTAAAATTTTTATATATGTATGGAAACATTTTGAAGTCTATAGTATAAGTCTATATTATATACTTGAGTATTATTTTATATTTTTTGAATGAGTGTATATTACATTTATAATAAGAAGAATATCTTTTCATTTTGGAAAATATAAAATAATAATAATGCAGTTTAAAAAGAAGGATGCTGAACTTTGCGGAAATGTCAAGTGTTTTTGTTGAAAATTATATCACCTTCATTGGTTTCTTCTTTCCCGTCAAGGGCACTAATCGGTTACCACATATGCCTTTGAAGAGTTAGCACGGGAAAACGAACTAGTTATTACATAATAGATGGACTTTTTCTTGGTAAACGGAATCTGTCAACAATTTGAGGCCTGGGGCGGGCATCAAGGCAACGTCGAGTAGTAAATCACTAAGGTAATTAAACTGACACTCTTATTCCTCACATGAAGACACTGAGGTTCAGAGAGGGTGAGTGACTGGCCTGAGGCTGCTCAGCAAGCTTGGAGCAGAGCCTGGGTGTCCTGGCTTCTAGTCCTCCATGCAGGAATGGCTTTGCACAGTGGGGCTTCTGGACAAGGAACACCAGCGAGGCTGTGTGACATTCCTCCAGAGACAGCAGGCTTCCCGGGCAGGAGTCCATGCATTTCAAAGCAGCTCATGCTGCTGGAGCATTTTATATTTATTTTTTGGTTAAATCCTCACCATTGTTCTCTTGGTTAAGAACTCTGATTATCCCCATTTTACAGATGAGGAAATTCACTCTCCACTGCGTAGCAGTTACACTCTCCAGCTGCTGATGCTGCAGGGAGGTAACAGCAGATGCTGGAGGATGCTCTTTAACAGCAGAGTGCCTAGCAGACAGGCAGGGCAAACTGCTTCCATCACCAGACAGATTCCTGTCTTACTTCTATGGCTGGTACCCCCTCCCCCATTCTGTCTTTTTCTCTCTTTTTTTTTACCCTATAAGGGGACAAGTTCAGAATGGCTTCAGCCAGACCCCATTTGCTTCATATTTTGATGGAGTCAAATTGCTACTTAGGAGGAAAAAGAGGTTGCCCTTTGGAAAAGCTAGGAGTTGGGAGAGAGGAGCCTGGTGTCCAGGGAGCTGGTCTTCTCTGGGATCTCTAGCTGAGATCATGTCCAGCTTGCTGGTAGGTTGAAAGAGCAGGTATTCCTAGGAGAAGGTGCCCACGAGGACACACACCTCTCTTAGGCACCCCTCCTTTTCAAGCACCGAACGCCTCCTGCTGTCACGGGCAAACGTTCCATGGCCTCTGGTCTTCACAGTTGCACAGAGTGAGCCCTGGGTTGTCAGGGGCTGCCCAGCTGCAGCGGCGGGTTTGCCCTGAGGGCATGCAGTGCGCTGAGCCCCCTGATGTCAGCACTGTTGACCCCACGGCTCAGGGGCTGCATAGGCTTGCCTCTCCCAGTGCCTAGGCTGGGTTGGGGGGACAGCTCACCTGGCAGAATTTTGGTCAAGATTCTACTTGAAGGCAAGGGTGGTTGTCTCCTTTTTCACATGGCTGCAGATCCATGAGGGAATGGCTTTGTGCAGACACAGGGAGGAACGGTCCTGAGTGTGAATGGAATTGGTGTCCATGCCCACAGGGGATGGCGGTAGGGGCTTGGGCTCTGCAGGCCTGCAGTGTGGACTCCAGTCCAGCGGGGACCCTCACCAGCTCTGTGATCTCGAGAAGGGCAGCCCGTACACGCCTCAGTTTTCTCCTCTGTAGAAAGAAGGGTGCGTGATTACCTCCATGGAGAAGCGACTTGGGAGGAAGAGGATCCCTCTAAAGTGCTGGCCACAGTGCTGGGGACTGGCTGATGCTTGTCACATGCTGGGATCGGCTTTCGGTGGAGGGCCCAGAAACAAGCAGGGGGAGGTGGCCACAGTGGGGCCACTGGCTGGAAGAGAAGAGGGAAAGGAAAGTGAGGATGTCAGAGTGGATGTGAAGGCTAGCTCAGCGTCCCCAGGGTGACGCAGGGCATGCTGGCCAGGACAGGGCACCCAGGCCCCAGGCCGAGCCGTTGCCCCGCTGTCTCTGCACCCAGCATAAACTCCTGGACCAAGATTTCTTCTTCATCTGCAAACTGAGCAACTTGGATCGAATGATCCCCTTGCCTCCTGGATGCTTCACAAGGTAGTGATTTTTGTCAAACTTGTTTACAAAATGTTCTTGAATTGCACGTGTTGCAAAGCACCGTTGGATCCTTTTCCACAGGTTCCCTGTGACTGAGTGTAGCTGTAACCTGCTCGCAAATGACTTCTTAAATTTATGTGTGATTTGCTTTGTTTTAGAAAATGCAAAAATGAGGCTTTTGTATTGATATTTTGCCATGAAGATATTTTTATCATTATTCATTGTGAGTTTTAATTAAGCTCTCCTTTGTTCATCAACAACTTTCACCTCCCCTCTTTACTTAAATAATTATACTTTAAAAATAAAGGTAACATATGCTCTCAGAAAAAAATTCCCTATGAATGTGCATATAATGTGGTAGAAACATACATGTTTGGGGCCGGCTCCGTGGCCGAGTGGTTAAGTTCGTGTGCTCTGCTGCTGCGGCCCAGGGTTCGGATCCTGGGCATGGACATGGCACCGCTCATCAGACCACGTTGAGGCGGCGTCCCACATCCCACAACTAGAAGGATCTGCAACTAAGATATACAACTGTGTACCGGTGGGGGGGGGGGGGGGTGCTTCTGGGAAGCGTTCCCCTGGGCCATTTGTGCAGGTAAACGTTTCCTGGAGTAACAAGGAGGCGAACGGTTGGCTTGGGCATCTGGAGGCGCGAGAGACCCAGAAGGGTTGTGTCGGGTGATCTGAAGTGCATGAGTTTGCCGGACAAGGTCAACTGTGGACTTTCAGGAGAGTCGGCAGGGGCTAGTCTTGCTCAAGCATTTACAAGGCACCAACTCTTTACTCTGCTGTAGACCAGACACTCTGATCTGTGATGTAGAATGATCCATGATGGGTGGTGGTCCAGGGGGCTCTGATGCAGCCATACTCAGTCTGCGTGTGGGTTCTGGCTCTAAGGAATGGGTGCAGGCAGCTTGGGCACCAGGAGTCTTGATCACCATGGTTCTCTTTGCGGCGTGGAGGGGGCCAGGACGGGTTGCTCAGACGAGCTTCTGTTGTGGAAAACTCCTGCAATCCTCTCTCAGAAAAAGTGGGACCTCCACTCCCGGTGACATCGTGGCCAGCTCCCTTCATGCCTAAGGTGTGGCTTCAGAGTCAGAATGCCGCCTTGGAGCTGTGAACAGAGACTAACACTGTCGTGCAGCTGCTTAGGAGACGTGTCGATTCTCATCTCGAAGCCAGGGTCAGCCACAGGAGTGGAGAGGGCCATCACGTGTGGCTGCCTCTTGGTTTGCTCAGCAGAGTAGCCGCCTGCTGAGTTCCATGGAGAGAGCAACTAGGAAAGAGGTCTCTTCTGGACCCTAACACTGTAATTGCATGTTTACTTCTCTATTCCGCTGCTCCCCACTCACGCTGTTCAACCCTGCCCCATCCCAGCTCTGAGGAAGAGTTAAGGCAGTTTACAAAATTAAAGCAAGATTTTTTGCCCTCCAAGAGGTCAGCTACAAATTGGGATCCGAGCCTTCTAGCAGTCAATGCAAAAATGGAAACTTGACCAAGCACATGGTTCACCAAGACCCGACACTCTTGTGCTCTTCCAGTGCGCGTCCCGCTGCTTTCTATCAGTTTGTATCTAAGGTCCTTCAAGCGTACTTTCGTATACCTGAGTTCTCCTCCTGACTCTGCTTGTTACGAGCTGTGTGAATGGGCCTTCCCGTCCTTGAATCTCAGCTTTTGCAGCTGTCAAGTGGCACAAGGATTCTCGCCAGGCCTCTCCCACAGAGCTGCGGTGAGGGCCCAGTGAGACACGTGAATGAAAGTGTTTTCTTAGCTTCCTTCTCGAGGTTCATGGTAGGGGCCTGGGACGAGGCTTATCTATTTAGGTTGGCCATCAGCACTGATGACTGCAGAACTCGGTTTGCCATACTGCCAGGCAACTCAAATGCCTCAAGGCATTCACTCATTCATTCATTCTTCCATTCATTCATTCATCTGTCCGTGCCACGGATATTTGTCGAACACTGCCTACGTGCTAGGCCTGTGGGTACGAAGACGGACCACAGAAGCACATTCGCAGCCCCTCAGAGGCTTCTTTCCAGCGAGGAGACAAACAAGTAGAGTGGACATGACAACACATTTTTCTTCTTTTTTAACTAAAAAGAAAAAACAAATGTTTCTAATTTATGTAGATCTAAAAAACGGACCTAACTGATAAATGCCTTTTCGGCAGTGTTGGGGCCAGGCGACCACATTCCCATCTGGCGGGGCAGTTCCGAGAGGCTGGCAAGGCTGGTCCCCCCACCCCATGGGGCTCACGGGGCCCCCGTCAGTGGCCTGTTGGGGCAGCCAGTGCTCATGAGGCCCTCTTGCTCCGGGGCCGGGAAGCTGGGTCTATAGCTGGCTGCTCTGTCACCACTTGCTGTTTTGAGACTCCCGCTTGACTGCCCCGGGGCACAAAGTATTTCAGTGTGGCTTCCACGCACATCGGGGCAGAGTGGAAGCTTAGCTGTGGAGACAGGAAGAAATGGAGCTTCGTGTTGTCTCAAGCTTTACGACGCACTGGGTTTCTAGGCCTGCCTCCCTCGGGACACACCTTCTCCAGCGGCCACCTGTTCTGTTTGCCTCTGTGAGGGCTGCACGCCTCTCCTGAACCAGGGGAGTGCCCACTGTCATCGTTGCAGTGGGCGGAGGGGCTGGCAAGGGCTCACATATGCAAGGCCAAACCCAGAGGGAGCCGCTTCCAGCCCTGAGATAGAATATCAAGTTAATGTATTCTTCTGAAATTTCTCAAAATTCAGGCTCTACCAAATGCAGCATCCTTTCCTGAAAAATCTCCATCATTTTCTCTCACTGTATTTGCCAGCCTTGAAGAGTTTGGCAGTAATTCATTCGTTCACTCTGTTTTTATTGAGGACCTACTATATGCATCCCATCCTCCACTCCCCTGCCTTTTAGTGCACAGACCACTCGTATCAAATAGAACGGTCGTTATTAGGACAGGGTTAGGAGATGGGTTGGCCAGGGGACCCCTGACGTCAACGGAGCCATTCCACACTCTGTTGGTGTGGACTGAGCCCCCTGGCCACTTGACAGTGGGGGACACTGGTCCTCCCAGGTCGGGGAAGCTGCTTTGGCTCCCGGAGTCTCCTTGGCTCCCCCTCCCCGTGCACTCACGTGACGGCCGTTAATGGAACAGCAACGTGCGCGACCACGGCAGAAATCTAAAGTGTGGGGCCATTGAAGTGGAGGACCTCAAGGCCACTCAGTTTACAAACAGGCATCACAGAAAAGCTGCCCTCGGGCCCCTCTTAACGCTTCTTATTATAGCACTTTAGAACCTTCTGCTCTGTTCGACTGACAACGGCAGGAAGAAAAAGGACCCTTTCTAAAATGCAGTCATATAAACCACGTTTGTACACTCACCACATAATCCTTAATTACTTCCATACTTTCATGTATAAAGAGCTTTGACTGTATTTCTGGATACTTAGTAAACCGAATAAATCAGAAATTACTCCTTTCTCTAAATTTGGGCAATCTGTATAGGGGAGGTTTAGCTTGAAGGTTGGTGACATGGTGCATATTATTTCTGAATAAATTTCCTTGGAGTCATTGATCCACCGAGTGTCAAATAAAATGTGATACCCACAAAATTCGTGTATGACCCTGACATTTTTCCAGTACTTAAAGTAATTGCCCTTCTGTTTAATAACAGTGTTTATAAAATTACTTTCTGATTGGCTAGGTCCATGGCACACTCATGTCAATAATCTACTGCAAATATATGCCTGTGGCCTTTGGCCTTGGTTTTCAAAATAATTTTCATCTCTTAAGCGTGAACCGGTGGCAGCCCTGGGAGCTAGGAGTCAGGGCTCCAATCCACCAACCTCCTTTTGCTGTTTGGTCCCGGGCATTTCGGAAAGCTTGTTTCAGCTTCCCGGGTTTGCACACTGAATTGGGGATGGGTCTCATGTCCCCATTGATTGCGGTCTCCTCCTAAAGGGATTTAAGATCATGAAATGAACAGCCCATCTTATGGATTCAGTGCTTTCAAGAGCATCAATAAAAGGAGTGACTTTTATTCTCCAGATTTTGCATTTTGAGAAACGGGAAGCTGTGAATGGGTGAGTCGCTTCCCAAGACCACTCAGGAGGGGAGGAGATGGTTTTGGACTCTTCCCTGTTCTCCAAACCTAACAGAATATTGAGACTCTTGGCTGTAAGTATTTAGATTTAAGGCTAGGGCTCACAGACCCAACTCTATTCCCAAGGGACTTGCCTAATTTTGGAGGGACAACTGTCTCTTTGTAAACCAGAGGAAAGGGGTACCTCCTGGCATCTCACTGAGATCTCTAGGGATGGTATGCTGGTGAGAGGTGATCAGGGCTTCTCATCTTATAGTGAGACTAACAGTGAAATCCCAGGGAAAAGAGGCCACATCAGTGGAATTTTCCATTGTGATTTAATGACTTGTCAACGATCTTGTATTTTTCATTGCTTATCCCAGTGGGACTTCCAGGAATAATTTTTTTTAAATTACTTCCTAAACTTTTAAATATCAGATTTACAAAAAGAGTTGCAAAAATAGTACAAAGAGTTCTCTCATATCCTTCACCCAGTTTCCTTAAAAGCTAACATCTTACATTTCCTTAGTCTGATGATCAAAACCAGGAAATTAACCTTGATACAATTTTATTAACTAATCTACAGACCTTATTCAAATTTCCCCAATGTCCCACTCAAGTCCTTTCTCTAGGCCAGGGTTCAGTCTAGGATTACCCATTGCATCTAGTTGTCATGGGTCCGTAGCCCCTTCCAGTACCGGACAGTGCCTTTGTCTGTCCTTGCCTTTCATGACCTCAGCTCTTTGAAGAGGACTGGCCAGCTGTTTTCTAGAATGTCCCTCAATTTGGGTTTGTCTGCCATTTTCTCATGATTTGATTGAGGTTATGCATTTTAGACGAGAATGCCGTGGGAGCGATGTTGTGTCCCCTCAGTGCATCAGATCAGGAGTCACAGGGGGCCCGTGTGTCTCCTTACAGTGAGGGTAACTTCTGATCACTTGGCGAAGACAGTGTCTTCCAGTTTTCTCACTTGTAAAGTTACTGTTTTTTCCTTTGTAAGGAAAAAAATATCTCGTGGGAAGACACTTTGAGACAACACAAATATCCTTTTTATTTTCATAATTTTGCCCTTGGTTTTACATCCGTTAGTGGGTCTTGCTTATAATAATTATTGCTAGGATGTTCTAATTGTGATTTTTGATTTACCTCATTCCTTCTACATTTCTTCTCTCTCTTTTTTTTAAGCATGACTTTTGGTGAGGAAGAGTGGCCTTGAGCTAACGTCTGTTTTCAATCTTCCTCTTCTTTTTTCTCCCCAAAGCCCCAGTACGTAGTTGTATATCCCACTTGTAAGTCATTCTGGTTCTTCTGTGTGGGACGCCTCCACAGCATGGCTTCATGAGTGGTGTGTAGGTCCACCCCTAGGATCCACACCAGTGAACCCCAGGCCGCTGAAGTGGAGTGCGCAAACTTAACCACTTGGCCACGGGGCTGGCCCTGTCCTTCTACGTTTCTTAAATTGGAATTCTTCTGTAAGGAAAAGCTGTTCCTTCTCTCCCACTAGTTAATCAACTATTTTTTTTTATCAGTACGGACTCAAGGATATTTATTTTATTCTGTGGGTTATAAATCCATTACTGTCATTATTTTCTTGCTCAAATTGTCAGAGCTTTGGCCATTGGGAGCATCCTCAAATTGGCCGTGTCCTTTTGACGTATCTCCATCATTTTTTAAGCACTCAGGAAGGGTTTTTTGTTTGTTTTAACACATGCACATAGCAAAAACTCAACCTGCACAAAAGGGTGCCTGTATAAGGAAGAGTGGGTCTTCCCTTTACCCAAACGCTTAGCCCAACCCACTATAGTGAATGTGTATATTTCAATAAATGTTCTATGCAAGTATACATGTGTGTGCATATTACATTTTAAACAAACTGAAACATACTTTAGACGCTGTTGTCTACCTTGCTTAGTTTCTTATTAATATATCATGCATATCTTTTTACTTCTTCCATATTTTTGTTAATAATTGCAGAGAGTTCCTAGTTCCTTTGTAGAGGTCCACTATAATTTACTTAAACAGTTCCTTGCTGATGAATAATTATACACATATGTGTGTATATACCTAGATATGCACATGTATTCATATACCTAATATATAATCCAATATCTGTCTAATATAGACATCTGTTTATCTAACATATACGTCATGTGTATGGGAATTATATAGATGTGTAATTTCTTCTTTTACAACTGGCTACCTTTGGTCAGAGAGACAGAGGGACAGACAGAGAGATTCCCACAAGACAAATTCCAACAAGTAGAACAGCTCAATCAAAGACGGAAACCTTTGCCCATCTGATAGGTTTCCTGTTATTTTTAATTGCATGTCTTTAATTATGAGTGACATTAAATGTCTTTCCATATGTGTGTAAGTCATTTCTATTTCTTTCTCTGTGAATTGCCTTTTCATATCATTTGCCCAATTTTTTTCTATTGAATGATTGATATCTTTCTGACGGATTTGCAAGAGCTTATTATATATTAAGGAAATTAGCCCTTTTCTGTCATTTGTGTCATAAATATTTTTCCCAGTTTGTCATATGCTTTTTGATTTTGTTTATTTTTTTTTATCATAGTGAGGTTTTATATTTTTTTCTACTTAGATTTATCTGTCATATTATGGCTTTTGTGACTGACTTACTCTTAGATTTTATATTAACTTTCATCTTGTCTTCTATGATTGTTTATTTTTTTTGGTCTTTAAATCCTTAATCATCTTGATTTTATTTTGATGCAAGTAGTGAATTAGGGTTCCAGTTTTACTTTTTATCCTCCCCTCAACCCAGTGGCTAGCCAGTTGACTAAATACCATGTATTAAATAATTCTTCTTTCTCTCACTGATTAAAAAAGGCACTTTTGTAATTTACGAAGTTCTCAAACATGCTTACATCCATTTCCGTACTCCTTGTCTGACTCAGTTGTCTTGTCTGCTGTTTCTGCGCCTGTTCCAAACAGTGTCAATGACTGCGAAATTCAACATAGTAGCTAATAAGACTTGTTCTTTCTTTTCAGAATTTGCTAGTTTCATATTTATTTTTATACAATCTTTAGTCTTAGCTTAAAAATTACTCTTTCCACAAAATACTCAGCAGAATTTTTTGGAGGGGTGAGGAAATACAATAAATTTATAAACGTACAGGGAGAATTCATATTGTCATGACTTAGAGTCTTATGTCCAAGGGCAAAACGGACCTTTCTGTTTGTGTTGCTTGGTCATTTTAAACAATCGTTTGTTTATTTTTTTTTGTTTATATAAGCCCTAAAATTCTTATTTAGGTTTATTTCTGGGGATTCTCTCTCCTCCTCTCCTCTCTCTCTCTTTCTCACAGTGTACTGCATTGTAAATGAAATCTTTTCTTCAGTTATGTCTTTCTAATTGGTTATTGTTTGGGAGACTGGAAACTACTGATTTTTGTATATTCATTTTACAACTGGCCACCTTACTCAATTATCCTATTGTTTCTAATATTTTTTTCAGCAGATTCTCATAAGTATTCTGGTATGGAATCATATTACCTGCAAATAATAATAATCTTCCCTCTTTTTAACAAATCTAGAACCTCACATTTCTCTCTCCTTTCCCATTGCAATGACTAATATGTTTGAGGAAAGCATTTGGGCTCGGGGTCGTGGGTTCCTGGCTGCCGCGCACGTGGTTGGAGCAGGCTGGCAGGACGCGTCCTGTTTATGAGTGTTCCAGAAACACTCTTCTATGACTATTTGGTTGATTATTTATTTTAATCCGGGATTTGTGTTTGAATTTTAAATTCTCTTATGGATTTGTGGAGATGATCAAACATTTTCTCGGTTAGATATAATATTAAAATATTAAAATAGTGAATCATATTAATAGATTTCCTTAAAGTAAACCATCTTTCTGTTTAGGGAAGCAGCTCTGTTTGATCAGGCCTTGTTATTCTTTTGAAGGTACTTCTGCTGAATTCTACTTTTTAAAACGTTACTTAGGACTTGGTACATTGCTGTTCAAAAGGATGATTCAGTTATGGTTTTTTTTTTTAACGTCAGTGTTATACCACCTTCAGAAAAGAATCTGGATCTTCCTTCTTCTCTTTAAGCTCTGGAGCAGTTAAATAGCGTTGGTTCATGGGTCTTTTGAAGGATTGATAGAATTAACCTGTGAAAACATCTGGGTCTTGTGCGTTTTTTTTAAAGATTTTATTTTTTCCTTTTTCTCCCCAAAGCCCCCCGTACATAGTTGTATATTCTTCGTTGTGGGTCCTTCTAGTTGTGGCATGTGGGACACTGCCTCAGCGTGGTTTGATGAGCAGCGCCATGTCCACGCCCAGGATTCGAACCAACGAAACACTGGGCTGCCTGCAGCGGAGCGCGCGAACTTAACCACTCGGCCACGGGGCCAGCCTCAAATTGTACATTTGAGATAGCTCTCTGACAACTCTCTCAATGTGGGTTTTTTTTCCCCGTGGTAATTGGCCTGTTCAAGTTCTTTCTCGTCTGTGGTCAACTTCAGTCATTTCTACTTTCATAAAAATGTGTCCATTTTGTTTACTTAAAATTATTTGCACAAAATGAAATAATGTATTTATATATATTTTCACATTTCTTGTATCTGTGGTTATATCTGTATTGTTGTTTCTAATTTTGTGAATCTGTGCTTTCCTTCTTCTGTCTTTATAAGCGAGCCTGCAGTTTCCCAGCCTCAGCATCAGACGGCTGAGGTGGGGCATCCTTTCCGCTGGGCTGCCCCGGGCACTGCAGGAGGCTGAGCTGCACCCTGCCTGCACCCCCGAGGTGCCCTAGCAACCCAGTTGTGACAACAAAAAATGCTCCCAGACATTGCCAGTGTCACCTGGGGGGACAAATCAGCCCTGGCTGAGAACCACCGAGACAGCCAGAGGTTCACGTATTTCCTCATGTTTCCCCCTCTGCAAAGATGTGTATGCGTTAGATGTTTGTCATTAATTTCTGCTGTCACTTTAATGATTTTCCTTGCTTTAGTCGGATGTATTTGGCTCTTCTTTTTCTTTAGTTCATTTATTTTCTTACTTTCTTGTTGGAGAACTTAGGTTTTAAAGGTTATGATTTTTCCCTCATTATATCTTTAACTCCCTTGATATGCAATGATTTTTTTTAACTCGAGATTCTGCAATTTTACTTGTAATTTTTACTTTATCCCAAGTAATTTTCACCTTTAAAAGGTTTTCAATGTTTGATTTTTTTTTGGGTTAGCTTTGTTTTCTGTTTTCAGTGTTGATATCTAGGTCCGCAGGCACAGTGCTCAGGGTCTGCGCTCTGTGTCCCTCAGGTTTTGGTTTTGTACCAGATTCCCTGTGGTCATTGTTGTGTTCATGTTCTGCAGGCATTTGAAAGGACTGTGCATTTTCTACTTTAAGAGAATGGAGTTTGATGGAGCTCTACCAAATTTACCTTATCAATTGTGCTACTTATATTGTTCTCATCCTAATTTTTGTCCACTTGATTTGTGATGAACTGAGCATGAGTCAAAATATTCTATTACTATTTTGTGTTGTTGATTTTTGCTTTTGTAAAAAAAATACTTTTTGGTTCTTTTGTTTCATTTTTTGCTTTGTGAATTTTTTGGTGCACGATGTCTTAAGGTGTTTTTTTTTTTTTATGAGGAAGATTGGCCCTGAGCTAACATCTGTGCCAATCCTCCTTTATTTTGTATGTGGGACACCACCACAGCATGGCTTGATGAGCACTGTGTAGGTCTGTGCCCGGGATCTGAACCTGCAAATCCTGGGCTGGCAAAGTGGAGCATGTGAACTTAACCACCATGCCACCAGCCTGGCCCCTCATTGTGTCTTGTTTAATTGGTCATTCTGCAGAGTCTTTCTTGGTCTGATTAAATAGTTTTGCCTTGAATTTAAACTTACCTGATAAAATTATCAAATCCCTACTTTCTTTTATCTTATACCTTCATCTTATGACTTTGCAATCATCATCATTTTAATCTTTCTGAATCCCTTTGGTGTGTATCAGTCACATATACAATGTACCATTTCGTTTTCCTTTTATCATTCAGTGTAAGTATGTTTTCTTTTAACGGGGAAGATTAACCCACGCATACTTATTGATGTAGAAAATATATTTGGTTCTAGCATTGTGATTTTGCGTTAAGTTTTCTGGTCTTTATGTTGTTTCTTATTTTGCTATATTACCTGGGCTTTCTTTGTTTTGTTGTGTGTGAGCTTGTGTGTATTTTTCCACCAAAAGTATGGAAAAGTGATGTTTTAAACATTCTAGTAGTTATCTTTATACATATTAAGAATATTCTATAATCTTTTGTTGATTTGTTATTTTATTTGTTTGCTTGTTCATTTGTTGGTGCTTTAATGTGTAATCCATAGGGTTCTTTTTTCAGTGCATCAGAGTTTCCTAAGCCTCAGTGCGCTGTTTCAATCTACAGATCGCATCCTTTATGTGATGACAGTTTTCTTTTACTATATCTTTGATTTTGAGGGGTTACTTTAAAAATATTCTTTTCTTCACATACACTGGTCATATGTATGGAGAATGTCCTTTGTCTTGCCTATCATTTTTTTCTTTCATTAATTTTAGTTCTTGAATTTTTAAACTTTATTTTGCTTGATTTTCTCAAGTCGTTCTTCCGTATCTCTGTGTTCTCAGCAGTGTCTGTTCAATTTATTCTGCTTCTAACAGGACATTTATTTCTAAAAAGTAGCTTTATTTTGTTTTTTTACTGTGGAAAGTGGCTTTATTTTTTTCTTCCATTCCTTTCTGAGTCCTTCTCCTGTTTGTTCATTTACATTTTGATTCTTTGTGTCTCTTTCCTCTGGTCTGTTTCAAAGACCCTCTATTTCCTTTATCGTCCATGCAAGTTGAGCATTATTGCACGACACGTTCCTCTCCTTTCCTGGGGAAAGTTCTCTCTTGATATGTATTCACTATTCCTTTTTTTCTTTTGGTAGCTATGTTTCTGATGCCTTTTTCCTGGTGTCAGCATTAGCAAAGGCATTTGCTGAAGGAAATGACTGGAGGGAATGGAACTGGGGAAATGGGGTTGGAAAGAGGCTGAGGCCTTGAATGCAGAATGAGGAGCCTTGACTGTATCTTGCAGGGGTGGGAGTCAGGGACAGATTCAGAGAGGAGCAGTGAAGAAGTAGAAGACCATAGGCACAAATACCACTGCCACCATCACTCTCTGGCTGCCCTTCCTCTCTGCCCTGCAGATGCCACTTTCTCTCTGCCTCTTTCATGATGCTCAGCATTTCCTGCTTCCTGTGCGAGTAATGGGTGCACTTGCCTCACGCCCAGATTAGAGTCAGCAACTTGAGGGCAGGGACCCAGCTTCCCCCACGGTGCCGAACGGAGGACCCAGGTCCCCAGCAGCTCGATGTGTGCTCTTCGTCAGACGCAAAGCACACATGGCCTTTAGGCAGTGCTGCCGTCTTCCAGAGAAGGGAGAGTCCGCATGGGACAAGGTGGTCAGGGAAGGCTCCCTGCAGGAGGAGATGATGTGGGGGTCACAAAGGCAGAAACAGCTAAGCCCTGAACTCACAAACTCAAACTTGTATTCAGAGTTGCTGCCCCTCCACACACTCCCAGTCGTCTTCTGCTCCATTTCCCCCATAGCATTGCTCACTTTCTAGTGTATGTATGAGTCCTTTATTTCCCACGTCTGTGTATTTTCTAATTGCCTGCCCTTCCCTGCAAGAAGGCAAGCTCCACGGGGGCAGAAATTCTTGTTTGCGTTGCTAGGTGACGTGTGGCTGGGTACCTGGAGCGGGGCCTGGCACATAGTAGTGCTCAGTAAATGTCTGTAGAATGAATAATGCCCAGAGGTGCTTGATATTTGCACATATACCTATTGGAATAGCCTTCGCTTTCACCAACAAGAGTTCTTTGTTGCATCTTACTTAAAGCATGCTGCATCACATCTGTCTGTTCTTATTTCTGTCTTTTTTTTTTTTATTAACAATATAGATACACAGAAATGTATCTTTATTATAATAAAAAGAACACTCCAAGTGCAAGGATAGATGTTGGCTGATACTCAGTCTCAATGACGAGAGACAACAGGGAGTGGTAGGGACTGGGGAAAACTGGAGAGCAATGCCCTGCCCACAGGAGCAGCCTCTGCTTGGTCCCTGCAGCGTCCCCCTAAGGGAGAGCTGGGCCAGCGTGGCCACAGCTGCCAGTTTTTAGAATGAAGCCAGACATCTGGATCTTTATATTAACCAAAAACACCCAACACTATATGGATCAAAACTGAACAAAGCACACTGGGTCCCAGCTTGGCCAGTGGGGCTGCTGGGTTGTAACACCCGTGCAGCCAGTGGACAGAAGTCTTGCAGGTGCCAGGTGACCCTCTGCTGCTCCTTCTGCCATCCTGGTGTTTGTGTGCACACACCCCACTCTGAGACTGCTTCCTCCCTGCATCACTGCTCAGAGTCTAAATGTCACCCACAGGTGGAGCAGTGGTGGCTCCAGAGCCGTCGTGGTGAGCTGTCTAAAGGGGTGTCAGCTCGTTGGACAGGGTATAATTTCAGTCAATGTGTTCTTGTCTTATTTTAGTTCAACATCATTTCCCAGTTGCAAACCTCTTGAATGACACACGAAATGCAAAACAACATGAAAGTCCTCCCTGAGGCAGATGTGTGTCCGTGTAGAACTTTAATTATTCTTTTTGAATCCTCATCGTAATGTGCTACCCCAATTCTGGCACACACACAAAAATTAAAAAGTCTGATGGGAAAGATTTGTGTCACCTGTCCTAGGATTTTATTTATTTTTTTATGTTAGTCTTTATATTTTTAGAAGCACTGAACAAAAGGAAGGGCCTTTCTAATCAAGAGCATTCTTCAGACACGGAGCCTCAGACAATATTTGTGATAAATAGGAAGAGCTGCTCCTATAGTCTTCCGCGTGACATTTAGAATGGCACGTTTGTCTTTGGGAAGTATTTTTAGTCCAGGTTTGAAGAACAGCCTCTAATAGATTTGTGGGAGGAGGAGGAGGAGTTTAGGACGGTTGAGATACTGGACTGAAAAGCAAAATTTTCACCAAGAATTAAACAGCTAGATTTAATTAGCTTACTTTCTTGATAGGTCCTTCTGGATGATTCGAAGGCCTTTATGGGGGAACAGCCCTCCAGTCACACGGTGCCGGGCCTTGGGTCCCAGAGCTTCAGAAGGGGGCTGCGGGGCCACTGTGGGCTGGCGCGGGGGGTGCAGGGGCGCTCAGAGGCCGCCTGCAGCCTCCTGTCCCTGCGCGGCCCCTCAGATGGCGCAGCCCGTGAAAGAGGAGCCCCAGGGCGCTCCAGGGCTCTGCAAGCTGTCCAGGGTGGCCTCTAAGCGCCAGACCTAACACACTATCTCTGCTCCGCCGGCCACAGTTCAGCGCCATCGTGCACCTCTGTTTCTGATTTAAACCTGACAGCGTGTCAGTTCCGACAGACACGAGGACAGCCGCGAAGCCGGGGTGCCCAGGGGTGCGGGCCTGCAGGGACCCCCGCAGCCCGGCTGGCCCCACCGTGATCCAGGCCTCCCTCTCTGCATCAGACCCTCCTCTCTTACGGCTCCTCTCCTTGATGAATTTGTTTTTCAAACTGAAGCAGTTTGAAACAGTCCCGCAGACAGTGTGCAGCGCCCTTCAATTCACGTCCACGCACCTCCCCCAGGAGACTGAAAATAAGTTTCTGGCTTGTGCATTTAAAGGGGAACCTTTCCTCACGAAGGCTGGCTCGCCACAGCCTTCCCAGCTGGAGACGTCCATTTCCCCTGCCGCTGCTCCGGAGACCCAGCCACTGCCACTGGCTTTCAACTGACCCTCAGGTGGACGGGAAGAATAGATTCCCTGGGATTTATTTGGGTGTTTTTGGCAATTTGCTGTATATAAAAGCTCTAAGTACAGCAGCAGCTGTAGTTTCCCAAAGAAGGGGGCTAATAATGCAGATTTAAGTGGTATTCAGCGGGAGCAAAATCTCGGAGACATCAGCAAAGTTCAAGCTTAATTCTGATTCTATGAACCAACGGTGTTTAGGAGAGTTCAATTTTCCTCCCGATCGTTCGGGCCGCTTAATACACAGAGCTCCATTGTTCCCCCAGGGCAGAAGAGGCCGTACTGTGTCGTTGTTCGGAAAGCTAGAATGGGGGCCCTGCCACAGACACAGAACA
This sequence comes from Equus quagga, assembly GCF_021613505.1. Classification (NCBI taxonomy): domain Eukaryota; kingdom Metazoa; phylum Chordata; class Mammalia; order Perissodactyla; family Equidae; genus Equus; species Equus quagga. The sequence goes on along the minus strand of NC_060279.1, from coordinate 105,763,071 downwards.
GACAGCTTCGCGCCCGCGCCTTTGGGAACAGCCTCCCGCGGGCGGCTTTCTGGACAGCAGAGCGTTGGGCCGCTGTGTTTTCAGACTGTGGGGGGATCTGTGTCTATGCTGTCTTACCCGCTGCGCTGCTGTGGGCTGGAGGCCTGGCCGTCAGGTGTCACCTGGTATGACTGTGGGGAGATGCCAGGTGTCTGAGGTGGCGCCTGAGGAAGGAAGGGCAGGCTGCAGGAGTGGGCTGGGGGTCAGCAAACCAGGGGGAGTTCTTGCATTGCCTTTCGGAACAAATCTTCAGGTGACTTCCGCTCATCTGCCGCTTGCTGGGCCCTCGTTGTCCCCTGTGACCTCAGGCCGCACTGCCTCTGCCTTCCCCACCTCCCTCCATGCCCCAGGGCAGAGTTCCAGCCCCATCCAGCCTGGAACCTGCCCTTCCTGCACTCCTCCTGTCTCTGTTAACAGCAACTCCTTCCTTCCAGAAGTCTTGCTGTCGTTCTTGACCCTCTCTGTTTCTCCCACCCCACATCCATGAGCAAATTTGTAGACACTACCTTCGGAATATATCCAGACAAAGTTACCCTTGCCTTCCCACCCCCACGGTGTTCCTGCGGGTCAGACCAGCATTGCCTCTCCTGTGGCTCATCAACAGCCTCCTGGCTGGTCCCCCTGGCTCCGCCTGCTCCCTGCCTTCCAGTCTCAACACTGTGGCTGGAGTGACTCTCCTACAGTGTTACACCAGATCTTGTCACTACCATGTTCAAATCCCCAGGGGCTCCCTGTGTCAATTAGAGTCAAGGCTGTGACCAGCAGGACACTGCACTGTCTGGCCCACCGTTGCATCTCTGACTCCTCGTACTGCTACCTCACGGCTCTCCGCCTTGCTGGCTCTGCCCCAGCCACACTGACCTTGTTGCTGTGCTCAGCCAGTCAGGCTCTGTCTCAGGGCCTTTGCACTGGCTGTGTGCTCTGCCACACTCTCACTGCACACAACTGTGTGCCTTGACCCTTCACTTCCTTAGATCTTTACTTACCTGTGGGCTCTGAGTGAGGCCTTCCCTGAGCCCCCATTTAAGGTTTGAACCACTCCCCCATCCTTTAATTCCCTACTTCCCTTTCTGCTCAGTTTGCCGCCAGGGCTGCATGTTACGCTCTTGTCCGTGCCGCTCCGTGAGGGCAGGGGTGCTGTCTGTTCCGTCTGCAGCAGGACCTCCAGCACTTGGAATAGTGCCTGGCACAGGCTGGTCCTTAGCGCACATTGTGTGAATGAATGCATGAGCAAGCTGACCCTGGAAGCCCGTGTCCTGTGGGTTAGAGAGAGTGTGTGGCTCTCGGAACACAGCTGGACGTGCGACTGGCCCTGTGGTCACGACTGTTCTCTGTGATCTGCTCTGTCCCCCTTTTGTAAAATGACTCAGCTAGGTTCAGCTGGAGACACCGGGGTGTGCTGTAACGTGGGGTGCTCCGGGGAGCCCGAGGGGAGTAGAGCAGTGGGGAGGGCCGTCCAGGCCTGGCCATGTACCAGGAGCCCTGCTTGGCGCTCCGAGCTGGCCTCATCCAGTTCCCACCTGTTTTCTCCGCCAGGCCCACCAGCCTTCCCAGTGGCTGGTCCACGTGAGCTCCCAGCATCCATCTCTGTTCCCACTGTGAGCCCTGCACCTGCTCCTGGAATCCAGGGCCTGCCCTGAGCCACGGGGTCCTCCCTCCACCTTGCCCGGGAATCTGACCCAAAGCCCCAGCGATCCTCCAGTGCTGGGAAAGCGTTTAGCACATAGAGTGTCGGCTCCGAGGTGGTACCATTCTTATTCTCATGCATTCTTATTATTCTTAACTTTGAGATGCTATCCACTATATAATGGGCCATCTTTTGGGGGAAAACAAACAAGAAAAGCCCAATATCTATTGTAAGATGCATTATTAGTTCAGACATGTTCACTTTTAAATGCTGTCTGTGAGTCTCAGTGCTGAAGAAGTACTGAATGATGGGTTTGTTAAGAAGCAGGGCTAATTGGGGCCTAGCCATCTGGGTCCGTCCTCTCAGTGCCAGGAAAGCAGGCAGGCCCACTGAGCCCGGGCGAGGGCTTGGCATGAGGCCAGAGCTCAGCTTGGGCCCTAGGTGAGCACAGGTGACCGGGCACAGGTGAGCCCTGCCCGTCACATGGTGAGGGATGGCCATGGGCCTGAGGATGACCCGCTGAGCTCCCGCTCTCACCTAGCCCCACAGCGGGGGGTCATTACTCACCTGACCAACAGATGAGGGGAAAGTCAGTGAACTGCGCTGGCCCCTTTATATGTCACAGCCGGGAGAGATGGCTATTATTATCATAAACAATTAGAAGATTACTATTATGAGCAGAATTATTATATATACCATATATTATACTCATATTCTAGGAAGTGCTATTATAAACGGTGGAAGCAGCCGTTCATGAAATGCTTGCTTTGTGCTAGGCATTGTGCTCCAAGTCTGATAGTCTCTCACTTACCTTCATCCTCATAAGAATTGGGCAAGACTGGCACTCGTGTGCTGGCCTTGCAGAAGAGGAAACAGTCTCAGGCAGGTTTAAAACGCTGTTCCAGGTCACACAGCTGAGAGGTGAGGGGAACGAGACTCCAATCGCCCCCTCCCCACTGTGCCTCTTTGAGGGAGCCCCCAAGTCCGTCTACACTCCTTCTAGACAGAAGCATGCCCTGGCGTGACCTGTTCTGAGTTCTGGTTGTTTTTGTGCAATGCAGGCAAGCAACAGACCCTGTGTGGGCGAGTGACGTGGCCCTTCTGGGCTGAGGGGGGGCTGGAGGAACCGGGGCTGAGAGAGATCTCCTGACCTATTAAACACTCTGTCTTAGGGCGTTCTTGGTTTTTTTTTAAAATGGCAGCTGCACTAGGACATTGAAAGGAGGGAAGTGGCTAAAATATTTTTAAATGATTTTTTCCGCATATAGGCAAGAGGTTATATTGCAAGTTCAATGCTAATTACAGTTATTTTCCAAGAAAAAAAAAATTCATGTGAAAGGGAAGGAAATTTGGTTCCAAAAAATGCGTGCTTGTTTCTGCTGCCCGGTCCAGTCAGTCTCCACTGCAGGGAGCCAGGCTGGAGCTGTCGCTGGCTGGCGCACGGGGGGCGCTAAATAACTCGCAGGTGTCAGACACACAAAGAGTTACGCCTGTCTGACCTATGTGGGGATAAATCCTGCGTCTCTGCTTACGGCCAGGAGATGTGTCTTTAAGTGTCATAAAAATTTAGCATTTTTTCCTCCTAATTGTCTTCTATAATTTTGCCAGATTTATTAAAATAAGATTTTCTGGGGGGTTATTTTTTTTTCTTTTCACTGGTAGAATGTGCTCTTTAGTATCATTTTACATAATTTAATACAATTTGTTCCATCCATTGATTTTCATGGGGATACAAGCTGTTCGTTTGTGAGAAAGCTGGCATAGGCTGAGTGTTGGCAGGAGGCACGTCGAGGAGTCGATCCTGATTTCAAAGTTCTGGGGGAGCTTCGGCCATTTTGAGGCGGGTTCTGCCGGGCTCCGCTTCCCAGGCCTCTCTGTCCCCACGGAGACGCGGGAGGGAGGCCATCAGCTGGCCCTGGGCTCGGGGGACGCGTGCCCCGCGTGGCGCCAGGGGGCTCTCCCCAAACGTGCGGCCTGATGGTGAAGCCCAGGGGCCTCCTGATTCCGCGGAAGGGCAGGTGCTCCCGGCGGCCGTGCACTGACACCAGCACCTGCCCTGGGGCCACCCTGGCGGCTCTGCTCCGGGGCAGGAAGCCCTCACCTGCAGGTCCTACCCCACCCCTTTCTCTTTTGTTAAATTGGGCCGGTGGATATTTAAAGAATCCAACTCTTGAATTGTAGGAAGAAAAGCCAAATAATCAGTGGTAATACGCGGAGGTGAGGGGCCCAAAGCAGGGCAAGCTCAACTAACACTTTTGTTGTGGTGGGGCTCCTTCCTGAGCCCACCCAGGCTCCCTTCTGGGGGATGGGCCTGGGAGCCCTCGGCCCCTCCCCCATCCAACTCCCGCCAGGCTCCTCTGACCAGTCTGTGTTTCTAGGGGTAGAAAGTTATGTCCCAGGTGACAGAGGGACATATTCACAAAGGCTTTAGGCTGGCAGACAAGAGAAGTGGGTTCCAGTCCTGCCTCCATTGTGCTGTGTGGCCTTGGACAGGTGACTTTACCTCTCTGGGCTGCATTCCTCCCTTCGGTAATGACTCTCAAGCCCTCTGCGCTGTACAGAGGGTGTCTATAGCCCTCTGGCCTCTCAGACTGTGTGAAGCTCTGAGCTGCCAAAGACCTGAGCAGACAGAAACTAGGCCTCTCTCTCTCACTTTGCTCTTCCTCCATCCTGTCCTGCCTCTCTACGTGGCTGGAGACAGGCGGGAGAGCACTGGGGAGGCAGCGTTACCCTGAGTGGCTCGGCACTGACGTGAGGTGACCACGGCGCCCCAGTGGGGGAGCTGTGCGGTGGGAAGAGTGCACACGCTGCCCCTGCTACTGGTTTTCTGAGCACCATCCACCTCCACCCCAATCAGGGTCCCCTGCCTGCCTTTGCCTCCCGCAGGGCGGGCGGGACTGTGCTGTCATGTCACTCGGGCTGACAGGGACGCAGCCCCTCCTGGTGGAAGCCTCTCTACACAAGGGGGCCTCCCCCCCACCCCCGTGACCAGTCATCAACGCCCCGCACCCTGGGGGAGCGCTAAGGAGGCCAGAGGAAATGATCCAAGGTGGCTGCAGGCCAGGGCCAGGGAGGCGGCTCATCGCTGCCTTTGAGGGAGAGCTGGGGCCGAGGGTCTGCCACCAGGCACGGCCCCGCAGCCTGCCACCACCCCGCGGCCTCAGGGCCCTCCCGCTGGCCCAGTGCTGTGCACCTGCCCCCTGCACTCCTGGGCCTCACGGAGACCCCGGACACCCCCGCCTGCATCCAGGAGGGGGGACCAGGACACTGCATGACTCCAGTCCATCAGCACCTGCTGAATGCCCGTACCTGTGGGAGGAGGAGAGGAGACTGGGGCCTTTGCGGCTGCTGGGTGTGGCCCTCATGCTGGGCCTGGCACAGGGAGGCCCAGGAAAGTACGAGCAGTTCTCACCCAGTGCTAGCTCAGTGCCAGGCACGTGGCAGGGCCCACCTGCAGATCCCTACGGCAGTCCTATGAATCGGGCATTCTTATCATCTCCATTTTATCAATGAGGGGCTGAAGCTCAGAGAAGTCAAGTGACTTGTCCAAGGTTGCAGAGCCAGGGAATGGGGAGCCCACTGGCCACAGTGAAGGGGTGCTGTGGCCTGTTCCCCAGCCCTCACAGGCTTTGGCTGTGCTTGGGGCCCAGAATTGGCTGGGAGTTTTTCTCTGCCCACCGGGCACTCCTGTGCCATTCATCAACCAGTGCTCCTTCCTTGCTCACTCAGTTCCCCGCCCAGGCCCGGGCAGGGGGTGCCAAGGCCGAGGGGAATGAGGGACCCCCTGCACAGGAGCTCCCGGAGACCATGCACGACGGCCCCATCCAGCCAGGACCTGACAGGTCTGAGCAGCCTGGTCCCAGTCCAGAGCTGGAGAGAACGCCCGCGGTGGGCAGGCTCTGCTCCCTGCTTCTCGGGGCAGGGCGTTGTGGCGGGAGGTGGGTCCAGCTCAGCCCTACCCGCCAGCAAGCGCAGACTTAGGAACACCCTCGGGCTGGGGGTCATTGTCCTTACAAGTCCGTTTGTGGAGGCAGAACGTGGGAGGCCCAGTGGGCCTGATCGCCCTGGGGCGGCTGCTGCTGCCCGAGCTGGGCTGGGCGGGCGCAAGAGACAGAAAGATGGCATCCTTCGTTCACTCAGCAAATACTGAGCACTTACAGGTGCCCAGCGCTGGGCTAGGCAGGGGCCCTCTGAGGGGACCTGGACTGGCAAGGGCCCGGCTCTAATGAAGCTCACATTCAGGTGAGGGGAGACAGACAGGAGCCGATAAACAAGCGTGTACACAGGATGAGTTCAGAGTATTGCGTGTAGAAGAAAACGGATGGGGGATGGGGTTAGCAGAGCTCTTAGTCATTCATTCATTCTCTTATTCATTAGCCATGTCTGCTGAGCACTTTGTATATCCAGGCACTTTCAAGGCGGGGGTACCTTGGTAAATAAAACAGCCCAAACCCGCCTTCTCAGTGAGGTGTCCTGTGTGTGTGTGTGTGTGTGCGCGCGCAGGTCTGCACGGTCACGGCCATGTGCCTGGGCACGTGAGAACATGGGTTTCCTGGGAGAAAAGGAGGTCGGGCAGGAGCATGAGCGGCCTGAGCCTCCGTGTCGGGCCTGGCCCTCGTCCCTGCCAGCAGCTCCTGCTGAGGGAGCCTGGAAAACCCTGTCCTCCAGAAAGCTCTCCTTGGCAAGCCCGCTCCTTCTGCCTGCTCGCCCTGTCCCAGGGCTGCTCCTGCCTTCCAGGTCACTGTCGGGCTGGCCCGGGCCAAGGTGCGGAAGTGCCCCCCCCCAGGGCTGCAGGTCGGTGGACGTGCCCCCTGCCAGTCCCGCAGGTCGGCGGCCCGGGCGCTGCAGGTCGGCTCCTTCTTATTGCTCACCAGCCACTCACTGCAAAATTAATCTGCAAATAAATCACATCTACTGAGACCTTCTGGATCCGAGAACAGACGCAGCCTGGCTTGTTCCAGAAGACCATCCAGAGAAGAAATCCTGCAAGCTTGTGGACAGAAGGACGCCTGCTGGCCGAGACTCACTCCCCGCTCGCTCAGGGGTGCGGTGGGTATCTGGACACCTCTCTCGGAAGCCGGGACTCCAGGCCCCATCCTGCACCGAGTGGAGGCTGGGCCGGGCAGCCGGGTGCTCCCGGCCGGCTCTCTGGATTGGTTCTCCAGGAGCCCCTCGGAAGCACCAGGAGCCGGCTCTCCCCTCCCTGGCCATCTGCTTGAAGCATCTGGTGATCAGGTGTGAGCCCCACACCGGAGCATTCAAGCTGAAATGTGCAGTCACCTTGCCACCCACACTGGCTTTTGTTACGCCGCCAGGCTGCCCCTCTTTGTGCTGGGGAGAACGATTTGGGGATGGAAATCCAACTGCTGGCGCCGGGAACTCACCGTGGCTGCGCCAAGACCCTGCAGCCCGTGGCTGGCCCGGCCTCCAGACCTGGTTCTCCCACCAGGTTCTGTGGACACGTCTCCAGCACAGGGCTGGGGCTTTTGAGAGTGGAGCGAAGATGGCTCTTTGGTGTTGTCTTTACCAGGCTGAATGGAGCAGGTCATAAATATTTGGATCCTGCTTTAGAGGAGAAAGGCTCATCGGTTTTCTTTGTGTCCACCTTATTTAATGAGGAAAGAGTGGGTTGCTCCCAGGGCCACTGCTGGCCCTGAGTGAACTATGGCTCCTGAGGGGGTGGTTCTCTGGGGCCACTGGGAACAGGGCATGGGGAGAAGGCTCTGGACCTGCTCCCGAGGCTGCTTCTTTCTGCCCCGCCAAGCTGAGTGTCTTGGAGGGCCATGTGGGTGTCTGCGTTGTTGAAAACAGCCTTCCCTTCAGCTTGAGTTCCCCTAGCAGAACACGCAAGGAATAAGGCGGGACAATTGTCCCCCAAAGAGAGCCCATTTCACTTTCCGAGCCGTTGAGGACTCAGCTGATAGCTGGACACTCACTGGAGGAAGAGGTACTTTTGTGTGGTTTTGGTCTTGTAAAACGCAGCCCCAAATGCCACCTGGCAGAACAACTGGCCGGCCTGTCCTCGTAGGTGCCAGAGCCCATGGCGCATTTGCAGAGCCCTGTCCTGGACAGGGTCTGGTGAAAGATCTTGGAAGGCCTTACAGAGGAGAGAACGGGCCTGTGGTAGAAACTATTGAGCTGTGAGTAATAGTTCATCGCAAATAGACTCCTTTTTTGTTTCTAGCTGTTTGGTGTGATCTTAAAGATGATAGTGATGTCTTAGTACTTGTTGGGGAAGCATTTTCCATCCCTCTTTCTAGATCAGCCATGGGCATTCCTCTGGGGTGCTCCTACATGAAGAAATATTCTATAAAAGCAAGAAGCCCCGCCCAGGGCCCTCTATGTGTCTTCACTTTCTCCAGGAAGCTTTTCCAACGCCAAGCATGACAATCAGTCTGATGCTCTGAAGCCACTGCCTGCTGAAATCAGTATGAGATTTTGTTCTTGAAATGTACGGAGACAGAATAAAGAAGTCAAAACCCCACTCTGACTCCATCAGTTGGTCTCAATGCCCAGGTATTTTCTTTAGATGGTGGGGAAGATTGACCCCACGGCATGGGGCATGGGTGGGGCTAGGGCAGGAAGAGGGCTACAACTGAAAGGAGAGCCTCTGCATGTCACAGGCACCGTGACTCCTCCGTGGCCCATGACAGACCTGCTCATGCGTGTTCTCCAGCCACCCTTTGGCTACCAAACACTTTCCAATAAGGTGATCAAAGAGAAGAACACTCAATGTTAATGTTGCATTTTTGGAAACTTTTAAAATTTCATAATTCACATACTTCCTTAGTGGGAAAATACAAGAAAGTCTTCACGCTTAGATGATAGTGGAAAGAAAGCAGAGGTTGTTCAAAGGTACAGAAGAAGCTGATATTAGTTTCAGACATAATCTAGCTTTTAAATGTTTCCATATGATTGCTTCGGTCTGTCAATATTAGATTTTAGACACACTCCAAGGATCTTTGATTTTAAAGATGTAATCTTTTCTCCCCCTTTGGACCAGCACATGCGTGTAACATGTGTTGCTCTCTCCTGCACGCGGCACAGCCGTCCTGCGCATGTGCGGCACCACATGCCCCTGCCCCGCCCCCACGCGCCCCCTCCCGGGAGCCGGGCAGCAGGAAGTGGACTCTGTTGCATCTGTAGGCTGGCTTGGCAGTCCACCCTACTGGCACGACAGTCCCCAGTGTCTTTCTCTCCCACATCTTGGTTGAGCATAAAGACGAGGTCCCATTGGCTTAAGGCGCCGTGCTTGGCTTTCTCTGGTGGCTGTGCCGTAAGTTAGCAGGATAAGTTTGACAGTAATTTAATTTTCATTGACAAATGCTGTCATAATATTGAGAAAAAAGTGATATATTGTATCAACAGTAGTGGTCGACGCTCAGCCAGTCATATGGACTGGGCGAGCACCATATGCTTCTTCCAAACTCGCCTTGGAAAGCTCTGGCTAAGAACTTGACAAGCTCAAGATACCAGTCAGCAAAACGATTACCCTTGAGAGGCTCTTGCCGTGTTTCCAGTTTCCTCATTTCCTGGAGGGAAGGAGGGACCATTGCCTGGGGCAGCCATTTACCATCCTGGGTTTTAGCCAGGGGCCACGGTACCCCTGGTCAGGGGAGTCCCTCAAGGGCACCCCGGCAGGCACTTGACGAGGAGTCTCTCACGCACCAGGCCAGCAGCAGCCAGGTGGAGCCCCTGCTGCACCCGCATAATCGAAAGCCCGAAGGTGATGAAACGCCCTTGATTTCCTGTTGGTTAGTGTTTGTCCCGGCTGTGGTTCCCTCCACTTAATGCCAGTGGGTGTTGCGTCCGTGGGGGTGAGTGAGGCTAGTGTCTGGCCCGAGTTACAAACTCACACAATCCCACAGAAAGGGGGCGGGGGGTTCATCTTGGGAGTGCCGCTCATTATCTCTCCGCCTCCAAAGCCCCTGGGGGCCAACCCGAGAGGCAAGCGGATGGTGCGCGAGCGCTCCTGTGCCTGGGGCGCGTGCGCCTGGCACGACCCTTGGCCAAAATCTCAGCTAGAGGATTCGACCCAAAGTGTGACCACGTTAGTATTAATTTGCTCCGTTTTCCTAGCACTGGGCTTATTTTAACTTGACTACTATTCACAGAAAAAACAACTGATGAATAAAGTTACCAACAGTCCGAGAGAGAAGAACGCAGTGTGTGTGTGGGTGTGTGGGTGTGCGTGTGTGCGTCTGCGCGCGCGCATTTAGGGACACACCATCCTGTGCACATTCGGCTGGTGTCCTTGTCTGGCTTGCCAAATGTGCGGGGACCTTCCATTCTCTGAAGGATTCCCTCCCAAGCAAGGCTAAGTAAAGAAACAGGCATATGGCGTGTATTGGAGATGGCTCAGCGTTGGCACGGACCATCCGCCGTGGCGAACAGGTATCTGGAAAAGACAACAGTCCCATCCTGCTCTTTTTGGAGCTTATCATTTATTTGGATTTTGTTGTTGCTGTTGTTGTTGCTTTGTGTTTATTATGATCTTAACAAAGAGAGGGAGAGTGTGCCGTTCACAGAACTGGGCACTGGTACAACTGCTCTCCAAGATGGCTCCCCGCCTGAGCCCGGAGCTGTCCTTCTTGGGAGGCGCTCTCCTGTTCCACCCTGGCTGGATTCTTGGCTCCCAGGCGCTCTGGCAGGGAGCAGGGAGTGCCCGAAGGGCTCAGGGGAGCATCTAAGTGCAGACGGTTCTCCGAAGACAGTGAGAGCTCTGGGTGTGGCTGAGGGTGTCCTTGGTCTCCAAAGAGAGTGTTGACTTGAAAAAGCAAGGCAGATTGGAGGAGCAGCTGCCCTCCTTGTGGATGGCATCCGTTGGTGGCTGTGTAGAGAGGAGCTCCGGCCGGCGTCCCATTACCATTTCATTACGCGACAGCAGATCCACACACAGATCCATACGCCGCCACTTGGATAGGGTTTCCAAACACAGCAGGACACTGTGGAGAGAGCCTACCTCCTCTCCTGCCTGCTGGAAACCCAGCTCCCTGCCAGGTGGCGCCTTCTGAACTGGCGGCTTCAGGCTCGCTCCAGGCAGCACAGACGATGGGTGCAGCCCTTCTGTGGGCTGCTCTTGAGCGGTGGAAGGTGCCAGTGGCCGCGATACTTTCCAGAAGGGTCTCCTGAGAAGGTATCCAGAACAGCCCAGCTGAAGTGCATTTTCTCCCCCAGGTGCCTCGGGCCCTTGGAATGTTGCTCAGTGGGGTCACCGCCTCCAAAATGGTAGCCAGCCATTAAAAATGGTGACCACCGAATAGGAGTTGGCTTTTCTTATCTGAGCCTGGCCACCAGCATTTCAGGGATAAAGGAAATGAGGTAATCTGGGTCACATACAGACAGAGAAGTGAGAGAGTCACCGCCCTGTCTGCTGGTTCCATGATGGACGGCCATCTTCCCTCTGGTGGAAGTGGGGACCAGATGGCTGCCCCAGCTTCCTGAGTGCTGGCTCCCTCCTCATTGGGCCTCCATGTCCTCATGGATGACACTGAAGGATCGGGATGCACTGCTTGATAAAGGGTGATGATTCTGCATGGTCTTCAAGCAAGGAGCTTCCACTCTTGACCAACTAACAGATAATTTCTTTATCATCTCTATATTTAGAGGGAAGTGCACAGAGTGAAGGAATAGAGCAACATTATTCTTTCTCCCTTTTTAAACCTAATTTGTGGGGTTGGTTCCCCCCCCCCCACTCAGGATGAAATCTCGAAGTCAGGGCTGCAGACTTCTTTTTTCCCTGGGCTGGGTGCTTTCTGTTCTTTGCAGACCCTCCCACGTCTCCAAGGTTCTGTCACCTATGGTTTCAGAATGTCCCCTCTGGCTGGCAGCTGGCTGCTGCCCCTCAGACACTGCATTCCGTAGTAAATGTTGAGTCTCTCCCCTGGGAGGTTGTTTAGTCCTTCCAGAGGCCTCTGGGGCAGAATCTTTGCAGCGGTTTTATGCAGGGGCTTCCTTCCATAGTGACCCACATCTGGACCTTGAGAAACACTTTTCATTTTTTCCAAAAGACTCCAGAAGTGGAGCCATTCTCCCACACAGCTCCTCTCCTCAGCCAGAGCAGCCATCAGCCTTTTGAGTCTTCTAAGCTGAGTCCTGCAATGGCCTCATGTCCCACTGAAGCCAAGGGACACGGGACAGGCTTAATGTGAGGCTCCATTCACTAAGCTTGAGGTGGGAGAAGCAACCCCTGCCCCTCCCCCTGGAAGGAAGGCCGATGACCACAGCACACCCCCAACTCTGTGCAAAGAGCTCCTCTCCTGGGCAGCTCTCTGCCTTTCCAAGTCAATCCTTCTATTGTCTCAGGTTGGTGCATGATGTTGCCGACACTTCATTGCCAGTGCAGCATCTCACTTTGGCTTAAGAAAGCGTTTATCCCTTTTGTTTTGGGGGTAGCGTTTTGGAGCTCCCATCCGTAGAAGAACAGAAACACATATTTGAACATCCTGCTACACTTACTTGACTGTCAAGAAGCTCTTTTTAGAATCCAAATCCAAATCTCCTTTTCTAGAATCTCGGTCCCTTTTCTCTTTTTAGATCCTTGGTGAGAGCAGAGTTTATAGTTTCCCACTTACAGTAACCCTTCTGGTGTGTAAAATTGAGTAAGCTTGTTGCCTCTCGTGCTGCTGTTCTGAGGAAGGCTGTTTTTCCTTGTGGAGAGGGTTACATAAGGCAGCAGGGTGTCTTCAAAGGTTTTGTGCAAGGCTAGTGTTATGTACATGGAATAGATGGCCTCTTCACTCTGTCCTTCCTTGTCTGCTCTGCTGGATGTTTAGGACATCCCAGCACAACATAAACATCCGGTGGCTCCCTCCTGGACCACCCAGAAGCAGCCCGTGCAAGCCCAGAAGGCTCTTCCCTGAGTGTTCGGTCAGATAACTTTGCACCAGCTACCGCATTGACACTGCCCCTGATCTCTGGGGATACTGAGGTCAAACGTACAGAAGACCTGAGAGTCCTGGCCAGTGTGACGGTTCTGTCTCCTGCCTGGACCCTGACCAAGCCCTCTGCTCTGTTTTAGCATGTCTCCTACATCTGTCATGCTAACCATTACGTTCATAACACCCAATCCTGCTTGGCCCTCTCACTCTCTGGGGAGATCCTGCGGGCTCCTGAGGGAACTGGAAGGTAGCCGTGGACCAGATCTGCACAAGTGCCAGACTATATATCTTTAGGGTCAGGGATGTTGGTGTACTTAGCTAACAGAACCTTCTTCCAGTTAACTAATTCTTTCTTCAGGTGTGTCAAACTATCTAGCTTAATTTAATTTCAGATATTATATTTTTATTTAAAATTTTTTTTTTCTTAAAAATTGGCCTCTGCGCTAACACCTGTTGCCGATCTTATTTTCTTCTTCATCTTCTTCTCCCCAATACCCTCCAGTACATAGTTGTATATTCTAGTTTTAGGTCCTTCTGGCTCTGCTATGTGGGACACCGCCACAGCTTGGCCTGAGGAGCTGTGCCATGTCCACACCCCGGATCCAAACCGGCGAAACCCTGAGCTGCCGAAGTGGAGCATGTGAACTTCACCACTTGGCCACGGGGCTGGCCCTGAGATATTGTATTTTTCATTCTAGAATTTCATTCTAGAATTTTTGGTTGATTTCTTTTATAGATTCCAGTTTTCTGAGAAAATTCTCTGCCTTGTCATCTATTTTCTTAAATGTATTAATTACAATTATTTTAAAGTCTATAACTCTTCAACGTAATACATGCATCTTCCATGAATCTGCTTCTATTACCTGTTGTCTCATTTTTTATCGTCGTTGTTCATTTGGTCTGATTTCCTGGTGTGCCTGGTAATTTTTATTGATAATGTCAAACACCATGTTTAAAAATTTTAGCTAATTTTGGGTTCTAGATTTGCACTGACAAATAGGAATATAATGGTGAGCCATACACATAATTTTAAATTTGGAGCAGCCACATTAATGGAATACAAAGAAACAAATGAACTAATTTTAGTGATACATTTCATTTAATATAATATGTCCAAAATATTATCATTTGAACATGTAACCAATATAAAAAATTATTAGTGAGATGTTTTACACATTTTTGTACTAAGCCTTGGAAATCTGGTGAGAATTTCACACTCACAGCACATCTCAGTTCTGACAAAGTCACATCCCACGTGCTCAGGGGCCACTGTGGCTAGTGGCTGCCATATTGGACAGCAAGCCGTAGACGATGTCCGATCTCTCTAGCAAGGATTGACTTTTGTTTCGGGTGGGCCATTAGGCTTGGGGCCGATCACCTTAAGCCAGTCAGGAATAGACCAGATTCCGAGGGTTTATTTGCTGTCTGCTGTTAGTCCTACGTGTGTCCCGGCAAAGGTCTTAAGTGAAAGTGTAGGTTGTGTCCCAGGGACCCACTACCTTGCCAAGCCCTGGATTCTAATTTTTGTCTCCTTGGTCCCTTGGACTGTGGAAAGTTCTTCCCAGCTTCTCAGCATCTCAGCTGCTGCTCGTAATTTCACCATGCCACAGGGGAAAAGCAATATCAAAAGCAAGCTCCGCCCCCCCATGCTCCCTTCTTTTTAGAATCTCGGCCCCTCAAGTCCTGGCTTCTTTGATAACTCTCTTATGCCTTGAAATTATTCACACACACCATTTTTTGATGTCGTTTTTCCCGTTGTTCCTGATAGAACGCTGATTTGATTTGAGCCTTTTTGCCAGAGCCAGAAGTGGAAGTAAAGTAGCATCTTCTTAATTAACTGAAACCAGATCGTTTTTTCTGTTTGGCAATCAGCACTGTTTCAGCCTTTAAAAGAAGATGTATTTCTTTCCCTCTGATTCAGCAAACCCAGATCCCCGGGGAGTAAGGTTATTTTCCCAGTTCTATGGACTGGTCAGTTGAGGCATACTGAGCTTATTCCTGGTAAGCGTCGGGGCGGAGGTCCAGGCCTGGTCTGTCTTTGCTCCCGGCCCCAGAGCTGCCCAGCTGCCCGCCCCTTCCGGCCTGCGTGGCGGGGAGGCCTGCTGACCTGGTGTCACTCCCTGGCTCCTGACTCTCCGTCTCTGTACACGTGAGAACAGAGAAATGGAAGAATTGTCGTTATTCTGGGCAAGCCTAGGGTTTCACCGACAGCAGGAGGCGCACACAGAGGACACTTCTTACGCAGCGTTTACTGAGGTGCGGCTTTATGCCAGACCCTGTGCTGGGCTGTGTGGGAGTGACAGGAGGACATCCTTCGCAGCCCTGCCTTGAGGTACGCGGTGTACCTGTGCAGGTCGGGTACCACGCCCTGTCAGGGACACAGAAGCAGAGATGTGGAAACCTCACATCCTAGGAGGCCCCACATGTTCTCACACACCTGTCGCTCCTGTCCCAGCTGCAGTCTGGGTTAGTCAGCTCTGCCGGGCAGCTAGGACCTGCCCACATGTGGGGCCTTATGATATTTCAAGTATGAAATATTTAAATAAAGAATTTGGGGCCAGCTCAGTGGCTAAGTTCGCACACTCTGCTTTGGTGGCCCAGGGTTCATCGGTTCGGATCCCGGGTGTGGACATGGCACCACTTGGCAAGCTATGCTGTGGCAGGCGTCCCACATATAAAGTAGAGGAAGATGGGCACGGATGTTAGCTCAGGGCCAGTCTTCCTCAGCAAAAAGAGGAGGATTGACTGCAGATGTTAGCTCAGAGCGAGTCTTCCTCAAAAATAAATAACTAAATAAATTAATTAATTAAAAAAAGAATTTTATGGTGTGTCAGCCAAAATCTTTGACGTTAATAGAAATTTTACTTTTGAATGATAAATGTCAAAGTTAATTGAAGCTTACTTTTAATTCCCTGCTTTTAACCCAGTATGTTTTTCTTTTAAAAAAATAAATCAACTTGTGTTTTCTTGAAATAAGGATAACTTTTACTTTTTTCTTGTCTGATTACTGAAAAAGTAGGAGAAGAAATTCCTAGCCATTTCTCGCTACACGGAGGTGGTCACAGTGTGGGTTTCTTTCCTCTCAAGTTTCTTCCTGTGCCTTTCTTTTACGTCATCATAGTCCTGTCATACAGAGGATTTTTGCCAGTAATATACATGTAATATATATGTGTAATATGGACGTTTTCTCATATTCTTAAAACTCTTGATATGTACAAATTTATGCCTACAATAAAATATCCTATTTGGGACTTTATAGTCATTTCTCCTATTTTTGAATATTTAGGTTGTTTCCAGTGTTTTATCATTACAAATATAATGCAGGGAATGTCTTTGAACATAAAGGTAGCCCCTCTGAGTCTCCCCATGCCCCCATACTTCAGATTATTTCTCTAGGGCAGATTACAAGAAATGGAATTACTGCATCAAATAATGGAATATTTATTTGCTCTTTAACTTAATTTAAACCTTGGATTTACTCCTCAAATGGGCAGTCACCTCCTACCAAGTGTGAGTCACGTGCAAAGCAAGAAGTGGACAGCTTCTCTTGGCTGAGACTCAGTGCCTACCTGGAGGCGGCGAGCCCCCAGGGAGCCCCCAGCTGTGCGTGGAAAGGGCTGAGGATAACATCGTGAGCCACAGGAAGGCCAGTATCGTGAGAGTGAGGATGCACCTGCAGAAAGACCTTTCGAGAGGAAAGTATGGTAAAGTTTGCTGGAGTTCTTCCCTCTTGCCCACGGCTGTGTTGATGGGGACTTTTGCTGATATGGTGTGTATGTTGAATTTTGGCAACTGAATCCTTTTTTTAGATGCACTGTGAGCTGAATCCTGTTTTAGATTGGCTCATGGAAGGAACCCCGTGGTGACTCTATAAATCAGAATGTTCGTTTGCAATGCAAATCGTCCTTTCCTAAGTAATCTTCAGCTCCTCAATTTTACAAATTGTGTATTGTAAATTTTTATTTTTGTGTATTAGTTTTTGCCAAGCACATTTGGAGGACACTTGGGGTCCATTTCAGCCATGAGGTCTGTGAGTCTTGGTGGGAGAAACTTCTTGTATTCAACGCTCCCCTGAAAGTGGGGTGCCTGTCCCCTACCTCTGGCAGACAGCTGAGTCCCAGTGATGGAATCGTTGTTAGGACCAGCAGCCTCAGGAGGAAATGCCCCATAGGTTTTGCAGGAGACTGAATGTTAGGTGGTTAGAAGGTAGAAGCTCAGGGAGACTAGAGAAAACTCAAGCCGGAGAGCCCTGGGCCCCCATTACAGAGAGGAGAGCTGGGGTGACCCTGAAGTGGGGCTGAGGCTCAGAGGGAAACCTTGATCATTAGCAGGGCCTGCAGGGGGTTCTCCAGCTCCAGCAACAGACCAGCTCCTGCTGAGAAGGGAGAGAACGTATGCCGCAGCGTGTTGAGGTCTGTTTGAGTTGATGATGCACAGGGCTTTGAGGTCGAGGTGGAGAGCCGGCAAAGACCTTCTTTGAGCTCTTCCGTGGCGGGTAGCGTCAGTAGACTGGGTCCCTGCTGGAGCACCAGGTGAGAGAGGCAGGGCTGCAGAGCAGACCCCCTGCTCCCCAAGGGACAGGCCTGAGGGGTGTGATTTACAAGAACCTCAGCGTTGGGGTTTTCGCTTACCTTTTTACGTCAGCACCCGGAGGCCATTGAGTCGGACTTTAGAAATTCAACAGCGCGAAAGGCACATCTTCAATTATGGCCATGTTTAAAGTATTTATAAGGACTGATTTAATTTCATAAATAAAACTGGCTTTGCATGAATCAATAACATATTTGCAGTGGGCTTCATGGCAGTTCCCCAAGTTCTTGGAGACCCCATGGCAGGGGGCGCTCCTTCTACAGCTGAGTTCACGAGTCTAACCTTTCAACTGAGGTGCTGTCCTTCCCACCAGCCTTGGACACTGAAAACTGCTAAAATATCACTGAAATTTGCAAGTTACTGTATTTGCAGGGGGTTGCCTAAACCTCCCAACTTAACTGGAGATGGAAATGGGAGAAACACCCCAAGACCCAAACTCAACTTTGGGAAGATTTGGAGGGAGGCCCACGAGCCACGTCCCTGCAGGGGCTTGCTGACAATTTGCATGTGTATCAGTCACTATTTAACAGTCCAGCTGTCCTAAACCTTTATATGTTTGTACAGTGTTTACGTTACGTTGATTCTTCATTGTACATGTAGTAATTAATTTTGTCTTACTGACAGATGATGCTCAGTGACTGATTTCCAGAGACATCCCTGACAGGTACTTTCACGCTTTGTTTTCTTTCAGAAAGTCCTCTTCTGCACTGGGGTGCTGGCAGGGCAGTGCCGGGGTTTCTGGGGGGCTTCAGGGAACCACCTGTGTGTGTGTGGGTGAGTTTTCACTTAGGTCCTAGGTCCATTTGGAGTCGATCTGGGGTGGAGGTGGGGCTTGGGGGGTCTTAAAGCTCCCCCAGTGAACCCTTTGGGTCGGTCTCCTCCAAGCTGGCCTGCCTTGGGCCATGCGGGATTAGGCTCCAGGGTGTGAGAAGGATTTTCTTGCTTTAGAAAACAAAGTAGAAATGCCCAAATTTGCTTTGAATGAAAAATTGGGGGGAAGTGAAGGAATGGACTCAATTTAAAGACAAGTATTTTTCTAGGCCTCTGTTGCATGCCTTTTTCCTTAAAACACATGAGTGTTGTAGGAGTCATCGTGTGGTGGTGAGAGCT
The DNA here is from genome assembly GCF_021613505.1 of Equus quagga. NCBI lineage: Eukaryota > Metazoa > Chordata > Mammalia > Perissodactyla > Equidae > Equus > Equus quagga. Next base: position 105,744,825 of record NC_060279.1, on the reverse strand, counting down.
GCGCAAACGAGCGCATGAAATGGCAGTGGAGCCGCGGGTGCTGAGTGAGTCCTGGATTGTAGTTTTATCTGGACAAGAAGTGCTTGTCCACATCAGTTATCTCTGGGACACATTGGAAGAGGGATCCTGACGCCAAAATAGTGCAGGTTGCGTTCTGCTATGTTCCTTCTTTTTTTTAAATTGCCTTCTGTCTTTCATCCCTATTTTGTAGTCTCTGAGAATTGATTCCTAACTGTTTGATTTAAGACATGGACATCTCCAGGGTTAAAATTATAGAAATGGAGAGTGACGTGGTAGTGGACACTGCTTTCTAAACTCTGACTTTGAAATGAAAGCTTCACCCCTTTCCATTGTGGGAGATGACCATTGGGCAAAATTCCTGTTATTACTAAGGAGGAGGACATGTGTCTTTCATATTGCAACTTTCCATCCTAAATGACCTTTGAAACATGGATGCTGTCCCAGTCACATTTTAATATTAATGAATGATGGAAAAGGTAAATGAGGTTCAAATTATTCTAATACTCGCAGTTAGAATCGATGTCTATAGCTGTATCTTCTCCATAGGTTTGTCATAACTCTAGGCAGGGGATTTTAGTACCAACCTCCTAGATGAGTCTGGTGGGTCAGGGGCTGCATCCCACTTAGATGGCGGTGACTGCCTGCAGCCTGGATCTTCCCGTAAATACACATGCTTCCGACTGTTGGCCGTTGCTCTGACCCTAAATATCACTCATGTGTGCCCAAGAACGAAGAAGCATTTGTTTGGCAAATACTAAGGTGACATATTGGAGAGTTCCCCATATTTGGAGAGGCCTTTGCCCAGCCTGATTCTTCCCTGGGTCAGCTTTGGGTAGGAGCCCTGGGGACAGCAGGTCCCAGATCTGGGTCACCATCTCCTGCTACCCGTCTGTAGCTCTGTCCCCGAGGACAGAGTTGGGCCCCTTTGGGGAATTCTGCCATTATCGTTCCTGAGTCCCACGTCCCTCAATATTTTCTCAGAGAAGGTATTCAGATCCGGTTTGGCTTGTAGTAACAAAGGCCTTTCTGTGCCTATGGCTCCTCTGCCCTTCTGCTTCTCCTTTCATTCCTGTGGCATCTATTATTACTGTAATGTGACTAAAGGGGCCTTTTCTCCCCGTAATGTGCCTCCCAATATTTCCTGGTGGAAAATAGTATGTTCTCCCTTTTACACGTGTTATTTCCACCTGCACTTACACAGCAGTCTCGGGGATATATGAGAGCGTGTGCACACATGTTCACAACTGCGCGTACACATGTCTACGGCTGTGAATGTGGACAAAGTGTGTTTATGAAGGTGTGTGTGCAGGTATGTGCTGCAGGAACACGTGCATCTTTGCAAGGCAGCAGATTGTGTTTGAAGAGTGTCCATATGAAACGTGTGAATGTGCGAGTGGGTGTGTGTGCACGCTGGTGCGTGACGGCGTCAGTGCGTGCGTGTGACACGATGACTGTGCCCGTCACTGGTGCTGCTGTTGCACGCTCCAGATCAGAGAGCTTTGGCTACTTATGGTCACGTTCTCTATCTTTATTTGCGTTCCTTATTCACATGGCAGTTAGTGGCTATGCACCCTTGTTGGTCACAGTGTATTTTAGGGACAGTCCTGTATTGATCACAATTCAACAAATCCTTCCCGATGCTCTTGTCCTTGTAGCCTTAACTGGCGCCCGCCCTCCGGTATTCTACCTGCAGTAGAAACTCATTCCACTTGGACACATTTCCTAAGCAAGGCTACTAATGCGCTACGCTTAAAAAAATTAATTAAAAAAATCCAGATCTCGGGAAATTCCAGCAGTCAGTATCCTCCCTCTGTCCTAATCTCTTCATGGTAATGCTCACAAGTACCCTTGGTCCAGACAATTCTTCATTCATCCTCCACCTCCCACCACACTCAGACCCAAACTCCCCACCGCTGGAGATTAGCCTTTTGTGAGGCAGCCCATCACACGCTTTCTTAAAGTCCCAGTAAATTATACCCCTGGTTTCCCTCTTCAATTCCTTTTTGTTACTTTTTCAAAATATTCTATTAGTTTTGTTACGTATGATCTCCCTTTTGTGAATCCATGCTGAATATCTTTAATTAAATCATAACTTTCTCTATTTTGTCCCTGATTAGTGTTTCCAATATCTCCCCCACTGCTCAAGTCAAGCTCACTGGTGTTTAATTTCCCCAATCTCCCTCCAAGGCATTATTAAATATAGGTGTTGCGTAAGGGCTCTCGTCCACTGGTGCTTCTCTGGCTTCCCAGGGTCTTTTTAAGAGGTCTTTGCTGATTGTGGCCCTGCTGCCTCGCCTCCTAGTGCACAAATCCTAAGATGGTTCCCATCTGGTCCCGGGCTTGCCAGTCCTCAGACACTCTAATTTCCTTCTCACCTGCTCTGCCGTGATGCTGATTTCCTTTGGAAGTATTTTCTTCTCCTTGGGAAACACTTGTCTGCTGCTGACATCTACTCTCGACTTCCCTTTATGGACAAGAAGGCAAATCATCTATTTTTCTTTTTTCTTATCAGTCATCACCCCTTATTCCAATAAACTATGCTCCATGCCTCCTTACATTTTCAGAAAAAGCATGATAAATTCAGTTCCAGCACCACCTCGCTGAGCCCTCAATTCAGAAGTCGATATTTCTGTTCCTGAGGGCTGACAGCATCACTGACTTTTAATTCGGGCAGGGAGTGCCGACCCCTTGGTAGTTAAACTGTTTTGATGCCCTCAGCTGTTCTAGGGGAAGCGTGAAGCCCTGAGGCCGCCCTGACGACCAGCACGAGAGGAACCTGGCTCCCGTGGTGCTTTTTAGGGGGTTGTAAAGTTCCCCACGTGTCATTTTGGAAATCTTTCCTCTGAAGTCAGCTTCAGCCTGGAAGTTCTCCTTTACTTGCATTCTGAGCAGTGTTGCTGGTTTCCCGCCTTCCTGATGGATGCGCTCTGTCCTCTTGCGGTTCTCTCACCTTCAGGCTGTATTGTGGACTCCTCCTCATGGAATTTGCTTCCTTTTATGCCTCTGTTCCCAGGACACAGATTAAAGGGCAGCCCCCGGAAGGTGCATACCCAGTGGCTGCGAGTACCCCGTCAAGGCGGTGCCTCAGGGAGCACCGCCTCAGGGAGCAGTTTTGCTCGCCTCAGCCAAGGACCCGAGGAAGCCCCTTCAGATGCGCTCTTCTTCCCTAGCTTGACCTCGTTTCCTTTCCCGGCACACACAACTCAGATCTGCACACTGAGACATCACTCCCAGGTTGTAAATTCTACACCAGATCAAAAGACCAAATCCATCCTGTGAACCCACGGGCACTCGACCTGCATAACACCAAGGAGCCTGGTGCCAATGGCTGTCAGGGGGCTCATTTGGCAGGGGAAGCAGAGGTGTGAGGTCCGTCACCTCTCCAGCGAGCCACTGGCCTTCTGTAGGAGCCACTTCCCCCGATCAAGTTGCAGAAACAATGCCAGTCAAAAATTTCAACAAAGTAGGTATGAATCATAAATAATCCTTTTGACATTGTTTCACAGCCCGTGTCCCGTGTCCCTCATCATGCAAATGGCAGAAATTTGCGCACACGGAGGGATTTGAAATTTTAAAAGCTTAATAAAGGCAGTATAAACACACACTTGAGCCAGTTTTTAAAAACTGCATTTAATTGAGTCAAATAGCATGCTACTTGGGGGAAAATGAAGATCATTTAAACTGGTGCTTTTAGTTCAAATGCTGTCTTTTTAAAAAACCAATTGCTTGATGCAGAAGGTTGAGGGTCCCACTCATTCCAGCAATGAAAAGTGGGTGGGCAGGGGCTCCCTCTGAACTTTGGTGAGTTTTTTTTTTTCACCCCCTACTGCTGTTTCTCCACCGAAAAGGGCCATTGTCCCTTTGCGTTGGGGTCATGGGATGGGATGGTCTGGGGTTGTAATTCTATAGTTCACCAGGATCCGGAGACCTGGGACCCAGAATCCTGATGCACCTCACTGAGCAACAGACAGCCGCCCCTGACGGGGAGTGCAGTCTTGCGTCAGCCTCCAAGTGCCTTTCCAAAAGCAATTTATAGATGGACTTTGTAAGTGAAAAGAAGAGACACAGGTGCTTCATAATAATTACTTGCACATTTATAGAATCGGACATTCTGTCATTTAATAGACCTAAAACTAAAAAGCTTTTGTCTGTGAAAGGTGACCAATAGAAAAAGAGTTTGGATTATATGATATCCCATAACTTAATCATATGGCTCTTAAGAGGGGGACATACACAGCTGTGTCTCACTAATATGCATGCAATACGTGTAAACTGATACGCTTTAATTCTAAACTTGTTTTTAGCAGGAAGAAAAAAGCATTTAGATGAGGAACATTAAGATTCAATATTAACCATTTTTTCCCCTTTGGGCAAAATTATTCATCACTTGATATTTATTAAAGCAGCATTTTTTTTTGCTATAGTGAGATGCATCCTGCTGAAAATTTTCCAAACATCCTCAAAGTTATGTGGCAAAGCGAAAAGGCGAAGAGAACAGCCAGCAGCCCCCCCTTTGGCCACAGAAAGACAATGGACTTGAAAGAGGGATGCTTGTTGTTTTGAACCCCAAAGCCATGCTAACCCCCTAGACCCAGGATGGGGCAGAGGCTGGAGGAGTTCAGGAGGGGCTGTCCCGTTGTCTGCCTCCCCTATTATGACTATTTGCTGAGCCCGTGGCTCTGATGCTTTCATTGTTAGTTGGTACTGGTTTAATATAAATTATTTAAGTATATTTGCTTTAATAATCTTAACCAAAAAAAAAAAAAAAACTAAGACAAAGGAATTGTAGATTAGAGACTTTATTTTCAGGGCAAAATGATACAGATAAGTGAACATCAACTGACCAGAAATTATTTGCTTCTGTCTGTTAGACACGTAATGGAGTCATTTAACTAGTCAAATTAGGAGCTGCAGAAATGCACCATGCTTCATTACTGAGTTCGAATGGGCACCATTTTACATTTACGTCAAAAATTATCTCATAGCAAATTAATGTTTTCATTGTGCTGAAAAGCTGAAGCTACGCAGTGTTAGCACCACCTAGAGGCCACGGTCGGAATACTTCAAAGGGATGATCACAAGCAAGGACAGGATGGTCCGGAGAAGAATTTTCGGGAATAGAGCCCTGACCCCGTTTTCAAGGAAGGACGTAGTCATTGAACCGTCTTGGCTGTGCTGGGCTTGTGACGTGAAGTTCTGAGGGTCCCATAAAGGTTTCCCTACATTTGGCTTAGTGTTAAATGTGTTGAAACATCTCTGCAAGATTTCTGCAGCTCAGTCTTGCTAAGTCCTGAAAATATCTGTTCTCTTTTTTCTCACTTTGCTTGAGTTTTTTTTCACCGGAGGACTTACATTATGTCAAAATCCCAGATTTTAGCCGAATTAGCACTTCTGTAACTAAACAAGGAGAGTTTTTTCTCCCATGTTGTAAGTTGGCATCTTTATATTCTTTCTTTTGTTGTTGGTAAAACTTGCTATCTATGGAAAGAGACAAAAACATGACCTTGTTTCATCTTAAAAAATACTGAAACTGGTAAATTCCCCGTTCAAACAGGTTACGAAGGTTGGTAGACTCCCAAGAATGTTGGTCTCTGTTCAATTCAGAGAGACATCGGTCAGGATAAATTAGCAAACCCCTCCCCAATAAAAAAATACTTATTTAAATGATGTGTGGGCGCTCAGTGACTCTGGGAAGCCGGAGCATACGGTCAGAGCAGAAGCAAAGGGAAGAATCGAAGCATATAAATAGCATCGAGAACTCGAGAATATTTCAAGACAATATTGATGTCTAAAATATATGAGAATGACTGCATGATGATTGAGGCAGACATAATTCAAAGTACAGTCAGAATCTGGCCTCCAACTCAGAGCTTTAAATTCTCCAAAAGACATCTGTTTGCTGAGAAAGCCTCACCAACAGCTGCTCCATATAAAGGGAGGAGCCCCGGGCGAGCTGGGGAGCTGGCAGGTACCAGACCCTCGAGGGTGTGCAGAGGCGGGACTGCTCCGGCCCAGGTGAGGGAGGCGCCCGCGGTTCCTCCCGCCGGGCCTGTGTGCTGCATGCGGGAGCGCCCCAACTTTGCCACGTCTCCAAAGGGCCCGTTCGATAGCAAGGGAGGGCCGACTTCACCTCTCCGCCCGCACTTTGTTCCCCAGCTGCTGTTCTCCTGGTGCTTACCTCTCTCACCAGGCAGAAGCTGGGGGCCAACAAGTGGCAGGCGTGATTTCTAAAAAAAACAGAATGTTCTGATCAAAAAAAAAAAAAAAAAAAAAAAGAGGCTAAACAAAATTCAATACAATATCACCCATTTTTCTCTTAACTGTGATTCACAGATGACCGTTTTTAATTAAAATGCTGCTTGCCAACCTATTTTGAAGAGCAAAAAAATTTCTCAGAATGTTATCAACTCTTCAGTTTCTGCAGAAATGCTACATCTTCAGATTTCAAAGAGAGGATCTCCTTTGGAAAATAAGTAATTGTTGGTGATCATACGAGCTTGCTAAGTACAGTATTTAAAAACCATGCTGTGTTGAAAAGTTCAAGAATTTTACAGTGACCTTAGGGCCACAGATAGGATAATGAAAGATGGAAAGATGAGGGCAGTGTATGAAAGTGAGTTCTTTTTTGTTCTACTGGAAGCTTTTTGTATGTGTGGCTTAAGCTAGCAGTTCAATAGAATTTCTTTGAAACAGAAACAAAAATCTTAAGAGCTGGTTACAAGTACTGTAGTCTGCTCTTCCCCTTAAATGCAGGGGAATTTTACCTCTTCTCATGAATCTTGTCTGCTGAAACGTCTCAGTCTTCACGTCATGTTTACCAAGGCCAGGCCGGAGGATCCGATAATTTATAACCATTCCTATTGGGTTTTATGTAATAACTTTGGAACTCATATAAAGTAATGATCCACAAACTCTTTTAATGTTCATTATAAAATATGAAATATTTCTCAGAACCATTGCAATTATGTGACCAGACATAACTGTTTCACACATGAGTAAATACAGGGAGGTTTAACATAACTTTATTATCTTCCTGTCTTTTCTTCTCATTGATGTGATAATACTGTTTTAATATTTTTCTAAAGAAAAGTTAAGTAATTTTAGAATCTCTACTGAGGCCCGCTTTATTGGCTTTTGTAATAGAACTCTCAAATCTAATTGTATTTATGCTCAGACTGACACCAGTAAATGTCGTGAATGGAAGGGAAATGCCCCCAAAGCTGTGTATTCTGTAATTATCGATAGATGTGTCTCTGCTGACAAGGCCTGGGGATTTGGGGAGAGTCAGAGAAGCAAAACCGAGATGGAGATGCACACTTCGCTGCAGCCGTCGGAGGCCCCGCAGGTGCTGAGAGGCGCTTTTCTAAGGGAGGAACTAGCCCGACCGTTCTGTACGACTCATCTCGAAACTTTCCCCTTTACTGTGCTGCATCTGCCCTCTCTGGGGTCTGGAGCCAGTAGCATGAAACTTCTTGTTTTATGGACAGCTGATCTCCAAGGAGAATGTTCCAGGGATCCCCGTCCTGGCGATTGGAGATTGGAGCTGTGTGGCCTCGCTCTGGCTGCTTGACCTTCATCTGGGGTGTGGGCTGGAGGTCGGCCCTCCGTGAGTGTAAAGGACTCTGCAGGGTGGAAGGCAGAGGGGGCTGTTCTGGAAGCCTTCACTTCCCCCACCTGGGTGGCCTCTCTCTGGGATGGATGTCCTCGCGGCTGTGGTGGCCGTGTCTGGTCTGTAAGGGTGGGTGGACAGGATCCACCGAGAGAGAAGGGGCCGTGTCTGGGCGTCTGTTGCTTCTGGAGAAGGAGGAGGGTTTCGCCACCCTCAACCCTTTCCTCACACTCAGTCTCAGACAATGCTGAAGGCCGGGCGTGCGCACGCATCACCGTGGGTCTCTGATCATGCAGACGCTGATGCCGTGGGTCTCATCCACTCCTGGCTGACGCCCGTGTTGCTGGTCCCCAGACCGCATGCTGGCCCTGGGCTCCCTGCCTGCCTTCTCCTCGCTTCTTACCCACTCGGGGTGAGCAAAGCTGAGCAGAGGGACGGAGTGCAAGGTGAGGCCCTCTGAGGGGTCCAAGTAGGATAGTGGGACTCAAAGAGTGGCCTGGGGGCTGGAGCCAGCTCACAGATGTGTTTTGTTTGGCTTGTGCCATCTTTATACTTTTGTCTTCAATTAGTTGCAAACATTCTAGAACTGTGAGATTTTTACTTAGAAATCCAGGTTTTCTGGAAAAAGTGGGGTATCTGGAACAAGTGACAGAGCCGGATGGGGTGGCTCTCTTTGAGGAGGCATGGCTTTCCCCTCCTCCACAGGCATCCTCATGCCTAGGGGTCCCTCCCAGGCTGCACGACTCGTGACACTACATTACACTCGTGACACTACGTTACACTTGGAGTGCTGAGCCCCGGGACATGGCCCGCAGGGAGTCTGCAGAGGCTGACGCTGCTGGCTCTTTCTGGAGCCTTCGAGACCTGAGAACTTTTGCCCATTCAGAACCCAAGCTCCTCCCCAGTGCCGTGGTTGCCTTCAGGCCTTCGCGCTTTTCAGATTTGGGGAGGTTCATAGCTCTCGAGTTCTCCCAAGCAAGCCGCTGGAGAGCGTGAAATTCTCAGCTAATTAAATGTCTCGAGAACCCCTCCCCGTGGCTGACGCTGCATCAGAAACAAGCAGATGTAACAAACAGGCTCCCTGGGTCCCGTGTGAGCCCAGGGCGGTGCCCAGGCTGGGTGGGGCCCGGAGGACAGGCAGCCTGTCCTTCCCTGGGGCAGCCAGCTGTTGGCACCACAGTCATCCAGTTCCTGGGTGGGCAGTTTCGGGGCTTGTCACAAAATCTGGAATGTTCATTTGTGCTTAGAACAAAGTGTGATCATCTTCCTCTGTGGTCCCCTTCACTGTCCATCCCTGTCACTCCTGGAAACCAATGGGTTGTGCTGGAGTTTGGTGTCGCAAAGACAGCCAAAGTCAACATCTGTGGTTGCTAAAGAGAAGAAAAGTAGAAAACTCGCATCCAAAGGTTTCTCCACGACTGCCACTGGTTACGTGATGAAATTAGGGAAAAACTCAAGGATATTCTGCTTCCCTGCGCGGCGGCTGTCTCCGCCTCCCGTCCCTCTAACAGGAGATGGTCACTGTGGCTGGTCACGGCCCCGTTTCTGCACTGATGGAGGCTTCGTTCTCCGTATGGACCAGCAGCCCAGTGCTCTGTGCGAAGCCAAGCCCGGCGCGGGTGGGTGTGAGAGCCGCCTCCAGGCGGGGCCTGCTGAGCCCCGAGCAGGCGCCTCTGATGGGACTCTGGGCCTGCCCCACCTTGCACAGCAGACTGTGCTTTGAGTGTCGACATTTTCATCCCTAAGCAGACTTCAGGGATAAAATCTTAGAAATTGTTTACCATTGAACGTTGGTTAGAGGCAAGGTCTTCCTGCTGCCCATTCCTCGCGCCATTGCTCTACCGCGCTAACTAGTGTCAGGGTGACTTCAGCACCTGGCTCCTCTCCTGCCACTGAGCTCTGTACACGCAGGGAGTCAAAGGCACTGGGTACCTCCAGGGAGTCAGAAGGACTCACCGGGGCACTCAGATTGGCAGCTGTCAGCACTCAGTTACTGGTTAAATAAATCTCAGTTGAATTAAAGTTCCAACTTTTTCTTCCTTTTACGAGATGGAGTCAAACAGTCCTTCAATGGATCATGTCTAGTTGGCTTTTGGAACACCCAGTGACAGAATGCACGAGGAGAGCTGGCTGATGGCAGGAGGTTGCCACCCTCTTATTGTCTTCCCAGAGAGTTCTGCTCCTTCCGGTTTGCAAAGACAGATGAGGAAATCTCTTACACGTCCCTCTCAAAGGAAATGGCACCCAAGTGTAGCCACATGCAAGGGGACCGCCATGCGGAGGGCTGGGTACAGTGCTCGGTTGGGGAATGGGCAGCTGCAGAGTGGAGAAGAGCTGGGGAAACTAAGGGTCAGCCCTCACCCGAAAAGAGTTTGCAGTTCCTGGGGAAATGAAACTAAAGCAAATAAATCACATCCATCGAGAGCCGAGACAGTGAATGATAAAGTCAGAGCAGATGATGGGCGGGAAGCGGCCGGGGTTGAGCTGGCTCTTGAAAGGTGGGGAGGGTTCCATGCAAAAAATGAGTGTCTTACAACTTCATCCAAGGGAGGCATCCAGCAAGGATTTCCTTTTGCCTTTGGTGTCCTTTTCTCTGATGAATCAAATATGCCACTTTCCTCTATGTCTGCAAGTATTTGGAAGGGCTCGAAAACAGGGCGAGTCCTCTTAGCTGCAACAAGACCCAGTGACGCTGTTCTGGAGCCCCAGCCTGGGGCTCGGCTCCTGTTTGTCCTTGGTATTACTCAAAGGAACCACGGCCTGGTCTTCTGAGTCGGGAGCTACTTAAAATAAAATGACTGTGCTTTGTATGATGAATTTAATTCTTTTCTAATGAATTTTATCAGACTGCTCTTCTGAGAGCATATTGCAGTATGGCAGTGCCGGACTATTTTCGAGCTTAAGAAAATAAATTAATTTAGGACTTTTTAATCACATTAAAACAATATTAAAACTCTGGTGCGCTTTTCGTTAGCCCCTTTGCTGGAGCACACTCTGCGGTCTCAGTGACAGCCCAGCCGGGAAACGCACCGTCGCTCGTCTCCGGTGCCTGGAGGAGTTGCTGGCTGTCAATATTATTGTGCATACAGCGGGAATCGTAAGGTTAGCTGCTCTGCGGCGCGCTCTCCAGAGTCAGAGGGTGTCACTGTCACCTCGGCAGGGCCGTGATGATACATCTGCTGTCTGGTCTGTGACGCTCACCGCCTTCCCTGGGCTGTCCCTGGACAGCAAGACTGTCATCTTGTTATGAGGCTCCACAGAGAGCCAGACTCACCTCTGACACGGCGGAAAGTGTGGGGCCACTGGGTCAGAGTCACTGGATGCCCCGTGGTTGGAGGGCCTCATTCTGAGAGCCTAACTCGAGGCAGCCTGCTTCGTGGGATCTGCTTGAACATGGAAACGGCAGTGGAGGTTTGAGGGGCGCGCACGCGGCCTGCCTGGAAACTGGGAACCTACTTTGAAGGTTTTCCTTCCCCTTAGCTTGTCTGCTTTACAAAGCCTCTCTCTCCTGGAGTTAATTCACAGTTGGTCTGCGGCTGGCCCTTCTGCAGTATAGGGAGCCAGCAGGGTAAATATTTCATCTGCGGTGCCATGCAGATGGTGGCAATGCTAGCATGAAAAATGCAGAAGGAAGAATTGAAAACATGTCCATAAGTTCTCCCGGTGGCACATCTTGGCTATGGTTTGCAGATCGGACCCCCAAATCCAGTAACATCCTAGAAAGTAGAAAGCATATAAATAACGGAATGATCAAGAGCACAGATGGGTTCCAGCTGGAAGGCGATGTCAAGGAAGTGACTGAAGCTCACTAAGCTTCAGTCTCCTTATCTGTATAATGAGTATCAGAATAGAACCCACCTCAAGGAGTTCATCACTTTGAGGAACTCCAGAGTGCAAAGGTCACAAGGTTCCAGGGATGTCATGAGAAAGCAGCAATGTCCAAGATGCGGCCATGGACAGGCCTTCTGCCACAGCCACGGCCCTTGTGGGTTCTGGGAGAGCACTCTCTCTGGGCCTCCTTTCTACTTCACTGCCTCCTCCTTCTTGGTCTTTTTTTCTGACTCTTTCTCCTCTACTTGCCCTCCTTGGGTGCTTTGGGGCTCAGTCTTGGCTCCTCTTCCCTTCCCCTGTATTCTCTTCCTGGGAGATCACACCCTTCCTTGTAGATTCCACACCGCTTGTCTGCTAGTGGCTCTCAGATGCAAACCTTCAGCCCACTTCTCTTGTCCAGATTTTCTTCTCTAATTTTCTGTCTGACTTCTCCACTTGGTTATCTCACAACATCAAATCTAGGAGTTATCCTTGATTTATACCTTTCCTCAGTACTCTCCTCCCATGCACCAGAAAGCCCCGTCAATTGTATCTCCAAAATAAATGTAGAACCCCGCTTTCCTTTCATCTTTACCCTTCTGGTGCGGGTGGCCATCAGCTCTTCCCTGGGCTATGCCTAACTGGCATCCTAGACCCTTCCTCCAGACCATTTTCTACTCTGGAGCTAGTGTGAGCTTCTGAGGATATAAATAAGGCCATATATTCTCCTAATACCCTTCAATGGCTTTCCAGCCCCTTTTGATTAAAACCCAAGCCCCCTTGGCTTCAAAGCCCTTGATGATCAAGACCATACCCAACCTGCAACCTCATCTCTCAGCCTCTGCTCCAACCACATGGGTCTTGTCTCTGATCATTAAGCATTTCCAGCTCTTGGATACCTCAGGGTCTTTGAACATGCAGTTCTCACTGCCTACATGACAAGCTCTCCCTCCACACCACACACACACACATGTGCGCACACACACATGCGCACCACTTTGCATGGCCAACTCCTTCTCATTCATTAGGTCTCACTTGAAATATGCTCTGAAAGAGGCAGTTTCTGACCATCCACTCAAAAACGGCTATCACTCTGTTATATCCTCTCAGTCCTTCACTTATTAAAAATTGTATGTGTTCAATTTCTTGATCATTTTTTTGTCTGATCCTCCCAACAAACTGAGAACTCCAAGCAGTCAGAGATCGTGTCTGCCCTGCTCACTCCTTCGTCCCCTCTGGGCACCACAGTGCCTAGCCCACAGATGAGGTTCGGTACATATTTCTTTATTTCTTCAATGAATGGAAAAAAATAGAGAGATATATAAAAAGCATAGCATGCAGCGCGCTTTGGGGGAAGTGCTTAAGTAAACATCAGTTTTCTATTCCATTAGTTTTCATTTATATTTAAAATAGGTTTCTTGTGTCCAGACAGTTAGTCCTTTTGTAGGTGAGTCTGCTGCAGATGTGGATGCCCTGGTGTTAGGAGTCTGGCTTTACCAACTGCGTGGGGATGGTTCAGAGAATCCTTACACTGGAAAAGCTCCTCTTAGCTCTCATGCAAAGCTGGAGGTGATGCAGGCAATGTCATCTATAGAATGAGCACTTGGACTCGTCTTTATGAAGAATAGGATCAGATTCTCTCTTGCCCCCACCCCATTCAGGACAGAGGGGTGTGTGTACGCACGTCTGTGTGGGTATGTGTGTGTTTGCACGCATGTGTGGGTACGCATGTGTTCGTGCGTATATGGGGATCCTCTTTTTATATCAGTGACTTCATAAAGCTCCATCTACAGCTCCTTTGAAAAAGCCATAAATGACAAATCCAACGGACTCGTTAACAAATGTTGGTGACAGATGTGGTCACTCCACTTCTCAGTGGAGGGATGACTGGTGGTGTTTTGTCTCTGGAGACCACAGATCTGGATACTTTTGAAGAGAAACCGGGCAGAAGGAAAACCCACAGATGCGACACTTCAGGAGCCTGTGGATAGACTGCAGCATGCCGTTCCAGCAGCCAGACTGTCCTTGCAAAAAGGACTGCGTTTCAGAGCACGCGCCTTCCTGAGAGGCATCCTTGACTCTTCTGCCTAAAAGTTGTCACAAAGAAGCTGATTCTAATGTTGGAGATGCTGCAGTGTTGGCTAACTCTGGGTCACAGGGATTTCTGTCCATCCTGCCACCTCCTCGGTTGTGTAGTAGTAAAAATATGTGTATCATTTCACCCTGGGGACTCTGATGTTAAAATATACAAGTGAAAGAAATTGACTTCAGGCCTAAAAATAAATATATAATGCAGTAATAACTGATAAACTAATAAATATCTATCACCGTTATATTTCAAGATTTCCCAAAGAAATCTGAAGAACACTTAATTGTTACTGAGTAATCAATTATTCAATTAACCTTCTTCTCATTGAATATATATTTGGTACAACTTTTTGAAGCTTCAGCTTTAAAAGGTTCCTATCGATTGAAAGTTTCAAGGCCATATGGCCTGAGTATTGGATTTGTGCCGTCATGATTGACAGTGGAGGCTAGTAATCACAGGCACGTATTCCAGACGGTGTGGGTTTCAGCCATGAGGCTACAGTGGGGAAGCTCATTGTGTAGATAAATATATTTGTGTGCATGTGTGTGTCTATATATAATACATACACAAAATCTCTGCCTCATGCATGCCTCCCGCAGCCCTGTGAATACACACGCGGTGCCTGCTTCATTTAGCACAAATTTTGACCAAACACCGGCCCCACTCCTGATGTGAGCCCAGTGTTCCGAAGAGTAACTGCATCATCTCGGAGGCCGCCCGGTGATTCAGGGATTCGAATTTTGGAGGTCTTCTATTTAAACAAGATAAGAGACCAGCGATGCTCTCAAATGCAAAAATTAAATTGCATGGGGCTTGATCTTGCAAGTTGGAAAAAATCATTTCAATTCAAGGGAAATCTTTTCCACTCTGTTTTGTCCCATTTTACTTTTCTAGGATCTTCTTAGGCAACCTTAGGTTTGTAATCATAATAAGATTAAGATTGCTTCTCTTAGTTTTGTCTTTCTTCCGATGGTAGTTTTATTTGTGAGTTGTGGAATCGATATTCTTGTGTGATATAAATTAGTATATGCAAAGCAAAGTTCAAGAAATCTTCATGGGATGTGGCTCGGACAAAGCAGGAGGTTGGTATAAGGGGTTCGGAACCCATCCCTGGAAGTATGTTTTCCTGGGGCACAAATGCATGCAAACTTTCTGGAAGGAATCTATGTGTCACATAGATATAAAATGTGCATTCATTTTCACCCAGCAATTCCGCTTCCAGAAATTCACCCAAAGAAAATTATCTGACGTGTGGGGAAAGATTTTCCTATAGGGATATTAATTGACCCGTCCTTTATAATGTGGGAAACTTAGAAGACAGCCTACACGCCCCAATAGGGATAATGCTAAATAAATTAGGTGCCTCCGCAGGAAGGAACACCATGTAACCATAAAATTATATTGCACAGGAATAATTAATGACATGGAGAAATATTGACAATACATATAACATTTAGTGAAATGCTGTATTTGAACCATAAATATTGTAAAAACATATATAGTTATGCACAGAAAGAAAGTTGGGATAAATTTACATTCGGAATGCCCAGGAATAATTTCTGGGTTTGAAATGATGGGAGATTATTATTCATTCTAACTTTATGCTTTTCTTGGTTTTCCAAATCTTCTATTTTGCTAACCAAGTCCTGAAGATCTTGAAATTAGCGTAGTTTAATAGCTCAGAGCTCAAATTATTTGATGTCCCAAACTTTCCTGAAAACCGTCTGTGACCGTGGGGTCCCTCCCGGTCCCGTCTCCACCTCCGCCTCCGCGCCTGCCCACCACCCCCCTTTCACGCGGCTCTCTCCTGAAGACACAATGCTGCTTGGGGGTGCTGGGCTGGGCCCCCCAGAACACAGTCATAATCAAGATATTAGCAAAGAGTTTCTGTCCTGAAAAATACCATAAACAGGCTCGGTTTGACCTCCTTAATGCAGGAGCACTTTAGTAATCTGCGCCTAATGATTTTTTACATTAAGCCCCAGCTTGTGTTGGGCCCTTGTGAGGCGCAGTAATTTAAGAACAGTCATTTTGCACATTCCGATCCCATTATGTTACATTGTTACTGAATAAAGACTGGTATTATGTTGCTCCCATAAAGGGCAGAAGTGGCCTGAATTTTATCTGCTGAACGAATCAATCTGGATTATGTCAGCTGAAAAGAATTGCGGGCTGCAGTCTCTCCCGCAGATGGGGGATAGGTTTTTTTTTTTTTTTTTTTAAATGTATCTGTTAGTTCTGAATACATGAGCTAAGATAATACTTTGTGGTGACTGAAAAGTAGTTTTTCTCTCTTACTTTTCAATGAAGAGTGTACCAATTATCATTTCAACATAACGTATTAGGAGATCAATTGGGAACGGAAAGCCATTTCCCCATGTTAATACTGTGTTGTATTTAAGCTGCCCTGACGGCCTGTCGGGGCTGTGGGAAAAAGATTGAGCAAATAATGAGGAAAGAGCTTAGAAAAAAGGCAGAGGGTGAGGCTTGGCAAGGGATGTGAACTATTCATCAACAACTCAACGAGGATGATGGAAATAATAAGTCCTCCTTAAAGAAAAAGGGGAAAGGCTTTTTTCCCCTTGGGGGGAAGGGGGAAGAAAACACATTTAACCCTAACTTTGTGCTGCTCCTCCATGAGCTGATTTTAAACTTCCTGAAATCAGCCCATGGTTCCCTTTGAAATGGATAGTGCACATTTAAACAGTGTGCATTCTTTAGCAATCAGTTTAAGAAAACAGTGTCTAATTTCCTGTCCGTTCTTGCAAATTTCTTAGCATGTGGTAGTGTCATTTAATATCTAAGTACAGTAATGCTCTGCTTTAACTTAGGGAAATGCAGACAAATCCTCTGCGTGAAATAATTTGTGTGATCTTTGAACCAACCATGAATAAAATCGAGCTCTTACTATGTATCCTTATTTATATGGTGGAGAAAACCTTTGAAACCCGAAGCTCTTCAGGATATGGTATATGTATCCAGTAAATTGCTTAAAATAATATAACTCTGTTGCATTTTATAAGTTTCCCCACACTCCCCTAGCCACCATTATGCAACCCCTTCCAAATATTTACCTTAGAAATGAATAGGCTTTTCTAATATTATTGTGCTCAGAGTTGCTAAATTTCCATTCAGCAGACCTAATTCCACCGTCTGCAAAGTTCTAGATTTTATAATACTTATAAGCTGTTTCTAATCTATTTTTACTGCCTTGTTCTGTCCTGAAATGTCAAAGAGTGCAGAATAGGTCTTGGAATTAACATGACAGTTAAGAAACTTGGCAAGGTTTTACAGCAGATTGTGACATTAACAAAATACAAAGGAGAATGGTGAAATTAACATTAATGTATGCTTGCAGACACTATAAAAATCTATATGTCCACGATCAGGGAATTAAAAAATAGGCATGTTTTTAGGATGATGCTATTAAAGACAGATCTTTCCTATGAAAAGAAATTTCCATATGAAAAGCAACTTAGTAAAAGTAATGCCGTAATCCCCTCTCTGGAATGAACAACAGGTTTAGGGTCCCAGGTCAAGCAGGCATATGGCCGTCTCCGGTTGCCAATTTTTTTCCTGGGCTTCTTTAATCTGTGATAAAACTGCTTTGAAAGCACTAATAGCATTTTTTCACAGCTGGGAAGGGGATCATATGATAGACGTACCTAGAAGGGGGATCATTTGTTTAGATTCACAGATTGAAAAAATAAATCACTTTAGGCCCACTTTTAATTTCATCGTGGGAAGGTTTCAAACAGAAGGAATTCCTCTCTCTCTCCCTCTCTCTCTGCAGCTGCCGGGGTCTGCCCGTGCTGACTGCTCTTGGTGACTGTAGTTGTGTATACTGTAATAAACCTGACCTTGCGCTGCTGGTTTCGGGACACCCTGTCTTTTAGGAACATGGAGTCTTGGTGTTTGAATCATGCCAGGCGGCTTCTGAGAGGACGGGGTGGATGTGCAGGCTCTGGTCGGATCACTGGGCCCAGACCCTGGCTCCACTCTTGCTGTCTGTGTGATCTCAGGCCAGTTGCTTAACTTCTCTGAGTCTCAGATTCCTCATCTGAAAATGAGGGAAATTAAAACTGTCTACCTCCACGTGTAGTTGCCTTAGAAGAGCATATACGTACATAAAGTCCCTGGCACATGGTAACTGCGATTTATGTAGTTGTTTCTATTTATTTTCGTTTTTAATTGAAAAGTGGGAAAACTCAGTGAGGGTGGGGGTGGGGGATGAAATCTGGGCCTTTGAACACGCTGTGCTCCCTGTGGAGTCAGTGCAGCTGGCATCAAAGAGCATGTTCTGCTATAAAAATCTCTGATCCTATGTGTGCTCTTGACACCTCCCGGCCGGGAGTGCTGAGCCGCGGGCTGCTGGCCCAGTTCTCGGGCCTGGCAGCTCTTCATTTGATCTCTCCAGCCTCCGTTTATTCACCTGTAAATAGGGCACAAGAGTGCCTCCCGGAGGTTCCGTGAGAGCAAATGAGTTAACAATAAGAAAACTTTTGGACCTAAAAAGCAAATCCAATAAAAAAAAAAAATAAGAGTTTGAAAGACAGTAAGTAACGCGTTGTTTTAGGAGCTGTCTTGGGAGGGTTTTCTCTTGCTCTCTGCAGGCGGGGCAGGGGCTGGCCATGAGACATGTGTCCCGTGCCTTGGAGGAGCGCCATTGCTGCCCGCCCACCCACCCCAGGCCTGTCTGGACTTGGGGTTCTCCAGGCGACCTCCTTGCTGGGATAGGTCTCCTGGAGGTGGCTCATGGAGAATCTGACCGTTCAAAGGCTGTGTGGCTGGTCTAGGAAGGGACAGCCCTGGGTAAACTCTGGGTCTCACCTGGAGACTGGTTCTTCTGCTGACAGGCCCTTACACCCATGCCAGGCCGGAGGGACCAAGCCAGATTTTCCTCCAGCTGGACAGAGGCATTCCTGCAAAACAGGCAGGGGCATCGGCAACAGCACAGACCTTTGGGACCCAGGTCCCTCCAGGGCTCCTGGGCAGGAGCCCATTCCCTTGGGGTCAGAGGGCTGAGGGAAAAAGATGGGTCATTGGCCAGAGACAGATGTGCCCATCCACAGACATGCTACAGACACGCGTGTGCATGTGCGCTCAGCAGCTCACCTTATGCTGGTCTCTGGGAGATACCGTGCTCAGGCCCAGCCCCTCCCTTCCCCTCTGCCCCCTAATCGCTAGGGACAGACATCTTAGCTTCTTCTCATCCTCGACGCCTCAGGGGACTCAGGCCCCTGCTTCTGGGTTCCTTGCCAGATCAGGGCCTGGCTGGACTGGGCATCCTTCTCCCCTGCCTCCTACCTCCCTCCCTTCTCTCTTGGTGCTTTCCTGGGGATGCCGGTAGATGCCAGCTGCTCTCACCTCCTTCCGCCAGCAGATGGCGGTCTCTGCACAGCAATGAGACCAGCATTTCTCTTTGGACTAAAATCCAAAGGGCTCTGCTCCCTTTGGGCACTGGCATTCTGAGTCAGGGTGGGGTGTTCCAGGAATAGCCCTGTGTCCTGGGGAAGCAGAACCCCCAGGAGCCCACACCTTGGAGAGAGGGGGGCTGTGGAGGTGTCCCTGCTCTAGTCCCCAGGCTCAGAGCTGGAGCCCAGGGACAGGTTTTAATTCCTCTATTGGTTAAAAAAGAAAAAAAAAAAAAGACGCCCACATTTAAAATTCGGGATATTTAACAGAGCCTAACAGGACACCTCTGGAAAAGTCAGAAGATGTGGTGGCACCACACTCGTGTCCCCTGGGCCACGAGGGGCAGGAGCAGAGTGCCCCCTGCCTCCGGGCAGTTCGGGTGCTCTCGGACCGCCCACTCACTCAGGACTGCAGCCTGGCCTGGGAGCTGGGGACCTCATGTCAAAACTGACCTTGTTAGCGTCTCGCCAGATCACGGCAGCAGTGACGGGTTATCAGGTGCCTGTGGTGGGTCCCAGGCCTCCCCGGAGGTGCGCTTTCCCCACCTTAGCTCCTTTATACCTTGGCACGGGTGAAAATGCCCCCATTTCGTGGAAAGGGAGACCGAGGCGCGAGGGGCTGATGCCCGCCCCCGCAGCAGAGCAGCACAGGCCTGCCTGTGGAGAGCCCGGCTCGGGGCGCCGCCTGGCCGCCAGGCGCAGGGAAGGCACCTGGGCTGGGTGAGCTGGCCCTCCACCCGAGGGCTCCCCCACTGTGCTTCCTGCCTCTGTGTCCGTCAGTCCCAGGTGAGGGGTGAGGCGGGGGGTTAGGAGATGACAGAGGGCCCCACCAGCCTGAATCAAGGTTTACCGAAGTAACTGAGAAAGACCGTGTGTAAAACAATGTGAGAGGACCAGCTTTTAGTGGGTTGTTCTTTTTTTAATAAGAAATAAGCAAATCCCTCATTTTCAGGTTTCCATCCCAATGCCTGCCTGCCTGCTCCAGAAGCCTGAAGCACGTCAGATTGTCTCAGACGTGGAGTGGCGCACAAACACCTTCCAGCCCATCTGGCTGTCGTAGCGGGAGCAGTGGGAGACAGTCATGGGACGGTGGAGCAGATCCAGCATCTTGAGCACTGTGGTGTGCTGGGAACCGTGCCGTGACCCTCACATACATTAGTTTATCCTCACACCCTGTGAAGTATGAACTATTTTAGTCTCATTTCACAAATGGGGAAATGCAGGCTCAGAGAGGTTAAGTAACTTGTCTAAGGTCCCACAGCTGGTAATCAGTAGAGCCAAATTTGAAACCAGGTCCACAGGGCACCATCATTTCAAGGGATTTTATTTCAATGGGTGTGTAATTTGCCTCTGAAATGATTGCAGTGCTCTTTAGAAGTGCTAACTGCCCTGAGCTATCTGAATTCCTCTTGGATATTAAATGCAATGTTAGAGAAAAGTTAATTTAATTCTTTGGTTCATAGTAATGGTCTTGGTCACATTTTCCTGCTCTCCAGGAAATACATTTTTGCAAAATGAGAACATTTGCCTTAGAGATTCTCCCCTAGATTCTCCCCTAGTTTTGCAGCATCCCCTAGAGCGGCAGTCCCTGACCCTGACTGAGGGTCCCAGTAGCCCTCGACTCTCACAGGATGGTTCCTGCTTTCCTGGCTGCTCACGGATCCCAGGCAGGGCTACACTCGCTTCTTGGTGTGTGCGCATATGGGGGCCTTCCTGAGGTAGCCCTGGGGGCTTTTGTCTGGGACCCTGGAGTCCAGGTCGGAGGCACTGCAGCCCCAGTGGGCTCTGAGGAGAGGCCCGTGGCAGCACTTCAGGCAGCCCTGTTAGGACGGGCCAGCTCCAGTTCCCTGCTTGAGGGTTGACCTGATCTGTGCTGGGGTCTGGAGGCCGGCTCCCGCCTCTGCCTGCATCTTACTGCCTGTGTTCCTTCTAAGGTAGCATCAAGGCTGCCACCCACTTCCTGGCCATGTGAAGGAGGAGCATGGGATGGCCTCGGGGCCCCTGCTGCCATTTCCAGGGGGCTGTCAGCATGCCATAATTGTGCCCCCTCGCCACAGCTCGCTCTCCCAAGGGCCTCCTGTGTGCCTGTGTCATGCTGGTGCGAAGCGCAAGGTGTCTGACTGCTCCCATTGAGCTACAAAAAGGATTCCGCAGCCTGGACTCTGGAAGGAGCAGGGCCAGGCTGCTGAGGAGCAGGACTGGAGCGCTGGGGGCAGGGGCAGGGGCAGGGGCAGGTGGCTTGGGGACCTCGCGGGCTGGGGCATCGTTCCCGTGGTGTTCAGGCCCTGGTTGTCAAGATGGCAGGCCTGAGGCTTCTTACAGCCCAGCTAGATCCTTTGCGGGGTGGGGTGGCAGCGCAGTGGGGGCAGTGCTCAGCATGTCATGTGGAGCTGATACCCAAGCTGGCAGGAGTGTCCTCCTGTCCAGCTCTGGAGAGGAAATGACGCTCCCAGCAATTACGGGAAATGCCCCTCGGTCGTTCCTCACTTGTTCCCCAGACTGGGGGTCCGGCAGGCTGAGCTGCGCAGACATGTTCCCAGGACCCCTGGACACCCCTGAGCGCTCAGTCCCCTGCTTGAAGGAGGGGCCACCCGCGTCCCCCAGACCTCCTTCAGGAGGCTCCTGTCTGGGTCGCGTCCCTGAGGATGCAGCCTCCGTGTCCAGCCTGACGGAAGGAAGAAGAGACAGGCCACTGGAGAGTCTGGGAGTCCAGAGCGGCCCCTCGCTCTCCCAGCTCCAGGCCCCGAACACTGGGCTCCCGAAAGAGCCGCCAGAGGGCGCCCGAGGCTCGCAGAAGGCGCGGGCTCCCCTTAGAAGACCCGGCCGACGGCTGGGTGGGGCGGTCGCGTGGGGCAGGCGGGTTCCATCACAAACGCCCAAGGCCCGCATCACTGGGGTACCGGAAAAACACGTGCGGGTAAAATCGTCCTTACTCCTGGAAAATTAAGGGAGAAAAGAGCTCAGGTTAACCACTTCGTTCAGTTACAGGTTTGCTGAGACAGCGCGTTCATGGAGCGTTTGCTGTGCGCACGGCTTGAGGGTATGATGCGGGCGAGACAGAGCCGCTCCCTCCTCTCGGGGGAGGCAGGACAGGTGAAAGGGCTGGGCCCCGAGTCGCGCAGACCCGCGTTCGGATCCACGTCTACTCAAACCAGCAGCCCACCCTGCTGGTTTCCCGCCCTTGGGAAGGGGCTGTCCTGCGGATCAGCCTTGGCCTGGGCTGGCACCCACTGAGTGCCCTCAGTGCGGGAGCCTAGATGCCGGCCAGCGTCCCTCCAGGCTCCAGCTTCTTCTAGGACCAGGAGGGAGGGATTATCAGGACCGGTGCCAGGCGGGGTGGGAGGGAGGTTAGCGCATGCACTCTGGGTCAGGCTGCCTGAATTCGAATCCTGTCTTTGGTCCTTGAGTGTCCTCTTGGCCTCGTGCCTAGCACCAGTAAGCACTTCTCAGCATAGGCTATGATTATTGACATCGTCGTTGTTATCTTTTAGGCCTGCCAGGTGGGATTCTGGCAGAGTTTGGGAAGCAGGTGGCAGCTAATGGATGCTTCACTGTGAGGTCAGAAGAGAGTTTCGTTTTGTGGGCGGAGCATTTTCAACGCTCTGCTTTGTGGGATCAGATCACAGAGACCTTTCTGGAGTGGCCCTTGGTTCATCAGTTCCCTGTGTCCCCATGGCAGGTCCCGAAGGCAGGAGTGGTTCCCAGTCCAGTCCCACCACATGTGAGGCAACATCGGCCTGTCCTCCTGTACCCCTGAGAGCTGGCCGCAGGGCGGGCGCACAGAAGCACATTCGGTCCAACGGATGCATGATTCCCCACTTCACAGCCAAGAAGATCCTGCTCTTCTACCCTGTGCTCTTCTCCCCATCAGATCCTGCCCACCCCCGGCCCAGCCTCAGCCTTCCTCTGAGGCAGCTTCCCTCACATTCACTGCTCCATTCAATCATTCACCCACTTACTCACTCACTCAACACACGCTTCGGTTCCCGATAGGCCCTGGCGAGACAAGGACGGACAAATTGTTATTCCTGTCCGCAAGGAGAGGGTCGTGGTGTGGGCAACATGAGCAGCTGTGAGAGGTGCCCTTGGGCTGTGCCCTATGGCATGTAGTCAGGCCTGAGACGGGGAAGGGGTCTGAGATGGGGACTGGCCAATCTGAATTTTGGAGGACAGAGCCAGGCAACGGAGATGCAGACGGAGGGGTTCCCAGCTGAGGGAACAGCATGCGATGATCCGGGAAAGAGGCTGGCACAGCCAGGGGGCTGGAGCTAATGCCTAAGGGCACTTTAGGGGGTAGCAGCAGGGATAAGGGACACAACTGGAGAGAGACAGAGGTCATACCACAGAGACCTTGTCAAGCCAATGAGATGATGATGGTCTCGTCCCAGTGGCTCTGGGTGGCGGAAGGGCAGGGCAGGGGTAATGGGGGGAGCGAGGGAAGGGGGCGGGGCTGGAGGTCCCAAGCACAGAGAGGGTCTGGTCTCAGACTGAGGGGAAATGGCTCTTCATGGTGACCAGAAGTGAGGAGGAGGCACTTGGTTTGCAGCGAAGTCAGGGTGTGTCTAACTCAGGTGTGTGGCACGTTGCTGCCTCATGAGGCACAAGGTATAAATAGAGACTCGGTAGACATCATTACCATCACCCTGCAGTGATGAGCAAACAGCTCAGAGCGTCCTTCCGGGCCTGATGCAGCAGGAAGGACCTAGCAGGTTCTGTGGGCACTAGAGTGGGTAACAGGGCTGCCTCCATCTGCCCGGAAGTTCCCATGTCACTGGGACTCTGGGGCCTGGAGTCAACACCCTGGGACCCCACCTAACCAGCCAAGGCCATGTCACCTGGGGCCATCCAGGGCTTTTCTTGGGTCAAGAATATTTTATTCAAAGTAAGATTGATTACATGGTAGAGAAATTGAACCTAGACAGAAGGAAGTAACTTCCTTTATTCTGCAATTCAGAACTTCTGACAAGTGATCACCAGTGGATACCATCTCCTGGGGGGTGTCCGTGTGGGCCCCATGGTGGCCACCCTGATGACGTCGACACTCACGTTTCTGTGCCCGGGGTCCCTAGGGTCGCCGCTGCTGAGTTCTATTCCCGATATTCCCACGCTGTACCCCCAAGTGTAATGTTTGTTTTCCAAATGTAATATGTTATACAATAATACATGTATTTAAAATAGTACATGAATACATAAACTACATGCTACAAGAGTTTTGAGGGCTGGCCTGGCGTCAGATTAGATTTGGGGCATTGTTTCTACAGAAAAGTGCATTTTAAGGTCCACACAGAAAACAGGATCAAAGCTGAGATACAGTTCCCAAACTCCTCCTTATGTGACGACATTTTAGTCCGGGTTCGCCCGGCTGCTAGCTTGAGGGTCTGTTAGCGAGAACCCTGGAGGCTGATGAGAAGCCCTGGTTTACAAACAAACGGGTAAAACCAGCCACCGCTGCTTACTTCTGCCCCCTTTGCCCTTGGCTTGGATTCTTGCAGAATCTGACGCTGAGACGAGGATTCGGGCACTGGGAGTTTTTTTTGGAGAAGATTGCAGGAAGCATGGGAAGGGTTGGAAGCAAGAGACAGGAAAGGGAGGAGCCAGGACAGGGCCATTTCCCAGCCAGTTACTGGGGTGGGAAATGGGCCTCAGTGCTGCTGGGGACCCTCCAGGACCCACGCGGGGCCAGCCCCAGGAAGCTTCGCTATTTATAAATACACTCCATCCTTGCTTGGTTGAGTGAATACACTGGCATCGCAGTTCCCTGAGGTCCCATGGCTGGAAGACATCCTCAGAGACCCTGGAAGCTTCCGGCATGTGTGGGACAGTCTGCGGGGCACCCCCCGTGCCCGCGATGTGTGGGAACCTGACCTCTGGAGCCAGTGTCCTTGTCTGCAAATTTGCTGTCACAGCCCTCCCAGGACCCTTCCAGGCTGACGTGTGTGACGCAGTGATGGACGTGAGTGGGGCTGAGCGCCAGGCTGCACAGCATCTCTCTTCAACACTTTGTGTGTGGTCTTCCTCTTTCCAGACTCAGGTTCTCATCTTCCAGTTCATTCTCAAGTCTCTGCTCTTCCCTCCCTGGGACAATTTTAGATGCTTCACACTGGGCTTCTGAACACACCCAAAGTGTCATCTTTGTATCTTAGGAGCTGCCTCAAACTACACCCTTGCAGCGGGCTTTCCCGCTCCGGCTCCCGGAGGACCGGCACCAGCACAGTGCCGCTGCTTTGACTGACCGGGCAAGTCCAAAATACAAGCGATGGTCAACCAGACATCCCAGCCAGCCTCAGCAGCCTGGTCCTCCTCACTGCGCCTCCGTGCCCGCATCCTCCCGCCTCCAGGAGACATGCCTCCTCGCCCTCACAGCACCACCACCCCGACAAGAGCACCTCCTGACTTCAGGTTCCCCATGTTTATGGCTAAAATATTACCAGTGACCGGTGCGCAGCCCTTTCTCCTACGTTGTCATTTTATGTTAATTGAATGCTCGTGTTAATCTAATAGAGTTTAGATTTATGTGGGGTTCTGTAGCGCGTCATATTTTAATCAATACACATTCCAGCGTTTAGATGGACAGATGAGAAAACCCGCTTCATCTCTGCACTTGGGTTCCATCAGCTGTCAATAATTCCTAATTTGAATCCTTCAGACAGTCAGATTTATGGGTTTGAGTATATTGCATTCATCACAGAAATTAACTTTTGGGGGAAATGATGTGAAAGGTCACACAACATCTTGAAGAGGCAGATATTGTGTTTCAGAGATGCAGCGCTCTGCCATGTTCATCTGGGAGAGGCGGTGGGGAGGGTGACAGCGGATCCTGTGGGGCCCGAGTGCGGCGCACTGTCAGGGGCCGGCGCCTCCTCTGGCCCGGGAGGAGCCACTCTCATGGAGTAGTTTGTGCGGCTCTGGGTGTCTCTCCCCGATGGTCAGACCACCCGAGGATGGAGAGAGAGTGGATGTGGAGGGCACAGTGGATGCTGTCTCCTTCTGGCCGCCTTTCTCCCGCGGTGGTTTCTCTGGAGGCAGACCCTGTGCTGAGGATTTCTGTGGCGTGGACTGATTACCTGCAGGGAAGAGAAGGAGCCAGCAAAGTGTACCTTATCAAACCTGCGGGCAACCCGAGCTCTGGAGGGACACCCCTCAGTCACCTCGCCTTGGGGCGGGGCGGGGGGGCGCTGCCTTTGCCTACCGACTCGCTGGCCACCGTTGGCTGAGGGCACCTTCAGGGACGCCCCTCTCAGCCCCTCCAGCATGCCCTGCCCACTGGCAAAGCACACCCCTGCAGCCAGGAAGAGGAGGAAACAAGAGACGGGGAGGGCAGGATGCTCCCTGGAGGCAACCATTGGCATTTAGACATGAGGGACAAGGGCAGGGCAGGACACTCTCAGAGATGGTCCCTCCAGCCATACTCAGGGCCCGAAACACGTGGCTGTTTGAGCAGATCATGTGGGCACCGGGTCGGGCTCCAGTGCCCACCTTCTGGCCTTGCCCAACCTCAGATTAATCGGAGAACGGGAGCAGCTGAAGGCAGCTGGGAGGCTGTGCTTCAGGGCTCCCCGAGAGCCACAGGTAACAGGCCAAGGCCTCGTGGCCGGCCCCAGTTTCCCTCTCAGCCTTCTGCTTTATGGCTTTAATTCCTGTAGCTATCTACAGGACTTTGCCCAGTGATCTGGGACTCCTTTCGTCCCGCCTCTGGGGAACTGGATATGCCGTTGAGACGCTGGGGGCCATCAGACACCTGCTGAGAGGTTTTTGTCAGGATGAGCTGAAGCTCCTCTCCATTTCTGCGCAGTTGACAGGCGAACGGATTCAGCCCTGAATTGCAGGCATTTGCATGGCGTCAGTCTGCAGTCCACCCGATGGACCCAAAGCAGGTTTCTGTTGCCTGGCGGCCAATGAGAGAAAGCCGTGGAGAGGGACGTAGGGGAGACTCCGAGGAGCTGGGCGCCTTCTTGGCAGCGTCCTCTGCTTGAGCCTTCTGTTTGTTTCGCTTGATCTCCAGAGGCAAGGGCAGTGAGGGCCCACTCTGATTTCTGTGTTGGTGGCACTCAGAGGAGGGCGGGACATCGGCTGGCTTTCCTGGTCCAGCTCTTCTGTACCCAGAGGAGGCACATCCCAGGCTGTGAGAAGACAGCCGTCTGTGGCCCCTCCCACGACGTGAGTGTTCACTGGCAAGTGCTCACACAAATACACACTTGCTTTTAAACTCCAAACACTTGCAGAAATTTGTAGCACTTAGGGTCTTCAGAGGTGGTCCGTAGTGGGTGCTCACAGGAAATGAGTTCCTTGTCTGTACTGTGCCTCAATATGACCATGAAACCTTGTTCTTACAAAATCTTACGTGTGCTGATTGGGGCTGCGTGGCAATTTGTAGATATGTAAATAATGTGGCGTTCACTCTGCAAGTCCACTCTCCCCACCAGGTGCCGGGAAGTCACACGCCCACCAAGAGAGGGGAGCCTTTTCATCGACAGCATTATTTGGGAACACATCTGTATTTGCAAAAATCCATTATAACCCCATTGTTACTGGAGATGTGGTTAATAAATGAAGGTAGCACAAAATATGATTTTAAATCAGTTTAATAAAATTATTCAAGTAGATTTTAAATCATTTTTACAGTTGATTTAACATTTGTGACTGGTTTATAGATTATGATACAGGATGGTGTTTGCATCTTTGCAATTTTATTCCAATTTAGAAACAGTACAAATATTAATTTTTGCTTCAATAATGGAGCCTTTGAGAATTAAACTTGTCTTTTCTCAACACACATTTTATGAAAATGATTTTAATATGATTTTTAATATATTTTTGAGGAACTTCTTGCAAGGAACGCCTTTTAACAAGGACTTAAATGGAAGTGTCTTCTCAAAAGTTTCTTTTGAGACAAGGGTGAGACAAGCTTTTAGGGAGCAGGTTGTTTTTGTGCGAGAGATAACTTGGTGCTTTTTCTGTAATTGAAGAAAATTCAGAAGCTGCTGGAAATGGTTTCTTAAGGATTATGAGCCCAAATGAAAGTAAACATTGACTTCTGCCCAGTGGGTTGCCTTGATCCCTCTGGGTCAGGGGGACGCTGGAGCTGTGGAGAAAGCAGACAACTGGCCAGCGATCAGGGACACTTGGGCTTCGTGGGCGTGGCCTCTGTCTGCACGGTCGCCTTTCAATCGTCCACTCTTGGATTTACCTTCGTTTACTAGATGTCGTCTCAACAGCCAGGTGACCCATGGGCAGGAGTTATGTTGGTCCCGTTAATTTGGCCTCTCAAAGGCCCCCTGTTGGCTTGTGATGCACCTACAGAGCAAATTGCAGGCTGCAAGGCCAGGGCACAGGTCACTCACCTCTCTGGTTGGGCCGCATTCTGCCCTCGGGCAGCTGCATTGGGCTGCGGCCACTGAGCCTCCCAGCTTAGGGCAGTCTCCCTCGGGGGGCATCCACTGCTCTCCATCGCGGGCCACAGCTCTGGCCTAGAGTCTCGGGGGGACCAGCTGCCTTGGGGGCAGGAGGAGCTGGCGGCACAGCCTCCGGGGTTCCTGTCTGGGTCGGACCCTTGGAAGCTGCTGAGAGATAACCGCACATCTTTGGAATTGTCCATGACTGCAGAGACTGACAACCGACCCACCGCTCCCACCATTGGTGAATTTTATCTTTTCTGGCACCAAGAAGCCCTTTTAAAAGCCCCAAGGACTCCGGCACATAGCAGAGATCCAAGTCGGGGTGCCGTGTGCTGCCCGCTCTGGTTTGGGGCATCTGGTGAACACTGACTGGGAGGCTCCGTCCAGGAAGGCACAGGGCTCCTGGGAAGGGAATGGGGCTGCATCCCCCCCGGCTGGGGCTCACGGGGCGGGGGGCACCCAGACAGGACACGCAGGGCAGTGCCAGGGGTCACCATGAATCACCAAGTGTCCTTCCTGGGGTAGGAGGAGTTAGCGTTGGAGAACGCTCCCTGCCATGGTCAAGAACGTCAAAAACGGGCGTCCAGTGAGAGTTTATATTTAGGGAACAAAATACGTCCCGCGGGCTCGAGGTGAGAAATCAGACTGCCAAGGACCCACAAAAACAGAGTCCGTGGAGCATCTAGAAATACCCACCAACTGCAGAGCGGAGAGGAAGCTGTCTTCAGGGGCCAGCAGGAGGCCTCAGAGGCTCCAGCTTCTCCCAAAGGCCGAGCCAGCTTGTGGTAATCAGTGCGGGCGCTAGGGACGTGGGGCGGGCTCAGTACTGGGGACCCAGGGACCCTGGCAGGGGTCAGAGAGGCTCCTGACCTGCAAGGCATTCCTCCCGAGGCTTCCATCTTGGCTTCAGCCAGAGGCCAGAGGAGCTCAAAGAAGAGCTGGTCCAGCCCTTGACTCTGGCCATAGGCAGAGATGCGCCGACCCCCTCACCCCCACCACGGAGCCTTCACACATCATGTCACCTCTCAGGAACCAGCCACCAGTCCAGCTGAGTGCTCAGTGCAGCTCACAGCAGTGGGGGACAGACACTGCGGGAGCCTGAGACAGCAGGAAGCCCCGGAGCTTTTCAAACTGCTGGTCCAGAGGAACAGAGCTGCAGCCTCTGCCCTGGCTGCCTGGCCTTGGGACCAGGCAGGGTGCTGGGAGACAGCAGCATTTTCCCCAATCTCACTGAGTGAGGACTCACCCCAAGGACTTTGGGCACATCCTGAACCCAACTGCCTTCCTGGGGTGATGCTGATGCAGAGGCCTGGGAATCTGCATTGTGTCAAGGCTGCGCATCTTCCCCCACCAGGTGATCTTTCCGTCCAGGCTGTGGGGAAACTCAGGGCAAAGGGAATGAACTTTCAGGGTCAAAGCCTCGGGGGTATAACAGGGCCTGGGCAGCCTGGGAGCTCCTTGGTCTCCCCACAAAATGCCTCCCCACACCCATACCCTTACTGCTTAGGGTTTATTTCTGCTTTCTGCTCTGCAGCAATCTGCCAGTTAAATCTTCGTTCAGAAATAGAGGGAGGAGCATATGCGGATGCGAGAAGTCCCAGGACACAGGCATCCTGCACCCCCTGGGCACAAAAGCCCAAGGGCAGGACGGCTTCCTCCGGCAGCAGGTGCTCCCTTCTTCCACGTGGAGGAGCGGGGTGGCCTGCAGTCCGCTGCTGCCCTGTGGAGGCCGGCTCCGCAAAGGCTCAGGGCTCCTGGAAACGGGCGCTGGTCTGCTTTTTTTATCTTCAAAAGTTAATCCATCCTTGAGGGGGCTCATACAGCTCCTTCCCCGGAACCACTGCTCCGCAGTCATCTCTGAACCACAGTGTCAGACCCGGGGCGGAGGACGAAGAACGGAGGCGCAGGGACCAGGCCTTGGCGTGGGGACCAGGAAACTCCGGTGGGAGACGCTGACCCTGGTGCCAGCAGCAGAGCCCGCGGGTTCTGGGAGCTGGGAGTGCCCGGGGGCTCAGGGCTGTGTGGCTCCCTGGAAGCTGCCCCAGGGGCCCACTGGCACCTCCTTCCTGCCCAGGCGGCCGGGCCGCGAGCCC
The DNA here is from genome assembly GCF_021613505.1 of Equus quagga. NCBI lineage: Eukaryota > Metazoa > Chordata > Mammalia > Perissodactyla > Equidae > Equus > Equus quagga. The sequence continues at coordinate 105,714,394 of NC_060279.1, read as the reverse complement.
TGGGTGCGCTGGCAGCGAAGGGCCGCAGCGCCCCTGCCTCTTGGCTCTACAACGGGAAGCTTACGGGTGGGCGGGTGGCTCCCAACAGTCTGCAGACGGTCGGCTCGGCCCATGGTGCCTCTGAAAGTCTGGAATTGGCAGTTAACATTTAAAACTCAAGGGATTTCTCATAAAAACCCACGTTTCTGGCTCCTTTGGAAAATTTAGAGGAATTGCACCCCTTGGGCTGTTTTGCTATGAGGCAGCGGTCAGCTTGAGCTGGGCCTTCAGCCAGGACTGGTTCTCCGGGGTCCCCAGCCCCCTGCCCACATCAGGAGCTGGAGTCATTTGCTTGGTGTGCAGAGCAGCGAGTTTCCTGCTGCTGGGTTCTCAGGCTCAGTTTACCGGGGCCCCTGTCTACATGGTGCGTTCTGTCAAAGGCCCAGGCCACGGGAAAGGTAGAGGGCACAGGGGGCCCAGACAGAGCTGGGGTGGATGGCATGGCCCGCAGGGGTCAGGCTGATCAGAGAAAACACTGGCCAGGAGACACAATCCTAGTTCCTTTCTGTCATAACAGGAGCACGAAACAGGGGGGCAGGGACCCACGCACAGACTCTGCCCTCCCCCAACCTGTGCATTCCACTGCGGTGATTTTACAGTGCTAGTGGGACATCTGCGAAGCGTGCCCTCCACTCCCCTCCCCCAGCACACCCCCACTTCCCACCCCCACACCCGCACGCGTCCCAAGTTCTGCAGTAGCTCCATCCTGCTTTTCCCACCCCCAGGGGAAACCTCGCTGGATGTGGGGTCCTTGTGGGTACGGAAAATCTATGCTCAGGATCGAGCCCCCCGGAGTGGGCAAAGGGGCACTGCTTGGTTTTCTCAGGGCAAAGTAACCGAGTGGGGTCTTGACTCTCTAGGCCTCAGACAGACCTGTGTGCCAGGCTGGCATGAGGTGGAGAGGATGAAGGTCTGAACAAACAGCTGTGACCTGGCACATGTGCTCAGGGTGAGGGCAGCACTGCAGGAGTGACCCGTGTGCTTAGGAGCACCAGAGAGGGCTTCCTGGAGGAGAGAGCATCTGAGCTGGGAGGTGGGGACATCCTCAGCAGAAAGCACAGCAGAAGAGACAGCTTCTGGCACAAAGCACAGGAAATCCTTCCTCTGTGTTCCTGACCTGCTTTGGCTGGGATAGCGCCTGGAAGTTCCCTGGAGCCAAAGGGCTCTTTCCCCTGCAATTAGGGCAGTACCCCCCAGGACCAGCAGATCAGGTGGCCTCGAGTTCTTTCTTTTCTCCTTTCTCGCCTATTGTCATAATTTGGATTCCAGGACACCCGACTGCAGCCTGTTTATGAGGCTGGAGACTGGTGCAAAGCAGCCTCATTTGATGGGTCCTAATTACTTAGGAGCAGAAGTGGCTTGAGTCCTCTAGTCCGTTTCCACGCTCTGGTCTCTGGGTACCCTGCCCCCCATGGCATCTCTGCCTGAGAGAGAGAACGGCACCTCCAGAGTCGGTAATGGTGTCAGCCCAGCCAACATGGGATACGATAGACGCTAATTGTCTCCCGGAGGGTGCTTCCCTGAAGTTGGGGTCACTCCACGGTGTCTTTCGTAAGTGATTTGTGCATAATCGACAGTGCAGAAGCGAAGGAAAAAGCCAGGGCAGTCTCGGCAAGGCGGGGCTGGAGGGAGATGGAGAGCGAGAGAGGCCTCTACTTGGAGAAAAGAGCAGGGGGAGGGGCTTGAGGCCCACCTGGGCAGAAAGCTGCCTCCTCAAATCCCCAAACCAAGGATCTCGCTGGAATCTTAACCCCAACTCTTGAGCCCCCCAAGTCTTGGGTTTGCACCTAGCCTGTCCCAGTTGCCCCCACTGTAAATCCACCGTGTGCTGGGGACGTGAGGACAGGTATGCATTTCCTCGAGGCAGGAGTGATATATTACGAGAGATTATGAGATGTACCATTGGAATTGGTTTCTCTCCCAAAATATACACTCGTGCTGCTTGCGTGCGCACAGAGTACAGTCTAACTCACGCACGCACACACAACCAGCCGCAGCTAGATTCTTGGTAAAAGACCAGCTCTCGCATGAAGCTGGCATAGGGATCCAGTTCAGACATGACACCCATTTCTTTGGAAGGATGCCTTCCCCACCCCCATCCCCAGGGGCAAACGTGCCAATTGGGTATAATGTTAAGTAATGTCGGCAGGGGGCACCTGGGGTCCGTCCCGACACTGCTTCTGGAGGCTGCAGAGATGGTGTCGTTCCTTCTTTGCCCTCCCTCCTTGCCTCCCCTCAGGCCTGGGGAATGGGTGGGGGTACCCTCTTCCCTTCCCCACCAGCATCCGGGCAGCACCTCCAGTCCCTGAGATGCCCTCTCCCCAGGAGCTGAAGGGATCACCTGTCTCTTTCTGGCACCAACACCCTCCTGAATGCCATGAGAAGCTGGTGACCTTCACTCCAATCTCCATGACGACAAGATGGTATATGTTTAATTAGTTCAGGCTTATTTTAGGACCGATTTTCTTTGATTTTAGGGCAATGCGAGCTATGATAACTGCAAGCATGTTTACGAGGCGCGCGAGGCTTAGCTGAAATGTGCCAACAATTCTAGTCAAACAGATGGTGACCCCTGATTCAACTTGCCCTCTCATTCAATTATTCAGCTGTATTTAATTTTCCTCCGGGTGACTCACATGCCATGTCACCATCCCTCCTCTAGGTGGCGGGAAAGACCACCTTTACGGTTGTGCTAGCTGTGGAAAGCCAGGTGGGGGGAGTTTTCCCAGCCTGGCCTGGCTGCAGAAGAGGATAATGAATTTCAGCATTGGAACAATAGTTTCTGCCTAATATCAAATGATGTGAAAGGGTGGAAAAGAATTGGGTCAAATTGTATGGGATTTGGCCACGAGCTCTAAGTAATCTCCATTCTAATAAGAAATTTGAAAGACCTTCCAGGCTTAATATCCTCCCAAATAATTTGTTTGGAGTTCAAGGAGTATTACAGTGTTAGAGCTGTTTTTATAATCGTGGAAATGTTCTGTTTTCATTTCAAAAATCTCTGCTATTTAATTTTTAGTGGCTGCCAGCCCACCTAGCCTGGGACTGGGAGGGTAGGCTGAGCGGACTTTCTGCTCTTTTCTTCTCGATGTTTCCTCCCGCCTTTCCTGCTGTCAGGACTTAGCCCTGGGAGTTGTGCCCAGGAAGGGGAATGGAATTGCTCACTAAATATCTTTTTGCAGACACAATCTTTCTAATGAAGGAACCGAAGAAACATGTGGTCACAACCCATGATCACCATGGAATGGAGTTTTTAGAACCTTTGGAGATGAAACTTCATCCCACTCCCCAACTCCTCAGACAGGAGGGGCTGTAACTCGGACACGTTCCACTGACATGTCCTGTCAGTGGCCATAGCTGGGTCAACTAGAGCAATGTGGAATTCATGCCTGTATTCAGATCTCATTCAACTTAAGAATTCAGACCTTGAACACTGCTTGTTTTTTGGTTCATGAAGGCAAGCTTGCAGCGTGTTACATATATATTTTTCCTCTCAGAATATCTCGCTTTAGAAATCTTCTTGCAACATAGCATATCTTCCCTGTCCTGCATTTGATCAAACCACAAATCAAGGAACCATGTGTCGAACCAAGACCAGGCATGATCCACATGCGCAGGAAAGTATTGATGCAGAGATTGCTTCCAAAGACAGTAAATCGAGTTTCCACGGATGAATGGTGGAGGTTTCAGTAAATATGTTCATTCTACCTGAAAACGCTCAGATCTTGTGTCTGCTTCAGGGCGACGTCATGGCGTTGGAGGGGTTAAAGCTGTATGCACGGACTGTCTTCCTGGAAGTTCATCTCTAAAGGCTTGGCCCGGGCTTGCTTTCGTGCTTTATTTTATCCAGCTATGGCTGGGTTCAGTCGTTTTGCATTAAAGGGTCTGCACGTAAACTCGGAGATCTTTAGTCGGGCGAGGGAAGGGGCTGTCGTGCTCCACAGGATGACTTCATCCGGCTGACGGATGGGGTGGGACAGGCGTGCAGTGGCCAGACAGGCAGACCTGGCTGACCGGCACAGTGGCCCTCACCAGCCTCGAAGGGCAGACACAGCTGCACCCTATTTATCTCTGGGACACTCAAACTTAGCCTCCTGGGGCCATTTGTGGTTTTGGTGCAGCTTCAAGGGGGCAAGCAGTGGGGGAGGGGTTCCTCAAATACAGCTACTCAGGCCACACAGATTGATGATACTTAACACCTTTGCCCTCTGCTTGCCACCAGATTGGATGCAGCACCTCTCTTGTGTTCCCAGAGCCCCCTTACCCTGGGCACCACTAGAGAACTTCCTGGGGGGCTTTACCAGGTCCTGAGAAAGAATTGGGTGAAACACCAAAACGGTGTGCATGCATCCCATCTGACGCCTGGGGCTCACTTGGGGGCCCCACTCTGAGGGTAGGTGCTGCGTCTGTCCCCCAGGCGTCACCCATCTTCCCAGGGATGAAGTGACAGCGAGGCAGGTGCTTTGGAATGAGCCTCTTGAAAGTGCCATCTCCTGCCCTCACTGTAGCCCCATCTGAGCTGCTGGAGATGCCAGCTGGGCAGAGGAACCTGGGACATCCAGGGGCGGTTATCACTGGGGAGTGTTTGTGTTCGCGTTTGTGGGGTGTGTGCGCACGTGCTCATATACACCAGAATCCCTGCCGTTTTGTGGGGAAATCAAGCTCTAGGATCCCCATCCGGTTTGGCTCCTTGCAAATGGGCACTTGCAGCAGCAGGGAGCCCACATCAGGGTGGAGAGCAAAGGGCGGACAGCCTGGAGGGGGAGGCGGCAGGGAACCCATGCGGTGGGCAAGTTAGGATGTGAAAAATTAAATACCGAAAAAAATCATGGCTTCCCTGGACCTCTGGCTCCAATCTGGGATTTGTACCTATTACGTAATCTGTCACTCTAGTATTGTATAGTAAAGAAATGGCCCTGTGCGAATGCAGCAAAGGGAACGGGGACCGGCCCTGCAACAGCAGCCCTCGGCCTCCATCCCCGGCCGGGCCCTGTCAGCCACCACCTGCCCCACGGTCCTGCCATTTTGCTGAGTTCCCAAGTTACTCTGCCGCCTGCCTGGAACATCATTTGTTTTTCTTTGTTCGGAAGACACGCTACATGAGCATTTGCGTGAGGCCATCTGTATCCTTACAAAGAACTCAGGGGGCCAGGGGAGAAGGCGCGGGGACTCGGGCCACGCCCGGGGCAGGGCTGGCGGCTGGCGAAGGGCAGGGGAAGTTTCTCCCCTCGGAGGGATCCTTAATTCCCCAGGTCCAGGAAGGGGCCTGGCAACTTCCTCCTGCGCCCTCCCGGTTTGTTTCTCCGCTCTGCCTCGCTCCCGACGGCTCATTGCCCTCCTCGCATTACTCATCCTCGGAGTTCTGCGGCGCTCAGCTCGGCGCTGTCTCCAGCCAGCTCGCTCTGCAGCGGAGCCTCCCTACGGCGCCCAGGAACCCCCCGCCCCCCACCCCGCCTTTTTTGGAAAGGGCCAACTCTTTTTTTTTCCTGAAGGTGGCAGTGGAAGAAAAAACATGACTCCCTTTGAAGATTTAGGAATTTTATTACAAAACAGATGGAGCAGCGAGCGTCCCCGTTGTCCCCGCGTGCCCAGGAGCGCTGACAATGGAAGCCACAGCCCCACAAAGTGGCGTCCAGCTGGGGCCGGGCGGCCTCCCCGGCAGCCGGGCACCGTCGCGCACCGGCCCAGCGCTAAGTGACCGCCGCCGCGGCCAGCCTCCTCGCTCTCCCCTCTTAGTCCCTTACCAAGATAATTGAGGATCATAATGCTGGGGAAGGAGCCAGCGGCTCCCGCGGGCTGTCAGGTATCTGCTCCTGTCTTCATGTCATCCGTCAGCATTGAGCTCCTCTGTCATCTCTCCTCAGCCTTCAGCGTCGCGCTCTCTCATCGTGTTCATTATCTCGGCTCAGACCAACCCTCCCCCCGCTCCCCCCATCCAGTAAATGCATCTTTGTGCAACTCTCAGTCTCCGATTATGAATCGATGATCATGTGGTATAAGAGAGATAGATGGCTTTTAGCTCCATCTTGTCTCCCCTAATTGTAAAATATTAGTTACATTACACTGTGTCTTTTGATTAATGGAACTTATTTGGAGTAGCCTATCCGAGCCCTCCCCCTTCTAAAGTCCTCCACTGACTTTTGAGAATTGAGTGATTTCACTTAAAGCAGACAAATAGGCCCTTCAGCGAGGAGATGGTGAGGCTGTGATACTGTGGGCAAGACAGGCTGCACACACCGGGTGTGTGTTCCGGGAGAGGCTTCCTCGGGCAGGGCCAGCACGGCTGCTGCTACCCGCCTGCCCGGGGAACTGCTGCCCTTCTGCATTCCGCCCCCTTTTTGGCAAGCCAAGCCCATCTCGCTGACTTGCAAAACAGGATGTGAAACAAAATCGAATTAAAATTAAATAAATTGCAGCTTGCCGCATTCCCATATTCAGCTTGTAAGGAGCCGGTCAAATCCGAACTTGGATGAATTTGGGCTCTGGCTGTGCCGCCTCCCTGCTCCATGGCTGGGCAGGGCGTCAAAGGAGGTTCTGCCGCCCACGTCTGAGACCGGGGGATGTTTGTCCTTTAATGCAGAATTCATCTTATTTGGCGCTATCTACTTAAATATGTCTGTTGATAAAGTCCCTGCCATGTGAAAGGGAAGTCGGTGTCTAAATCCCTTATTATAAATAATCGCCGTCTCTCTTTCCGTGTAAATTCAAGGACATGCTCACTTTCAACCTATCTGCTCAATTAAAAAAGGTCTATTTACTGTCCGTGTGTATAATGTCTATATCTTGGGGAAATAGGAAGACTGACTTCATAAACAAATCAAACTCTCAAGAAAAGGCCCCACGGATTAGGAGTTCTAGAATGCATTTCGATAGGGCACTTTCAGGACACATGCTGTATAAAATGTATGCAAATATTTATACCTGTTTTTGTAGGATATGCTTAGTAGTTTATTCTGACCTTTAGATTTTTATTTTTACTTTTATTTGCATGATTCTTGTAGACACCGACTATTACGTATTTTCTGGGGATATGCTATTTCATTTAATGTGCTAGGGGCTGAAGATTGATTTTACTATGTGTATAGGAAGCTGGTAATGTTTGACGTTATTTGTTTTTTTTAAGAGCATAACAATGTGTTTATGGCTGCCAGGAAAAGTGGAGGCAGCAACACGGCCATGCCTGAGTCTGGAATTCGTGCTGAGGATGAGACGCCCAGAAACATGTAGTGTGAGGACCGGAGGGCTAAGCCCACGCACTCCGGCTTGCCCCCAGCTCCCCGCTCCAGCCTGCACGGGGCGCCTGGCACGGGTCTGGAGGACCCGTGTCCACGTCTGCTCTGGACTCATAACTCAGGTGCCCTCCTATCTGCTGAGCCTAAATTTGGGATTTTATTTTTTCCTTTTTAAGTGTGTTTTGGTCCTTGCTTTGGGGAAAGTGTATGCTTGAGGACTCTTTGTTCTGAGTATCAAGGGACTTTTTTAAGTGTCAGCTGACTTTGGGCTGTTGTGTGTAATAAACCTCCTTAGAGCTTAAGATGCACTTTCCCCAAATTTCATCAGCAGCATCACTCACTTGGTTATGTACATCCATCATATTTTGAGAGTATGTTATAGAATATTCTTACTACAGCATGCGAATGCATATTGACAATTGTTGGCACTTTTATATATTCCACGATACACATTTATCTGCTATGGATCCATAATACCAAATGTGTAGTAAAAAGCTATATCAAAAGGCAGTTATCCTGCGTGCATAAAATACCCTCCTCGGTAGCTTTAATTCTCTCACCACCGCTTCTGAAACTGCCACTCGATCCTGATGGACTTCAGTATTTCATTTAAGTAAAGTATGTGCCTGAGAGGGGGCAACGGTGTTTCTAAGGCCGGTGGCAGTTCTGGCTCTTGTGTAGGGGAAGCCCTGCGTTGGGGCCAAGATCAGCCCACAAGATGCTGCACATAGCCCTGGCTGTCCCGCTCCTGATCCCTCTGCCGGAGGTGTGTCATCCTGGGGGACGGGCTGGAGAGATGGCAGGCAGCACCTTCAGGGACCTGGCCTCTGCCGAGCAGTAGCAGCTGACGCTTATGGTCATAAGCCATAGGCAACATGGACACGCTCCTCGCCAGGCTGTGCTAAACTCTTGATGTGCGTTGCCCTTTGGACCCTGGCCCTCTATCGGAGCAGAGTGCCAGTGTTAGCCCTTTGGACAGATGAAGAGGCTGCAGAGAGATGCTGAGAGCTTGCGCAGGGTCATGCTGGAGTTAGGACCACCTGCCTCCAAAACCGGGGGTCTTCTTGTTCCTTGAACGTGTCTGTGTGTGTTTGGAGTAAGTTCCGCCGTTAACCGAATGCTTCCTATCATCCCGTTATTTTGAAGATCCAGTGAGATGACGGTTCACGTACAACAGCTGACACATAGTAAGAGCTGAAATGCCAAAAACATATCTGTGTTTGAGGGGGGTGGTGGTGTGGGGGAGAAGCTCACCCCACTCACACAGAAACCCCTTCTCTCGGGGAGACCCGTATTTCTGCTATCCCTTCTCAGTTTTCTAAATCATTTTGGGAGGGGAGGAAGTCTGGAGGTTCAGTCATTCGGGTCACCTTTCGGGTTGGTTGTGGCTGTAGTTGTGACAAGATGGTTGTCAGACAGGAAAGAAAAATTAGGGGATTTCCTCTAAGAAGAAGACAGCCCGGGCCTTGGGGAGGTGCGTGGATGGGACACGTGTTTGGAGCGACCAGCAGGCAGTGGGGTCACTGGGCGGTGTGTGACCTCCTGAGACGTCCCCCTACATGCCATGTGGACTAATGCCTGCGGAAGCTCTCAGTCAATTACTCAGCATCACACACGTGTAAGAGCAGAGATGGTGGTGACGGCGAAGATAAAGAGGAAAAACAGGCACACGTGCTTGCTACTTGGGGCTGCGAGGAACAGAATTAGGTTTTGTTGCTAGATACCAGAAAGTGGAAATTTCAATGTGGCTTGTCGTTTGGCATTGTGTTTTAAAAAATAAAATAAACATCTGGTTGTTTGAATGCAAGTGCGAGTCCCATGCTTCCTTCCCCACGCCCCCTAATTCCAGCCAAGCTGTGTGTGTAAACATGGTCTTAATTGATATCAGGTTAGGGGAGTCTGGAAAACAAGCTACAGTTCAGAACGCTGGATGGACGTCTCGAGACCTCTCCAGAAATCCAACCAGAGGTGTTTATTTGTCGACCACCTACTGTGTGCACAGCTTTGTCAGAGATCTGTTGGGAACAAATACCAGTGAAACTGGGCCACTGTCTTGGAGGAGTCCGGCTGGGGAGAGTCTCCCCCGCAGGGCCCAGTGCGGGCCGAGTCCAGGAGGGGAGATGGGGGCTCCAGGGAGGAAGGACAGAAAGGGACTGGAATCCGGGAAGTGAAGCTCGAGATGAATTTGGTAGTGAAGCTCATTCAGTCCGCAGTCAGCTCCAGTCTCTCTCTGTATAGTGACCTGGCTATTTAGAGACCCAGGAAAGAAATGCTTCAATCTGCAAAGTAAGGGTTTGTTGGGTTGCTTGTTAATAATCACGTACAGTATTCCATTGGGTTCTTCGGCACTGAACGGCCGCCTCTCCAATCTTCTCCTTAACAGAGGATCTTGGGGTTCTTTGGTGGTTCAGGGAAGAGGGAGCTGGAGCCAGACCACTTGATTTCAGACACCAGCTGCCCCGCTTGCCGCTTCCCGGGGGCACGTTACTGACTGTCTGCGCACCTTGGTCTCCCCACTTGTAACGGGGAGGACTACTGGGAGGCTGTGTGAGGACTAAGTGAGATGCTATTGTAAAGGGGCGAAGAGTATCTGATGAAAAATGCACCCACTACAAACAAAAACCTTTTCTTTTCTTTTGGCGATGCTTGATCCTGCTTTCCCTTCCATTTTAGTAAATTACCGTAGAAGGAATTTTGTAGCACGAGTAAAGATACTGGCTAATTATTATGAGTAGTCTATGGCCCGGGGGTCAGTGAGGTTGCTTCTGAGAGTCTGAGCCAGGACAGGTAAGCACGTGCCTGGGGAGCAGAGGCCTCAGGCGGGAGGGAGACCCATGTGCGCGTAGTCCAAACGCCTCCCCAGCACAATCTAGAATATCTCCCCAAACAGATCAGCCAGAGGACCAGTCTGCTGAACAGGCAGAGGTGATCAGGATCTCTCTGTACTAAGAGTGGGGTCTGCTCAGGAGGCCCCCTCCCACTCCCTCATTGCTCCGCCCCCCCAAACACTGCCAAAGGAGATAGACTTTGCATCTGGGCCAGTTGTCCCCAAATGTCAGTGGCTGGGGTGGGGTGAGCCTATTCCTGCCCGGATCCCAGGCCATGTGTAATAGAAAGATCCTGATAATAAAAATCTACTTGTCACCGAGACATTCCTCAACTGTTAGCAATCAATTTCGGGGTGGGGGTGAGGGGGGTGGGAAATACCAAAGGACATCAAAGAGGGTCTCCCTCTCAGACTCTGCCCTGTTTCAAGGTTTCGTAATTTAGGAAGGTTGTGCGCTAAATAATTTGTGAGCCTCCAAACACGCAGGTGATTGTCTGTGGACAGATGGTGTGTGGCGTTTGATCGCTTTTCCTTCTGTGGGTCCTCATGTGTGGGACTGATGTGCATTGTGAAGTCTTTGTCTCCTTGCTAAAATCTCTAATCTAAAACAGGCAATCAGGCACAGAGGCAGGGTTCAGAAGGCATAATCAGAGTTTGAAAAGCAAAGGGAGGGGGAAAGCCAGAAATGCAACTGCAGTTATGAGGCAGACGTGTTTGCAGAGGATGCAAGAGGTTAGAAGGGTGTTCAAAGTGGCCAAATGAAAGGGATTCCGAGCACAGAGGGAGAGGACGAGCCGGGCTGCTGAGGCGGCAAGCACGGGCGCTGGCTGGCATTACTCCCCAGGCCGCGCCCCCCACCTTCCCCCTGAGCCGGGGTCTTTGTCTCCGCAGGCGGCCGCGCCGGGCCTGGGAGGCCCCATCTTGGAGCAGCGGCCGCCCTTGCGAGTTAAATCATGTTGATATACAGGAAGGAAATGAAATAGACGAAGTCGCTCCTCTTTTCTTCCTACGGATTTTTCTTTTTTATTCTGAAGATAGAATTACTGTTTGTAAGCATCTGAAAGTCATTAGAGGCCCTGCAGTCTGTCAGGTGCCGACGCAAGAAACTGCTGAAACCCTACGGGTGCCTGCGCCGAGGGCTGGGGACTTGTCATGTGCTGATGAGCAGTTATAATAATATATGAGCAAATCACAAGCATTCTGCAAATTAATCAAATTTTTTTCCCCTTCTCCCTTGTCTCTGGGAGAGTGGCTTTGCAGGCAGACGTAGGTGAAACAGTTTTACCCACAGATGGTCGCTCTGGCATCAGATGGAATTTATATAACAGTAATTCTGATTTCCTGCCAAAGTAGCAGAGAACACACCAGGGAGATTGTAGAAGGCAAGTCATGTGGTTTTGCTGAGGTTGTTGTGGGAAGTTTAAGGGGGGAAATCTCAAATTTTCCTCTTTGCCTTTACTGTTTTTGCCTGAAGGGCCAGAAACGGAACGCCATTCTGCCATGGGCGAAATCCGTCATATCTTTTCTTGTGACTCGTGCTGAAAGAGTGCTTCGCAGCTGTTGGAACTGCTGGCGGTGACAGAGCCCCACGACTCCTGATCCTCGCTCGCTCCTTACAAGATTGAAAGGGGAGCGGGTTCAGAAGGTGGTCGCACAACAAGCCGGAAAGGGGCAGGGCCGACTCCGCGAGCCCGCCCGCCCGCTCCCCCGTGGCATTGCTAAACCGACAAGGGCTTTTCTTTTCAAGTGTTTTATTAAATGAAGAGTCTAACAACCCTCACTTTAATTACACACGGGCTCCATTTATAATTCCTCTGGATTTATTCAAGTAGTTGAAAACGATGGTGCTGGTGATTAAACCGATCATCTTAGTTTAGCAGCTCAAAACCTGGGCGCGTGCTGGTGTGTAAGTGTGTGCGCGGCGTGGTGTGCTGGTGTGAGCCTGCACGTGAATATGTGGCCTGCCTCCTGGGAAGGCCTCCCTGTGCTCTGACGCCCCCTCCCCCGCCCCCTGCCCAAACTGCCCTCTCCCTTTAGAACCCACGTCTTTGATGGGATGGAGAGGTACCCGAGTTGATACTCCGGGGGCCACACTTTGAGGGACTGGTTCTCACCACAAGGTGCCTTTCCCCTGCGGAGGAGAAAATGATACCAAGATGGCGTGTAGACTGCATTATGCAACAAAGTCCTGCTGCTGTGGGGTTTTTTTTTTTCCTAATGTAAAGCCCTGCCCATTTGTTTTGGTTTACGTGACTACAGAGAAATAAGTGGGTTAGACGGAAACTTTAGCATGCTTCATTGCAGCTGGGTGCCGACATCTGTCATTCCTCAGCCATATTCTGGATCATGCCAGCAAGAGAAAGCAAAGTCTGACACCTTTGATTTTAGAGGGAGCCTTTCATAGGGGGAAAAAAAGAGAAGAAAGGAGTAGCATTTCCTTTGTGACTTCATAAGAAAAGCCACCTTTCTTCTATGCTTTATTTATTTTATTTTATTTGTGGCATGTGGCACTCGGGGAGAGCCGAATGTTGAAAAGTTTATGCTTCCATCTCTCCTTTTTACTTTGTAATTTTCCATTGTTCACGGTACACTTTTGTTGAATTGGGCATGATAAAAAGTAGCTATTTAAAATATATCCAGCGTGCCCATCTATATGGACATACTGTGGGTATACACTGTGGGTATGGATTGTGGGTGTCTGATTCCTTTATGAAAAGAGAGATGTGTGATTCTCTCACACACAAACTCACATTAATATAACACAAAAGCACTGAAATTTGATGGAATGTGACTGTTCCCGCTACGCTGTTTTTGGTGACACGTTCTGCAACCCGTACGAGCCCCCCAGAAATGTGCTCGTGTTTTTATGGAGTATGTGCCTGGGTCGCGAATTACCCACAGGTGACCTGGATGCCTGCTTTTGGTGACTGGATGTCTGTTTACTTCCCGTGGCGTGCATTGGGGCTTTTGTCGGTTCGCTCCCTCCCCCTGTGTCTTTTCTAGGGTGGCACAGCGCACAGCACCCCCTTGGCACACGCCAAGTTACAATATTGGCCCTTCTCCCATATTTAAATTGCACAATAAAACAGAAACTACAATGAAGGGCTGATGTGTTCATTTTAAGCGACACAATGGAAACAGGAGACTACTGAACCGGCAGAGACCACCCACTTGTTTATTTTACTGGGTGTGTATAGGAATGCAACTCATCTGCCGACTGAAAACCACACGACGACCTCGCCCAGTGTCCCGGCCCCACCCAGAGGAGGTGAGGCCCTGGTTGTTGGACACTGGTAGGACAAAGCAGACTGAGAACTCCAAGGCCACCAGTGCCAGGCAGTGATGCCAGGAGTGAAGTGGGCCAATGGGCAAACGGGCGCCAGGCTGAGGGGCCACCAGGACCCAGCTCTGAAAGTGTCTGCATCAGGGAAGATCTTGCCAGGCCTTCCGACTTTCCAAGATAAACTGGAAATCTATGTCTTTACATGAAATCTCTTTGTTTTGAAATATTGGCAATACCTTAATTCCTTTTTTTTTAAATAGCACTGGGGACAAAAAAATAACTATGTGTGTGCCTTCAGCTTGTGCCCTCTGTGGAGCAGACGCATGTGTGTCTGGAGCAGTGATGGCATCATGCAGCTGCCCAGCTGGCCCGGTGGGCTTCCGGGCTGGTGCTCCGTCAGCTTGGGCGGCACCATCCCAGCACCCCAGGAAGTGGCAGGGCAGGGCAGAGAGGGTGGGGAGGAGCAGGTGTGGTTCATGGAGCTGTGACTGGGAGACTGAGCTCCCCCCGCAGGCAGCAAAGGAAAGTGCAAAGCCACCCAGCGACCCAGCCTGCGCCCCAAACTGGCCGAGCCCTTGTGTGCCCTGCATGAACACGGAGAACGGAGAAGGAGGGTGGCGGCCGGCACTGCAGTTCCCAAGGGGTCTCAGGTGCACAGAGCACTTGGATGTTCCTGGTGAGAAATCAGCAGGGCGGGGCGGGGCCTTCCGGGTGTGGACGCGTGCGGGGAGGGCTCTGCAGGTGCACCTGTTGGGAGCTGGCACTGAGGAAGGACCCAAGCAGGGAGGAGGGAAGCAAGGTCGGGATGTGTCCTCACAGGACCAGAAGCTGAGACAAGCCTGTTCAAGGTAGGGGCTGCCCACCCCAGGGTGTTCCCAGGGCCCCCTGAGGGCGAGAACATGGGGCTGGACAGAGGGGTCCCCCACCCGCCCAAGCCCTTCCTCAGCAGCTGCTGGAGGGGGACAACTCTCACCCTGTCCTTACCCAGCTCCTCCTATGTGCAGAGTTTCCAGCTTCTTAGTAAGGGAAGCCTGCCAAGCCCCTGTCACAGGAAGCCATCAGCGGACAGAGCCTGGCACAACACGGTTAGGGCCTAATTGTGCGGCGTCTTTGATGAGTGCCCGTGAGGCTCTGCGGGCTGGGTCCTGAAAAGGCTTCAAGGAAGAGTCGGGCTTTGGCGGGTCTGACTGGAAGCAGATTTGGGGTCTGGAGGTGGACAAATTCCTGGTGGAGATGGCAATGAGTATTAGGTAAGAGGAGGTTGCAAGTTGGAAAGCCAGGCCAAGGAGACAAGATGCTGTGGTAGGAAATAGGGAGCCATCAAAGACTAGAGAGCAGGAGTGGGCATGAGTACCAACGAGATCGGGGGCTGGCTTGGTGCAATGGCATGTCTGCTGCCTTTTGTCCTTCTGGTGTCCCCCTGCCCCCAGAGTCCTCGCTGTTCTGAGGTGGGCTGTTGACCCCGTGGGCCTGGTGGTGCCCAGAGGTGGGTTCATATGGAGCAGGGCTGGCTCTTACTGCTTCTGCTAATCTCCTTATGTCCCTCCCACCCATCTCGTTGCCACAGGAACTTTACTGTATTTAGCCCAATATTCCTAGGAGGGAAGATATGGATATTAAAGGTGTGCTGATGAGGTGCTGGCTGCACTAGCTAATTTTAGAGCCCCTCCCATTTTTGCCATCTCTTGAATACCACCTCAATAATTTCACTTGATATTTTATTAACAACTTAAAAAACCAACTCTAGCTTTATTGTAGCTGCTGTTATCCAACTTTCATTCATGAGTTTTTCTCTAAGGCTGTTAACCTAAAAAGTGGTCAGCTTGGTTCCATCTGAGATCCACTCCAGCCCGTGGTGTTCCAGGCACGCCCTCCCCTGGAAATGTCAGGAGAAAGAAGAGAGTCTCAGGAGGGGCAAGGTTTGCTGTGTGACGTTGGGTGAGCTGCCAGCCCCTCTGTTTGCTGGCCCCCGCCTTGCATTGAGGGCAGTATCCTCTCTCTTTGGCCTCTCCTAGCATTTCTTTCAGGATTAAATGCGCTCACCCAGAGACAAACACTGGGTATTGTTAGAGCATTATTATATTACACATCTAAAAATCTCCAAAAAAGGAAAGTAAGTTCATCGACCCTTTGAAGGTTATTTAATGATAAACATAAATGCTTTCATAAAATCCGGGGGATGATTTAAGATCCGAATCAATAGCTGCCTGTGTATGCAGGCCGGCGGGCGCTGTGGGCGGGCTGGCCTGACCACCCTGGCACGCCGCTGGCTCGCTGAGCGCCTAGGCAGCCTGGGGCAAACAAATAAGCACCATTTCAGGCAAAATCCGCGTGGCACGGGCCAGAGGTGGGAATGAAGTGCTGAGGAAGGGACCACCGTGAGGCCGGGGGAAGGAAGGGCCACCCTCCTGAGGCTGGTCCTTCTGGGGTCCTGGACTGCGAGGTGAGGTGGGTAGGGGCTGAGCTGAGAGGATCCGGGAGACCCCAGACCCCCCGCCAAACGCTCTTCTCTGCAGACACCTCCTGGAATCCAGGCTGCTCTTCCCAGCTTTCACACTAACTGAACTTGAACCTGCGCTGCAGGGCGGCAGTGAGGCACCGTGGGCTGAGCCCCGGCTGCAGGCTCAGAGGGAGATGCTGCAAAGCTGGGGTCTACTTTTCTCCAGCTTCGTGGCCCTGGACAAATTTGGAGCCCATGGGGCCTTGGCATCCTCGGCTGGCAGGTGGAGACGCTAACACGATGCTTTAGCATGGTCAGAGGAATCTGAATGCACACAGATCACCTAACCCAAGGCTGCCACACATACGCTCTTAGTAGACGGAGTATTTTAATACTCGTAACCACGTCCCGCAGACGCTTATTTAACTCTTCCCATGTGCCACACATCGTGCTGAGCATTTCGTAGGCCTTGTCTCACTTAATCCTCACAACCACCCTATTAGTGAGCTATTATTGTTATGCCCATTTTACAGATGAAATCACTGAGACTCAGGAAGGTTAAATAGCTGGCCCCAGAGCAGGCAGCCCGTAAGGGGCTTGAATTCCCACGTCTGACTCAGAGCCCGCACCCTCCGCCGCTGTGCCCGAAGAACACAGAGGCGGCCTTCTGGTGGGGCTGCGGTTATTACTCAGGCCTCCCAGTGCTGCCCCCTACCCTTGGGCACAGGCCCGCCAGGGCATTGATGGGCACGCCCCCCAGGGGAAGTTTCAGGGTCACCTGTTTGGCTCCATGACACCGGGGCCACACTCTTACTGTGGTCGTCTCCTGAGCTGGGGGGTTGTGCTGTCATTGTCCACTGAAAATCAACCAAATTCACTTTTTAAGAAACTTTGTAAATAGAATTTTAATTTTAATATGGATTTAGAATTATAAAAGTGTTGTGTAGATAGTACAGAGGATTCTCATATATCTCACACCATGTTCCCCTGTTATTAACATCTCCCATTGGCAGGGGACATTTGTTACAATTAATGGCCCACTACTGATATACTATTATTAAGTAAAGTCTGTATTTTATTCAGATTTCCTTAGTCTTTACCTAACGTGCTTCTTCTGTGCCAGGATGGAATCCAGGACACAGTGTCACATCCAGTTGTCCTGTCTCCTGAGGCTCCTCTTGGCCCTGGCAGTTCAGTCTTCCCTTGTTTTTTGATGACCTTCACAGTTTGGGGAGTGTTTTGTAGGACATCCCTCAATTAGGGTTTCCCACGGTTAAAGTTGGGTTGTGGGTTTTGGGGAGGAAGACACAGAGGGAAGTGCCTTCTCATCTCGTCAAATCAGGGGACGTGCTGTCGCCCTGACCTTGGTCACCTGACTGAGGTCGTGTTGCCAGGTGTCTGCCTTGCCCCTCTGGTCCCCCTTTCTACTCTGTGCTCTTGTGCCGGAAGTCACCGTGCAGCTGCATAGAGGAGTAGGAGATCCGCTCCCCTCCTCCCGTGGGGGGGCATCTGCATAAACAGTTTGGAATGCGCGGGGCATTTATCTTGCCTTCTCCACGGACTTATTGATTCAATCATTTAGTTATGTCAGTATGACTTGTGGCTGCTTATTTTATACTTTGCTTTATAATCCAATTCTATGTCACTTACTTTACTGTCGAAATGTTCCGGCTCTGGCCGCTGGGGGCCCTTTCACGTGGCTCTGCATTATTTGGACATACCTCCATCAATGTGTGGTTTTTTGATCATTCCTTACCTTCTGGCACCAGGTGCTCCAGGATCATCTTGTGCATTTCTTGCTCCAGCCCTAGAATCTGGCATTTCTCCAGGGAGCCCTGGTTCCTTTTTCAGAGAAGGGTATTAGAAATCAAGTTCTGGGTGCTCAGTGGGCTTGTGGCCACTGGGATGTCGTGGGTTCTTGGCCCTCTCATCTGAGAGAAGAAGGAAATATATGTGTGTTTACTAACCCCTGCATATACTCATCTCTGTTACATATATTAAGCTAAACATGAGTTCACACTGATGTCTCCAATCCATCACCACATGGATCAAAGTTCACTTTTAAAATAGTAAAATATTTTTTGGTAGTGTTTTAAATTAAAACCCAAATCACAGGAAATTTAAAACCTAAAATTATTTATACTAAGGATATTCCAAAGTGTTTTAGCATCTTTGATTAGATGGATGAATATTTTTTTGAAAACTGAAAACATAAATTATGTACCTGATTAGAACCATTCTTGCCTATTTGGAATTAGGGAAATTAAAAAAATACATATAATGTGTGCAACTCAGAGAGCGGCTCTTTCTGTCGGTGCAACATATGTTTATGTCTATTCTCACTCACCTCATGGCCCTTGCTGAGCCTGTCGCACTTGGAGGAGGATGGCAGGGGCCCTGGGCCTCCCAGTTGGCAGCTTCAGGGACAGAGCAGCAGACGCTCAGAGGAAGCAGCAGGTGAGGACCGAGTAGAAACCAGACCACTGCCCTCAAGGTCCGCCCGGCTCCTGCGTCTGCTGGTCCCGCCGCGGTCAGCGGACTGCTGCCGGGCAGGCAGGCTCCACCTCTGGGGTGAGTCTCTAGCATACGCAGTTGGCCCTTTAGGTGGAGCCATTTTCTTACCTACCAGCACGCATTTGGCAAATGTCCTTCGTTTCAGGGAATCCAAAGGGCTCTAGCTGGGTGCAATGGGAGTCGTGCTGCTAGGGAACCCTCCTGGTACCTCTGAGAGCTGGCTCTTCACAAGCCTCAGAGTCCTGTGCGTGTGAGCCTCTGAGGGCTGCTTCTCGCCACTTCATCACTTTGTCCCTTCTAGAAAACAGCTCCATGAAATGTGGCTGCAGGAGACCTTTTTAGGGTACCTTAGAAATACTCCATACCTGTGCTCCAAAGAGGCTATTCCAGAATGGAAAATGGGAGTGTTTCCAGGTGGGCCAGCTGTGGGCTGCAAGCCCGGGAGCCCTCCACAGCACCGCTGGTCACCAGGTTCTCACCCTGACAGCCAGGATCCCCCCACACCCTCCTGCCTTCTCAGGGGTCTACACTGCCGAGGGTACCAGTGGGCTGTGGCCAGGCTGATCTAGAAGTCACGGCAGCAAGGTGCCTCTTCCTTTCCCCACAGGGTGTCTTTTCCCATTTATTTCACTGACCACAAAAGGCCCCAGTGGGCCTGATCTGGAAGCTGGCCCTGGTCTGAGAGACGGCTCGGCAGTGTGGGGACACGGGTTGGCTGTGTCACCGTGTCTCCCTGGGACAGGGATGCCACTGTCCACTGTGTACATCCACGGCCTCTGCTGGACCCTCCTCCTTGTGTTGACCACAAATCATGGACCGTGGTTCTGGGGACTGTTTCTCTCCATTCTAGGATGTCTCTGCTCCAACGTCCAGAGTTGTGCCTCCACCGCCACGGACAGGCCCTGCCTCTGGCAAAGCTACACACGTGTCTCTCCTCAAGAGTGTTCTTTCTCTCGAGGGACAATTTTGGGCTCCCCCTGCCCGAACTATCTTTTGACTGGAAGCTGGAGCCTTGCACAAAGCAGTTGGATGTCCTCCCCTCATGAACCCTGGAACCCCTCCACCCACGTGGGTCTCCAGTAGTGTAACTCTTGAAGGTGGTCTTGAGACTGGTGGCCAGTCATTGAGTCATGTATTGGGTGGGCGTTGTGTCAGCGTGCAGCATTAATGCCCTTCCCGCCCTCATGGTGCTGAAAGTATCGCATTATTCCAACAGCAGTCTGCTCCAGGTAATGCATGCAGCAGGTGCTCAATGCTTGCTCATGGAAGTGGGCTGGGTTCCAGGAGTTTGGGATGGGAGTTTGGACAGAGAGCTTACAAGCCTGTGGCTCAGTGCCAGGCTGTGATGGGGGTCTTGAGGCCACAGTGGTGCCTGTGTCCCAAAGGGGCGTGGCATGTGACACGTGTACAATATCACGCACACATACACCCTTCCCTGGTATTTAGGGCCTCCCTCCTGGGGCATCTGGGTGCTGATCAAAGACACCCCTTTGTGGAGACTCTTCCGACAGGCAGTTTGCAGGGAGTGACAGAGCGAGGGGAGAGATGAGCATCTGTTTGGAGACCACCCTGAGGCTGAATTCCTGATCAGAAGCCAGCTGGCTGTGTGCCCTGACTTTGGACGGTCATTTAGTCTCCCCGGGCTCACTTTTCATATCTGTAAAATGGGAAGAGACGCCTCTACAATGTGTCCCTTCCAGGGACGGTGGGGACAATGGAGGCAGTTGGGTCAATGTGCTCAGGTGAGCGGCTGTCAGAACGTCTCCTCGCCGCCCCAGGACTGAACTCCAGGGGTTGGTCACCTCCGCGCCCGCCCCGCTCCTACCCGCCGCCCCACGCCGGAAGAGAAGCCACAGTTGGAAGAGTCTGGGAGCCCCACAGACGCAGCCGCACATCTTCCCTGAAAGCCGCTGCCCACAAGTGTGGAGCGGTTATTAATGGATGGCCCCCCAAGGGCAGGCGGTCTCCACTCCCTCTCAGGGGCAGGAAGGAGCAGATCTTTCCATCGCAGCAAGTAAGAAAAATATCTCGTTTCCCCACTTTTGTTATAAACAATGTACGACTTGCTTTCTCCTTACTCCTCTTGACCCTCCACACTGTATACATATTTATATATTATTCATAGTGGATTAAAAATGAATGTGCTCTTTACCACGGCTCTACGGCGCAGTGACAATACAAATTAACGTATGATGTACTTACTTTTCGCATGGCAGTGATGGGAAATGTTGATGGCCTCAAAGTGAGAGGTAGGAAGAGGGGAATGGAGTTGGGGGGGTGGGGGCGGGGCGGCCCATCTAGCCGCGCTGTCAGGGCTCAGGGCCCTGGCTGCAGACGGGGATTGGGGCTGTTCTGGGCAGCTGCCTTGCTGGAAAGCCTTCCCACGTCCCTTTGTCCACAGAATGAGTCCAGTCTCCCCAGTGGGTCCTGCGAGCCTGGCCTCTGCCCAGCTTCCCCACCAAGCTTCACCTCCACCACGCTGACCTGCTCCTAGGCCCCTACGCCAACCCCAGGCTTCCTGTCCCTGTGCCTGGGGTCAGGCATGTCCCTTTGTCTGGAGTAGCATTCCTCTCCCTTCTCCTGGCTGCCTCTCTCATCCCCTCTTCCTTCCATCCTTCTAACCATCCATCCATCCATCCATCCTTTTGCTTGATAAATACTTGATGGATATCTGTGATGTGCCAAGCACTGTGCCGGATGGTGAGAAACCATAATAAAAAACCCCAAACCCAAAGCCTCGCAGCCCCTGCATGTGGAGCTGATAGTCAGTCTAGAGGGGAAGACAGATATGATTGTTTATTTGTTCAGCTACTGTTGTTGGAAGCTCTATTGCAGAAGAGAAGAGTTTGCTGAGATGTGCCTCGTGGCCATTGTGGTGAGTCTGGGGTCTTCAGGGAGGCCTTCCCGAGACTGAGGCAGCTGCGCTAAAGGCTGTGATTAAGGTAATTAGACGATGTAGAGGAAAGGAGCATCCCAGGATGAAGGAAGAAGAAAGGATTGAGCAAAGGCCCTGTGGCAGGAAAGAGTAGGAAGCATTTGGAGAACAGAGTTTGGTGTGGCCAGAGGGCAGAAACTCTGGGGCTTTGAGGGCGAGGAGGGTGGAAGGATGCTCGGGGGCTCATATTCCGCCCAGATGAGCTCTGGAAACCCCCATCACCTCTACCGTCTCACAAACTGCGTTCCCGCAAAGTGCTGTTTCGGCCCAGCCCCTCACCAGAACAGAGCCTTCTAGACAGGGAGATCCTTCCTGCGCAGGCCTGACCCACGGCCGTCCCAACCACCTTTACCGCTCTGCACCCAACTGAAATGCGGCTGTTCACAACTTGCTCCCTTGGACTTTGAAGTTCTCCGAGTTTCCCAAAACCCTGTTCAAAGACAAACACATAGATAAGGAGGGCAGAGTGGTGGTCGACAGAGGGGAAGGGGGCGCAGGGGAAGGGAGAGGGCGAAAGGAGCAAAGGGCGCATATGTGTGGTGATGGAGGGAAACCAGACTATCGGTGGTGAAAACGGTGCAGTCTATACAGAAGCTGAAATATAATGGGGGACACCTGAAATTTGCACAATGTTATAAACCAATCTCAATAAAACAATAAAAAAAGAAGGCTAACGCCCCGAGGAGAGACGGTATGTTGCTCTTTAATCAGACCACCTGAGGTCGGCAGGCTCGCACATAAGGGCAGGTGAAGCTCTTACTGCATCAGCACTTTCCACGAAGAACAAAGCACAGCCTTCTCGACCAGCTCAGGTAAGCAATGAGATGACAACGTGAAAACAGCAACAGTGACAATGACAAACAGCTGCCATCTTAGACTTCTTGATCTCAGGTGAGCCTCACAACATTCCTAGGGTATAGGCATTAGTGTTATTCCCCCGTTTTCAAGGTGTGCAAACTGAAGCCTGGAGACATCAAATGCCTTCCTCAAGGTCAGGCAGAGCACACTGAACTGTGGGTGTTGAGGAGCCTCCAGACCTCACGAAGGGTGGAAGCTGTGCTTTGAACCCAGCTCCTGGAAGATCTATCCTGCCTACTGCGGCAGGAAGCCCCCGAGAGCAGAGCAAAGCTGCCGAATCCGGAGAGCGCTCGGTCTTCACAGTGGCGGCCAAAGGCCCCCTGGCGTGTGGTGCTTCTCAGTGGACTTAAACACAAGAGAGGCTGTGGTGTTGATGCTCTTCTCTAAGGGGACTGACGGGCTGGGCGTCCTTCTTATCTTAAATTCAGCCACTGTGAAAGTCCGTTGGACTCAACTCCAGCTTAAAGCTTTTTCTGCTTCTTGGAACTTGATGGACATTAACATCTTCACTGCCACCTCTAGAGCCAGGGGAATTGTGGACTCCATCTCCAGTCTACCGAGGTGGCACAGGCAGCGAGGCTGGGCTTTGGTTTCATTAAAACTGGATGGATGGAAGTTTGCAGAGTTTACAGCCCACCAGGTGGCTCCCGTGTCACCCTGAGGGCTGCGCTGGCTTCTCCTCTGAGGATGGGATGGCTTGCCCTGGAGGTCTGATTTCCTCTGAGCCCCACCTCCACCTCCGCAGGAAAGGCAGCAAGCTCCCAGCGGATGTCCACGGCCCCTCTTGTTGCCTCTGCCTTCAGGCGGGTCCCTTCTTCAGTCACTGTATTTGAACAGTGCGGTGACGTAGGCAGCGGAGCGCGCAGCTCAGGGCTTTGTTCCGAAGCCCTGGCTTATGTTCTCCGACCAAAGGCTGACAGATCTCGGCATCCCTGTGCTTGTGCCAATACCAGGGCCTTCACGTGGACAAACGGTGTAGAGAAACTTGAAACTTTTCCTGTAGGTTTAGCTGAACTCAGAAATGTCTCACGTCAGAAAGTGCTTTGCATAACAACAGCTTTCTGTCTGGGAGTGAATGTCTCCATCAGCAAAGGATCAACCACCCACTGAAATTTGACTCTTGGCGGACACAATGCCTTCTTCTGGACCCACCAGAGCTCCTCACAACCCCCTTCCTTCAGGGCGGACCTCTCACTTCTTCAAAGAACTTTCTTCTACATCAGTTTCATGGGGACCTTTCAACAAACCACTCAGAAGGGGATGTGTGTGTATCCTCTAGAAACACAATGTAATCATGGTTCTCAGAAGGATTTTGGAGAATTAGGGGATCTGAGTAATTTGTTTTAAAGTCAAACTGTCCAGATTCGCTGTATCTTAACTTTCTCATCTGTAAAACGGGGCAGATACCACTCCTTGCCGAAGTGCCATAGAGCTCAAATATGAGGACCAACATACAAAAACACCTGTGAAAAAGCACGGAACGTAGGTTTTGGGGATGGTCAGGCACTACCATTATTACCTACGCTGCTTCTACTTGTAAGGTGTCTCACAAGATCAGGATTTATGATGATTCCAATATTAGATAGACTTCCTTCTACAAATGTGCACACGCACAGCCTTATATACATTTACATACAGATTTCCATCTCACCTAAGTCAAAGTGAAAACTAATTCAATACTAATATTTTGACCACGGAAGTATCCAAATATTCCAGAATTATTGCATCTTTGACTCTACTGAAAAATAGACATTCAGATATGACCATAGGATAAAATCCTGATTAACATTTTAGAATCAATTGGTAGGAAAAATGTACTAAGTCCTTCTATGCCAAGTTGGCCAATTCAAAAAGGCTTTTACTGTGAATAAAGGTAATATTTGAGGTTCTCCATTTGGTTTCCCAAGATGCACGTTACATGGCTCCCATGGTGATGCGATTTGCAGAGAGGGTGGCTTCCAAAGGTTGTAGCGCAGAATTCACACAGAAATGTATCTGACAGACGGGTAAACACAGTGGAAGAATGGAAGACTCCTGGGGACCTGGAGTAGATTTATTAAGCACACCACAGTTTGGAAATTTTGCATCATAGTTCTGCAGGCCTTTTTGGATGATGATGATGGTGCCTAGAGTTTTGGTTTTATTTTTTATTTTAATTTATTTATTATTTGGGGTTCTTAACTCCAAAGGCTGTCAGCCCATGGTGATAGTCTCCCTCAGGACTTTATCGCCATGTCATAGATAAGTTGGTGAGTCAGCCCAGGTTTGTCTGAGCTCCAGCAATTATGATAGTGGCCATCCCTGGGTGGGAACCCAGGAAACACCATCCGTTTCTGAGGAGCTTGGGACAAAACTTTAAAAATGTTTTCCTAGGCTTCCTGATGTCTCAGCTCTTCTCCTTGGGTTCTTTGGATGAGCTTCAGCTGGCTCGTATGCCTCCAGATACAAATTTGGGCCCTCCTTTCTCCTTCCTGCTCAATAGCTGCCCGTTCAGAGTACCTGGAATCCTCTCACAGTGGGCCCTGGGTGTAGCTTGGTGTCCTCAGGGATGACAACTTTCTTAGTTGGAGGGCTGAGTCTTGGGGGTCTGCTTGAAACTCACTGATGCCCAGCTGAGTGCTGACTTAGTTTCACTATTATGGTGGGGAAAGTGGGCATGGCTTTCCCTATCCCACTGCCACTGATTGGCACCCTAATTCTTCCCTTCAGTCCATATGCTAACTCCAATATGATGAAGAACAGGGCCATTGACATTCTTTGTAAAAATCCTATCCACGTTAGAAATATGAGTCTCAGTTCTCTTTCCCCACCAACCTAGGGCCTTCCCAGGGTCATCTGTGGGAGAGGTGACCAGGCCCTGAGGGTGGTACTGGGTCGCAGCAGGAGGGCAGGAGGGGCATGGCACTGGTGAACTTTCTCTTACCTGATATCAGGGTCCAGACCCTTCCTGCTGACTCTTTGTGCCCTTCCCGCTGTGGTAGGCTGTGCGGAAGGGCCAATAGCAAGCGGGTTTTTCTTGGGTTTCATTTGTTCTTAACTCCAAAGTCTACAGATTTGCAAATTGGCTTTTGCAAGTGGTAAAGTGGATCAAATTCAGCCTTGTATTAGGTTCAACAGTAGAAACAAAAGAAGCAGAAACTCTATCCCAAAATTTATAATTCCTTCAAAAAACAGGCAAGGTGAAGCAGTAAGATAATAATTCAGTTCCAGAAACAGTTCCTGCCTGCCTGCTCTGTGCCAGGTAGTGGGCCTGGCACCCGCGATACTAAGATGGCTGTGCTTCCTGCCTAAAGAACTCACAGCCAGTCAGGGGGACCCATGCACACACAGCAGCCCACAGAGGAGGCATCCCATCTGTGGAGCCCTGGAAGAAGGTTTGGGCCTGAAGAGAATGGAAGCAGCATTTCAGGGGGAGGGTAGCATCACAAGGGTGTGGACCTTGCTGTGACCCTGGAGGGTCTGGAGACTGGAGACCCTGCAGAACGGAGCCTTTCTGCAGAGACCATCTAATGGTTTGGTTTTGTGTGGGCAAAGGGACATGCTCCAGAGGACACTGGAGAGGTGGCTGGAACGGAGCTACGAAGGTCCTGATTATTCACTAGGGGTAGGCAGCCATCAAGGATTTTGGGGCAAGGAGATCACAGCTGAGCTTCTGCTCCAGGAGCTCACTCTGGTATGCCTGGGGAGGCCGGGCTGGAGGTGAGGAAACTGGAAGCGTGAAGCCCTCCTGCAGGCCGCCACGTTCACAGTCTAGGCAAGAGTTGGTACACCCTGGGCCAGGCTCTGAGGGAGGCATTGTAGAGAGAAAGATTCAACAGGTAGAATGGACTCATCCTGGAGACCAACCGGCTAGGAGGGAAGGAGAGAGCGAACTCCCCACGCCCGCTGAGAAAGCAGCAAGAATCCAGCCCCCGGGCAGTTTGGTGGGAAGCGTGCTGCAGCTCCAAACGTCTGCTTGGCCTCCAGCTTCTCAGGAACAAGACTGTTTTGCTAAGTAGATACCCAGGACTTCTGCTATTACTGCTTTAAAAAAGTGCTGAATCTGCTCTTTGCATGTTTTCTGGGGCAAATGGTTGGGTCCATTTATTTACTTGTTTATTTTTCTGAGCAAATGAAACCCAGGCCTGGGCCTTGACCTTTCGGGGGCTGGGTGGGACGGCACTCAGGAGCTTCCAGGAATGGCACATCAACAGCTTCCCAGCAGCGGGAGAGTGCAATTGTTCCATTATAACTTCCCAAACCAGATGCGGCCGGTTCCTCAAGATGGCCGAAACGTGTGCACGCGTGCTGCGCCTCCGAACAGGGAAATCAAGCGTGGGCAGTTCGCTGGATTTTTGCAAGAATTCATCTTCTGTTCTGGCTTAGAGCCTTTCTAGAAAAGTTTGATTTCAAGGGACACTGTTCAAAATTTAACTTCTTTAAAACTGCGTTGGCTGGCCTTGATTATCTGAATGTCCTGGTTCCTGCCCGCTATCTTCCATGGCCTCCTCTTGAAACTCTGAGGTTCCAGCTTAGCACGTCCAGCTTTGCCCAAGAACAAGCTCTCCTCATCCCACCCCCAAAACACCGTCCCTTGTCAAGCTTGGTTTGTTTATCGGTAGAGAGTTAGTGGGGGGATAAGAAACTGGACCGACTTTGTGTTGAGACCTCAGAATGCCAGATGGATGGATTCAGGCATTTTTTGTAGTGAACTGGGGTCCACACAGTCCAGCCCAGGGGTCAGAGCCATCGACTGTCTGTTTTTGTACAGCCTGGGAACTCAGAATGGTTTTTCCATTTTGAAATGGCTGAAAAAAAAAAAAAAAACCAAGCAAGCATAATATTTCATCTCACATGAAATTATATAAAATTCAAATTTTAGTGTCTATAAATAAAGTTCTGAATTTTATCAATAAAAACTTGGAAATTTGTTTCCTCTCTTGTCATGTAAGTACCTACATAGTATCTTTGATTTCGCCTCTCAGTCTGCAAACCTAAAATATTCATTAACTTTTTGTAGAGAAAGTTCCAGGTGTCGGGCACTTTCTCTTCCGTCATCTAGCAAGTCTGAATTGAAAACTCTGCTTAGGATGGAAAGATCTTTTAAATCCCTGTTCAAGTTATTATTCGGTAACTGATTACTTAACCAAGTGACTTATTATTTGTCCAAAAGAAAGATATGTTGGCTACTTTTCTATCCATGGCTATTTGATTTTTGCAAAGTAATAATAATCATAATATTGATGATGTTGGTAATAATGATGATGATTCTTGGAGCACTGGGCGCTGGGGGCGGGTGTAAACAGCAGAGCTGACAGACCGCTCTTTGTGCCCACAGGTCACAGGCCTTTCCAGTGCCGCTACTGCCCCTACAGTGCCTCTCAGAAGGGGAACCTGAAGACGCACGTCCTCTGCGTCCATCGCATGCCTTTTGACAACAGCCAGTATCCGGACCGCAGGTTCAAGCGCTCCAGAGTCGACGCGGAGGCCTCTGGGAATTTCGAAGAGCCCACAGCTGTCAAGGCGGGGAGCTCAGCGGAGCTCACGCAGGAGGGCTGCAAGGCCCAGGAGGAGCGCAACTGAGCAACCGACCTGTATATTGCAATATTCTTTTACACAGTTTTAAGATTATGCATCTGGTATAAGAGTTTGCTAACTGCATTCCAAGGGGGGGAAAATCATGTACAATCCCCCCCCCAACTAGTGTATAGAACATTTAAAAAATTTAAAAAGATATCTATATATATATTAAAAAAAAAAATCCCCAGCCCTTGAAAATGGCTGCTAAACTGTTACCCGGCAACAAGTACTTCCAAACAATGCAGGTGGGAGGAAAGTGATTTCAGAAATGCCTGGTGTCCTCTGAGCTTGAGAGAGCTGGGGGCCCTTCCAACCCGAAAGTCCCAAAATCATGCTCTTAACTGAAAAACGATACCATCTAAATGATTTAGTGTTGCCTTGAAGATGGAGGGGCTGTGTTTTCATTGTTGAAAACACCTCTATAATCTGACACCGGCTGCTGTCATTTGCCTAGCACCTTAATGAGACGTGTTGGGAGGCAGCCGCGGTGCCAGTCAGGCGGGAGCGGTCACTGCAGAGAAAATCAATTCGCGTGGTGTCGTCACCGCACTCCCGGAGCAAGCGGAGACGGGCCGCGAGCCCGGCCGCCGGCGCTGCGCAGGACTGCCATCTTAATGTGCGTTTTTAAAAAACACACAGCCAAATGAATCAATGGTCGGGAAGTGTCTGCAGACAAATGTCCATTGCAGGTTTGATGAGTAATTCCTTTTTTTAGATCAAATTGCAGTATTGAAGGAAATGCTTTTTTCTTGGTCTTTTTTTAAAAATTTTTTGATGACAAAGAACGTTGCTCATACAAAAAAATTTAGGGGTGCATTATATAAAATGTTTAGAAAAACTAGCCAACCCTATCCACAGAAGGTGCTGGTGAGAAATTTATGTAATAATAGAAAGATTGTTGTTTATTATGATTTTTAAAATTTTACTTGAATGAAGGCTGCTCCGGTCCTTATGATCAGATTTTTCTCATGTGTTAGTTTTTATAAGTGTCACAGACGTGAAGCGAGATTTTCTTCTCCGGCAAGCTCTTAGGAGATAGCTTGTATTAAAAGATGAATCTAAACATCCTGCTCTCAACCGCTAATGAAGAAAACTGTTTGAGTTAAATGTCTGTTTTTGTAAAACAAATGTGTTCTATATTTTTGTAGATTTTAGATTTTATACTGATTGGGTACTCCAAATTGATCAAGTTCTGCACCACCCAGAGGGAGATTTTGAGGGCCAATAATGAAACACTTGACTCATTTTTTTTAAAAAAAAAAAGATTTAAGAAGACTGGTGAAGGGTTTATTCTTGAATCTGCTAGAATGGCGTAAAAATTCAGCCTCTTGACATACTTCCTTTGAGTGACACGAAATTGGTGCTGTTGCTTGTGATGGTAGAGAGTATTGAAGTATCAACTTCTTCTAAAACGAAATCATTCAGACTTTAGGAAAAAAGAGTCGATATTTCCTTGCAGGCTGGGAGCACAGAATAAAACCCCAGGGCCTTAAAAACTTCAGCTCTGCCTACAGCAGTTTACAAAACTACTAAACTGCAATCAATGTAAATAAAATGCTTCGCTATCCTGAGACCAGAAGGAATCTCAGGCTAATAAGGAATCCGGTTTGCATATGCTGTCGGGCGGGTGTCATCTCCCCGAGGTTTCCGAGTGAATGAGGTCGCTGCGCAACGTGGACCCATCTGGCATAGAGCAAGCTGCTTTCTTGTTTTTCTAGAATAGTTCTCACTGCCTTACTTAAATCGAGTTGATAAACTTAATGCAACTGTTTCTATGATCCTAGAGAAAGGACTGAGATATCATTGAAAAGTTTCTGACTGTAGTAAGCTTTAGGATTCTAACTGCACTACTGTGTTTGGTGACTGTGCCAGTCGCTTGCTTTCTGTGTGTTTGCCCCGCCTTTGGTATCTTAGCAAAGAAAACTATAAAAAAAAGCAGAAAAAAAAAGTAAAAAGAAAAAAGAGGAAAAAAAGCAGAAAAAAAAAAAAAATGAGAGCCACATCCCATTTCTAGCACTTTGGGAGCTCTTTCAGTATTCTTTTGTGTCTTCTGAGCGTCGTCAGATGCGACAGGCAATAATTCTGTTTGTGACACTGGGAACATCCCCTCTTCTTTGTGACGTGTGTGTTGCTTCCACTCTGTCCAGTGGTACCGTCCTTGTTTCCCCCTCTGACACAGGCCTTCTCTCCAGAACATTTGTAACTTGTAATACAAACAAGTGACAGCCGCAGTGATGCAGTGTCAGTTTCTGAATGTCATCAGGTTCTCATATCTAAACATGTCAAGTTCTTTCCCTGTAACTTCTGTAGTCTGTGATGCTGGTCATAATACTGTCTCCATTCCTACACAAAGAAAAAAGTCTATCTTGGAGGAAATCTGAGATCAATAGAGTAGAGGATTTTGTTGCTATGCTTGTAACAAGTAGAAAACTTTGTATTTAAAGTTTATTCTTGGTCATTATTTATTATTATAATACATCAGTTGACAGAACTTTATTCTGGTATAGAAAGTATTAAAAGTTGTTTTTTCAGCAATGACTGTTTTCTTTCTGCTGTTAGAATAAAATGTCTTTGAAGCAGTCCAGTTTTATCCGGTGTTTTACGCAATAAAACCTCTACCTCTGGAAAAAAAGAAAACATCTTTTCCTATTCGCTTATGTTTACTAGGAAGAGTAAAGCGTATTTTTGCAGCTTTGTCAGGCTTTGGTAAGACTTGGTCGGATCCCGCTTATAAAAAACAAGCCCCACAGTATTCTGGGCGGACGGTCCCCACAGCCGTGCGGGTTTTTGAGTGCCATGAATCTCTATGCAGTATAAACAGTGTCAGAGTGTGTGTGTGTGTATGCACACCCATGGGCATGTGTGAACGACGTTTCTTTAAGGCTTGCAGACATTGGTTTCAGGAAGGTAAAACCCATGGAAATACGCATGCTCTTCCTATCACAGTAACCATCTCAGACTCTTAAAGCACTGGGATCTATTATTCCCCTTTACTGATGGAAAGTTTTTTTAAAAAAATCATTAAATGCAAGGAAGTCTGCCTCCAAATTATCAGAGGGTAATCTGAATTCTTCCTCTGGAAGGAAAGAAGAGGAACAAAGACTGGTAAAGCCTCTGGTGTCAGAGGCGACTGAAAAGGCAGAACTCTGAGACTTACTGGAGAGGGGTGAAGTGTGTGCCCCACACTGGATGGGCAGAAGGTTTTTTTTTGTGAGGAAGATTGGCCCTGAGCTAACATCTGTTCCCAATCTTCCTCAAGCAAAC
Source organism: Equus quagga (assembly GCF_021613505.1). Lineage (NCBI taxonomy): Eukaryota > Metazoa > Chordata > Mammalia > Perissodactyla > Equidae > Equus > Equus quagga. Next base: position 105,683,443 of record NC_060279.1, on the reverse strand, counting down.
GGAGGATTTTTTTGCTTGAGGAAGATTGTTGCTGAGCTAACATCTGTGCCAATCTTCCTCTATTTACGTGGGATGCTGCTGCAGTGTGGCTTGAGGTGCTAGGTCCAAGCCCAGGATCTGAACCTGTGAACCCCAGGCTGCTGAAGTGAAGAGCATGAACTTAACCGCTACGCCACTGGGCTGGCCCCCAGAGTTGCTTTTCGATTTGCTTTTTGTTGTTGTTGTTGATTTGGTTTCATAACCAAGCTCGTATAGCGCATGCAGCTCGAGAATATGGAGGGCCCACGGAAATGTGGCCACAAAGGCATCCATCCACGTGTTATAGGAATTTGTAAGTACCGTGTTTCTTTCAGGATGCCAGACTGTTGGTGTCACCGGATGGGAGCAGATGAGCTAAGCAGAATCTTTGGCAGTCCTGACCATCCGTCGTTACAAACAGCAAAGGTGAGTTACAGGGTTCCAGGGACGGGTCAGGAAGTGACTCCATTATGGGAAGAAGGTTGAATGAGGGGGTCATGATTTCCACCTGAACCACAAACATGATGGATCCCAAACCCAAATGCCTCCAGGGTCCAGGCAAGACACCTCAGTGGAGAGAGGAGGAGAAGTGGAATGGAGGCACCTCAGGGGGTATGTGGACCCTCAGCAACCGCTCGCCTTTGCCATGAGGAATGTGGCATCAGAGCCTCCGGGTTTTCAAGAGACACCGGATGCCTGGATTTTGTATGAAGTCTCCCAATTTTCACATGTTGGCTCAACGTGTGTTTTAAAAAACTGCGCAATGAATGGATGAACAAAATGTGTTTTTTTTCCATGAAGTGGAATATTATTCTGCCACGAAAAGGAATGGAGCACTGGTACATGCTTCAACACGGATGACTTTGAAAATATGCTTACTGAAAGAAGCCAGACACAAAAGACCTCGTATTATATGCTTCCATTTCTATGAAATATCCAGAACAGGCAAATCCATAGAGACACACAGTAGATTAGTGGTTGCCAGGGGTTGAGGGGAGGGGGGGCTGGGGATTGACTGATAATGAGTAGGAGGTTTCTTTTTGCAGTGATAAAAATGTTCTAAAATTAGACAGTGACGACGGTTGCCCAACTCTGAATATACTTAAAACCACTGAATTGTATACTTTAAAAGGGTGAATTTTATGGTATGTGAATTATATCTCAATAAAGCTGCTATAAAATAAAAATAAAACTGGAAGGAGGCCTTTTTAAGAAGCACCAATATATATTTCCATCAAAATATTTTGAGCTCTCCTGTAGTCATTGACAATTGCCAGATTAGTACATTGTAAAGAATACAGAATTTGGGGCGTAATGACTTAAATTTGAACCTTAGCCATACTACTTACTGGCTGCTTGCTCTTGAACAATTTAACTGTTTTGAGTTCAACAGTCATATCTGTAAAATTATGAAATTAAATGTAATAAAGTAGGGGAAATTATATATACCTTTTGTAAAGTAGCCTACAAATGCTACATATTGTCATTATTGTGGTATAAAAAGTTATGGATAAATCTCAGGTTAATTTCACAGCCACAAACCCTTGTGTTTTGGAAAGGCTGCCATGTGGTCAAGCAACCAGGACTCCTCCACACTCATCTCTTTCAGACAAGATGACCCTGCACAACTGTCTTAAACTTTTTGTCTTCCAGTATTCTCCTTGGAAAAATCAGATTATGAACAATTTTTGCCATTCTGAGGGCAGCAGGCAGGCAGCTGGGGAAAGAGCAGGATCCATCGGGAAGAGAACTGGTTTTGGGGTTAGAAGTTATTCCACTCAGTTGTTCAACAAATATTTACCAGGCATATTTATTCCAGGCTCAGGTACATGCTGGAGAGACAGTGTAAGTCAGGGATCATGCCCACAGACCACCCTCTAAGGAGAAAACAGATTTCACTCTGATAATCACACAAATAAATATCAAATATCTGGAAAAGGTAACTCAAAGAGAACAGGGCTTTCCCATGTCCCAGTTGACTTTCCTAAGTGGCGATGAGGAACTGAGATACGAAGGAGAGCATGCCAGGCAGAGAAGCAACACATGCAAAGGCCCTGCGGTGACTGGACGGGGCTCTGAAGCCCTGCCTCCACCTCTTGTTAGCTGTGTGATCCCGGCAGATCATTCCACTTTCCCAAATCTGCTTCTTTATCTATGTAGTGGAAAATAACAGTGTGGACAACGCAAGGCTCTTTCTGAGGTTAAATGAGATAGTGTACATAAAGAGATGTGCAGAGAGCAAGCCAGGCACCACCAGATTCGAGGGACCGTCACTAAAGTGACAATGGCTAGCAACCCACACAAACATTGAAACTCGTGTGTTCTGCAGGCGCATGGCTTTCTGGCCCCGCTCGGGGGTCAGCCAGAAGAGGGTGGTCGGAGAGCTATTCACATGAGGTCTCCGACAGCTCTACAGACCGTCAGTAACCTTGCACGCTTAGCAGCCTCAGCCCCAGGAAAGAGTGGATGGAAGTTTCCTGGGCCCAATCCAGGGACGTTGTATGGCTCCAGTTTATCCCTCTGTGGATGGGCTTGGCCACCGTGGCGGCAGCGCCATTTGCTGGAAGTCTCCGCAGGATGATGACAAGCATCCTGAACTGCCAGGAGGAAAAGGTCCCCAGGACACGAGACTTTCAGAGCTAAAACCAGGGCGGCCTGGACAAACACCAAGGGTCCGTCGCTCCAGGTCTAAGCCAACTTGCTCCGCAGGCCCATTCCAAGCCAGGCTATTGCCCCCATAACCCAGGAGGCCAGCGTGCGGCCCACTGGGGGCAGCCCAGGGGCTCAGAGCAGGCGCTCTGGCAACGTGAGATTTGGGTTCCTTCCTCCTTGCCACAGCACCTTTACTGTAAGGATGGAAGGTGACACCGTGCTTGGCGTGGCACCTGGCACACGGTCCTTATCGTATCCATTCTCGTTGAGGGACTGAGTCAATCTCTGTTCCTACTTCCAACTCAGGTGGCTCAAACGTGGATTTCTCTTCCTGGCAGCCAGAAGCTGCTGGGCTGCTGACACTTGTGCTAAGGTACTATTTTGTGCTGAAACTTTTATAATGATGATAACCCTGCTGTCTCTCGTAGTTTGGGATTTGCACGCTTCCCCCTCTCTGTTTAACATCTGTATTGTAACAGTATATTATGAAAACCTCACCTGGTGTATTGTAAGCATGATCCCAAGGAAATTAGTGTTAAATACTGTGATCTTCTTTTCAAGATAGAAGGGCTGGGCCCGTTGCAGTGAACTAGAGGTATGTTTCCATGGGGAAGGAAAAAAATTCATAGTGTAATGCAATATTAAAAATGTTGCCCAGCTGAGCATTCCATGTAGGGGCTTATGCAGAGTTTTAATCTCTTCACCTGTTGGTGTTAAGAGAAAAGAGAGAGAAGGTGGGAGGGAGGGAGGGAGGGAGGGAGAGGAAGGGCTTATGTGAACAGGGAAATCACAGGCAAAGAGGAGGGGGAAAATTTAAATGATCCCAGACCGAACTGTTTTGCTGTTAATACAGAAATACAGTGCAAGACACATTTAATGGGCTCTATTTTTTATTATACTATGCTGAATAATTAAGTTTGAGGCTAAGTGTCACATGGATTTATCTTTTAATTAAAAAAGCATGGTTCACGCATATTTGAGTGGTAGTCCAAATAAATGCAATATAGAAATTTATGTTTGTTTATCTAGGTGTTAATTACCTAGAGATTGTTCTGGATTACTTCTTTTTATAAAGTGTCATAGGCTCGTGTCAGAGCGAATAAAGCTTGCCCATGGAACCTTATCAATTTGCTAACTATAGGGCTGGTCTGACCTGAGGGGGGGCACGGCAAAACTTTGGGGATCCTTATGTATACACACGCCCCCATTCAACCCACACCAAATAAAACAGTCGTTTTAGAAAAATATTTCCAGGACATAAAGGCACAAATATATCTTCGTTGGTTTACAGCCTCTTGTCCACAGCTATTTATAAAACATGCGATTATTTATGCATTGGGTTATGAGGAGTTCGGCTGGGAGAGGCAGTGAAGGAGGTTCCATCCATCCAGTTACCTGAATCGCGCAGAGGTGGAGGCGGGGTGTCCCCGGAGAGATGGGGCCGGACAGGAAGTTGGCCGCTGTGATTTGTCTAAAATATGTCAGCCTTGCTGCTGCTCACAGACCTGCCAGGCAGTGGGAGAGAGGACAGCAGAGTTGAGGGTTAGAGGTCACATTTTTAAAATCAAGGATGCACACTGAGAAAGTGAAACCAGAAGCCCCCACAAATTGCTCCTCATACCTTGGGTCAGCCCCTGGCTTTGCCTTTGTTTACAAAGTGATTTTTGGAGACAGGTTCAGTGAAATGGCTTGGAGGAAACCGACAGCTTTGGTCAAAAGGTTCGACTTGAAAGAAAGAGACTTTCCAAGGGCTGGAAAATTCCAAGCCGGCCTGGGAATGTCTAAGCTGGGTGCACGCCTTTGTTTCGGAGGTTTGTTTTCTTGCATCTTCTGCATCGCCTGGCCTCTTTCTACTGCGCACCACGCCTCCATTTTTGGTTGTCACATCACCAGAAAATCAATAAAAGTAACTGCGGGTCCCGGTGGGCTTCCCCCGGCTTGGTGGGCCGTGCTCCCTGGGGCGCAGGGAGAGCAGGAGGGGAGCCTGGCACCGGCTCTCAACTGTGCTCCTCCCCGCCCAAGCTGGGGGAGCATGGAGAACCCCCAAACAGCAAGCCAGCCCAACGTGGAAGCGCCCCGCTGGGTAGGGTTTCATTTTCAATCTTTGTTTCCTTCCTCGGGAGACCTGGGGACTGATGGGGCGGGTCACTTGGCAGCGTGCCCGGAGAGGTGGGCCCGGCGGGCACCGAGGAGGGCGCGGCGCCAGGCGCGGGCGCCCTGGCCTCCGTGTCGCCGCGGGTGGGGGCGGGTCTCCTCGGCGCGGACCCCTGCAACCGGCCTCTGAACCAGCCCGCGCCTCCAGCCATCAAAGCGGGAGCGAGAAGGCCCCCGCCCCGAGGCGCGATTCCCGGAGCTCGCCAGTCCCCGCGGGCCAGTCTTCTGGAGGGGAAGGGGACACATGCGCCCGCCTGGGCTCGCCGCGGCGTCGGGCACGGCGGAGGGCGCGGATCCTGCGCAGCGCCAGCTGACAGCCCCATTACCGCGGACAGGATCAATGCCTCGTATCTTTTAAATTATTGACACTTAAACTCTGTTTTCCTCCCAAATCACTGCCTATTTCCTCCCCAGAATCATTGCCGTTATCAGAAATTGGGCCCCAGCAGCACTGGGGGGTTGAGTGGGGATGCTGCCAGGTGCCGAGGACACAGAGGACAGGAGCCGAGGGTCCCTGCCCTGCTTCTCACTCACCCCTGCGTCACTACCAATCTGATGCACAAGGTGAGTTGTTGGGAAGTGGACTGGGGGCCCCTGGAGTTCCGAGGTCGGAGAGGCCCTTGCGCTGAGCTCTCTGGGTGAGGAGGTGCTGGTGGCCGGCATGTCCCCGAGCCTTGTTCACAGATGAGGGGGATCCCAGGGTCGTGGTTGAAAGCCTGGGCTTTGGAGGCCCTGAAAGAAGGCACCTTGCAAGGCCTTGGGGTCCAGGCCATTGGTCTGGAATTGCGTGGAAGAATCCACGTGTCCAAGAATATTAGCTTTTTAAAAAAAACTGTATTGAGGTGAAATCCTCATAACATAAAAGTAACTGTTTTAAAGTGTACGATTCAGTGGCACTTAGTATGTTCATAATGTTGCCCAACCACTCAGTATATTAAGACCCAAAACATCTTCATCACCCCAAAAGAAAACCCCATATCTGTTAAGCAGTCGCTCTCTACGCCCCTCTCCCCAGCCTCCGGCTACCACCCGGCTCCTTTCTGTCTCTCTGGATTTACCTATTCTGGACGTTTGGTGTGAATAGAATCCTACAACACGTGGCCTTTGTGTCTGAGTGACTTGACTTTACATGCTGTTTTGAGGTTCATGCACGCGGTAGCGAGTGTCAGCATCACTCCTTTCTGCGATTGAACAACATTCCGCTGTATGGACGCGCTGACGGACGTGTGCCGGGTCCCCTTTTGGCTGTCTCCGATAATACTGCTGTGAACACTCGTGTACAAGGATTTGCATGCCTGGTTTCAGCCATTTTAGGTGTATACCTAGGAGTGGAATTGCTGGGTCATTGGGTAATTGTATGTTTAAATTTTTGAGGAGCCACCAAAGTCATCAGTTTTTTATTCAACAAATCAGCTCACATCTCTACACTGCTTAGAACCCTCAGCGGCTCTCCCTTAAGTCAGAATAAACCCGTACTCCTCCCCGTGGCCTTTGAGGCTCTGCGTGATCTGACCTTGCCAGTCTCTCTAACTTCGTCCTCCACCTCTCCCTCAATACCCTCCATCTCTAGCCAAAAAGGCTTTCTTACTTTAGACTTGCCAAACCTGTTCCTGTCCCAGGGCCTCTGCACTTGCTGTTCCCTCGTGCCCTTTCCATGCTGGGTGCCTTCAGCTTCTCAAGTTTCAACTCAAATGTCCCTCAGAGAAACTCTCTGTCACCACTGGATCCATGTGTGCCTGGCCCTTGTATTAGGGCACAGCCCATCATCCTAACTCCCTTGTGACAGTAATTAATTACTCTCTAAAAATATCTCGTTTACCCTTTTGTTTACGTGCTATGGTCTGCCTTCCTTACTCAATTCCTTGAGAGCAGGGACCTATCTTTCAGAACCCTGGCACAAACGATGCCTGGTGTAGAGTAAAACCTCAAATAAATACTTATTGAATACATAAAAATTCCCAGCCCAATTATCTTTGATAATAATCACTAGAGTATCGTGGAAATTTTGTTATCTTTTAAAAAAGAAGTTCCTTTTAGGTCTCCAGAAAGGAAGCCCCAAACAAAGAATATGGACTAGCCTCGAAGGCAGACCAGCAGAGTCCTGGAGAACTTGGGTGTGGTCCTCCCTGCCTGCAGTGTGCCTGTGTCCATGGCTGGGCCCGAGGGGCTGGCAGCCCCGCCTTGACAAGGCTGGTCTGACGTCCCTGTGTGTCACCTTCTTCTGAGACCAGCTCCCCAAGCTTTGTAGAATGGCTCATAGCTGCCAAGTGGGTAGCTGCAATCAGGAGACTTGGATCTGAGTCCAAATCTCCTAAACTGGACACATGCCTTTGTCCCTCTGAGCCTCAGTTTCCTGATCTGTAAAAGAGGCTGCTGACATTTGCCAGCCAGGCTTACTGCGAGCCACAAATGGGATCACGGCGAAGTGCTTGGCTAATGGAAATGCTGCACACCCCAGTTATTACCACAACCAGTAACATGAAAAAACACGTGTGCCCTGCCCATGCCAGGGTGTGGGCAGGGAGATGGAGCCTAGCAGCCTGGTCAGGGTCTGCTGTGGCCACCCCAGCTCCCTCTCCCGCCCTGTTGACCCTGGCCACACTCATGCCTGTGACCCTGGGGTCAATGCCTCCTCTTAATGCCTTTCCATTTCTCAGTTTGCTGACTGGGGTGATTTTCGGTGAGGTCCACATAAATACTTCAAAAATAATTCACGATGAAGAGCAACGCTTCTGGAATGGATGATGGCACGACGAATTAAACGCTTTATAGGGCCGAACGTAAATTATTTTAATGCATGTAATAGATCCGCCCGGGGAGACTTGAGCCCCTCTAGGTCATGCCTCTGTGCCCCCAGGGCCCGGAGGGTGGTGGGAGCAGGTGGCTGGGAGCCTGCTGTGCTGGGGCGTGAATCATTTCCCTCTCCAAACACCTATTCCCCCAGCACTTAGGTCCTCCTGACCTGAGGAAAGAATAGGAAGGTTCCCACACGGGCCAGGCAGCAGCAAGAGTCAGGATCCCCGATGAGGCCGTGTGAGAGCATCTGTTCACAGTGACGGCGGCCTGACCGCACCCTGCCTTCCATTCACTGTCTGCTCCTCCTGAGGGGGTGAGGAAGCTGCTCTATGGCACCAGGCACTTAAAATATTTTGTTTCCCTTGAAAATGTTAAGCAGCAGGACTAACGTTCCAGTCCAGGTCATCAACAAGCAGCATTTCACATTTAGACTCTTTGCGTCTCAGTGCAGGAAGAAATCACAGAGATGATCGTGCCCAACGTACCCATTCAAGAGAAGAGAAAGCTGACAGCTGGAGCAGCTCTGCATCCTGTGCTCACAGACGTAGGAAATGAACACACATGTGAGGCTGAGGGCTAGCTAGGCAATATTTCTAGAATATCAAAAGATTGTTGTTGTGGTTTTGTAATTACTGAGGGAGGTCTATAATCCCAAAGGAAAAAATTCATTGATTCCAGAACGTGCTTCTATGACCGCTTATGGTCAAGCAAAGCACAGTGCTTTATGTTGACCAGTTGTCTCATATCTGGAGAGAAGCTTTGCTTCTTCACTCACCGTTTAATGACCATGCATTGGTTCCAGGGTGTGTGCTGGCACTGGACACACACTCTGAGCCAGGCGTGAACGCTGGTCTCAGCAACTCACCACTGCCGATGACCTCAGGAAGGACTCACATCAGGAAAGCTCCAGGAACCCATGCGATGCACTTGACTGAGTTCTGGGACGGCTCCTTCCACACGCAGCTTCCTGATGGCCTGTCCATCTGAGTCTGCAATCCCAGCCTCGGTGAGTCAGTCATGCACATCAAAGTCAACGTGATCGAGCATAAGACAGGGGGAAGAGAAGATTAGAGATAGCAACCACTTCCAGGGAAAGCAGTGTGAGGTGAGGGGATGGGCCTTGAAGGAAGACCAGCATTTGTTCATGAGGGGCTGTGGGAGAGGAGGGGAGAAGGTTCCAGGAGGAAGGGTCAGTGGGCCCCAAAGCTGAGATCCAGAGGTTCCTGGTGGGTTCTCTGACTAACAGGCGGGCCAGGAAGACCAGAGCCCAGACAGCAGGCTGAGGGGGGGCAGGATGTGGCTCCCAGAGGCAGGTATACAGAGATGGCCCCAGTGTGTTTTCCCAATATTTTTCATTGTCACGTAGATCAGGAGGGGATTGACAGACTCTGTTAGTGAAAGAAGTTAGGCTGGCTGGTAAGGAAATAAATCACACTGCACCCCAGGACGACTTCCAAATGGAAATTAAAATTGTAGCCCACAGAAGGAATCTTCTGAGACAGTTGATAATTACGGTCCACCAATGGTACAAATTGAGTGCATCATCTCCTCCATTAAACCTCCCTATCCAGCTCTGGGCCAGTCATTTCCTCTGTGCTCCCAGGGCACTGGCTCTGGATGGGAGTTCAGGACTCTCTGCACTGCGCCATGGCAGCTTCTGTGTGTCTCTACCTACACCGGACTGGGTCCTTTGAGGGCAGCGGCTTGTGCATTCCTGGGTCTGTGATGATCCATGATGGAAGCCTCACGTATGCTTCCGGGTTCCATCTGTATAAATGAATCAGATCAAAGTCCAGACTCCCAGGATTTAGATCCAACATAGCCACACCATCTCCAATTTTAAGTTTCTGGAAAGAAACCACTCAAACCATCAAAAATATGGTTGGCTTTTAGATGGCAAGTTTGTTCAGAGCCAGAATGGTGTATCCCTCGCAGCCTTAATACGGTTCCTGGCGCCGATGTGCATCCGATCAATGTCTGCAAGATGAACGCCATGGATTTGTAATGCATGTTCTCAATGCCCTGCCCCGTGTCCCCTTAGCTCCCCTCTGAGTCCTTCTACAGCTGCAGGGGACAGTTCCCAGCCGCTGACAGCTTCCTGCCTGACGAACCATAAGAGCATGTTCAGCTGCGGGGAAGCCTGGAAGCGCTCAGCATTAATGCCCCCAGGGACAAGCCTCGATCAACCCGAGAAGGGAGTCAGGGGATAAAAGCCTGGACACTGCCATTCTCCACAGGCCTCAGGGCCCTGCAGGACGGAGTCCCGGGTGCTCATCAGGGCACCCAGCACTGGCTCCTCGCCGTTCCCTGTCTCCTTCATTTGAGTTTCCTGGAATCATTTCCTAAATGAACCACCTGCACCCATGCCCTTGTCTTACCAAGTGTCTGCTTTTTGGGGGAACCCAAACTAACAGACCAGCTAAATAATTATATAAATAAATGTTGAATGGATGAATGAATGAATATAAATGAATGAATGACTGAAATGATGGAGACATCAGAGGAATTGAGAACAAATTGTGCACATTTCACCACCCTCCCTGAGCTGGTCTGAGACCCAGCTGGCAGAAAGGAAGGCTGTGTGGCTCCTTCCTGAAGTGCAGACTCAGGTAGAAAGGACCGTGTCTCGGTGGGCTTGTCCCTGCAGTGCCACGGGGGCCAGGAGGCCTCTGTGTCCAGAAGGTGCAGCCATAGTCGGTGACCAGCTCCCAGTTGGGCCCCAGAGCATGCTTCTTTGTGGCCGGCCTCCATTCCACCTGGACTCTAAGGAAACTCCAGCCTTCGATGGAGGTGGTCACCTCAGGGAGGGAAAGCCGTCCTTCCTGCCACAGTGAGACCATGGTCACCTGTTTTGAGCTGAGTCTTGTATAAGTGACACAAAAGCCCAGAGAACTGAGGTGGGAGTGGAAACATAGAGGAGCAGGGCCTCTTGCAGTGGCCCCTTCCCACCCCCACCCATTTTGAAGCGAGGACGGGGACCATCACGCACCTGCAGGTGGGAACAGAACGCTCTGCCGAAGATCGGGCGAGGAAAGCCAGACGCCGCTGGGTGCTGAACGACAAGCAGCCTTCTCCCGGACCGGCTGCAAGGGCTGCTAAGAATAGACCTGGGCCAGGATGCAGTCTCTCGGCAAGAGTCTTGAGAACATTCTAGACTCCTGCAGCAGAGCCCCCTTCTTCCTCAGCCTGGCTGTGAAGGGGCTCAGAGTGCCACAGCCTCTGCCTCTGCAGCGGCGAGCACCAGCAATCGTTTTTGAAAGCAAATTGTTCAGCGTTTGTGGGAGGAAAATGGCCTCCCTTGCTGCGGCGGGCTGGGTCAGTGTGCGCCCACTGCATGACTTCAATCACAGCGCAGGCACCAAGCGTCTACTGTGTGCATCGTCTGTGCTTGCAGCCGAGGGCCACACAGGAGAGGAGACGTTCCTGCCCTTACAGTTTGGAGTCTACTTGGAGAGAAGGACCTTTGGACGGGGCAGGAAAGAGAAGTGGCCAAGAAGAGACCAGGGAAGTCACCTTGTGGGGAGCTGGGAGACAAGCTGCTTCAGCGGACTCAGAGGGTGCTGGGAGAAGTCGGGCAGAGGCGGGGAGAAGCTGGACCCGAGCCGGGGAAGCAGAGATTGGGGGTGTCCTTGGGCTCAGGAGCAGCAGGGCTGCCCAGGAGACTGCGAGGGGTGCCTGTGAGGCCAGCAATGGACGTGCAGGGAGCAGCTGGGTGCGGCGGGGAAACAGGCTGCACAGCTGCACAAGGTGGGCAGGGGCCGGGGAGGAAGGCAGGGAAGGAAGCAGGGGTTATAAGCAGACGGGCTCCTCTGGGAAGTCTGGCAGTGGAAGAGAAGGGCAGTGTTGGGGTCAGTGGAACATGAGGTCAGCCCGGCAGACTGCTTGTGTTGGGTTAATCTGTCTCGCTAATGCTGTCAATTAAGAAGCGCCCCCGCCCCAAGGCACACAGCCCAGTGAACACAAGTCCTGCCGGGCCGGCCAGCAGGCAGCAGACAGCCGTGTTGGGTTCTTCTTCTCCCAGGAAACTCACAACCCTCTCACTACATTGAGAAGTCCACCTCCCATTGAATCCTGTGGTTTGAACAGGACAGGAGCTGAGGGGCTGACTTTTTAGAGGCTGGTAAGCAGTGCCAGGGTTCAGCCATGGATGGGGTGTTTTTCCATGGGCAAGGCTCACTGGTCCCCAGGGGGGTGGAGCCAGAGCTTTGACCCAGGGAGCACTGAAGGGGCAACAGCGTCCTCCGTGCAGGCCGGAAGATGCTCTGGAATGCTGCTGATGGTGACAGCACGTGTTTGGTGGACAGATGCTGACTGAGCACCTCTCGGCCCTGAGTCCCCATGGAGGGAGTGGCCATGTGCCGAGGAGCAGCTGTGCCTAATGTCTTAGGCTCCCAGGGGATGTCGGCTTAGACACAGGAATAAGGACAGTGACCTTGTCCACTCCTTCCTTAGTCAATCTCCAAACGTACTTTAGGAGCCTTCTCTGTCATACCTATTTACCCAGGCTCCTTCCTGAGTGGGAGCTCAGCCTCTCCCACAGACAGAGAAAGAAATCAACGTTTTTAAGAGACCCCGTCTCAAAGGCCAGGACAGAACACAGGAACTTTACTGAGGTTTCCTCTGACAGAGGGCCTCAGGCTCCCCCACCCCAACCCAAGGGCCCAGGGGCCAGGGCAGCAGGGACCCTCGCATCTCTCCCTCCACTCGGTGCCTTCTGGTTGGTGGGATTTAGGAACTGTCATCCCCAAATGAGTGTGACTACATTAGTGGCAGCCTGACGGACAGCGTTAACACCTCCTGGGCTGGATCCGCTTACCCCCTCCTCCCCCAATTCCATTCGGCTGCTTCTGACCAGTGTTGGCCTCCTCTCCCCTTCTATCTTCTAGAAATCCAATTTTACAAGCTGTTAGTCTTGAGTGTGGACTGTTGCTTTTTATTAATTTGAGAAAACTATGATTTGTAGTGACTCCTGTGGCCCACGCCCCCCGCCCCCGCTGCCCGCGGAGGAGGCCCTCGTCCGGGCTCCTTTTGCTGTTGGGAGTGGGAACAGCCTGCTGTGAGCACGTGATGCTGCCCACTGTCGCTGTCCAATATCATGGCGCTATCCTTGGGCCATCACCATGAGAAGGGAAGTGGTATTGGTGTCTCTTTTTGGTAATTCACTGGGCAGTATATAGCGCTTTCAGTGACAGCCAAACGGCTCCTGGCGGCCTGTGCAGAAGTTACCGAGTCTACTCGCCAGTGCTATTAAAGGCCCATTACCAAGGTGCAAACAGCCGCTCTCCCAGAACATCTGCCCTCCTGTGTGTAACGAGGCCGTTTCAGCGATGGGTGGCGTGTGTGGTCATGGCGGGTGCCCCCCTCCCTGCTCTAGGGGTGGGTCCTTGCTGCCAGAGACGGGACAACTGAACCCCTTAGTGAATGTTCCTCTGACCACTCAGCCTCATGGCCTGCGCCCCGGGACCGCCTGCTGTATTTCTTTCATGCTCTCAAGTCAGTGTCCCCAAGAAGTTCTTTCTTGTCCATGCTGCCCCCACCAGCAGCCCTTCAAGGTTCCGTTTAGACCCTCCCTTCTCCTGGAGCCCTCCTTGGCTCCCGTGGGCCTCAGTGGTCTCTCCTCCTCTGAGCTGCATGGCTGGCCCAGCATGTGACGACAGCCAGTCTTGGCTCTAACCTGGCCTCCCCGCACTGAGAGGACCCCGGGGACCAGGCTCTTGAATCACTCTTCCTGTGCATCCTTGGGGTACCCAGCATAGGAGGAGGAATCAACGAGTGCTCGCTGTGGGGCTGACTGATGGATCGAGAGATGGCTGACTGGACCCACGGTCTGTGTAGTCTGGTGAATTGGGAGCTCTTTTGGCGTTTCCAGGGTCAGAAAGGGGAGGAGGAGGAGGAGGCTGCCAGTGGCATGGAAGCAGAACTTCCTGGAGGCCTCCTGCCCTGCAGTTGTGGGTCCTACATTTACAATCCCAGAACTGCAGGCCTGGTGACACGGGCAGTCCTGCCCACTGACCACCAGTCAGCACGGGTTAGAGAACCCCTTTGTCCACTCGTAGGTCATCTCTTAACTGATGGCTGCTTTCTCTGCCAGGGGCCCTTGGCATCTCCAATTACCTTCTGTGAGCCTAAGCAAATAACCCATTATGCTTATTTTGCACATTGGCTTGCAAGGCTGACTGGTTTAGGACTGCGTTATGGTTCTAATGGCCCCTCCTAAGGACACTGCCATTAAACAGAGTATGTCATTTAAAACAGAAATAGCAACCAAGGCACAATCTGTTACCGTGTTTATCCTTATTAGACAGTGGTCAGCGACAAGTACACAGGGGCGACCGGCTGCCTCTTCCTCTCCTTGTGTTGCTTTCCCCTCTCTACCAGGCGGGAGTCCGCGTTGAGTCTCGCTCTGCGAGTATCTGCGTGGAACCTTAGAAACAACTCAGCTTCTCTCGTTGGTCTGACCGAGATTTGAATCCCAGCTCTGCCTCCTGATCGATGCGTGGCCTTGGCCAGGTTACGTGTGCTCCTCTCTGCAGGTCTGTTGTGAAAAGTCGTGTGCCACGTGCTGGCCTTTCTATGGCGGCTGGCACTAATGCACATGCGTGTGGGGGCGAGTGGCGATAATGGATGGACTCGGCCTTCCGGTTCACTGCGGTATTCCCTTAGAGGAGATCATTATTCTGTATGGAATAAATAGTGTTATCGGGCTGATATGCTTAAGGCTAATGAGCCCATGTCTAGCATCTGAGAAGCCAGATAACAAGACATGTTTTTCTCCATTGGCTTCTATTGATGTATTAATTAATGAAATCCAAGATTCCCCTTTGAGCTGGAAGAGTGTTTAAATCACTCCTGAGCTGTACGCAGCACATCTTCCCTCTTGCTCCCAGATGCTGCTGAAGGCTGCAGAAGGGCAGCCAGGTCCTCCTCTCTGGCCTGGCCCAGGTGGGAGCTGGAGCGGGTACAGCCAGGAGGCAAGCCCCTCATTTGTTGTCAGCCATGGAGGACCAGCTTGAGGAGCTGGAGGACTGAGGGTCCAGGCCGACCTTGGGGTTCCGCCTCTGCTTCACCATACTTTCTTTGGGATTTCTGTGCCTTCCAAAGAGCCCCAAGATATGACCTCCTGACTCGCTGTGTTTAACTTGACTGAAAACCTGCCCAGGAACGAGGCTGTGTGAGTCCTGACCAGGCTGTCCCCACACTGTCGGTGGGTTTGCTGTGTGAACACCTACCACGGCAGGTGGCAGCAGGAAAAGTCCCACTGCTGGTGTGAGACGGGCTTGGGTTCTAAGCCTGACTCCGGCACGTCGTAGCTCCACAAACTTAGTCAAGTCGTTGAAAGTCTCCAGCCTCAATTTCCTTGTCTGTGCAATGGAGATAATCACAATATTAACGTATATCCCAGAGGGTTGTGGGTGAAGGTGGTAAGGCGTAGCACGGGTGACGGAGTTCCCAGAATAGGGTCTGCACAGAGTAAACAATTAAGGGCGACAGAGGTGACTATTATTGGTAACAATGATAATACATCTTATTAGATATGGAATGGGGCAAATAAGATTGGTGGAAAAATATTTCTTATAAAAGTGAAATTGCATTATATTTCACACTTTTCAGTAACTTTAGCTTCTCTAACATTCTGTCTAGAAGATACGTTAAGGAATTTGCTTCAATATTTAAAATCAGTGTGATTAACACTTTATTTTCCATACAAAAGGAGAAGGGCATTGAAAGAAGTTACTTTCATAAGTGGTTTATGCTTCTCTCAACAGCCTTGATAGAAATATTCATTTGTGTCTAGGCCCCCAAAAGTAACCATGCACCCCCACACCCGCTGGGTAACCATGCACCCCCACACCCTCTGGGTAACCATGCACCCCCACACCACATGGGTAAGCATGGACCCCTACACCCCCTGGGTAACCAACCATGCACCCCCATAACCCCTGGGTAACCATGCACCCCCATAACCCCTGGGTAACCATGCATCCCCACACCCATGGGTAACCATGCACCCCCATATCTCATGGGTAGCCATGCACCCCCACACCCATGGGTAACCATGTGCCCCTGCACACCTTGTACCCTTGTACCTCAGCCCAAAGTTACAGTCAAGTGAAGGTTTCTTTGAAGTCTGCTCTCTCACAAATGAAAATTCCCAAGATTGCAGTTGTCACCTCCCAGCCTGAAGGAGAAAGGCAGCCTCAGAATGTCCATACTCCAGCGTCCATACTCCAGCCCCTGCTGCTCACCCCTGGAGCCTGCTAAAGCAGGCTCTCCAGGGAGCATAGTAAGGTGTCCTGCCTTTCCCTGCTCTGTAATCATACAGCGATGACCTGTCACACCACAATGGGAAGCGTGTGCCACAGGCCCTGGGCCCTCCATGGCGAACCTCCATGTCTCTTGGCTGATTCCACTAGTGGTGATGGACAGACGACCGCATGTCCTCCCCCAGCTCCCCACATGTGTGCCGGAGCATCACAATGATGAGTGCCTCTCAGCGTTCACCACCTCAGCCCTGCAACCTGCTTTCTCTTTCCCATTTCATATCCATATACATAATGTTTTGCAACTCCAATTCTATTCTATTTAGAATTAATAACCACTTAGAATTAAAATTTGAGCTGAACTATAAACCATAAAAGCCCCTGATTATTTCATTAGTAATTTGCTAATTGGCATTAGATATTTAATTACACATTCCAAATATTTGATGAAGTATTTCAGCTCCGCATAGGGAGCCCGTGGTGGGGACTGCATTTTTGAGGGAACAAAGCCCAGAGGGATAACTCGCGGGAAGCGTTGGTATCCCTGTGCGCCTGCAGCCTGCACAACTGGTGCAAGGATTTGCTCTTTCTTTGAAGGAGCCCACCCAGACAGTCGTTAGGTCTGGCTTGGCCTCCACCTCCCCCAGGCTCCCTTCATCAACAGCACGCTCCTGCTCACCCTTCTCTTATGGAGACATTATCCTTTCTGCTTTGATCTGCTTCCCACAACATAAGGTGACTCCCTCCCTCCCTTCGAACCCTCCTGATGGGCTGTCTTTTGACATGGATGAGAAGGAGTCATCCTCTCCCCCTCACCCCTCGCCCTGTCTCCCATCCTCCAATTCATCTCCCGGCAGGCCCTGTCTGCATTGGACACCAGATGGCCCCCACAACCTTCTTAGAATGGATTTGCATTAGATACCACTCTGTCTCGGGCTCCCTCCCTTAAGGTGTGGGAGTGCTGTTTCTCTAGAAGAAAAAAAAAGGATAATTTCAGTACATGGAAAAAAATGCACAAATGTTCATTTCTGTTTCTTCTGGGATTCTTCTGACGATAAGTGGGCACTGAATTCACGCGGCCCCCAAAGTGTGTCCTGCTCCTCGACTGTGCCTGGGACCCCAGTCTCCTGGGCATCAGCCTTAGGGACCAGAGTCTCCATGGGGCGATTCGTAAGTAATGCAGAAAGATGCATATTTAGAGAGCTAGGTGTTTGCTCTCAATCTGCCTGGCCCTCCACAGACATCAGCTTGTATCTGTGGTCTGGACAGACTGAGAACCGAACTGGACCTAAAAAGCAAGACAGCACAGCCACTCCCAGCCTGCGCTCTCCCTGTACTATCCCCAGGGGAGGGCACGTGTATTTTTCACTGGTCCACGGTCAAATCCTCTGTTCTTCTCCTAAGGATTGTGGTAGGCCCTATGGGGAAGTTCCAGTGACCGTTGCAGTGAAGTCCAGGAAGGATGAGCAGATAAAATGGAAGAGAAACCGGCATCCCACTCACAAACCTGCCTGACAGACGAGAAGGCAGAAGTCAGCCCTTCAAGGGCTGCCAGGCCCCAGTGCAGGCCTGCCAGGAAGGGCAAGTTGAGTGCCCACCGCCTCATCCACGACGTTCCGCACATGCAGAAAGGTCTGTCCTCAGGAGTTAAATGAAGGACACCGGGAGCCCTTACTTGAAAGGTGCAAAAGCCCACTTCCTCACAGGCAGCTTGCTCCAAGTGAAGTGCAGTCATTTTGGAATATCTGTGCATGGAGGCAGCACTGAAGCTCGAAGAGCCCTCTGTGTCTGTCCGCAAACATTCCTGGAAGGAAGTGGGAGGAGTAAGGACAATCCGTGTCCTGGGCACTTGCTCCAGCTCCACCCCTAATTGGACCTGTGACCATCACTTAGCTTCTCAGCGGCTCAGCTATGAGATAGGGAGAGTGTGCTGGCCCAGCTCGTCTACAGAGGGGTCCCCTGGAGATGAGTCCTGGAAGAGTCACAGGCACCGAGCCCCCGGAAGGGGAGGGGCTGGGGCAGGTGGCGGAGGTGGCTTTCCCACTTCTCATCTGGCTTCAAGCTTTAAGGTTTATCCGTATTTTAACCAGCCTGTGTAAATAGGTATACCAATTTTTATGAGAAGCTGCCTCAAATCCCTTTGGAAATAGGATGGGTATAAAACCAAAACGAGTCAAGTCGTTTTTCCGGAGAAATCTAGCTGCAATGGCCAACACGGGAGAGCCCCTTTTCTCTCTGCGCCTGGAGCCACTTTCAAACAGTGATGCTTCCAGAAGCATGAAGTTTGTCCTGTTCCTGAGACTCTGAGATGAGTGCGTGGAGGAGGGGCTTCGAGTCTGCAGAGGTCAGCCTCAGGCACGCGCCCCTGGGGCTGAGTCCTGCCTCGCCTCCAAGCTTGGCATCACCTCTGACCTGGCCTCCATCCACACCACGCCTCAGCCCCACCGCCCGCCCCACAGCGTCCTCATCCCCACCCTGCCTGGCCCTCTTTCTGGGCCGTTCTACGGTTCCCACGACTTCCCAGACCCTTGAAAGAATCAGCCCTTCACTGGCTCAAGATCAGTGTTTAACAAGTGAATAAAAGAGAAAATCCCCTAGTTTAATTGAAAACAAAGAGTGGACTGTGGAAAGAGCTTTATCATCTGGGTAAATCTCAGAGTCCAGGCGGGACAGGTCTGATTGACAGGTGAGGCTGGTTTGCCTTGCCTGGCTTGCTTCCTTCCCCGTCTTCTGGGTTCGACTCTACAAGACCTTTAGGGCCAAGAGCAGGGCCATCTCCTCCGGGAAGCCTTTCTGGATGCTCAGCCAGAATGCACCCTAGGGTCCCTGTCACCTCCCCCTTGGACACGTAACACCTCTTTTGGGTAATGTCAGTTGTCTGGGTATGTGCTCTTTCCTTCCAGGGGACGGACAATGCCTCAACTATGTTTGCCCCATGGCCTAAGGCCTGGCACAGACTAGGTACTCATAACTATTTTGTTTTGAATGAAAGGATGGATGAAATCAACCGCAGACACCATCTTTGAGAGCCGGAGAGGGAAGAGCCCTTGTGTCTTTGAATGCCACTGCCTGCCCCAGACAGAGCTCAGGAGGCTGGTCCCATGCATGGTCAACGTGAGAGCTCTTGCCTCTGGGCCCGGTTGTGTGGAAGAAAGTAGCAGGGAGGGAGGCTGGGGAAAAGACACTTCTGGAAAGACCAAGGTAGAAAGTCCTGTCCCCTGAGGGTGGAGCAGCCCTGGTCCTGAGGCTGGCCTTTCACCTGGACGACAAGGTCTGAACTATGGTGCCGGTGAGACCTGAGGATGCGAGGAGCAGCCACCCCAGGCCCAACGCCGTCCAAAGAGAGTCTTGACATGCGCTGCGCCAACTCTGTATCCTTCCCCTAGGGTCTTTGAGCTGCTGAAGTGCTTTTCTGTCCTGGAGAACAGCCCTTGAGATTGGAGCTTGGGTGGAGGAGGAGACCTTGGGACATCGGAGGTCGGGGTGGGGGGGACGGGGGCGTACAGAAAAGGAAGGGAATCTCCAGAAGGGAAGTTTTGTGGAGCCCCTGTTGCACTCACCCAGCAGGTTTCAATAAAAACGCCTGGTTCCAGACCACCCAGTGAGAAGCGACCCAAATAAGGGGCCACCTGCTCCATCCCCAGCTTCTGGGCATGTGCAAGGCCACTGTGTCTAGGGATCTTAACAGATGAGAGTGTATCAAGTTTCTCAGGTCCTGCCCACACACATACGCACACCCACACATACACACTGTCACACACGCACCCCAAGGTTGTGGAAAAGTTGAAAGGCTGTGATGTGACCTGGTCCCTTAAAACATCCCTGTGTCTCCCCGCGCACACTTATGCACTTCTGAGCTGTATGTGTCAGACACTGTGCCGGGGTCAGCAAAAAAGCATCGTCCCTGCCTTCCGAGAACTTACAGCCTAATGGGAGAGACACCTGCCATCGAATAATCAGACTCGTGCCAGTCGCTAATCAAAGGTGACGTCTGCTAGGAAGGAAAGACAAGGCACTTAGCTGAGGTGAACAGACCATAAGATGTCACCTGACCCAGTTTTGGGAAGGGTGGACCTCAGAGTAAGTCTTACAACTATCTTTTTTAAAAGTTTTTAAATTTTTTTCTTTGAGGAAGATTAGCCCTGAGCTAACATCTGCCACCAATCCTCCTCTTTTTGCTGAGGAAGATTGGCCCTGAGCTAACATCTGTGCCCATCTTCCTCTATTTTCCACGTGGGATGCCTGCCACAGCATGGCTTGACAAGCCGTGTGTAGGTCTGCACCCGGGATCTGAACTGGAGAACCCTGACCACTGACGCGGAACCTGTGAACTTAACTGCTTTGCCACCAGGCCGGCCCCTCTTACCAACCATATTTTGATAAAATACAGATAAAGTATTTAAACATAAAAGTGAATGAGGTTACTTTTTCCTTCTAAAGATGTGTGTTTGTAGGGGTTGGGGTGGCACAATTCTCATCAGCAAGGAAATAACTGTCCCTTGTCTGGTGACTAACATTTGGAGAAGTCGGCCTGGATGGTGGGACAGCTATTGAACTTAAGAACAGGTCCCTGCATGGGGCCGCTCAGTGGCACAGTGATTAAGTTTGTGTGCTCTGCTTCGGAGGCCCGGGGTTCAAGGGTTTGGATCCTAGGCACGGACCTACATGCTGCTCATCAAGCCACGTTGTGGTGGCCCACCTACAAAATAGAGGAAGACTGGCACAGATGTTAGCTCAAGGCCAATCTTCCTCAAGCAAAAAAAAAATAAAAATATAATTTAAAAAACATTAAAAAAGAAAGAATAGGTCTGTGCACCGACCAATGCCCTGGCACTGGGGCCAGAATCAGGGGAGAGGGGGCTAACTTGCTTCACATAACAAAGTCCTAGGGTTGATTTATGCATTTATTTATTTGAGCTGTTGGCCTGTCAATGAAATAGAGGCAGAGAGGCGTCCTGGCGATAAGGGAAGAGGTGAAGACCATGTTGGTGGGCAGCTGGGAGACTTGTACAGAAGGGGGAAATCCAGTATTGAGTATCCCCTCTGCTCCCGCCCCCTCCACCCTACTCCTCCTGAATCTTTAGCAAAGCCCCCTGAAGCTGCGGGTGGGAGGGGAAGGGAGTTTAAGAGGAACAGGAGGGTTTGGCTCATGGTAGAAACGGGGTGGAAATACAGAGACTCCAGCAGCTCCTGACTTGGGCTGAAGCCGGAAGTTGGAGTCCCAGGCCTGGGACTCTGGGAGAGGATTCTGGACTCGCCCCAGGTCACGAGGCTGGGGTTGGGGCTGAAGTTGACTTGACATCTGGATTACATTAAGGTCGAGAACTGGGGATGGGGAACCTCTTTACTCTGTTATACTATGCTAACACTACTACCGTAAGGGTTTTCCAATCTGAACACCAGTCAGATTTTTTAAGGGGGATAAAAACAGAATTCAAGGATTGTTTCAGACAAAGCCTCTCATTAAATCCGAGTATGCTCAGCGACTGGCGCTAATGGCTACAGAGTGTGGACAAGTGGGTGTCCTGCTGAACCGGCTCTCCTGAAGGGCCGGGGACCATTTGTGGCCAGCACGGGAACTGCTGGCATCCCCAGGGTGGGGCCGAGACACTGGAAAGCCGCTTGTCTTAAAAGGCTCTAAAAATGGTGCCCCACAGGGTCTGTGCACAGAGCTCAAGCTCAGCAAATCCTTTGTGCACAGACACAGCGAGGCACAATCTGTCTGCTCCTTATCTGAATTGCCACTAATTCCAAACTATTTGGGAGTAAATTAATAAAGGCAACTTTATTAGGAGTTCTGTGGCTCCCAATTCAACTTACTGGATCTGTCATGGGCCAGGGTTAGGGATGTACTTCAATCTAGTACCTTCAGGCTGGCTGTGGCTTCTATTGTCACCCACGGAGTCCAGACAGAATCTGCCTTTGAAAGGGAGTGTCCTTGAGAACTGGGAGAATTTTTCCACAGGACCATTCACCCAGGGCTTCATCAGAGTGGCACTCTTGACATCATAGGCCTGGTATCTCTGTCCCGGGGCCGCCCTGTGCATGGGGCAGCAGCCTCAGCCTCTGCTTGTAAGGTGCCCTAGTTGTGACAATCAAAATGTCTCCAGACATTGCCAAATATCTTCTAGGGGGCACGTTTGCTCTTAATGAAGAATCATTGATCTAGCAGAGGCAAATCGCCAGAGTCTGCCCTCAAAGAGCTTAAAATCTGGGATGAAGGGCAACCATGAGCCCAGTGCAGAGTCACCAAGTTGGAGAAACCCGGACGGAGAAAAGCCTGTGTGGCTGGCTTTAACGGCTCTCCTCGTGATTTCAATGCCGGGGAGTCCTTTCTGCTCTCCTCTTTCCTAAGGACTATATTTCTGAGGTCCCAAGTGACACATTTGACTCATTAAGACTTCTTAATTCCCACATGAATTATGGCTGCAAGGGTCTGAAGGCCCAGTATCTCGCCTTATTACACCTGTAGTTATGAGCAGTAACTACGGCCTTTATTACAGCATTCAGCACCAGCCATTAAATTCGAGGCATGAAAATGATTATTTCACCCCCAAATTCACTTACCACTGGCGCATTTCCATGCATGTTCTCATATCACGGCGAGCCTCGGGAGCGCTCCCCGGCAGGCCCTCTGCAGCGCCGCGCTCTCCCTGCAGCAGCGCCCGATTCGCCGAGGCCGCACGTCAATCATTCTTCATTACTGGTCATTGAGTCTAATTTCTAGGTTTCCCTAGGTGTTGGCATTAGCTAATATTTCAATAAATAAGGCAAAAGTTAGTGCTGTCACTAACTTTTCATTTCAGCAAACGATCTTCCTTTTCCCTGTAGAAATGCAGCAGGACTAAAACCTTCCTTGTTTAGCTTGGGGCTAAACACACCCTCCGCGAACCGGGAAAATCATCTAACTTCTTCCTTGAAAGCCTGTGCCAGTCAAAGACGTTCTTACCTTCTCACACTTAAGAGGCACAAAAATGTACCAGTACTGGAGTCCTCAGCTGTGACGGGCAAGTTACCATGTACACGATTGTGAAACAGAACCAGATCAAGAGCACGCACGGTGCCTTTGAAACGGCAATGAAAACGTGAATGCTTCTTCATTTTAATGTTTTTGATTTCACCGATAATGAGGAAATTTCCCTCGTTTTCATTGGTCGAAGTTCTTAAAGGTTTTAAAATCTGGATATTAATGCTGCTCAACTGTGCAGTGTATAAATAACTTTTGACAAATCTGGTGGCTTCCATTTTGAGGCCACGCTGAAGATGTAAAGAGCAAGTGGCAAATGGCGAGAACCTGGGAAGTGCGGAGGCCCCGTGCAGAGGAGAAAGAGAGGCGTCCTGGAGCAGAATCTTCTCTCCCAGCAAAGAGTTAACAGAAAGAAATAAAATCAGATACGTGCAGCCTCCAGACGTCCATTAAAGTGCAGAATGCTGTTTTCTATCCCAGATTATATGCCAGATGTTCAAACTATCTCTAATCATTGCAGATGTAAATGGAGTGGAATGTTGCAGTTTGTGAGTTTACTGGCGTTAATCCTATATACTGCACAAGGGAAAAGATTTTAAATATATAATTATATCTCATTAATACTCAGGTTTTATTTCCTTTCAATGGATCAGGACTTATTAAAGTAACCATTTACCGCATGTTTTCTTTCAGGATTTGGCCCCGGCATAATCCTGTGTGCATTCGACGTGTAAATATGTACTAACCTGGGTGCAGAAAAACACCCAGGAATGGTTGTGAGTCCGCCGCTCCCCACATTCACTTTTATATGCATGAGATGTTTTTATATTGTAAATTGATAAGAGGGACTTAACCGCATACTTTCTGAGTTGCTGCTCGGGTTTTCTTCATGCCGGAAATATTTGTATTTCTTAATTTGAAAGGAAATTGCCTGTGCTCTGGCTGTTTATTGCCTGCTGGGGGAAGGTGCGCTCTGGGCTCCCGAGGAGGCCTCCGTGGATGCCGTGGGAGCAGAAACTCCGCTTGGAGCCCACATTCTCCCAGGCCCTCTTGGGATTCACCAAAGGACTAAGAAAGTTGTTTTTTTGGTTTTGGTTTTGTTTTTTTTCCCAGATGTATCTCAAGGGGAATGCTGGAGTGGGGAATAAATAACTTCCCTCCTGAGCAGCCTCAGCCCCTCTCCCCCAAATAAAACAGCGACCTTTTCAACCACGGGCTGGAAGCAAGCTCCTCCTTGCTAAAGCCCATTTGCAGCGGTGTCTCTGCCTGCCTGCCCTTGAGGCCAGCGGCTGTCCCCGCCAGCCTTCTCCCTGTGGGCTCAAATCCTCTCTGCTCCAAGGGGTGGGACCCAGGCTGGCTTTGTGAGGGGACGTACGCACACACTCGAGCTGGGAAATGCTGGGGCTTGCTTCTTGACAAGGAGAGAGACTGAATTTTCAGGACCCTGCTTTTTCTCCGGACTAACTCTTGATTCACTGGCAGTGACTTAGTGGATTATTCCAGTAACGGACTCCTGGACTGCAGGGACTGCATCCACCTTGGTCACTGAATCTCCAGTGTCAGATACAGTGCCTGACACATGATGGGCGCTTCCTACCTCTTTCTTAAATGAGAGAGTAAAAGAATAAATTAATGGAGAGTGAAAGTCTTTTGGGAAAAGCTGGGTGGGGCTGACAATTTAATACAACGTCCTTAGCTATCATTTTTGGTGTGGAAGAGAGTTTGATGGATTCTGCAATAATGAGATTGACGAGACAGATGGTCGCTGCCAGGAATTCAGCAAAGGCCAGGGTGACAGAGAGGCGATGGCTCTGTGTCAGAATCAGGGGCTGCAAGCGGGAGCCCTGGAAGGTCACGTGGTTTTAGTGCCTTGGGGATGAAGCGATGTCAGGCAGAGGGCTCGCGATGTGCAAGCCTATAGCAGAGTGGCCTAGCTAACGAGGTGGAAGTCCCCACTGATGGCTGGAGGTACCTGGAGGCCCCAGAAAGTCCCAAAGGGGTGTTGTGGGAAAGAGGGGGCTGCAGACTGCAGTCCACAGGGTAAGGAGATTGGGAGGACGAGAAGGGGGGAGCCCACGGGTGTCTCTGAGCCGAGTCCAGCTCAGCAAACTCTTCTTACCTCTGTTTTGTTTTCTTTCATGTTTTTTGAATACTTATGTCATCTCTGGATAGTGCCAGCTGAATATACGTCTCAATCTCTCTCTCCCTCTCTTTCTCTTCTCCCTCTCTTCCTCTTTTCCATTCCTTGTGGGACACTAAGACCAACAGAAACGCCCCTGCCTTCCCTCCTGAGAACGCAGCTGGAAGGAGCAGACCTAGAGCGGTGGGTGAAGGGAAATTTCCACGTTAGAACTGAATTAGAGAAGGAGTTGGTGGGAGGTGTGGTGGGTGGCTAGTCTTCCTTCTCTTTTCCTGTTTTGGGGTCCTGCAGATGCCAGTCTCAGAGACCAGGAGTAGGGCCTGGGGTGGGGAGCAGCTAGGGAAGGAGCGAGTATCCCTGGCAAGGATGGGCCAGCTGAGCAGGAGAGCTGAGAGTCTAAGCAAGACAGCCCTTCCCGGGGGGACACAGGTGCGGCCAGCTGCCCCGAGGGCCGGCGGTCAGTTTTTGAGGACCTAGAGCTGGAGCAGGAGGGCTGTCAGGGCCAGAGGGCAGGGGTTGGGCTGGGGTGGGGGCAATGGCAAGGGGGTGTCCGCTTAGGAAGAAGACTATGATGATGAAGGAAACATTGAGAAGGTAGGATGCAGGATAGTCAAGTCACAACGGTGACAACTGGAGACTCTACTGACCAGGGATGGGAAATAAAGTTGGGACAGGATACTGAAGAAGCCAGCGGCTGGGAAAGAGCACTCTGCATCTTGCAGGAGGACGGGAACCCTGTGCAGTCATTTCCCCATCACCGCATTTAACTTCTCTGTGCACACTGCTGTCTCCAATACCCGACTGTTCACTCGAGGACGGAGGGAGCTGTCTCTCATTGGATATCTGCTTAATGCAGAAAGGAAGCAAAAGTGACTGAATTAGCAGATAATTGATCAAAATGGATATGTGCCAAGACTCATCGTTTAGGAGTGTATGAATGAAACTTGAAAGTTTTAAGAGGTATGAGTGTTGGGTTGCCTGAGGGGCACCTACGAACAGGTGGTGGGGAATCGGAGCTCAATGCAAATAGTTGTTGGGGCCAGCGGTGGGTGGCGGGGAACCTGGACGGCT
Source organism: Equus quagga (assembly GCF_021613505.1). Taxonomy (NCBI): domain Eukaryota; kingdom Metazoa; phylum Chordata; class Mammalia; order Perissodactyla; family Equidae; genus Equus; species Equus quagga. The sequence continues at coordinate 105,657,384 of NC_060279.1, read as the reverse complement.
CCTCCTTCGTGCAGGCGGCCCTGAGGCAGTCATCTGGCCCTGAGGCATGAGTGGAGGTTAGCCTGGCGGGGGGCTTCCCGTGCAGCCAGGGTCCAATTCCACAGTGGGGCCAGGAGGTCCCCCTGACAGCCCTGTGCTCAGCGTCTTGTCCCGGGTGGTGCTCCATGCAACACACCTGAGGGGCTGATGCAGTCGCCCTTCATGCTTAGGACTGTTTAGACAGAGTGAAAATTACCCATTTAGCAGCAGAACCTTCTGGAAGGCCTCATGAGAGCGTGTCCAGGTCGAATTCTCTGTCCAGGCTAGCTTAAGCCCACCTTCTCTCATATCATGGGGGACCTCCATGCCCTGCACTGAGCTCATCCTTTTTTGACTTTCTAGAAAATTTTGGGTCTGAGGCCTACAGCTTGGCTGTCAGGCTTCCACTCTGAGGGGGCGTTAACAGACATGCCTCTTCTGCCCAGGTCAATTAAATTCTCTCCTGCCCCTCCTCCTCTCCCAGTGCACCCGAGCTCCCAACACTGGGGACCAGGATCCTGGGAGCATGGGCTCTGGAGCCCGCCTGGCTATGCTCATCAATGGTCCACCCTTACTGACTCTGCGGCCACGGACAAGCTACTTAAGCTCTGTGTCCTCATCCGGGCGGGGTTGTTTAGAGGAGTGAATGAACAGGTGCTCACAGAGTGCTCAGAACAGTGTCCGGCTCCCTAAGTGGTGCAGGTGGGTCCCCAGGAAGTGGGCTCTGAGATGGAGGTTCATGTGCAGGAGGTATATTAGGGAATGCTTTAGGAATCAACACCTGGGGCAAGGAGGGGAAGGAAAGAGAGTAGGGAAGAGGGAGAAGTCAAGTGCCACATGGGCCCAACGACAGTCGCTGCAGAGAGCTCTGGAGCCAGACTGGCCTTTCGGCATTGTCCAGAGTTGGGCTGAGATGGCAGGGCCATTATGCTCCTTTGTCAACAGTCACTGGGTGTGGCATGACGCTGGTTCAGGCAGCTCCCTGCAGCTGAGACAATTCTGGAAGGAACTGACATCTGGAGGCTGTCTGCTGAACTCCCAGAAGCTGCGGCCACAAGCCCCTCCTGGAAGGGGATCTTGGCAGTGAGTCATTTGTCCACCACTGTCTCCCCTTGAGGCTGTCCAGAGCCACTTCTTCAAATAGTTCAGGGCGCAGCTCCCACAGGGTTGCTGTGGGCCTTCCTTCCTGAGGGAAACTTACAAGAGGAAGGTTAGTGACCTGCACTGTGGCCCCTGCTGCTGCAGCTGGTCTCAGAGCCCCAGCTGATGGTCATCATCCACCTCCTCCGCTGTCCGCTCTTGACTGCCCTCAGCCTCGGACGGCGCTGTGCTGTCTGAATGGCTTACTTGGGGCTATTACCCAGACCCTTACCCTTAAAGGGTCTGAAGGCCTGAGTTTCTGGTCTGGACCCTGGTCGCAGGCCAGGGTCGCTGCATTTGTCCTTTTTCCAACATAATTGGGCAAGGGAATGCCCAGAGGGCCCCGGCAGTTCACTGGGCTGCCACACACATTCCCCTGACCCACCTTGTGTAAGAGCAGCCTCACCTCCTCCTGATGATCAGGGTCAATCTCCCTGCAAGGATGGGGACTGCTCTTCTCGCCTCTGGACCCTTGGCACAGGTGTCTGAAGAGCCCAGGGGTCAACAGCAGCTTGTGATTAAGTGGGATTCTCTCTGTGTCTTCTGGTGGGAGTGTCCCCTTTGGGAACCAAGATCTTCAAAATTTCAGAGCCTAGAATTGCATTGTTCAGGCAGCACACATTCTCCAATAGGTCATTTGGGGTGATGGTGGGTAGGACCACTCCTATTGTGTCTCATCGAAGCCTCCACCTCCCCAGGGGATCTTCTTAGCATCATGTCATTAATGGAGAGGATCAATGGGACATTCTGTGAGACGTCCTGATGGTGGATCACTTTGACTGTGTTATGCCTGAGGGTGGGAGTGTCAACAAAGCACTTGCGAAAACCTGTAAACGTATACTATTGTTCATCCCAGAACTGTTTCTGATCCTTTTGCTGACTGTGAAAGAAAAGAATACATTCACTGAGTCAAAAGCTGCATACCTTGTTCCTGAGAGCATGTAAGTCTACTCTAGTGAGGACACTACATCTGATATGGAAGCTGCAATTGGGGCAACGGCTTGGTTGGGTTTGAGGCATCCATTGTCATTTTCCGGGGTGCATCTAGTTTTGTGCAGGGCTACACTAGTGGGTTAAATGGAGATGTGATAGGAACCGCCACCCTTGCATCTCTTAGATCTTTAAAAGAACTATTTTTTATCTCCCTGGGATACAATATTATTGCTCATTTTCTATCTTGATTTGAGGGGCAGTTACAGAAGCTTCCACTTGGCCACCCCCATTAGGGTATGTCTTACTCCGTGGGTAAGGGACTCAATGTGTCAGTTTCCCGGTATACCAACACTGACATCCATGGGAGGACCGGGGAGATTATCCCCAGAGTGTCTGGAATCCAGTGGAGCTGACGTGTGGCAGACTTTGGCCAGGACTCCGCTGCTAACATGTTTTCCCTATGTCCCCCTCCACCAGGGGACGGCGATAACAATGGGTCTCCAGATAGCAGTGCGAACTCAAATCCTGTGCCCAACAGGTGTCAAAAGGTTTGGATGTTTCCTTTTCCCCAGGGCACAGTGCAATTCCTTCTGGGGAAGGACTCGGGGAATTATTGCTGAGTATGCTTGCCGCAGTGTTGCAGGATTCTCACTTGTGGGCACATGGCTTCGTCTTCATGCAATGGGTTCCAGATCTGAAAAGGGAACAAGGAATCATGGCTTCTTATTGGGGTTCCTGCCCTCAGTCTCTTTATTATTCGTCTTTGATTTCTTTTGGTGATGCAAATTGAGTAGTGCCCTTGGTATAGGCTCTTCTATTTTGCCCCCAGGGACCCTGTGTTCCATTAACGGACTCTGTAACTCTCTGCAGATCAGTGGCCCTGTGACTTTGCCACTTATCCAATAATTGCATCCTCTTGGCTTCTGACAGCTAAGTACCTCATTGTGATCCTTCCTTTACTGGTTCAGAGTTCTGTTGCCCCCTTGCCCAGTTCTGTAGCAGCCCCCTCTACACCATCTCTGGTCTACAGAGGAGAGGTACCACTGGACATCGCAGTGAGGCTGGCACCCCTCCCCAGTGTGTCCCAGAGGCCTTTGTGAGTGGTGTACTCCCCACGCTCTCTCAGGGAGCATGATCACCTGGGTTTGGCCTCGCAGAGTGTGTCCATTCCAGCGTGCCTACTTTTGAGATCTTTTTAATTCCTTCTTCCGCGGTCTGCCATGGCGAATCTGGCATTTCAGCCTGGTTTAGGGTGGGTCTTTGCTTCTTCCACGCCCCTAGGAGACATCTTGGTAGCACATCTCTCCATCTCCTAGGGTTCTTGCCAAGGTATTAAATTCCGTATTCTGAAAGAGTGCTCCCAACTTGACAAACTGTGTCTAATTCAACCTCTTGTTTGGTTCCCTCGCTCAAGCACCATCCGTGTTCAACCCCGTACGTGACTGCCTGGCCCCAGCCTGTATGTGCTGCAGGTCTGGCAGCGCCCGTAGGATCCTACCCTTCTCCTCTCTCACCGGACACAGCGTGACCCCAGCGAAGTTTGGTGATGATTTCCCTGTAATGTGGGAGCGGGAAGTAGAGGTCAATGTTGAGGGGTGTGTGTCTTGTGATCTGGGAGGGGACTTTGCATTGCCCGCAAGCAAGAGGAGGGGGCACCTCTAACAGGGAGAGCTGGGCCACCTCTGCAGGTTCACAGGGTTCTGGGGAATCTGGAGATTTAAGATTTTCCTCCGATGACCCCGTCCCAGTGTCAGGGTCCAATTTTTCCCAACTAGGGCCTAAGCTTGGCCTAGCAGACCTGCCAGATTGGGGATTGGGAGTCTAACCTTCTGTGGAGCTCAGCTACTCGAACCACTCCATGCATGCCCTGGCCCTCAGCTTCTCTGCCCTCCTGCTGCAAGAGATGAGGGCCTTTGTGGAGGTTTCCAGAGGCCCACTGGCTTCACAGTAGCTTTCAAGTGGTGATTACTTGTTCTTATCTTTTCATTATCTTTTGCCAGATGACAATCTAGTTAGCTGGATTCCGTTGTCCTTTCAGTTAGTATTTCCTTCCTATTTTTCGAGTACCCGTACGTCTCACCAGCAAACGTATTCCCTTACATAGGTATATCATCCCAAGTCAGTGCCTATGAAAGTTTGAACAATTGGACCAGCACCTACCAGGAGTGATGGGGTCTTTGTTGCTGAGGAGCAGAGTTTGAGTGACCCAGCTTCAAACCCCACTTCAGCGCCTGGTTTCTCCTGGACTACTCCTGTTTCCAGCTGTCACAGGTTGGGGTTTCTGGGAAGCAGACAGAGATGGAGTTTAGTCTGCCTGTGTTTATGGAAGGGTCCGTGTGGCCACCACAGTCTAGAAGTGGGAGGGAAGTGTGAGGAAGCAACGGGAGGAGTGAAGCTGCAGCGCCAGCTCCGTGAGAGCCCACGGGGAGCTTCGGAGCCCAGAGAGGCCCTGAGAGCTGCGCTGAGCTGGCCAGGCCTTCTGAGCCCTTTGGTCACCAGCCGCTGAATGTGGGATGCCTGGGAAAGGGCATGCCCTTGGGTGAGGCGGCTCCCTGCAGCTGGGGCAATTCTAGAAGAAGCTGACAGATGAGGGCCATCTGCTGGCTACACTCCCAGCAGCCAGGGCCGTAAATACTTCATCGAAGGGAGATCTGGACACATCACAGTGTCCCGCACTGTACAAGTTTGATTAATTTTGTTGGTATGCTTGTTTCTCTCTCCCGGTTCTTAAGACAGTGCCTAGCACATAGCAGGCACCCAATAATGAATGTTGTTAAGTAAATGGAAACAGGTGGAATGTTTCTGGAACATCCTTTTAGAAATTGGCTCTGTGCTGAGCAATGGTTGGGGCTCACTAAAATGTGGGGGTAGTTGCCTGAACAGAGAATTCGGGGCTGCCATTTCAGGCAGCCCTGGGCTTATTGTCTGCCTTGTCCCTTCTCAGCAGTGTGGCCATGGCAGGCTCACAGGGATGCAGGCCACCATCTGGAGTGGGTGGCCAGGGTGGGAACATTTGGGAGGGGTGTTCAGGAGAGAGATGTCTGGATGCATTGGAGCAGGAGCCCCACAGCACCCGCACTTGGCCCACAGAGTAAACGGGAGACGTCTCTGTTCCCTCCAGACTAAAGTTGACCATTCTGCAATCGAAGCCAGTCAAGAAGAAGATCCCACGGAGATAGGACTCCCACATGTAAATAACCTGTTAAATGGCCTTCATTGTCAATAACCTGATTTGCACTCTGGCAAGACAAGTTGGATGCTTTCGAATGGCCTCAAATCCGTCAATATGTAACAAGAAGATAAGGAAGAGAATTAGGGTCAGCACCCAGGCTTTTGCTTTTGCATCTTTCATTTTCTTGGCTAGATTGCTAAATAGTTTTATATGGAACCAGAAATTGCTGCCTAATGCTAATTTGCGAATGATACAATCAGTGCTGAGGTAAATGATATAGAGAATTGATACTGGAATAAATTGGGATGTGTCCCTTTAAATAACAATATTGACAAAAGTTTGGCACAAAGGGCAGGGGTCTTCGTTAAGCAACGATGCTGTTCCTGAGAGAGGAGCCTGGATTGAGAGAGACAGGCTTCTGGAGTCAGAGGCAGGATGGCACCCTGGCTCCTTCACTTGCCAGCCCTGTGACCTTGGCAAGTGACTCGACTCCTCTCAGCCCTTACTTCTGAGACGAGTAGTAAGTGTCCCAGGGATGTTTGAGGATAATGTGACATAAAAACATTTAAAACATATATATATATAAAACATATAAAACATTTAGCACAGCACTTGGCACAGAACAACCAGTAGGCGTTAGCTGTTATTATCAGTTGTGATTGCTCATCTCCTACCTGAAGGGCTCAACGTTGGCCACCAGGAACGGGGGAGGTGGGGGCAGCCCCAGTGGCATAAATCACATTTGCAAGTGTTTCCAGCTCGTGGCATGGAAAGCCAGCATGCAGGGGGCTCTGGGGGAGGAAAGCCCAGCCATCAGGGTGCTCGCCTTCTTGAGAGAGGATTGTGGTTACAATCCCAGGAAATCTCAGAAAGAGCTCTTTGAAGTTTTGGGAAAACCTCACATTCTTACTGAACTTTCCTTGATCCCACAGGCTGCTCCCTGTCTCCCTACCCCACCATTGGCCAGGATCTTCTCCAAGGCTGGGAGCCCTTCTCATACAGCCCTAGGTCCTGGACCTTACACGGCAAGGCACTGTGGTGAGGCATCCTCCGTCTAGACGCCCTGAGAGTGGGAAGCGCTATACCTGGCCTAGCAGGAGAAGAACCTTCCTGCCTCTAAATCCTGCAAAGCGCTTTGGGCGCTATCTTCCATTTTTGTGCTGTCGTCATTCGGCTGCTTTATTTTCTGATTAGTCCGTGAGCTCCCTGAGGGTGGATGTGGTATTCTGATCCTTTTTCAGTGACCAGCATGGTGCCTAGGATGAGGCAAGGACTCAGTGAAAATGTGTTGAATATTCTATACCCAGGAAGAAAATTCTGGCATGATATGTAGCACCCATTGGGCTATCATATTAGGCCATGAGAGGAAATCGAGGTTAATGGGGTTTCACCTTGCTCCGCCTGCTTCACGTGGTTGGTTGAGTGTCTCAAGGCAGCAAGATGGCTATTTGGTTGGCTCCTGTTGAGTATTGGTGCTTTATGAATCCTGGGGAAGGGGTTTTTAGAAGGTACTGCAACACTCTACAGAGAAGATCCCAGCTCTAAATAACATTAAAACTGCTACAGATCGCGCCTGAGGTTAGATAAATTGTGCAGAGGAGCAGTGTTCCCTAAGAGACTGAGTGTTTTGGTGGCTATTCGTTTTAGGTTACTTATTTCAGCAACAGGAGTCACCAGTGGCTTCCTGAGCAGAGCACTGCGTGTATTGTGACTGTCGTTACTCTTGTTATTTTAAGCACATGGCAGTGGGTTCATGGAACTCAGTTTCCCTGGGAATGAGAAAAAGGTAAGACACCAAGAGGACCCAAAGGTAGTAATAGGGCCGTCATGAGCATCACAGCCATATCTAGCTGCCCAAGCTTGCTCAGTCTGGCCTGCCCCAGCCTTCCATCCCAGGTTCCAGAGTCTCCACCATGGCCGATCCTGGGTCCATGTCTGTGTGGCTCTGGCTTTTCTCACCCTTTCCATTCCTGCTTGAATCTGCCTGCTTCCTAGTGCTCTCCAGATACCTCCTCCCGCAGATCTTAGATAGCATGGCTGAAGACATATGGCGCATAGAAATGGAGGGAGGGTCTTGGGGCATCCCAGCCCTCAGAAATGGCAGAAGGGCCTTAGTGACTACAGTGAATACTTACTAAACACGGGTTGAATGAGGGGGAGAAGTTTGGAGATACTTGGGGCTCAGCCTTTTGACCATCTCTACTTCCTGTGCAGTATAAGTAATTGAGTGGAACCAGTTGCTAGTGGCCACTGGAACCAAAGACCTTCTGATCCAGGAAATCGATTTCATCCATTCGTCTTTAGTCAAACTGGATCCAAACAGTGGCTTGTAATAGTCATTTCAACGTGTTGAAATATTATTTCTAAAATAGTCATTCAACACAACCTGTCTGGAAGTTTTCTGGAGAACAGATATTTTTAGAATCCTTTTGACAGCCAGGCCAGCACAATTGTGTAGAGAATGACTAATGAGTAGGCACTTTGTCTCTTAGCCCCACTTTTTGCCAGCTAGCTGTATTGAGTACCTACTGAATGCTGGCAGGAGTTTGCAGTGGACAAGCCCTGTTGACTATGAGGCCCGTAGGAGGCTCTGGGTGTTAAAGGCTGTCCCACATGACGAGATACTGGTTAGTCCATGACCGGAGCCTTCTCAACAGCCACACTAGCCAAAGGAATTTAGTGGCAAGCATAGACCCAGGCCGAGATCGGTGTACCATGAGGTTTTCAAAGGGGCTTGCTTTTTAAAAATACCTCCTGACTCCATTTTCTCTCTACGAGTAAACTTGAGTGTCCACAATGGGCGTCCTCATGGCCTTTGACCATGACAGGAAAAACTGCACTGCCTTTAGCAGCTTCCATTTGAGTCGCAAGCCTGGAAGGGAGACGCCTTCTCTCAAAAGGAACAAAACCCTGGCCAGGGCTCTGAGGCTGTGCCTCCGGAGCTGCGTGGGTACGAGACCCAGCGCTGGGGTCTGCGCTCGCATCCCTGTGAAGCCTGCCATCAGGCCATGGCTGGAGCTGAGCACCACCCAACACTGTGTCCACCCTTCTGCTTAGGGCAGAGTGAGTGTGCTTCTGCACAAGCTCTCAAAACCCTGAGCGAGTGAACTCCCCACACCGAGGGGGACGAGGGAGGTGGGGACGGAGCATGCAGACTGCTGTAATGTTCACCTCGTAAAATGGGAAGGGAGCTGGCGAGCGGCAGATGTGTGCACTGCCTCCAATCTCAGGAAAACTGGCCTCATCAGAAGGGGGGAAGGTCAGCGAGGTTTCCCAGGCCGAGACCCTGTAAGGTCTGATAAGAAAGGGAGCAATTTTAAAAATCAATGGAATATTTACCAGGGTCTGAGCATCGTCCTCAATCTACTGCAAAGGATGCTTCCCAGGTATCTATAAATAAAAGAGGCTTGCCCTTCCACTCAGGTCTCCTAGAAACTGGAGAAAGGTGGAAGGCAGCAAAAAGCCCTCCCCGTATCAGAAGCTTCGTGATAGACGGCATCTCCTCCTGACATTTTCATTAGCAGGCAATTTATGTTCCTATTTCTGTCTGTTGTAATGACCATTCCTAGCCATAGTGTGGTGGAGGCTAATGGACAGGAATGGGAAAAAAAATTCTTTAATTAATGCAAAATTGAAGCATTTTCTTTCTACACTTTGAGAAGCCAAGTAATTCACAGCAGTTCTTGGCACTAGAGTGGAGGTAAAATAATTATACACAATTTCTAGTGATTAAAAGATTGTAAAATAATTTTAGTTACATCTTAAAATTATTTATCTTGTAAATGAGAAAGAGCGAAGAAGATGGGGATAATGTGTTCTGAGGTTCGGAGCAGACCCTGCAGACCCTTCTTCCTGGATTGCTGCCCGCCCTCGGCAGGGGCGCTGGGGGCTATGGGTCTGGTCCTCTTTCTGGTCCCATCTTTGGGCCCAGTGGGCTGGGGCTTTGTGGCCGCCCCATTGTGGTACTACCTCTCCCACACCCCGTTTGGTTCTCCCTGTGTGTGAAAATTCTTTCCTTCTTTCTTTCTTTCTTTTTTTAATAAGAACCCTTGAGTGTCACTTTTTATTCAATTCCTGCGTGATTATTCAGGCTTGGCTGGAAGGAAAACGGGCCCATCTCTGGGTCTTCTCTTTGAAGCAGCACTCTTAAGCGAACAGCCTTTTTAATCTTTATAACTGCCCCACAAAAGAGTTTCTTTTTGTTGTTTGTTTTTCTTAAAATCAGAAGTCAGGTATCAGAGAGGCCGTGTATGTTGCTGAGGGGAGCACAGCAACTGGCGAGGCTGGCTGCCCAACGCAGGTCTGCAGGATCGATGCTCTTTATGCCTCCCTGGGCCTTGGCACCGAGGTGCACTCCACTGACCTTCCATCCCCTCCTCCCTCCTGCGAGCACACTCGCAAGGACACGTGAGAGAAAGCAAGATGAGCCAGGAAGACAAAGCCTACAGCCGGGTGTTCTCGGCTCCTGTGTTCTGGAGGGAAGCTGTAGACGGCTCGCACATTGCCCTTGCGCAGTGCAGCTCAGCTTATCCCACTGCCCTGCGGCATCCTGGCAGCAGGTGCCACAAAGAAGGGGCATGCTCCACAGTAGCGCCCCAGGATGCCCAGCAAGCATGTAGCAACTCTGAGTCGGGGAGAGCAGGGTCTCCACGCAGGGAAGGGCCCTGCCTGTCCAGCTCATCTTGCTAGGTGTGGGTGCCTCTCTTCACACCTCACACTTTTCAAGAAACCTTGCTCAAATCCTAGAGCAGAAAGTTCTGGGGCTGGAAGATGTGCCATCGGCCCAGCCTAGTGAATGAAATGACCCCATTTTGTAGTGAATTGTAAGCTTCCTTGATTGACGGTGTTCTTCATCGTATCCGAAACAAGGCTGCATATATTTATATATATTTATATCTTATATAAACTGTGTATAAAATTGACTATGCAGAACCAGGTAGACTAATTTACAGGTGATTTCAAGTATTTTTAAGGGTAATTTTGAGAATGTGACTTTTTCACATGGCGACTGACGGGCCCACCTTTCTAATAAGTCCACCAGAGTCATAATTGATTGTGTCCCTGCTACACACTTTGATAAGCACTTAAAATGCACCATCTCATAGAATCCTTATAACTACCGTTCAAGGTAGATATTATTCCCATTTTCTGAGATGTAGAAATTAGCGATTAGAGAGTTAAATAACTAGCTATGCATTTTGGAGCCTGAGTGATCTAGTTGGAACGGGAACTCCAGAATGCAGACAGCTCACTTAACTTCTCTGAGCTCGGTGTACGGTAACCATAGTTACAAGTGCATCCCTGGAGGTCTGGGCATGTCCAGACTCTCCCGCTCTGACAGCTCACCCCTGGTAGGCTCCTCCATTCTCCACTGGCTTGCCTTTGCAGCTTGACTGTATTCGTGTGGGTCTATTTCTGGAAACTAGTCATTTCCATTGATCTCTGTGTGTACCCCTGACCAATCACATATTGCCTTGATTGCTGTACCTTTATAGTAAGTTTTAAAATCAGATAATGTTGAAAAATGTGCATAAGGACTTATTGAAGTCATCTTTGATTGCTTTTATCATCATTTAAAAGTTTTTAATATACAAGTACAAAAAATGTTTTATTAGATTTATATCTAAGTGTTTCATTTTTGAAGCTATCATAAATGACACTGGTTTTATAATTTCAGTTTCCAGTTATTTATTGCTAGTATCTAGAAACAGGATTACTATTTTTATATTGCCCTTTCATTGTGACCTTAATAATCTCACTTATTAGTTCTCGAAATCTTATTGTAGATTCCTTGGGATTTTCTAAGTAGGCAATCACGTCTTCTGTGAATAAGGACAATTTTATTTCTTCCTTTCCAATCTGTATGCCTTTTATTTCTTTTTCTTGCCTTATGGCACTGGCTAAGACATCCTGTGCGATAGTCAGTAGGGTTACTGAAGGTAAACATCCTTGCCTTGTTTCCTAACTTGGGGGAAAGCATTCAGTCTCTCAATTATTACGTACGATGTTAACTGTTGACTTTTAGTACAGGTTCTTTGTCCCGTTTTTTTTAGGCTGAAGAATTTTCATTTTGTTTCTGATTTGCTGAGAGTTTTTAAAAAAATGTAAATGGATGTTGAATTCTGTCAATTCTTCCTCTCCATCAATTCACTTGTTTATGTGCCTTTTCTTCTTTAGACTGTTAATACTGCATTACATTGATTGATTTTCAAACATTGAGCTGGCCCTGCACTCCCAGTGTGATCCCAGTTGGTCATGGCATATTATTATTTGTATATATTGCTGTATTTAATTTGCTGATAGTATGTTGAAGATTTTGCATCTAGGTTCATGAGAGATATTGGTCTATAGCTTCCCTTTCTTGTACGGTTTTGTCTGGTTTTGGTATCCGGGCAATGCTGACTTCATTAATTGGGGAGTGTTCCCTCTGTTTTCAGGAAGATATTGTGTAGAATTGGTGTTGTTTCTTCTTTTTTAATTGTATTTCTTTTTTATTTTTAAAGATTGGCCCTGAGCTAACATCTGTTGCCTATCTTTTTTTCCCTTATTCTCCCCAAAGCCCCCCAGTACATAGTTGTGTATTCTAATTGTAGGTCCTTCTGGTTGTGCTATGTGGGACGCCGCCTCAGGATGGTCTGGCGAGTGGTGCTAGGCCTGCACCCAGCGTCCAAACCGGCAAAACCCGGGGCTGTTGAAGCGGAACGCTCGAACTTGCCCACCCCACCATGGGCCAGTCCCGTGTTTCTTCTTTAAATATTTGTTAGAACTTGTTAGGGAAACCATCTGAGCCTGGGGTTTTCTTTTTCAGAAATTTTTCTTTTTAAGCTACCAATTCAATGTTGTTAATAGTTATAAGACTATTTCAGTTATCTATTTCTTCTTGGATAAATTTTGGTTGGTTGTGGTTTTCAAGGAATTCATTCATTTAGCTTAAGTTGTTGAATTTATGTGCATAAAATTTTTCCATAGGGTCCCCTTGTTAAACTTTTACTCTCTGTGAGGTCTGACTGTATTTTCCCTCTTGCCGTTTCCCCTGTTTGTAATGTATGTCGCCTCTTTTTTTCCTTGTCAGTCTTGCTAAAGGTTAATCTTTCCTTTTAACTTTTGCAAAGAATCAACTTTTGTTCCATTGCTTTTTCTTTATTGATTTTTTATTTTCCCTTGCTTTTATTTCTCTTTAATCATTCCTTCCTTCTGTTTGCTTTGGGTTTATTTTACCCTTTTCCTAGTGTCTGAATGTAGAATCTTAGATTGTTGATTTGAAATCTTTCTTCCTTTTTACTGTAGACTTGGAATCAGAAATTTTTCTTTAAGCACCGATTTAAGTGCATGCTACAGTTTTTATATGCTATCTTTACATTTTATTTCAGTTAAAAATATTTCCCAAGTTTCCTTGAAATTGCTTCCTTGAATCCAGATAATTTTAATGGAATTTTTGGGGAACAGTTTTAGGTATACAGAACAATTGAACAGAAAGTACAGAGAGTTCTCAGATCTCCTCCCTTCCCTGCGCAGTTTCGCCTATTCCAAACACCTTGTATCGGTGTGGTACCTTTGTTACAATTGTTGAACCAACATGGATACACTGATATTAACTGAAGTCCCTAGTTTACATCAGGGTTCACTCTTCATGTTATGCAGCCTTTGCCAAGCGCTCAAAGTCGTGTACAACCATTACGTCATCACACGGGATGGATTCACTGCCCCAAAGATGCCCTGTGCTCCGCCTGTTCATTCTTTCGCCATCCTATCCCCCAACCCCTGGTAACCGCTGATCTTTTTACTGTCTCCATAGTTTTACTTTTTCCAAAATGTCATATAACTGGAATCAGACAAAATGTACTCTTTTCAGACTGGCTTCTTTCACTTAGAAATAAAGTTCTTTCAACTTTAGGGAAAAGTTTTTTTCATTAAAACCTTTAGTATTTAAAGTTCCTCTGTGTTCTTTCTTGACTTGATAGTGCATTTATTTGTATCACTGAATAGTATTCCATTGTATGGAAATTCCATTGTTTGCTTATCCATTCACTTACTGAAGGACATCTTGATTTCTTCCAATTTTTGTCAATTATGACTACAGCTGCTATAAACATTCGTGTGCAGGCTTTTACACAAAGTGTGGACATAAATTTTCAACCCATTGGGTAAATACTTCGGAGCACAATTGCTGGACCTTATTGTAAGACTATGTTTAGCTCTGTAAGAAACTGGCAAGTTGTCTTCCAAAGTGGCTCTACCATTTTGAGTTCCCACCAGCAATGAATGAGAGTTAGTCCACATCATCACCAGCATCTGGTGTTGTCAGTGTTTTGTATTGTAGTCATTCTCGTGGGTGTGCAAGAGTATGTCATTGTTTTGATTTGTAATTCCCTAATGACATGTGATGCTGAACATCTTTTTGTATGCTTATTTGCCATCTGTCTATCTCCTTTGGTCAGGAGCGTGCTCAGAACTTTTATTCACTTTACAATGGGGTTGTTTGATTTCTTATTAAAGACTTGTAAACATGCTTTGTATATTTTGCACACAACTCCTTTATCATGTATGTGTTTGCAGATATTTTTTCTTGGTCTTTGGCTTGTCTTTTTATTCTCTTAACAGTGTCTTTCATAGAGAAAAAGTTTTCAATTTTAATCAAGTCCAACTTATCAATCTTTTCTTTCATGGATCATGCTTCTGATGCATCGAAACATCCATTGCCCAGTCCAGGCTCACTTAGATTTTCTCCTGTGTTTTTTTCCTGAGAGTTTTATAGCTTTGCGTTTGATGTTCAGGCCTATGATCCATTTTGAGTTAATGCTTGTGACGGTATAACATCAGTGTCTGCATTTATCTTTTTGCATGTGGATGTCCTGTTGTTCTAGCAGAATTTGTTGGAAAGACTATCTTTTCTCCTTGTAATTGTCTTTGCTGTTCTGTGAAATGTCAGTTGATTATATCTGTGTGGGCCTATTTCCGTTCCATTGATGCATTTGTCTATTCGTGGCCAATACCACGTCATCTTGATTAAGTATCTTTATAGTAAGACAAAGTCAGGTAGAGTCAGTCCTTTGACTCTGTTCTTCTTTAACACAGTGTTTGGTTTGGGTCTTCTGCCTTTCCATATAAACTTTGTAATGAATTGGTTGATATTCCCAAAGTAACTTGTTGGGATTTCATTGAATCTATAGATCAAGTTGGAAAGATCTGATATCTTAACAATATTGAGTCTTCCTATCCATGAGTGTGGAATATCTTTCCATTTATTCAGATCTTCCTAGATTTCTTGCATCAGAGTTTGGTAGTTTTCCTCATATAGATCTTGCACACATTTTGCTAGATTTATACTTAGGTATTTCATTATTTTTGGTGCTAATGTAAATGGTGTTGTGTTTTTAGTTTCAAATTCCACTTGTTTATTGCTGGTACGTAGGAAAGCAATTTTCTTACTTTCTTGGATTAGCTAGGATTTCCAGTACAGTGTTGGCAAAAATGAGAGGGGTCCTTGCTTTACTCCTGGTCATAGGGGGAAAGTATCTAGTTTCTCACTATTAACTATGACATTAGCTGTAGGGTTTTTGTAGCTATTCTTTTTCAAATTGAGGAAGATGCCCTCTGTTCCTAGTTTTCTGAGAGTTTTTATCATAAATAGATGTTGAAGTTTGTCAAATGCTTTTTATGGATCTACTCATATGATTATATGATTGTTCTTCATAAGCTTTTTGATATGATGGATTATATTAATTGATTATTGAATGTTGAACCGGCCTTGCACACCTAGAATAAATCCCACCTGGTAGTGGTGTATAATTATTTATATACATTGTTGGATTTGATTTGCTAATATTTTATCAAGGATTTTTGCCTCTATGTTCATGAGAGATATTGGTCTGTAATTTACCTTTCTTGTTGTGTCTTTGTCTAGTTCTGATATGAGGTAATGCTGACCTCATAGAATGAGTTAAGAATTCGTCCCTCTGCTTCTGCTTCCTGGAACAAAGAATTGGTATCATTTCCTCCTTAGATGTTTGGTAAGGTTCACCTGTGAAACCATCTGGACCAGGTGCTTTCTGTTTCAGAAGTTTATTAATTATTGATTGTTTGTCTAATAAATACAGGCCTATTAAGATTCTATATTTCTCCTGGTGTGACTTTTAGTAGGTTATATCTTTCAAGAAATTGGCCCATTTCATCTAAGTTATCAAATTTGTGGGCTTAGAATTATTTATAATAATTCTTTATTATCTTTTTAATGTCCATGGGTCAGTAGTGATGGCTCCTCTTTCATTTGTGATGTTAGCAATTTTCATCTTCTCTCCTTTTTTCTTGGTTAGCCTGGCTAGGGGTTTTTCAATTTTATAGATATTTTCAAAGAATCTGCTTTTTGTTTTATTGATTTTCTCTATTGTTTTCCTGACTTCAATTTCACTTATTTATTTTCTTTCTTTTTTTGGGGGGGGGAAGATTAGCCCTGAACTAACTAGTGCCAGTCCTCGTCTTTTTCTGCTGAGGAGGCCTGGCCCTGAGCTAACATCCATGCCCATCTTCCTCCACTTTATATGTGGGACGCCTACCACAGCATGGTTGCCAAGTGGTGCCATGTCCGAACCCGGGATCCAAACCGGTGAACCCAGGGCCGCTGAGAAGCAGAACATGTGCACCTAACCGCTGAGCCAGCGGGCTGGCCCCATTTTCTTATTTTTATTATTTCTTTTCTTCTGCTTACTATGGATTTAATTTGCTCTTCATTTTCTAGTTTCCTATGATGGAAGCTTAGAAACTGATTTTAGATATTTCTTTTTTATATGCATTCCATCCCTATAAAAACCCGTTTGCTGCATCCCACAAATTTTAATAGGTTGCATTTTAATTTTATTTTAGTTCAAAATATTTTGAAATTTCTCTTGAGACTTCTTTGACCCATATGTTATTTAGAAGTGCGCTTATTCTCCAAATATTTTGGGATTTTTCAACTCTCTTTCTGTTATTGATTTCTAGTTTAATTCCATTGTGGTCTGAGAGCATCCTTTTTATATCTATTCCTTCAAATTCGTTAAAGTATGTTTTATGGCCTAGAATAGAGTCTATCATGGTGAATGTTCCATGTGAGCTTGAAGAATGTGTCTTCTGCCATTGTTGGATGAAATATTCTATAAAAGTCAATTAGATCCAGCTGATTGATGATGCTGTCTGTTTAACTATATCTGTACTGATTTCGTGCTTGCTGGATCTGTCAATTAATCCAAGTCCACTTTAAAATAACACCTGCTTCACTTGTAGTGCGAGTACCTGACAATGGAGTATTCCCAATTCCTCTTTCCTGCCCATGATAACATTGCTGTCATTTGTTTCCCTTACCTGTGAACTATACTCACTGAGTACATTGCTGCTATTATTATTTTGATCTATCAGATCAAGTAAAAATGATAAAAATAAAAGATTTTATTTTGTCTTCATATGTACTTTCTCTAAATCTCTTCCTTTCTTGATGAAAATCCAGGTTTCTAACCTATATAATTTTCTTTATCTCTGAAGAACTTTTTCTTTTTAAACATTTCTTGCAAGGCAGGTATACCAGAGACAAATTCCCTCAATTTTTGTTTGTCAGACAAAGTTTTTATTTCTCTATCACTTTTGAAGGACAATTTCATTGGATACAGAATCTAGGTCGGTGGCTATTTTGTTTCGACTCTTTAAATATTTACCTTACTCTCCTCTTGTTTACGTGGTTTATGAAGAGAAGCCTGAAGAAATTCTTAGCATTTTTTCCTCTGCAGGTAGGCTGTTTTTGCCCCCTCTGGCTTCTTTCAAGATTTTCTCTGTCATTGATTTTCTGTTTAAATATGATACGCCTTGTGTAGTTTTTGCTATTTATCCTGCTTGGTGTGCTCTGAGATTCCTGGATCTGTGGTTTGGTATCTGTCATTAATTTTGGAATATCCTCAGCCATTACGATGTCAAATATTTTATCTTTTCTCTATTTCTTTCCCATTACACTTATCTTATTACTTTTGTAATTGTCCCACAATTCTTGGATATCACATTCCATCTTTTACATCCTTTTTTTCTCTTTGCATTTTAATTTTGGAAGTTTCTATTAATATATCTTCAAGCTAACTGTTCTTTACTTGGTTGTGTGTAGTCTACAAATGAGCCCATCAAAGGTATTTTTCAGTTGTTACTTTGCTTTTGTTTGCTAGCATTTCCTTTTGATTTTTTCTTAGTTTCCGTCTCTCTGTTTACATTATCCATCTGTTCTTCCATGTTGTCCACTTTTTCCCTTCAAGTCCTTAGCATATTAATCATAGTGATTTTAAGCTCCCACTCTGATGCTTCCAAAATTTCTGCCGAATCTAAGTCTGGGTCTGATGCTTGCTTTGCCTCTTCAGACTGTGTGTGTGTTTTTTTCCTTTTTAGAATGATAGTAATTTTTTGTAGAAAGCTCAGCATGATGTTTTAGATAAAAGGAACTGAGACAATATGGTCAGAGAGCATGCTTTGTATGATTTCAATTCTTTTACATTTGTTTTGTGAGCCAGGAGATGGTCTATATCTCTGGCTGTTCCGTGTAAACTTGCAAGGAATATGCATTCTACTGTTGTTGTGGTAAGTGTTCTATAAATTTTAATTAGATCCAGTTAGTTGATAGTGTTCAGTTCTTGTGTCTCCTTGATGATTTTCTATTTGTTGTATCTTTAACCAGGAGAGATATGTTTAAGTATTCAACCACAATTGAGAATTAGTTTAATTCTCCTTTCAGTTTCATAATTTTTTGCTTTATGTATTTTGAAGCTATAGTTAGTTGCACACATATTTATGATTGTAGTGACTTGCCGGTGAATAGAACTTTCTATCGTTTATGTTGTCACTCTTTATTTTTGATAACTTTTCTTGCTCTGATTTTTTTTTTTAAAGATTTTATTTTTTTTTCCTTTTTCTCCCCAAAGCCCCCCGGTACACAGTTGTATATTCTTCGTTGTGGGTCCTTCCAGCTGTGGCATGTGGGACGCCACCTCAGCCTGGTTCGATGAGCAGTGCCATGTCCGTGCCCAGGATTCGAACCAACAAAACACTGGGCCGCCTGCAGCAGAGCGTGAGAACTTAACCACTCGGCCGCAGGGCTGGCCCCTTGCTCTGATTTTTTTTTTAACTTTGATATTAATGTAAGCATTCCAAGTTTCTTTTGATGGGTGTTTCCATGGTACATTATTTTCTGTTCTTTTACTTTAATCTTCCAGTATCAATATTTTTACAGTGGGTTTTTGTTAATACCATATAGTTGAGTCTTTTTTAAAATCCATTTTGACAGTCTCTGTCTTCTACTTAGTGTCTTTAAACCATTTATATTTACTGTAATTTATTGGTAGGTTTTGAGGTGTACCTACAATTTTATTGTTTGCTTTTTTCTTTTTTGGTCTCCTAAGTCTTTAAAAAGTGTGTATATAATTTTTGTGGTAAAATGCACAACAAGAATTTTACCATTTTAACCATTCTTAAATGTACAATTTAGTGGTATTGAGTACATTCACAATGTTTTATAATCATCACTATCCATTTCCATAACTTTTTCATCATCCTAAATGGAAACTGTACCCATTAAACAATAACTCCCCATTTCTCCTTACTCCTAACCCTTTGTAACCACTATTGTACTTTTTGTCTACATGAATTTGCCTATGCTAAGTACTTCGTATAAGTGAAATCATACAATATTTGTTATTTTGATTCTGGCTTATTTTACTTAGCATAATATGTTTAAGATTCAACCATGCTGTAGCATGTATCAGAATTCCATTCCTTTTTAAGGCTGAGTAATATTCCACTGTATGTGTATACTACATTATGTTTATCCATTCTGCTGTTGATGGACATTTGAGTTGTTTCCACATTTTGGGTATTATGAATAATGATCCTTGGAAGCTTGGTGTACAAGTACCTGTTTGAGTCCCTGCTTTCAGCTCTGTAGGGTACATATATATCTAGAAGTGGAATTGCTAGATCGTATGGTGATTCTATGTTCAACTGTTTTTTTTGGTGAAGAAGTTTGGTCCTGAGCTAACATCTGTTGCCAATCTTCCTCTTTTTACTTGAGAAAAATTGTCACTGAGCTAACATCGGTGCCAACCTTCCTCTATTTTATGTGGGATGCCACCACAGCATGGCTTGATGAGCAGTGCTAGGTCTGTGCCCGGGATCCAACTGCAAACCCCAGGCCACTGAAGTGGAGTGTGCAGACTTAACCACTATACCACCGAGCTGGCCCTTATATTTACCTTTTTGAAGAAATGCCAAACTGTTTCCCACTGAAGCTAGACCCATTTACACTTGCACCAACAATGCACAAGAGTTCCAATTTCTGCACATCCTTGCCAACACTTGCTATTTTTTGTGTTCTTCATAACAGCCATTCTGATGGATATGAAGTAACATCTCATTGTGGCTTTGATTTGCATTTCCCTAATAATAGTGATATTGATCATCTTTTCATGTGCTTATTGATAATCTGTATATCTTCTTTGAAGAAATGCCTATTCAAGTCCTTTGCTCATTTTTTAATTCAGTTGTTTTTTTTTTGTTGTTCTTGAGTTGTAGGAATTCTTTATATATTCTGGATATTACTCTTATCAGATATATGACTTGAAAATCATGTTTTCTCCAACCCTGTGAGTTGTCTTTTAAATCTTTTAATGTTCTTTGATGCATGAATGATTTTAACTTTGTTGAAGTCCAAATTATCTATAAATGCAATGCCATGATTTTCCTCTAAGAGTTACATAGTTTTAGCTCTTTTGTTTAGGTTTTCAATTTATTTTGAGTCAATTTTTACATATGGCATAAGGTAAGACCCCAACTTCATTCTTTAACTTGAGGTTATCCAGTTTTCCCTGCACCTTTTATTAAAAAGACTGTCCTTTCCTCATTGAATGGCCTGTGTACTCTTATCAAAGATCATTTGATCTTACTGCTAAGGGCTTATATCTGGGTTCTCTATTCTATTCCATTGGTCTGTATGTCTGTCCTTGTGCCAGTTTCACAGTGTGTTGATTCCTGTAGTTTGTGGTAAGTTTTGAAATCAGAAAGTGTGAGTTGTCCTTTGTTCTTCTTTTTCAAGATTGTTTTGGCTATTTGGGGTCCCTTGAGATTCCAAATTAATTTTAAGATGAGTCTTTCTATTTCTGCAAAAAAAAAAAACAAAACAAAACATAGTGATTTTGAGAGGGATTACATTAAATCTGTAGATATCTTTGGGCAATTATTATTATCTTAATTAGATTAAGTCTTCCAATTCATAAACATGAAATATCTTTCCATTTATTTATATCTTTTTTAATTTCTCACAGAAATATTTTGTTGTTTCTAATACACAAATATTTTGCCTGTTTGGTCAAATTTATCCCTAAGTATTTTATTCTTTTTGATGCTATTTTAAATAGAAATGTCTTCTTGATTTCCTTTTTGGATTAGTATACACTAATATACACTATACACAGTGTATACAACTGACATGGGGATTTGATTTTGTATCTTGCAACTTTGCTGAATTTATTTATTAGTTCTAACAGATTTTCTTGTGGAATATTTAGAGTTTTCTATACATAAGAGCATGTTATCTGTGGTCACAGATAATTTTACTTCTTCCTCTCCAATTTGGATGCCTTTTATTTCTTTTTCTTGCTTAAATGCACTGGTTAAGATTTCTGATGCTATGTTGAATAGAAGTGGTGAAAGCTGGCATTATTCTCTTGTTTCTGATCTCAGGGGGAAAAGTTTTCAGTCTTTCACCATTAAGTACAATTTTAGTTGTGGGTTTTTTAATACAAGTCTTTTATCATACTGAAGAAATTTCCTTCTATTACTAGTTTATTGAATGTTTTTATCATGAAAGGGTATTGAATTTTGTCAAATGCTTTTCCTGCATCAATTGAGATGATCAAGTGTATTTTTTTTATTTTGTGTTCTGTTAATGTATTACATTGATTGATTTATTTATGTTGAACCATCCTTGCATTCCAGGAATAAATCCCACTTAGTCATGGTGTATAATCATTTTAATACGCTACTAAATTCAATTTAGTAGTAAATTGTTGAGGATTTTTTAATCAATATTTTTAAAGGAAACTCCTCTATAATTTTCTTTTCTTATAGCATCTTTGTCTAGCTTTAGTATCAAAGTCATCTTGGCGTCATAGAATAAGATAAGAAGGTGTCTCTCTTCTTCAATTTTTTTGGAAGAGTTTGAGAAGAATTGATGTTTCTTAAGTTTTTTTCATTCTTCTCTTTTCCCTTCCATGCCTTCTTTTGGATGTTTGAACATGTGTTGTTATTTTACTTTAATCTATTTGTTTTTCCTTACATTTAAAAAATTGAAGTAAAATTTATATAACATAAAATTAACATTTTGATCCAGTGATTGAAACTGTGTTACTGGATAAGGACAGACATGTATACTAATGGGATAACATTGAGAGTCCAGAAATAAACCCATATTTTTACAGTCAATTGGTTTTCAATAAGGATGCCAAGATCATTTATTGGGGGAAGAATGATCTCTTGAACAAATAGTCTTGTGGTAACTGGATATCCACATAGAGCGAAGTTGTACCTGTATCTCATGCTATTATGCAAAAATTAATTCAAAATGGATCATTGACCTAAATATAAGAGCTAAAACCATAAAACTCTTAGAAGAAAACATATGGGTAAATATTCATGACCTTGGATTTGGCAAGGATTCTTAGAAATAACATTAAAAGCGTGAGCAACAAAAGAAAAAATAGATTCTTTGGACTTATCAAAGTTAACAACCTTTGTGCCTCAAAGTGTGTTGTAAGAAACATCTTACTTAAAATGGGTTTTTTTGGATGATCAGTCAGGTGTGGACATGGAGTAACACCACAGAGAGGCACACAAAAGTGAAAGAGATTTATTATACTCACAGGTTCTAGAAAAGGGAGGCATGGCATGCCACTCAAGGGCCATATGAGAGGAGCTCCCAGAGAGCAGGCTCAACCAAGCAGGTGGGGAGTCAAGAGAGTGTGAGGACCCAGGGGCATTTGCCTTTATTGAGTTTAGGGTGGAGTAGACAAGGAAAAAGTGCTAAGTATTTCACTGGTGTGTTTGAATGTCACTATGTCACAATCAGAGGAAGGCAAGAAGGGAAACTTATGGCAGGAACTAGCCTTATCACACTAGTGCACCTGGTCACCTGGATGGGGTGCTTATAGCTTGTTTGTGGGGACATTTTGAGGCATCAGGAAAATATGAAGGTTTAAAAAGTACAATATAGAAAGACATTATCAGTGAAGTGAAAAATCAACTTACAGAAGGAGAACTTACTTGCAAATCATATATCTTCATTCACTAAGTATCTAGTATCCAGAATATATAA
The DNA here is from genome assembly GCF_021613505.1 of Equus quagga. NCBI lineage: Eukaryota > Metazoa > Chordata > Mammalia > Perissodactyla > Equidae > Equus > Equus quagga. Next base: position 105,634,753 of record NC_060279.1, on the reverse strand, counting down.
TGAGCTCATACAAGTCAACAACAAAAGACAAACAACACAATCAACTGCTTAATTTTGACTGTGTGTGTTTTACAGTTTTATTTAGTGATTGCTCTAAGGATTTCAATATACATACTTAAGGCCTCACAGTTTACTTTTAATTAAGATTTTTTTTCCTGAAGTGGAATGTGGAAATTTTTACCTTCCATCATTTATGTTGTTGTTCATATGTATTGCATTTACACACATCAGTCAAGGTTATACCTTCTACTTCAACTTTTGTGTATATTATAAGGAACTTAAGAGGAGAAAAATAACCTACTGAATTCACCCAGGTACTTACCATTTCCAGTACTCCTCCTTTGTTTGTGATGTTCCAAATTTCCCATGATATCATTTCTCTTCTTCCTGAAATACTTGCTTTAGCATTTCTCATAGATCAGGTTTAGTGGCTATAATTCTCAGATTTCCTTAATTTGAGAATGTCTGTGTTTTGCTTTTACTTTACTCCTGAAGGATTAGTTTTCCTGGATATAGAATTGTAGGTTGAGAGTCATCTTTTCTGGCCCCTTAAAAACACTGTGCCACTTTCCTCTGATCTCCATGAGTTTTGATGAGAATTCTGCAGTCATTCAAATAATTATTTCTCTACAAGTAATGTATCTATTTTCTTGGGTGCTTTTAACACTTTTTTCTTTGTTTTCAATTTTCAACAGTTTAATCGTGACGTGTCTGGGCATGGATTTCTTTGACTTTATCCTTTTGGGTTTCATGAGTTTCTTGAATCTGTAAGTTTATGTGTTTCACCAAATTTGGGAAGTTTTTAGTCATTCTTTCTATTATCTAGCTATCTATCATCTCTCTCTCTCTTTTTCTATCTATCTGTCCGTCTATCTAGAGTACCACCTTCTTTATCTTCTTCTTATGGGACTTTAATAATATGAATATTAGACCTTTGATATTTTTCCACTGGTGTCTCAGTCTCTGTTCATTTTTTTCAATTATTTTCCTCTCTGTTGTTCATACTGGATAATTTTTATTGATCTACTTTAAAGTTCAGTGACTCTATCATCTCCAGGCTATTGAGCTAATCTAATGAATTTTTAAAATTTTGCTATTGTATTTTTTAGTTATAAAATTTTCATTTTATTTTTTTATATGTCCTCTATTTATGTGCTGAGACTTTGTAGCTTTTCAGTCAAGAGAGTTTTCCCTTATTTCTTGGAACAGAGTTATAATAGCTGCTTTAAAGTCTTTGTTTGATCGTTCCAACCCTATGCATCTCAAGCTTGTTGTCTGTTGATTGTCTTTTCCCTTAAGTAATACAGAGATTTCCCTGATTTTTCATATGTCAACTAATTTTGGAATGAGTCTTGCACATTTTGAACATTATTCTAGCCTCTGAATCTTGTTTAAATGTTTTGAAGAATGTTTATTTTTGTTTTGTTATGTTTTGTTTCAGAAGGCAATCAAGCCAGTCATCTTTAGGCTGAAAGCCCACAGTCTGTGGATTCTGGTTCCAGTTTCAACCCCATTTTCAAAGCTTTTATAGGGCTATTCAGATTCTGTCCTCGATGCGTGTCACCCAGTGTCCAGTCTCGGACCTGAGAGGCAATCTGTTTTGTAGTGTAGTTCTCAAAGCCTTTTGTCTGTTGCTTAAGGTCAGATCCACGCATATGCAGCTTGGGTGCAAGCCCGGGAGTTCATAAACACGCTCATAGAGTCGCTTTCTTGAACTCTCTCCTCTCCACAATCTCCCCAACACTTTTCTGCTCCCAGGGACTTTCCTTCCTAGTCTTCTGATTAGTTTCCCTGCTCGACTGTCCATTTCCTGCAACTCCATCTACCTCCAGGGTCAAGTGGCAAGGTGATAGAGACGAAAAAGGATTGTGGAGTCTCCTCATGCTGGGACCCCAGTGCCTCTAGTCAGAGAAAAAGGGTTTCCCTCCTTCGTAATTTTATGTTCCTTATCAGCCAGTGTTTTCGCCCTATCACTGCTCTGTCTGCAGGATTGCCTTGTGGCTGGAGCAGGAGAGAATGAAACACAAACAAATAAGAAAAGTAGAGAATTTTCCCCATTGTACTCTGTCTTTTGTGACCCCCCCTTTTTTTTTTTTTTTTTTTTTTTGTGGGGAAGTTTTCTGCGCTAACATCTGCTGCCAATCTTCTTCCTTTTATTTTTGCTTGAGGAAGGCTGGCCCTGAGCTATCATCTGTGCCGATCTTGCTCTATTTTGTGTGTGGGATGCTGACACAGCATGGCTGACAAGTGGTGTAGGTTGGTGTCTGGATCCAAAGCCATGAACCCGGGCCACCAAAGTGCAGTGTGCTGAACTTAACCACTATGCCTCGGGGCCTGCCCTGTTTATGCTTTTCTTATCAGAAATACAGGACTTGGGCCTTTTTCGGACTGTCCCTGGTGCAGTGTCAGGTTTTGGACTGCCTTTGAGTTCAGGCTGGAAAAACCGAAGTAGGGGAGTAAAATAAAGGAGATTTACTGCTATTTTGATGGCATTTCTGTATCTGTTTTCCTACCCCAATTTGCCTGCTGGCATTTTCTTTTCAGAATCCTAAAGTCACTGCTCCATCTATTCTGTCCAGGGTTTTAGTTGTAGTCAGCGAGGGAGACAGAGTGGAATATCCTTACTCCGTGTTAACTAGAACTACAACCCAGGTAGCTATTTAATTCCCACTTTATGGTTAAGAAAACTGATGTTCCAAAAGGTCATTTTATTTTATTTCCTTTTGTTTTGTTTCTCTCTAAAACCCAATAGTACTAAATGACAGAACTAGGGTATTAACTTTACCTTATTTCAATGTCTCTTATCTACCCTACCAACTGCCAGTTCAAGAAGTCTGGATTCAATCTGGAAAGGTGGGTACAGATACAATTAACTGCCTTAGCTCATTCCTAGATGAGTTAGGGCAGCAAGATCTCTTGATTGGAGGTCAGGAAGTCTATATTATTTATTTGGCCTAAATCCTTAGTCAATACTGGTCCTATCTCAGGATCTCATTTTTTTTTTTTAATTTTAAAAAATTATGCTTAGAGCTGTCTTTAATGATTCTCCATGTGTTGACATTCTTCCATTCTGTGATTGTCAGAAGGTGTCTTCTAGAAACTCAGTAAAAGAAAAGACCTTCGGAGACTCGTTTATACAGGTATTCCCTTGTGTAAAATGAATGAAACTCATTCTGTCCTACCTAATGATTAACGAAGATCTCTTCCCACAGGGAAGGAGTAGGGCTGTGTCAGACAACGCTTGTTTTTATGGCCTCCAGCAGTCTTTTATCCTTCTGCTTACATCACCCTCAACCGTGCCTCCTATAAGTTCCATCCTTATATTTCCATGAGGCTGTACCATCTTCCAGCTTCGGGGTGGACACGAGCCTCACTAGGAAATTGGCATATTTCATCCTCTATCATAGATATTTGTGCAGGGATGGCCACAAGACTCCAGCCCACCTAATCAGAGCTTTTTATTCTGGAACAATTGGGAAACAGGAGCTTTTTTTGTCTACAACATTTATTAAGCTGGTAAGTTGACAGACTAATGTTCTTGACAGTCATCTTTGCCACAATGAGGGAAGAGCTTCTGGAGGGAGAAGCCAGTGTAGAAGGACCTGGAGCCAAGGAGAGGGGGAAATACAGAGTCGTGAGGATGTTGTCTGGGACTCTAGATTAAGCCGTGTCTGAAGTCAACTACTTTCTTTTTTTTTAAATGGTATGCTTTATTTATTTATTTTGTTGATTTTATTTTTTTCCTTTTTCTCCCCAAAGCCCCCCGGTACATAGTTGTATATTCTTCGTTGTGGGGCCTTCTAGTTGTGGCATGTGGGATGCTGCCTCAGCGTGGTTCGATGAGCAGTGCCATGCCTGTGCCCAGGATTCGAACCGACGAAACACTGGGCCGCCTGCAGCGGAGCACGCGAACTTAACCACTCGGCCACGGGGCCAGCCCCCGAAGTCAACTCCTTTTAGTCTTCTTGTTTGTGTACATCAGTAAAGTCTCTTTATGCTTAGACCAGCATGAATTGAGTTTATTTCCCAAAGCAAGACTGGCACCGCAGCGGTCAAGAGGAGAAATAATGCAGCGGTGGGAAGAAGCTGAGAATGAGCCTGGAACCCTTGGGGACTGCAGAGGAGGCCCTGAGAGCCTATGGTAGATGGGGCCTTGCAGGAGTAGCGAGAAATGAAGTTATAAGAATAGATTTTGGCCAGATCTTGAAATATTTGTCCTACTCAGGCCATGAAATTTGGACTTTTTCTTCAAACAAAGGAGAATAAGAGTGGTGCAGCATCAGGTTCTCAAAGAATGCCAGTTGATCTGGCATCCAGTCTTGTGTGGAGAATGCAGCAGAGACCTCCATAAAGGGAGGCGTGTGTTAGCCGTTGGGTCCTCTGTCTCTGCTGTGGCAATGTCCTAAGGGACCAGATCTTGCACCCAAAGCTGAGACAATGGCTTCTTCTCAGGTACCCCGAGGAAACCAGCATTTTCCTTAAGAACTTAGGAGCCCGAGGACCCAAGCTCTAGTCCCACCCAAGCCTCACCCTTACTAGCTGTGGTAACCTTGGGACAAGTCATTTAGCTTCTGGGCCTTGGTTTCCTCAGAGATCTCAAGATCTTTTTTTTTAAAGTAATAATGCCTGCTCTAATTAGCTGACGTGATCCTTTGAATGTTAAAGGAAATGCTCTCTGTGAAAGGATTTGGGGAATAGGGTGAGTTAAACGAGTCCAAGAGAAAGTTACTTGAGAGATGCTCAAGATGCTTCTGCTCCCTTATCCCAAGTCCTGCCACACTGTGGAGTTCGGTCTCCCAATGCTTCACGGGAAAATGAAGCTTCCTGCATCCAAAGAGTTCTGCCTCTGCTCTGGGTCACCTTGGAGAGGGAAATGGTTTCAATTCCGATAAATCTAGGATCAGGCAATAAGAAACCATGAATTGATCATGGTTGCCCAATAAGGTAGTGAGGGCTCCATCCTGAGGAGGATTCAAGCATCTAAATACATACCTGTAAGAGGAGTTATGGAGAGTTTTATTTCTTCCCCTGTAGAAAGCACCTCAGGACCTGCCCTATTTTGGATGCTATGGTCAGGTCTGCCCAGTCCGGAATCCTCAAGAATTTGTATTCCCATATGTGATCTGTGCGATCCCCTCCCGTTAAAGAATTAAAAGTGTGTTGTCTCATGACAGGTTTGCTGTTGTTATTTGTGCTGTTTTGGATTTTCAAAGCACAGCTCTCCCCTCCTCCTCACTCCATCCGCAGCCTTCTGGTCCACAAAATCCAAACACATTGTCCTGCATAAGTAATAATGAAGAAATCGACAAGGAAAGATGCACGCCACTTGCTAATCAGTTTAATAATGGAGGATACCTTTGCCACATTATAGAGAGACAAATTAAAAGGGCATGGAGAGCTCCCAGAAATCATCTGTTCGTGTTAACAAAGTGAATATTAATGAAAAACAAAATTGAGTTCCTCTTGTGTCTGATTTTCATCAAATTGCACAGGTATTAAAAAATAGCTATAGAAATCCTATCCATTAGTAGTTAATTCAAAATAACTTTGGCCTCTGCTCTATTCCTGACTATTACCTCTCTCCTGAGCAGGAAAGCCAGTCACCTTGCTGGGCCCAGGGTGCCAGGAGAATCGATAATGGAGCAAGTCAGTTCTCTTCATGGACCAAATATCCAGATCGCGGAAACAGGCGTGAAGCGAACAATGAGCATGGTTGGGAGGCTGGGCAAGAGGGCACAAGGGAGCGCTTTGCTTTTTCCTCTGGTAGCCAGGTTCAGGTCACCCAGGTGGCCAAGTGGTCTGATGTCCGTAGAGCTCAGGTGCCTTCTAGCCACCACGGGGGCACTAGGGCACATGGCCCAGTAGCGGAGTCACAGCCAGCTGCTCAGTGCGCGTCTTCGGGGCACCTCTCGTGAGTGGCTCAGCAGGGAGCTGCACAGCATGAGGAGGGGTCTGGGATGCCCTGGATGCACCCAGATGTGGATAGAGAGCCCTGGGAGCCTCTCCGTAACCCACGGAGACTGCTGTTAGCACTCCTCTTTGGGAGGGGAGAAAAGACTGATGGCTAGTCCCACTATTGGATTCTGAGGATGGAGCTCAGATTTATGGGGCAGAGCCCAGAGGAACTGATGAGGAGGAGGCAAGGGCTCCCTCCGTCTGCATCAGTCCCCAGCCAGCTCCAGGACACTTTTGGTCTCTAGGGAGAGAAGATGCTACAAAAAGGAAGAGAAAGTATGGGCTCAGGCAAGATACCTAGGAAGACCCCAAAGACAGACATGTCCAGACCCTCACATGTGCTGAGGGCTGAGCTTTTTAAACACAAAGTGATCCCTGTAACCCCGATTTCCGCACGTGTCACCGGGCCTTGGATGGAAAGGAAGGGCTGTAATGTCTTAACTAGAAAGTCGACCTCTCTTTGTGCCCTGCGTGCCCTCCGGGTTTCAGTCCCCGCAGATCTTCCTGCCTCTCTTCAAGTGTTTCTGCATCCCCAGTGGCTGCCTTGCTTGTCTCACATGCAGGCCGTGTGTGCTTGGCCCTGTCCGTCTCCCACATCCCCTATGTTGGGTACAGCTGTGTCCACTGGACACGTCATCTCCAGCCAGCTTCCATCCAGTGTCACATCTGACAGAGCCAGGACCTGGGGAGCAGCCGGCTTCATCTCCTGGGTTGTGGTCAGGATACTAGTCTATGGCTCCCACTTTGGGGCCCTGCTTGCTGACGCTCCTTGCTGCGCCCAGTGTCCTGGTGGGACATCATCAGCAAATGTCACCCTGTCCAAGGGGAGGTGTCTTTGGAGCTGCTAAAGCTGCAGAAACCAACATCATGCCGTGGTGTGTGCAGAAGTGACACAGACTCCTCTCCATAGGGCTCAGGTCAAGTTCCTGGGGCTGTAATGGGACCAGAACCAGTTCTTGGTCCCTCCTTCTTGCTTCAAGGACCTGGAGCACATGGACTGGCATATCCACTTCTTCCTGCAGTGCTGCACCAGGCTTCTAGCTCTCTGCAGACCAGTTTCCTGGGCTGACTCACGGTTTCTGTTTGCCTATAACGTAAGACTTATAAGTTCGCCTTACGCAGGGCTTTGACTTGAGTACCCACTTTTGGTAACTTCTGCCCTAGCTCCCCATGACACACAGACTCTGTCTGTCAATAGCTAGGAATAGTTAAGAATGCTTTCAGCTGCAAGGAACGAAACCCAGCAAAGGGTGTGGAAACACAGGGGGCCCAGTTTACTCACGAAGCAATTATTCTAGATACAGATACCTCAGTGTATCAACAATGCCGTCTGCACTACTTTTCTATCCCATCTTCCTTAGCATGGTGGTTTTGTTCTCATGCTTGCTGCCTGATGGTTACAAGATGGCTGCTAAAGCTACTGGCATCGTATCTACATTCAAAGCAGGAAAAAAGAAAGAAGGGCAGTGTCAACTGCTACTCTTCCGTTCTTCTGGGAACACCAAGCCTTCCTGGAAGACAGTCATCTCTCCACTGGCTGAGGTCGCTGGGGGCTGTCCACATGTTGGCTGAATGTTCACAGAACGGTCCAGTTCTGGCATGCTCAGGACAGTCAGTGAACAAACCCACCGAGCGCCAGACCCAGCCTGAGGCTTTTGGGGGAGGTGGGGAGGGACTGATGTTAATGGGAGGCAAGCTCCTGCTAGCCTTCTCACGGTAGCCTGGGAGAAGCTACGAGAGTGCTACAGACGCGCACAGTCCCTCTTCTGCTAAAGGCTGCCGATGCTCCGAGGAGTGCATGTGGACGTCCGGCATTAGGGCAATGGCTAGTTCTGTGCCCCTGCTGACGATGCTGCTCACTGCGAATGGGGCAGAGATGACCAGAACCGGGCCTGGCCGTGCCGCTCCAAGTCTGCTGGTCTGGGTGCTCCTGCTGAAAGGGACCGAGAGGCCGGCTCGCTCTCCATCTGGACGGCTCTCCCAGCCCACATCATGCATTCAGGCCCGGCTCTGCCGGCGGCTAGCTGGCAGTCACCACCCTCCAGATGACCAATGCAAAACACACGGGGACCTTTGCAAACCCCTGGAAGACATGCTATTTTTCTCTGCCTGTGTAATTGTTGAGAAGGGAGCCAGGGAAGATGTTCCAATTAATTAGAGCAGGTATTTGAGGATGCCACTGTGTGCTGGATTCAGGACCAGAATCCAAATTCCCCACTTATCGGCCTCCACACCGCGACCCTGAGGCACCCTCTCCTTCCCTGCATTCGTATTTATGTGTAAACTGCAGCCTGTGACCGGAGCCTTATTAGCTGGTCAAAATTTTACTTTTAAATGGATCGTTAACCTACTCAGAAGCCAGGAGTGCACTGATAATGTAATACCTCAGGATCCTGTCGGCCTCGGAGTGAACCGGGTCGGAGACCACATCTATTTCTCTCCATTATCCCACAGATGTCCAAGGCACGTTCTCGCCCACAGGACTCCTCAGCCTGGAAGTACATTTTTTCATCTTGCCTGTTAATCCCAGGTAAGCTGTTGACTTGGACAAGTTACTTGAGCGCCCCGGGCCTCAGAGTCCCCAGCGACAAAATGGAATGAGCTGTTTTTATCTCCATGGCCATCAGGGAGGGTGAGGACGCAGAGCTGAGGTGGAAATAGCCTGGACTCCACTTAGCCCTGGGTTGGAAAGCTGGGTGCCTCTCCTTGGGTACCTCTCGCAGCTCCCTCCCCTGAGAACGGAGAGGAGACTGGGTAAAGGTCCCCAAGCCAGAGATAAGAGGCGCTTTCAACCTCATAGGTCTTCTCGGCAGAACTCCTGCTTGGCTGGAATTCCATCTACTCTTGGCAAAGCATAACTTCCTGTCTCCAAGGGAGAGGGGCTTAGGAAGAGGCATAAAAATGAGGCTTCTAAAGACATCCTGGACGTCAACTAGATGTTGCAAAATTACATTTTGATGAGTTCAGTGTAAATGAACCAGAAACATATGGATTCAATTTCCCTTGGAATCCACATGGGTTTAAAAACCAAGGGGGCGGGGGAGAATGCATTTGGGGAAGAGCATTTTAGGTCTCACTAAACTCCCCGCATTTGTAAACAGCAGTTTGAGGTTAGTGATGATTGTGTCCCGGGCTGTGTGCCTTTCCTAATAATAGAATGCACAGGATGTTTTGCAGTGGCCTCACAAAATGTGTCCAGGGAAAAAGACCCAAACGCCTGTCTCTCCCTGTCTCTGTTCCACGGTCCTGTGAAACTCTGCGGTGGCCTCCCAGATCCCCTGCTCTAGGGTTGATCCAAGAGCGGCCCTCTGTTCTCTTCCTCCTTCTGCAAAGATGAAGTGTTACAGGGGCACAATCTGATCGCAGAGTCAGTGCCTGTCAAGAGCCAGGTCCACCCCAGGGTCTCCCCAGGAGCTACTTCTTTGCAAGGTGGGCAGCATGACCCCTGCTTTCAGATAAAGGGGTTGGAGTTCAGAGATGATAAGTGCAAGGTTACTGACCCAGTAGGTACCTGGGCTAGAACTGGGACCCAGGGCTCCTGAGCTGAAGTCCAGGGGCATCTTCACCAGAAAGGATGCTTCCCTATGTCTTAAGTTCAGAGAAGGCTAGAAGAGGCATCTCTTCATCTGGCACCGCCGCGAGACAGGTCTCCCGGGAGGCTGGTGGAGGGGCCGAGGAAGGGATTTTCACATTGTGCCCAGAGAAGTCTCAGGAGTTCCTAGTGGTTTCTTAGGGCGTTCGTTGGGAGAAGAAATGGAGAAGCTGAGGGAACGAGTGAACTGACTGTACCCCCAGCCTCTAAGCCCACCCGGGAAAGCCCCTTCCCTTGTTTTATTTACTGAAACTTCAGGTAAGGTTTTGATTCTAGAAGGTTTCTGTAGTTGAAGTTTGTAAATCATGGATCCCGAGGATTTTGAGTGGCCTCCTGCCCACTGTCACATTAGTCCAGTTTCAGAGCTGGCCACATTCCGTGGGCTGGTTCTTGGGCTTTTCTCTCCTTTTTGTGTTATGGGGTTCCATGCCCACTATCAGATTGCTGGAGCTGTAGATGAACCCAGACATTTGGTTGACCCTCTGTGCTCGGTCTTGCCACCGGACAGGGGAGAAAATACAAGATGGGGGCCCTGCCTCCAGGAAGCTCGAAAGCTTCCTGTTTTTATTGAGAAAACAAAACACATACCCAGGAGTCACCTTGGGAAGAAGACAATGTGAGAGTATGAGCCGGCCAGTTCTGGGTGTCACAGGCTTGGGCGCTGAGCAGCAGTGTCCTAATCAGGGATAGCTCAAATGGAGGCCGATTGCAGGGTGCTCCCCACGGGCCTGAGCTTTGCAGGTTGTGCTCCTGACTGACTCGGGCCAAAGCACAAACTCCTGACGCTCAGGAAAGGGGCAGAGACTTCTTGGCTCTCAGCTGACGGAAGGAGCCACAAGACTCCACTGCATTGGGTCCCCCAGGAGAAGAGCAGCCTGGACCCACCTCGGTACGTCCTGCAAAGCCAGCCAAGTCGGAGATGGGCTCAAGAGCCATCTGATTGTTATTAGGCTGCGCGACTTTCTTTATTGGCAAACAGCGTGTCAGCAGCTTCTCCTTGCAGAGCGGCCCAGATGTGCTTACAAAGCGTTCTGTGTCCTTCCCATCCACACCCAGCCCCCACGCGCATTGCCACTTTGCCAGACTTTGCCCTGGCCCCAGGAGTCCAGCTGCAGACAAGGCCAGGCTTAGTCAGGAGTCAGGGGAGGGAGGTTGGTCCCTGTGGGGAGCCTCTGCGCCAGCCACCCCTGCACTTCATCTGTATGTGTCTCCTTCGCCCTGGAAGTGCAGGAGGTACCCTGGGTCGGGGGAGGCGGCCTGGCCTGTGTTTTAGGGAATGTGTTGGGGTGTGGCAGACAAAATCCCACTAATGAGCTAACTTATTTTTGCACGTGGTCTTTTGAGTTCTCTTCATCATTTCTCCCCCCTACTCAGCGATTTTCATCTATTACTGGGTCTAAATCTCCTATGTGAGAGAATTCTTAGGGGAGAATTTCAGAAAACATGGAGTCTATCGGCCTCTGCTTCAGTCCTTACGGGTGAGGCTGGCCCCAGACACAGCTCGCGTTGTTGTCCACACCTCCTCAGGCTGACCCCTCAGGAGAGAGGCCAGGATGAAGGGGGCTTTTCTAGCTTCCAGTTGTAAGGTTGGGAGGTGAGGACTGAGTTGTGCCTGAACGGGCCACCTCCTCGGTATGTTTTGGAGCAACTAGAGTCCCATTATGTGGATCTTTGTGGATTATTTTCTTCCCACCCCACACATATTCCCTTTCTTTAGGAAACAGAATCATGAATTTCCCTTAGGGGAGCCATGATCCCTGACATCATACCCTACGGTTACGTGAGCCAATAATTCCCGTTGTACTGGACTTACTCTCACTTGCTTCTCCTCTCTCTCACAGTCAAGAGCCTGGATGGATCCGAGGCCCTCTTCTCATCCTGACCAGGCCTGCACTTCCCCATCACCCCCGTGTGTAACAGGCTCTAGTAAGGAAGGATGAGGGGCGCTGTGGTCATTTCCCTTCTTTCATCACCTCCGTCCTTTTTCCTGAAGTCCTTAAAGGACAGGGAGCCAGCCAACACATATGAAAAGTCCCTTCCTCTTTCTGGCTATTCTGATGATCACAAACGCAAAGGAAGAGTATTCTAGTCACAAACTCACTGCATATCGGATATTATTGGCCTTGGAGATACCCTTGCCCATGCCCTTCTTGTCGAGAGGGGAAACTGAGGGCTGGAAAGAGGATGGGAGCTTCTCAGGGTCACTGGGAAAGTCCGCAGATGAAGAAGACTTCCGAGGGCTGCTCTGGCTGCAGGGCATGGTGTCACTCATGGGAGCCACTGCTGCTCAAACGTTAGCACAGAGCTCACCAGATCATACCTTCTTTGTCCAGAAAATGCTTTGCTGCAAATATGGTTCTCTTGTACAGTGGTCTGGATGATTAGTTCCCGCCAGGCCTCCCCCGACTTGATTTATCTAAGCCAGTCATGATGACTAACCTCAGCTAACTGGTCACTGGTTGGCTTAGGAACAGAAAAAGGACTCGCTTCTGGGGAAGGAGGCGTAAGCAAGTGTCTGACAGGAGCAGAGTCGGGAGGCACGGGGCTTCTAAATGAGGTTTCCCACTCCTAAAAGGAGGTGTAAGAAGGCAGCAAACCTCTTCTTCCTCCAGACCTTATTATTTCTAGGTGTACCTTTTGTACTTTGGGGACAGCCATCTTGAGACTGAAGGGAAGCCATCTTGGAGTCAAAGACTGTGTGTGCGCCAGAAGACAGAGGGGAGATGAAAGGACCTGGGGGCAGTGTGACTCCGGGTGACTAACTCATCCAACCCCAGGATTCTCACTGTTTCTGGACTTCTCCTTGTATGAGAGACAAATCTTACATTGTTACAGCCAGTCAGAATTGGGCTTCCTCTGACTTAATGCTTGAACTGCTCTGATTCGTTCCCCTCCATGGGATCAAGGTAAGTGACCACCTGCCTTTCTGCAGCAACTGCAGCCTCTTCATTCTCTTTCTCTCATTCGACTGGCTGCCTCTCCTTAGAGTGCCAGGCTGCTGGAGACAGGAGGAGCCCTAACCTTCATCTGGTCCAACCCCTGACTCCACGGTTAGGGTAACTGAGTTCAGAGGGAGGAAGTGATTTAGTGATATGCTCGTGGTACACAGAAAGTGTGCAGCCAGGATGAGAACTCAGATCTTCTGCTGGCGGCTCTGAGCTCTCTCGCCATGCTTTATTCTCCACTGTCTCGCTCTTTCTCTGTGTCTCTTCCATGCATCTCCCCAGGCCTCCTCTTCCTCCCGCTCCACTGACTGAGATGAATGGACCCCTTCATTTACAGCTGCATGGGGCAACTCTGCTGGGGACAGTGCAGTTTTCAGAGGAGGCTGTGCTAAGAAGTCAGGGCTGGAGTGCTGCATGAGTGACCATCAGGCGACAGGGCCCACAGATGGCTCCCCAGCATCGGGAGCTGATGGAATTCCATGGCCCAGCTCCATGGAGCAGGCTCAGCTGGGGCTCCTTCCCATTCAGTCCTGCTTCCCACCGACTTGGAGAGATAGCCAGCTGGTTGGGGGTTTGAGTGGGTTTATTTACTCTTGACAACATGCTTGTATTTTAGATTTTCCCCCCAGGTGTTTCTGCTCATTTGGGTTAAGTACAAAACCGTGGGTCTATACAGAGACTGTGGGAATCTAGAAATTAGGATTCAGCCCAGCCTCTGTATAACAGAACCAGGATCCCAGGAAGGAACCAACGCCCAGTATCCTGCCCTGGCTGGCCAAAGCAGAGCCTTGCTGGGGCGAGGTTTATTATCAGCAACCTCCAGAGCCACCCACTTTGGTCAGTGTCTGCTCTCCCCTTGGGTCTTCCTTAGTTCGGGTCGGCAAACACTTACTGAGCAGCTCCTATTGCCAGGCCTGGTGCTCTGCCCAGGGGCAAAGATACACAGTCCCATGCTCCAGAAGGCCCCTGTTGTGTGCGAAGACGAGAAAAAACGTCTGCACTTTCCATGGTGTGCGGTAAGCTCTGGCACGGAGTGCAGCTCTGGATGCTGAAGGAGGCCTCCACGCGTCATCTAGCCCTCCTGGCCTGTGGTCAGGAAGTCTCCCTCGAAGGATCCTCAGCCCTGCCCTCAGCATGCCAGCAGCCTGCTTCTCTATGAAGACCTCCCCCCTGTCCCCCACCGCCAACGCTGGCTCTGGACGGTTCTACTTCATGCACTCTCTCTCCCTTCCAACCTGCCCTGCGCAGCTGATGAAAGTTTGTCTCACACCCGCTGGAAAAAGCAAAGACATCATATGGATCCTCATTTTTCTGCCCATCACCATGTGGCGAACGCCCTGCCTCAGCCTTCCACGTTGTCCGACGTGACTCCTTTTCCTGAGGAGGAAGTGGCCTTCTTCTCGTCAAAGGCCAGTCCCTCCCCGGGTGCCCTTGGTCCCACCCCTTCTCACTTTCTCAAGGTCATCACTCCATCAGTGAGCCCCTCTCTTGCCTTGCATTGCTGATCGTTTCCTCCATCTTGGTTCATTCCAACCATCTACAAACGCCTTCGCTCTCCAGCCCATTCTAATCCAGTTTCTATCCCCTACATGTCAAAAATTCATTTTGTCAGGGTCATCAGTGACCTCTGTGAGGTGGTCAAATCCAACAGATGTTTTTCATTTGCTTTCTTACTAGAAGGCTCAGCAACTTTAGGTGGAGATGTCTGTACACACCCTCTCTTGCTCTCTCTTTGCTTCTGTGACCCCACACTCTTCCGATTTTCCTCCTGTCTCGCTGGCCCCTCCTCACTGTCCTCTCCCCAGCCTCTAAGTGTTGGGTCCTAAGGGCTCAGGGCCGGGACGCCTTCTCTTTTCTGCCCACCTTCTTTCTCAGGTGATCCTACACAGTCTCACAGTGTTAACGTAATGGTTGCTCCCAAATGGATTTCTCCAGGCTAGACCTCACTCATGCATCTACACTCGACTTTTCACATCTTACCTCAGCTGCTCCACAATTATGTCAGAATGACTATATCCCAAACCGAATTCTTAACCCAGCCCCAACCAGCCCCATGTAAGAGGCAGAATTCTAAGATAGCGCCCAAGATTTCCCGCCCTCTAGTGTAGTCCCTGGGGTTGTGAATGTAATGGATTTTACTCCCATGATTAGGTTATGTTATATGGCACAGTTGACCCTAACAAAGAAATTTTTTGGGTAGGATTAAGCTAATCACATGAGCCCTTTAAAAACAGATTTCTCCAGTTGGTGGCAGAAGAGGAGGAGTTCAGAGAGATTCTACTTGAAGTAGATTCTCTGTTGCTGGCATTGAGGTGGAGGGGGCCAAGGACCTGAGAGCTGAAGGGGGTGCCTAGCAGCCAAGGGTGATCTCTGGCTGCAAGCTGCAATCGAATTGGGACTTTGGTCCTCCAACCACAAGAAACTGAGCTGGGGAGCTTGGAAGAGACCCCTGAGCCCCAGGTGAGACCCATGGCTCTGCTGACATCTTGCTTGATGCCCCATGAGACCCAATGTCAAAAATCCAGCTCTTTGCCCAGGATACTGACCTACAGAAACTGTGAGACCATAAATCTGTGCTTCTTTAAGCCGTGAGGTTTATGATAAGGTGGTTTGTAGCCGTAAAAACTAATCTCTTCCCTCATGGTCTTTTCTTCTCAGGAGACGTCACTGTCATCCAACCGTGTTGGTTAAACCAGAAAGCCTCGTCCTTCCTTTCCCTTACGTCCAATCCACCAGTGAGTTTTCCCTCGTCTGCCTTCAAAGTATGTCTTGAACCCCTCCACTTCTCCCCATCTTTACTGCTGCCACCCTGCTCCAGGCCCTATGATATTTTGCCCCATTACTACAATTGGCTTTCAATTCCATACCCACATCTGCCAATCATTTTCCACTCAGTAGCCGGAGCCCTCTTCTGAAGTCATCAGTCGAATCATGCCATCCCCTGGTTAAGATCCATCAGCAGCTTCCTGCTCCACGTCAAACAACCTCCGAGCTTCTCACCGTGCTCTACAAGATTCTCCACGGCCTGGCTCCTGCCACTTCTACACACTCATTTCACGTCCTCTTCTCCATGACCTGGTGACACTGGTTGTGTCCTTCATAGCACATGTTACAGTTTGAACCTGTGCACGTGTGTGTCTGTCTTCTCTACTAGATTGTAGGCTCCTTGAGAGCCGAGACCATTCCTGTTTGTGTTACTGTTACCTCCATACAGGAAAACCCTTTGCAACACTTTTTCCTTTGGGGCTGAGATGGGACAAATGCTCTTCTCCAGACCCTTGATCCCCTTTCGGGGGAGCAGGAACTCCTAGAGAAGCCCACATAGGCTAGGTGCACCCATGGGGACCTAGGAGGAGGGTGGGAAGGCCACAGGGGTCGAGCCCTCGCTGACCACGCGCCTGCACGCTCGGGTCCATGCGAGCCCTCTCTCCCACGAGGACAGGCTATGGGATTTCTTTGTGTGGGCCTTGGGTTTCTGTCCCTGGTCCCCACCCCTGGGGCCCAGGGGAATTATGCTGGGGGATGTGTTGAGAGCCGCTTCCCTCCTGTCTAATTAAGACCTCAAAAAGAAAAATGTGAAAATCCTCCTCTGCCCCAGAGCCAGCTGTAACCCAATTCAAGAAAACCAGATGCTGTGAAAGGCGGACCTCTACTGCCTGTCCACCCCACCTCGGCCAGTGTCCTGCTACAAAGGAGCTTCTGCGAGTTGTTTATAGGCAAAGCTGGGTCTGGATGGCCTGGGCGACGAGGAGCTGTCCTGGGATGAACCTGTTCCTTTGGGCGTGGCCCCAGCTCCGGCTGCTACTCTACAGGATGAAGAAAATCGCCTTCATGAGGTCCTGGTACAAGCTGCCTCTCCCCGCCAGGCTGAGGGCAGGTCTACCAGAAGCCTCCCACAGGCCTTCCCAGCCCAGGTGGTCAAAGAGAAGCACTGAGATTTAGAGCCGGGCCTCCCCACTGGCGGGCTGCAGGCCTGGTGAAAAGTGCCGGTCCTCTCTGAGCCTCAGTTTCTCCATCATGAATCTTGTCATCCTTCTCTCCCTCTTACCCTGGATGTTACAGGCCTAACGCAAAGATACAAGAATGTAGCAGAAGGAAAGGCCTGGCATGGTGCTTCATGTCCAGCAGCCGGGCAGGGGCTCGAAATCAGGAGTCGTTACCATCAGAGAATAAACTCTGCTACAACACCTGTCCTAGACCCACAGCTAAACCCTGTCGAAATGACAGAAACAGAAATGAGAAATTAAAAGTCCACAGGGCTGTGGAGTACATTTATTTAAGCGCCGGGTTGTGTTTTTCCCCGCGTAAGTTGCCTGAGTCTCCAGAGGTCACACTGCTCTGGGCTGTCCGCTGGGAGCATGAAAGCAGGTTAGAGGCCCTGTGGGACAGGAGCCTGGCAGGGCAGGTCCTGCCGCGCCCCGGCCCCTGCAGAGCCTGGGGAGCCCTGTGCCTGGTTGAGGGCCCCCTCAGGGGAGAAACGCAGGAGCAGAAAGAGAAGACGTGTCCGTGTTTCCCAGGCCCTGTGGTGAGCCGTGGCGTTAAAGGCGCTGAGAAAGCCTGTGGGAGAGCTTGCCTGGCCCTTGCAAGGCTCCCCGGACCAACAGTAGACTAGAACACGGCCTCCTGGGCTGCTTCCCTCATCCCTGGGGTTCTTCACCTGGGGGTGCCGCGTTCATGCAGCCCGCACACCAGCTGTCCCAGGGAGTCTTGTCAGGGGATGGGGCTCACCCAGGGCTAAGGCAAAGCCCCGCACATCCAAGCTCACACAGGGTGTCATGGCAGAACGTGTGAATGGGTACCATACCCGCTTTTGCCACACACCTGTCCCCATCTCTGGTGACACGCCCCAGATGCAAAGTTTTCATGCATCCAGTGGTGGTGAAGGGACTGCGCCATGAGAAGCATGTGAGAAATGGGGACAACGGGGTCACAAGAATTCATCCCGGAGGGGAGAGCTCTATATTAGTTAGAAGAAAAATATTGATTGGCTGTGAGGGCTTGAGGGCAAGACCTCAAGGGCCTGCCGAGAAGCTAAGATGGTGCCGAGACAAGGAAAATGGCGCGTCGTGCTCCTGAGAGCAAGTGCAGCGAATGGAACAGGGGGCTGGCAAGGCTGAGGTCCTGCCTGAAGTGACCCCCGCCGTGACCCCAGGTCCTCAGTAAATATGACTAAACTCATGAAATGCCTGGTATGAATGGAGTGGAGGTGGAAGTCATGGATAAAGACGTGTTCCAACTCAGGTTTGACTCCAAGGGAAACGGAGGCAGCTGGCACAGGCCAGGAGCCAGAGCCAGAGGACACTGTGAGAGCGTAAGCCCCCGTAAGCTCATACAAGTCATGGGATGTGCTTTGCATTTTCGGATACTGCGGAAGTGGAGGTGGGGTAAAGATCTAGTCAAGGACAGCCCGATCTCCAAGGGGTAAGGACACCCCATGGGGTCTCTGGGTTTGATATTGTTGTGAAATAAAGAAACTGACCAGCCTTTCTCCCTGGCTCTTGGAAGAGAGACTCTAAATCCTTGGAATTTCCAGAGAAATAAGAGTGTCTTTGTTCTTCCTGAGGCCCTGGGATCACAACTGAGCTTACACTAAAAAGATGACTCAGGACGGAGGTTGGTCACCAGGAAGACCAAACGTGATCTTTGCCCTCCAAGGACGGGAGAGGACTGCAGATCGAGTTCCGTCACCTGGCCAATGACTTATCAGTCACCCTGTGGAGTGGGACTGTGGTAGGAACTCTGCGCACCAAGGCTCAGTGGAGCTTCCTGCTTGGCAAACACATGAACGTGCTACAAGTGTGACAGGCCCTGACTCCTCAGGGATAGGACGTGGGAACTCTGTCTTGGGAACCATCCCAGACTGCGCCCTGTGTCTCTTCATTTGGCTGGTCCTGGTTCGTGTCTTTCATAGTAAGACTATAATCCTAAGTATAGTGCTCTCCTGAGTTCTGTGAATCGTTCTAGTGAATTATCAAACCTGGGGGGGTCATGGGACTCTCCCAGTTGTCATCAGTTGGTAAGAAGTGCGAGTGACCTGGGGACCCCTGAACTTGTGGGTAGTGTCTGAAGTGAGGGCAGTCTTGTCGGGGACTGTGCCTTTAACCTCTGGGGTCTACACTCATTCTAGGGGGTTGGCCTCAGAAGTGGATTGTAGCACACCAGCTAGGTCTTAGGAAGAGGATTCTCCTCCATATATGGGTCCTTCCCTTCCCTCTTCCCTCTTCTGACACCCGCTTAGTAAACATTCAAATTACAATCCTGAAGAAAACAGTCCGCTGTGCTCCTCTCTTGGGCCATACGGACTGGTGGAATGCCGCCTTGCTATAGCCACTTCGTTTTGTGCCCTCCCCAATGTCTCCTTGCCAAAGACAAGGGTGGCATGAGCTCATGGCGGGACCCTCTGCGCTGAGGTTGGCTGTTCTTGGGAAGGGCATATGTAAACCATAAACACAGCTCTACTTATGCAATGGCGGCACCAGGACTTCTGTTTGGGAGGTCCTTGGGACCACAGTCTGGTCCTGAGGCATCTTCAAGCTGTTTTTGCATGGCAAGCATATGGTTTTGACTTCAATTGTCTGTTTATTTGGAGAGCTTGGGCGGAGGCTGATGGAGGTGCTCAGTCAAGTCCAACCCAGGCCACTCCTCGGCCCAGCCGGCGTCCCTTTGGTAAGGCACACAGCCCCCAAAGAGGTCAGTACGGAGAGGGTCCAGATTAGAAATCTTCCCCTCAGAGCAATGCGTTTCATTGTACTTAAAAATAATTAAACAAATCTGTAAAACATGTTTCCATTGCATTAGTTTACTTCACTTGGCCTCGCAATGTGAGGATCATAATTACTTAAATATTTCCCTTTACTATTTTTCAAAACATTTTTCTAAATTGTCAAAAAACATTCTGGAGACAGTTGGATAAAAAACATAGTGAACATGTGTCTGATTAATTTTTTAAGACAATCAAGATCAAATGCAAAAAACGATTGGAAACGGTTTCAGTGCGACAATAAAAGACAGAAATCTCAGGGCAGGGGGTGTGGTGAGCCATAAGGAAACGCATTCATCGTTCTTACTACGGTATGTGTCGCAACTCAGATGACAGTGGACGGACAGGCCTGGTGTGTGAATCGCCGAAGGTGGAGCGTGGCTCAAGGAGGTTCACCCAGTGTGGCCGCTCCGCCGAGCGTGGGCCAGGACACAGGGTCTGTCCGCACGCCGAGCTCGTGAAACAAGAGATCACTGTGAGCAGCCGTTCTTTGTCACCTGTCATTACAAACAACTCGAGGGCAATCCGCTGGCATCCTGACAGGCTGATCGTCTCTCATCTGCCAGCTGACAATCAGGCCGCTGTCCTGAGGCCGTCGATGGAGCTGCTGGGTGATGGAAGGCCACTTGTCAAAGGAGGGTTTATGACTTAACTCACAGGCACTTCTTAAGTTTGAACTGAATTTTATCTTACTTTATTCAGTTTATTTTGTTGAGTCCTTTTCTTAAACGTATTTTTTAAGTTGCAATAAACAATTGGGACCAGGGAATGTGATTTCTTTCTCTAGCAAAACCGTCCTACCCGTCTGCCTTCCTTCCCTGGCATCTGCTGCGTGGCAAACGTCACAGGAGTGGAGAGGCAGGGCGCCTGTCTGAGCCGCCCACCGTCGGGGAGCGGGAGAAGGGCCCGGGCAGGCAGACTCCACAAGCCCTATTTCTCTTGTGTGCGAGGAGCGCACCCGAGGGCTCTCCCTGGGACCGAAACGAGGACTCCTCTGAAGGGACGGTGGCACGCTGAGGGGCCCGGCCCTACAACCACTCCTGGATCCTCAGGACTTTTCCTTATTTCATCTTTTAAAATGTTTGAATTATTTTTTACGGTGCAGAGACTAATATGCCTTTTGGTTTTAAACGGTAAAACATGGGCTGTTCTTGCCCCTAGATTCCTCGTCAGAAGTAGGAATCTTTGTCTCCGTAGGACGTGAAGGCAGGTGACGGCAGAGGTCTCGCCCAGAGGGGCTCAGGCCTTCCTTGGGAGCTGGCGTCAGTCCAGGTGGGAACCACAGTCCTGGGGAACAGAGGCAGGACTGGGGGCGAGAGAGACTTGCTGCAGGGCAGTTAGACATTGTCTACTGAAAGTCGGGGTGCCCTTTGGTGTCCCATGCACGGAAAGGAATCGTCAGCCTGAAGTGAGAGATAGTGCACACTCTCTGGACCAGAATCTGTCCCCTGGAGGCCTCTTTCAGTGCTGGAAGGCTCTATCCCCTTGTTACTCATCTTTTGCTGTTTCTGACCATAAGGAATGAACATCCCCCCTTGGCAAGAGAAGGAACATGTTCATGGAGGTGAACTAAACAGTTCGGATTACGTACAGATCATGGTTTCTTCTTCTTCTCTTTTTTTTTTGGTGAGGAAGATTGGCCCCAAACTAACATCTGTTGGCAATCTTCCTCATTTTGCTTGAGAAAGATTGTCACTGAGCTAACATCTGTGCCAATCTTCCTCTATTTTGTATGTGGGATACCACCACAGCATGGCTTGATGAGTGGTACGCAGGTCCATGCCTGGGATCCAAACTGGCAAACCCGGGGCCACCAAAGTGGAGCATGCGAGTTTAACCACTATGCCACTGGGCCGGCCGCAGTGTTTTTGCATCTCGACGCTCATCAACAAGTTAGGCAGAGGACCCTCTGGGAGCTCCCAGAGAGTGGGAGGTAGGCAGGGGATGTGCGTGATGTGCAGGGAAGGAGCGGAAGAGGCTTCCTGCAGGCTCGCTGGATGGTCAGCGAGCCACCACTCGCTGCTGAAGAAGCCGGGCGGGCACGGAGGGCGGTGGTGCTCTTAGTGGGGGACTGCTTCTGGGAGAGCGCCAGGCCTGGCTGCAGCAGCGTTCACTCTGCCCCGAGCATCTGGGCTGCCCTGCAGCCTCCTGCAGCTCCACTTCTCTTCCTCCTCTCTCCTCCAAAGCGTTGGGTTCTAAGGTTTTACAATTTTCAAGTTATAGTGATTTCTATATATTTTGCACTCATCATTCCGTGAGGATTTCTTGCTAATCTTTGTAATCATCAGAGGAGGCTGAAGATTTAATAGAGGTAGCCTGGACCTACCCCCAGAGTGCTGTGTGCTGTGTGCTGTGGAGGGGCCTCTGCGCAGGGAGCGGCAGCCCCACCGAGCGCCTCCGCCTCGTCTGTCTCGGCCCCTCCTCTTGCCAGTTCTGTGCCCACCGACGTAGCGTCCTGTGGAAAGCAACCTCGGGTTTAACTCCGTTCTCGCATGTGGCGTCAATCCTGTGAGGCCTTTGCAAGTGAACCCGAGGCCTCCTGAATCATTCAGAAGCGCTGCACAGAATACGTGTTGCTCCCAAGTGCTAATGAAAATATCAAGGGAATTAATTAACAGTCAATTATATCAATTTTATATTTGGACATTGATTCTGATGCTGAAAGCTGAATCTGCATCTCTGCCACAATTCCTTTTCCTGATTCTCAACTTGTCTCGGTCATTTCCAATCAGACTGATGTGGAGGGACATGCTCAGATTATCTCCTTTCCCTCGCTCTGCGAGCCTACTTCAGATGAATAAGGATCAGCAGGACTATTCCAGTGACACGAATTTCCTACAGCCCTGGGTGCGCAGGTACCGCTTGAGCTCTGTATTAAACTGCTGGGGGGAAAAGGGAGTTTGAACCTACGGATAACAAATTACCAACAACGGCAAAAAGGCAAAAATAATGTGCATGCTGTTTGCATAGAGATGTGTCTTCTGCCCAGACCATGACGTGAAAGAGCTCACTCCTGAGGGATGGGGAAGTGGCAAAGGGAACCACAATAGTGTCCTCAGCCCCCGCTTATTATACCCAGGGTCTAGAAATTTGTCCATTCTGCGCGTGTGACATGGTTGCTAGACATTTGTTAAACGTCACATACGAAGGGATTTTTTTTAAATCCTCTATGATCTTTGATATTAAGAAAAGGCATTTCATTGAAAACAGTCTTTGCATGATTTGGCACGAGTCGTCTAGACTGCTTTATGAAAAATGACAGCTAGTAGGAAAGTAATTAAAGATGTATTTTGCTGAAAGCAAAAGTATTTTTGGAATCGATACTAACCATCTTTAATTTGCCAGCTCTTCCCACAATCATTGTGTGTTATCTGGAGGATCTCAATCCTGGAGCATGGGGGTGCCAGCCCCTCTCTGGTGTCACTTTTGGGTCCTCCATCTGCTTACTCACCATCCTCTAGTAGGGTTGGGGGAGGGCTGGGCGGGGAGGAGGCACAGTCGGTGTGGTGGGAGGAGCGAGCGGGCTCCCCCTGGGAAGCCGGCTGGTGCCTCCCTTGGCTCCTCCCAGGGGAGAGGAGCTGTGTGGTGAGCAGCTGCGGTGGAGCCAGGCGCACCAGGGGCTGGGGTGGTGGTGGAGCCTGTGGTTTGAGTTAGAGATAAAGGGGCAGAAGCTTTCATTTGTGCTTTTGAGAAGTCTCAGGGCAGAAAGAAATCTGTCTTACCTCTTCCACCTTTTTATAGGGAGCATTTTTCTTAGCTGGTTGGGAGCTCTCTGTGGGGCAGGATAGTTCCTTCACCTTTGTGAGGTGCCGGGTACACAGCGCATACTCCATGTGTCTGGCCAAGCCCTGACAGTGCTGCAAAATCGAGCTTCCCCCCTCAGTAACGTCTCTCCACCTCTACTCTCCCCTTCTCTCCCCGCCCGTCCTTCTGCCTGCCTGAGTCTTATTTATCTTTCAGGTGTTAGCTTAGACAACAGTTCCTCCAGGAAGCCTTCTTGGAATGCGTCATCCCTCCCAGACATCTCAGAACCCCAGCTCTGATCCCACCTGATTCCATCACTCCACAATTGGTTACTGGCCTACCTTATTCACCATCCTCAGGGAACAGAGACCACAGCTTTCTTACCAATGCACTCCTGGTTCCCAGTCTGCGGCTTTGTAGAGCTCCTTGGCTTTAGGGGATAAGAGATAACATATTATAACCACAATCACATTTTGCCCTTTTGTCGTCTCATGTCCTAGCCTAGAGGTCTCTGAGTCCACCTTCAGGTGTGGCGCTAGCGTGTGAATGGTCTGGCTTTTCCTAAGTCCTTTCATGTTAGAACTGTGAAGACCCCTCCCTCGCTTACACTGCAGAGGACATCTGGGCCAATGGGCGGTAACCCTACACAACTAGGGGGAGACTGGGGAACCCGGTAGTCCTGAGGATGGAAGGTTGGGCGGACGTGAAGAGTGGGGGTTGTGGGGGGAACAAGGCTCGCTCGGAGCTCTAAGGGGCACGACTCTGCCACGGCCTCGGGGTCTTTCCAGGCCATTCTGTGTGCCACAGGGGCCATGAGCCGGCCAGCCTTAGTGGGATCTCCTCGAAAGGTCAGCATGTAGACTCCATTGGCGGGTCAAGGGTCTTTGTTCTCTGACTCTGGAGCCCTGTGGAGCCTCTGGGGGCCTCAGAGGGTCCCAAGCTGGTAGCTCCCTACTCAGCCCTCTGCTGCCTTCTCGGCTGGGACGAGTCTGATCCCAGCGCTGTTGTCGTAACGAGATCTGCATGTGCATACGTGTGCATGTGGCACACGTGTGTGTGTGTCAGGGTGAGCACACACACAACAAACCATTGCTCACTTTGTGCTCACCATCACTTCTGTGCAGCAAACGCATGGTGTCTCATGCCGGAAGGTGCGTCAGCATCCTCGGAGCTGTGCTGGAGAGACGAGGCCATCGTTTGGCCTGATTTTCAACGTCTAGGTGCTGTGGATTTTCACTGCTTTGGATCTTAATGAGGCATTAATTTTTTCCCTCATTGATATGCACAGTCAGACATCGCTAATCTTTGGGACACCTGCTGGTCAGATGCCTGGGATAAGCTGGGATTAAGGGAATTCTGATTACCAGTCCTCCCAAGGTGCCAGCCAGCTGGGGAATTCAGGATATGGAGGGTGTTCCTGAGAACAGAGCTGCCCAGGATGAGGTGGCCAGGTGTGTCCAGGAGGAACTTTGGTCCGTGACAGTCTCTCTGGTGGCAGCATGTGGGAATCACTGGGAATGGAGCCCCAGGGGCCCGTGCCTGGTTCTCAATCTGTCATTATACTGGAGTGTGATCTGAACTCAGCCTGCCTGTGGCTCTTAGCCTTTGGACATAGTTTCGTGGCCGGGTTGCAGGTCCACAGAGCGGTGCTGCCCTCTTCTATGACAGTCCTTATCCCACTGAAGGAAACAGCCCTGGACCAGTCCAAACGAGAGAAGTTACAGTAATCTCTATGTATCACAAATTTCTATTGTCAGTCTTTCCCACTAGAACGGAGCTCCGTGAAGGGATGTTTGAAAAGTATTTGTGGGATGAATGGCTGTCCATTTGTGAGAATACCTCTGGGTCTTAGCCGGGGCGTGTGCCCTTGGTGAAGTCCTCTCTGCATTGACGGTGTCCTCCACAGAGGGCCAGCCCCTGGGAGGTCTGAGCAGAGCTTGGCCAGGAGGGCCCTTCCTTCCGGGCCTGGCTTCGGGCACTTCAGCCAGCTGTACGAGTTGCTCCTATTAACGGAGCCATGTACTCCTGGACTTCGGTCCTGCCTTTACCAGAGGCATTTCCTCCAATTGAAAGGCTCTTTCCCTTTACCCGCACGGCGTCAGCAAGGCTCCCTCTGTTTGAGTGGGTGCGGTGTTTTCTAACTTCAGTTCTCAAGTCAGCCCATGGGGCCTGGGTAAAAAGATGCTCAACACCTGCCCGTGAGCGTGGAAGCTGATCAGAGCCTGCTGGAGGAGGATGTGGAAGCACATATTAAAATTGAAAAGACACATAACTTTGTGACCCGGCAAATTAACTTTTTGGTGTTCTCTATATACTTTCTTGGGCATACGAAGGCAAGTACAAGACTATTAGTTGCAACATTTTTGTAACAGTGAAAAATTGAAAATGATCTACGCATGCATTAATATAGAAACAGCCAAATAAACCTGGATGCAGCCATACTAAAGAATACACTGCAGCAACTGGAAAGAGCGTACGTGCTCATATGGATGAGGCTTCAAGACATATGTTGAGTGAAAGAAATTTTCTATGGAAACCTGTATTAGCTTGATCAAATTTGTGTTAAAAGATATAAAAAATTTTCTACAAGAACATATATGTATACATGTGTTTGTAAATGATTATGAAAAGGCCTGGGAGAGTACGCAACAAGCGGATCCCAGCAGACTCTTCAGGAGAGAGAAGAGGAACAGAGTTGCAGAGGTGGAGAAAGGGGCCTTAGACCCTACCGTCTCTTTCTATAAACGAGTATGTCTCCACTCTCGGGGAATTCAACATTCGATGAGAGTTAAGAGTTCAATCCATCTTCCGGTTGTTTATGTGTTTACACACAGCAAACCTTCGTCCCGCCCCACAGAGGACTGTGGCATCAGTGGCCATTTGTGCAGCACTGGCTATGAAGGGATTTCTGTGAAGGAGACAGAAGGTGGGTCCAGCCATTGCCCTCCAGAAGCAAACGGTTTAGTGAAGGGACCAAGATTCAGACCCAGCAAGCAGGGGCAGAGAGTCGCTGCAGGTGCCGGGGCAGGGGGCGTGGGATGCTCCGCGGCAGCACCAGGCTCCAGGCCCCTCCCTCTGTCAGTTTCCCAGCTCCCTAGGATAGGCCTCATCTTTGGGCTCTCTGTGCCCGGGACGCACTCCTGGTGTTCTCAGAGTACCTCTCCCTTTAAAGCATGGAATTAGTTGGTGCTCTCAGGGTCCAAAGAATGGAGTGGCAGGTTACGGGATGGCAGGAGTTGTTGGGACGGATCCTACAGCGGAGGCTGCATCAGGCCTTCAGAAGGGTCTGTGTTGGAGCAGGTCGGGAGGCTGTGGGGGGAGCCTGGAGCAGGCAGCTATGCAGTGGCAGGTCTGCTTTTGGCTGAGTGAACATCGCTTCCACCAGCCAGAGGCTCTGTTTTCAACAGATCCAGGTGGCTGCCCCATGGGCAGGGGGCGCTGGACACTCAAGCGCTCACTGAAGCCGCCTTTCTTAGAGCGAGTCTTCTGGACTGGCCCTTGCGCTGTGGAGCTGGGATTGGGGTCGTGGCCTCCTGGTGTCCTGAATTATGTCGGGGTCACCAACTCAAAGGCACTTGGAGACAGACAACTGATACTAGCAAGTGAAGCACCTTAAAGAGTGACAGAGACTGTAAGAGATGGGTGTACATAAACACCATCTAAATACACGCGTTGAGAAATTGCCGACCACCCTAGTCCAAAATACACGTTATGAGCCTAATTTCTCAGGTCGTGATTTCTGGTTACAGGAGTACCGACGTCTAGTGAAGGGGCACAGAACTGAGGTTTGGGAACCTTGGGGTGGACAGCTGATGCCATTCCTAAGCGACCTTGACAAGAGCCTCAGTTTCTTCATCTGCAAAATGCCACAGTAATAGACCCTGTGTTGCCCGGTCACCAAGAACCATCACGCACAGGTGACATATGTGAGGCGCCCAGCACTAGTGAAGGGCTTAATGGATGATGCATAATAATAACTGATAACTCTCCACTTTGCTTGGACAATAAACACCGTGTTCTTCGAAGGCCTCATTCCTCCGCCTCACGTCAGCTGCAGCCAGCTGCTAACTCTCTGCCTCATTTTCTTCTCCTAATGAGGGGAAATCTAATATCAGCTTTGGGCTGGATGTGAAATAATCCAGTTCCTCTGATGTGGGAGGGGACGGAGCAGCGGTGGAGGGGCCTGACTCCTGCCATCAGCCTGCATCGCCTGTCATCACGGCTGGAGGAGTGGATGGGGGAGGAAAGGGTTGTTAGCCACTGTCCCCAAGCCCAGGAGCCCCCGGCGCCCCTCCCACATCCTTGGACTGACTTCTTTGAGTCCCTAACGAGGGGTGAGCCTCCCCTCCTCTCCATGCAGAGAAAACTTTGGGTGGCTGACCCCAACCCTCCTCACGCACAGCCAATCTCCCTCCAATTGTTTCATCAGCGTGGGGACTGTCAGCTCAAACCTGACAAGTGACAAGTCTCAGGCTCATGCTGACTAGATAATCAAAGTCTTGTCAGGGCTGTCAATACCCTGCAGATAGGAGAGGACAAAGGGAGGAAAGGTTTCAGCAGAAACCACTGCAGCCCGCAAACGCTGTCGAAGCCTCTTACCAATCACCGCTGTATTCTCCAGCACCGCTTGCTGCCTAGCCGAGGGCTCCAAGCCCCGCCCGGAACGGGGCACGCCCTCATGGCATGCATCGAAAGTGCAGATCTTCTCTTTTGTGGAAGATTATGTTATAATTTTATGTATAAGAAATACTTAAATACGTTTTTTGTAATATTTAAAAGCAGTAACTTGGTGAAAGAGATTTTTCCAGTAAAATATATTTTAAAAAAATCTGAACTGGAAAATGCCAATAAAGCGACACAGACTTCCCTCTACTGTGCCTTTCCAGGAGCACAAATCAATAAGCAGGTATCGCGGCGCCAAATGGGTGCCATGGTGCAGACTCGTAACTCTCCCCCAGTCCCGACTGTGGCCTCCCTTTGTGAGGATGCAGATATGGAGAGTGGGCGGCCCTCACCCGAGAGAGGTGGCTGGTTGTCCATCTTTACCCAAACCTCGCCAGAGACAGACACAGGCCAAGCCATCTATGAAGAGGAAGGGAACACCATGGACTTGGAAAACCACCCAAGAGCATGCATGGCCTGGAAGCCAAGGCCTCGGGGGAGCACGGGGCCCGTGACGTGCGGCTCCTTCTTCTCCTCTTTCCATGCCCCAGTCAGCATCCAGCCTTCACCCTTCATGAAGGTGCACAGCTGTCAAATCACGCACGTCACAATCCAAGCATGGCCATCGTCTCCAAAGGGCTCTTGCCAACGATGCTTGGCTGGCTTCTTTCTCTGACTGCGGGAGCTCAGGCAAATACAGACTTAACTGTGCACGAGTGTGTGTTGATGGTGTTGCTTGGTTAGGAGATGGCCTTGGGAGGGTTGCCACAGGCCCCTTCCTGAGCCCTGGTTAGTCTGTCTTGGTGGCCTTGTTACCCCAGCTCAAAGAGAAGAGGTGACAGTCCGCAGTCAGGGGCACTGCAGAGGGAAGCTGTAGGCTCTCCACTGTTCTCCCTTCGCACTCAGAGCAGTCCGACTGCCGCGCCCTGGCCCAAGCCGTGCGCTGTTTTCTGCCCCCTCTGGCCTTGCCACTCCAGCCACAAGGGCCATCTCTTTTTGTTCCAGACTACGCTGGCATCTTGCATCTGCTGTGGCTTCTCAGGTCTCAGTGAGCCCCCACCCACCCCCCCATCACCCCAGGGTGATGGTGTCCATCTACCCTGCTCCCTGCCATCCTTATCAGTCGCCTGTTTACATTTTTTGATGGCACTTACCGTGCTCTGACGTGCTCTTGCTCCTGAGTTTGTTTCCTTGTTTATTCCCTCTCTGTCACAGAAATGAACCCCAGAAGTCCAGGGGACGGGGACCGTGCGTTGCTCACAGCCATGCCTGGAGGGTGGTGGCTGCTGAAGAGGTGACTGGACACACTTCTGCCCAGGTGTGACATTGGGGCCTGAGGTATGAGGGGTCTTGCCAGTCAGGACACATAGGGAGCTTCTTGCCTCAGGGAGGGGCCAACAGCATCTTGTCTTTCTGAGATTGTGGCCAGATTCATCTCCAGACCTCCTGTCATCCTGAGTGCTGTCTGCCCTGCTGGCTGGGCGCCTGTACTCAGACCTCTAGGGGCATGCGCCCCCTTAGCCCTCACTGCCGCCCTCTCTTCAGATGCCCTGCGGAGAGGGCTCCCAGGGCACGATCCGGTGCCCACAGGCATGTGTCCGTTGCTTCATCACATGATGTCATTGCCCACTCTGCTCTAAGGTCTGCCCTGGGCCCCGGAGTTGCAAATATGAGTGAGGCTCCATCCTTGCCTCCCAGCAGTTCACGGTTTAGCAAAGGAGACAGGCGTGTAAACAGGTGAGAGAACACAGAGTGGTTAGGGAGTGATAAAGGCCGAGGGAGCTACAAGGAGAAGCTCACACTCAGCCTAGAGAAACAAGGAAGACTTCCTGGAGGAGGAGGCACCTGAGGTGAAATTAGAATTGAGAATGAAATGAGATGAAAAGAGGCCAGGTGTCCCTGCTCAGCAAGGATAGTGGAGTACGTGTCTGCGAGCGTCCTGCCTGGGTTGCACCCCTCGGGGGCTGATAGACTGCAGGAGCCTGCACCCAGGGTGGGTGCGGGAGACTGGTCCCAGTGCACCAGGCGTTAGCTCTCCGCCACAGTGCTCCGGCTCCCGTCTCTCTGCAGCGTCAGGAGCAGGTGGGGCACAGTCCCGTCCTCTAGCGTTTCCTGCTGGAGGCCCCCCCTGAGTCTTTCTCTTTGCTACTTCAGCAAAGCCCTTGTGAAAACTCTTTTCTTCTTTGCGGTCTCCTTTCCCAGGCAGTGGTTTCATCCTCAAAAGCTGAAACTGACCGTCTTTCTCCCATCCACACCAGCACTGACTCCGGCCTTGATTTTTACGGTGCCGGGGATGGCAGGAGTTGCTCGCTGAAATATTGCTCCCTGTCCTCAGCCCCGTCAACTCGCAGGTTGCCATATTTCGAGGGGAGCGAGAGGGGGGCAAGGGGCGTGCGTGTGTGGAGGCCAATATTCCCCTGTCTAATTTGTATTTTACATTTCTGTAAAATCATGCTTAGAGTATTTTGGTAATCTCTGCTGAGATTAAGTATAATGCTGTACATTTAATTGATATAAGTGGTTTCAATTCTCTTTAATATGACAAATCTCCAGTGTGAAATATTCTTAGTTAATGATCAACATAAAATAGAGTTCATTTTTAATGTGAGTACAAGATTTGAATTAATTTGTAGCTAGAGCAGGGTTATTAAATTTTGTGTGCATTCTGTGCACAGGCACATGTGTGGTCATACATGTGGCCCAGAGCACACACGTGTGTTCTGAGTGAGGACGGGAGGTGCAGGCCCCTTCCCGTCTGAGCAGAGAGGGTCTGCTCTTGTCTCTCCCTCTGTCTCAGAAGCAGCACCCCCAGCGCCTCCTGCAGAAGGACCTGCCCCCTGGGGTCTCTGTCTCCACAATTCCTGGGTCTTTGGTGCCCCGAGTTCCCTGGTCTGACCCAGAAACATGGCGGTTGTCCTCCCAAAGCTGGACAGACTCAGCACACGCTCTACTCAGGTCATCTGCTCCGCCCAACTTGGTTTCAGACATAGCATTTACTGGTCTGAAAATTAGCATATTGCCTTACATTATCAAAACCATATGACGGCTAACATCATCCAGAAGAGTTCAATGAAAGTTTCAAGTCGAAGCAGTTCCTTGCAAAGCCGTGTCCAGGGGGAAGAGTTGGGAACAGACCCCCCCCCCCCCCCCCCCCGAGGCCTGATCAAAGCCAAGAGGCTTGCGCCCCCCTGCCTCCCTGGATCCGGGCTCACGTGGGCAGGGGCATTGTCCCAAGGCACCTGAGCTAGCGAGCATTTGCAGAAAGCCAGGACTGTGGTCTTTGGCCCTGAGATCCAGGATGAGTGCACACACAAAAACCAACACTGCCTTCACGGCTCTGAGATAACGGAGACCAATTTTCTTACAACTGTTAAAAGAGAAAGGGGGAGATAAAAGCTTCAGGATAAGTGCCAAGTGGAATTTGAATATTGTATAAACCATGCGTGGGATGGAGGCAGCAACTTGCAGGAAACATCTGTTCCTACTGGACCCTCCACTCCTCTTGCAGCTGGAGCACAGAGCTCGGCTCCTTACACTTTTCCTTTGTGATGCGGCCCATTTCGGAGACAGCCTTCAACATGCCAGCCAACCATGCAGCTCTTAAATATTTCGTCTGTAGTCACCTCTGTAATGATGATGGGATTTGAATCCCAATAACAATGAGGCCTTCAGGCCCCTCCTGGAGTCCAGGCAGGGTTGAGGGAGGGAGGGGGCGCTCCGGCAAGTTCAATTTCTATTGGCTTAAGCGGCTGCGGAAAGAATCTTTAATCACATATACGATATTATTGGCAACACTGTGCAATGAAAGGGCTGAATGCTTCGTTTTTCTAGATTTCCTTTTATATCTCAAAATCGCTTTTCTTTCAAATTAGTGTACCCTATACATTTTCTTAAAAGAAATTACTTATGGCTCCCCTTTTTTTCTTTTGTTGGCTTACCATTCCTTTTGAAATTACCACCTCACGGGGACTGCAGACTTTCAAACACTTTGCATACGAAATGAAGGGCTTGAGTGTATTATGTTGCAATTTTTAAGAATGGCATAATTTTAATTAGAAATGTATAGATGAATAAAAATAATGCTGCTGCACGTTACTAATTAGGTATTTTATTACTCTTTGATTTAAAAAAGGAGTCTGCCTGCTCTAACAAGGCAGCACAATATGCTTGTTTGGGGGTTTCCCCTGGGCTCCCAGGGGAGGAAAGGGCCCTGCTGACCTCCTGCCCTGACAGAGGGACGGAGGGAAGCCGGGGTCATCTCCCTGGGAAAGCGTGGGGCTGAGAAGGAAATGCGTGTCCAACAGAGCACAGAGGCAGAGGCGCTGCTGAGCCCTGCGAAAATGGTCTCTCTTTGAAATTTGGTGTCAAGAGGCAGCAAAACACTGGCTACTGTTCTGAGCAGCTCACCCCTCCACTGAGCGACTAGCTGGGTGATGCTGTTGAGGGAGGCTTTTTTCCCCTTGAAATTTCTAGATAAATAAGTAGCTAGCTCTGTAGCATCTGCTGTGTTTCAAAAGGAGTCCATCTTTTGTACTGAAGGAGATACACATGTGATACGTAATTGTCGCCTCCGGGTGTCCTTCATCCCTCGGTTTGGCTCAGGCCAGGCTGCTGTCCCCAAGCTGGACCGTGAGCTCCCTGCAGGGTGGAGACCTGTGGCTTCGCTCCAGTTCCCTGAGCCTGCTGGCCACCCCCCACCCTGGGCTGGATCCAGTGTGCCGTGGGCATGGCTTGAGGCAGACTCCGTGTTTGCACTATGATGCTGCACAGTGAGGCTCCTCTCTGGGAGTGGGAGCAGATTCCGCCCTCTTCTCTACCCTGGCTGACTTGGTAGCCAGTGGGACCCATGGAGGGGACAGAGGCTGTGGTCAAGGACATCCGTGCTCATAGAACAGAGCTGCGCTTACTGGACCAAAGGACAGCAGAGCCTTTGTTCCAGACCCACCAGCTGTGTGTGATCTGAGCATAGCCAGGGTGGACTCTGCATAGATCGTTGCTTATCTGCCCAGCTCTGCTCCATCAATTGCCCTCCTCTATTTCACTGAGCTCAGAGCAGCAAATGCGGGTCTTCATGAAGGCATCTCACCGGGTTACACGGAAGGACACTGAGTCCCTGCCCTTAGCAGCTTCAGGCTACCAACCTTGGGCCAGCTTCGCTGAGTACCCAGATCTGTGGCCACCTGCACTGGAGGAATTATGGGGTTAATAGAGGAACTTTCAGTGTGTGGAACTTCTGCAGAGGGGTGCCTTCCAAGAGAAACAGAGCGGCTTCCCCCATTAGGAATGGTTTGTGGCCAGGAATCTTCGGGCTGTCACATCTAATTACGCAGCCTACTAATCAGCAGAGAACTCGGTAGCCTCCCCACTCAGGGAAGTCGGCATCTGTTCTAAATCCTGCCCTCAGAGCAGGAGCTGCGCCAAATGCTGCAAAGACTGCTTAGCTGGGTACAAAAGATGCTGTCAACAGGCCAAAAATGGAAAGGAGGCCTGCTTTGATTTGAATGAGCTATTTTTTTTTATGGGATAGAAAAAAGTAATTGAATTACACCCAATGAAAGTAAGCTGCCACATTCTTTGAGAAAAAAATATAGACAAGTTGTGTCTGGTTAGAAATAGAGATGTTCACTGCTGAGATTGCCAGCATACATGGCAAAATTCATGACCCCCGATCTGGCTTGGGCAACAGTTTTTAAAAGCTATTTCTTTGAGACTGTGCATGGCAGATGCAGTATATTTCTCAGGAAGCTAGCCTCCAATGCACCTGTTAACCTTTTTAATTAGTCTTCCTTTCAATTTTAGCTAAGCTGGAGGACAAGTGGCCCGAGGGTGACAGGGAGACACCTGTTCTGCTGGTGTGAGTCCTGCTCTGTCTCAGGACCGATGGATAAACCCCTTCACCGTCATTGCCTACACTTTGCCTAACTTTGGCTCAATATTTGGTCAACGGGCCTTTGACGATAAAAAGCAATATTGGTTGAGAGCCTTGACTTGGGTTAAGGGCCTGTGTGGGAGCTGGGGAGCACGTGGCAAAGAGTGAGGACACTTCCTTCCTGGAGGGTGCATGCTACTTGAGGAGATCAAATGTACCTGCATGGAAACGCTATTAACAACACAAAGATCAAAGGGATTTCAAAGCCTCGTAGCCAGAGCAGCCATGAGGCTCCTCCAATGAATGGAAGGGAGAATATGATCTACGAGAGTTTGGAGGATGGAGGAGTTGCTGTGCCGGGAAGGTTTGCAGAAATGGGACTTGAAGAGTTGGAGGGATGTGGCAAGAGGGAAGGAGGGAGGCATGCATCCGAAAGCCATTTGCTTTTCTCCCGCAGGACAGCTTGGGAAGGTGTTAGCAAAAAATACTCCAGGACGCAGTTTCCAATTTTTCAGCGGTAATCAAAATAAGACGCAGTACCAAGGGCTTTTGTTCCTGGGCTCAATCATGTGGCCAGCTCCTTCATTCCTATTTGCATAAATGAGACTGCCCATGGAGACGAATTCACATACCTCGATGATTTCCGTCTGGAAGAAGGGATTGGAGTGGACTGTTCTGGTTTCTTGATATGCACAGAAGGGTGAGGCCTGGACCCAGATGCACAGGAGGGGTCTCTGAGCTTCGTGTCCTGCAGACTCTCAGGCTGAGAGGAGCCCCTGGACCCAGTCCTAGGCATGGACCAGATGGGGGCGTTTGGGGGTGTCTAGCCTGTCTCTGCTCCGCCGTAGTCTGTGCTGACATGCTGGCTGTTCAGGATTGCATGGGCACCTAGAGTCTGTCTCTGCTGCTTCCACACTCCACGTGGGCCTTCAGGCCTTTTCCTGAGGCTGCTGCGAGGGAAGAGGCTACGGGCTGACGGCCCCCAGATTTGGGGAAATTGCCTTGCTTCTCTGTCTCTTTGTTTGTCTGTCTTGTTGTTTGGAGGTCCACGTCTTTCCACATCACCTCCCAGACACCCAACATAAACTGGACAAAGGTCTTAGGTGTCCATAGGTGGCCCGAAGAGAAGCTGCTTCTGCTTTTAGCCCTGCAGCTTTCCCAAAATAGGGACTACTCAGAACACAAAACACAAATTCTTACCAGATAAATGTTTCACACGTCAATTTCCGAATCATCTCCCCGGATTTTGTCCTGTGGTTTCATGTATTCTGTGTTTCTCCACATTTTTCATCTTGCCAATCTACCAGATAATCGAGTGATGGAGTCAGTGATTAACAAGCTGCTTTCCAGGATCCCAGCTGCCCAGACAGGTCTTTATTCCAGGGCTTTTCCCTGAGGCCTGCAGCCAGGATCTTCGGGGAGCGCACCACTCCCCTTGCAGCCCTTTGCAGTGCTGGCTCTGCAGTCTTTCCTTCCCAGGAATCGGCTTTGGGAGACGGGTGCGGGGACCTTGGTGATCACCATCACCACCTCCAGAAACTTACAACCCCATTGCTTTGCTTATAAAACAAAAGCAAAACCCTTTCTCAGTAATGGCTCTTCCTTCAGGCAATACCACCCCGATCCCCTGCTTGTCACTGTCTCTACTTTCTCCGTCATAGGAGACTTCAGTCGTTCTCGTCACCCCGATTCTTCCCAGGATCCATGGGAACTCGGCATCTGTGTGGATGCTCAGTTCCATGCGCAGGGCTTTCGATTCCTGGACACCCTAAATAACAGTGGCCCCTCTTCCGCGTGATCCTCAGCCACCCGTTCTTACAAATACCCACTCCTTACCCCCAGCTCCAACTAGGTCCCCCAACTTCCTAAGGGATTCGCCTCACGCCTCCCACCTGCATTGTGACCGGGCCTCAGGAGGGCCTCCAACCCACGACTCCTTCCTCTCTTTCTGTCACCCCCATTCTATCTCACCCCTCCCCCAGCTTCAAGTCCATTGCTCATCTTTTGGTTGCTTTCTTGTATTGCCTTCAGCTTCATTGGCCCCTTGGCTCATTTATCTGGAAAACCTTAAACCAGAAGAACCCAAATGTTCGTGTTCCTCTGTCTCATAAGCACCGCTGAGGCCCAGCAGGGAAACTCATGGTGGGTCAGAGAGGCAGCGTCACTCGTGCCGCACAGCAGCACGACCCTGCGTGGCCCGGCACCCGACACCCTGCGACGCTGACTGGTCAACTTTACCTGCTGCTGGATCACAAAAACCATTTTTGCTGAAGCGACTAATGGAGCCTCCGGATAAGTGACGGTGACACGGCAGCGCAGCCGTCTGTCGTCTCTCATGAAAGGGAGGGCTGCGCGACCTGCCGCACGGTGGTCTCAGTGCTCTCCAGTCCACCTCCACCGGGCCCTGACGGGGCTTGTTAGGGTTTCTTTAGGTCCAAGCAAAGTGTTTCAAATGACTTCAAACCCAGAGGAAGGCAGAAATGCAGTTACTTCTCTAACTGATCGGTCTTCCCTGAGCTCTGAGCAAGGAGCCGGGGCAGACGTTTCTGCCGCTCAGTGATCCCCATC
Source organism: Equus quagga (assembly GCF_021613505.1). NCBI lineage: Eukaryota > Metazoa > Chordata > Mammalia > Perissodactyla > Equidae > Equus > Equus quagga. The sequence continues at coordinate 105,598,658 of NC_060279.1, read as the reverse complement.
CTCTCCTGCCGGGTTCACGGGACAAGCGTACTTTTCTCCCCCCTTGAATTCAGGGGTGGCCTTGTGATCCGTGGGCTGAGCAACCGACTGTGGCCAGAGCGTCGTATTTCCAGTGTGACTCCTTCCAGATCCAGCCCTCCTGTGCTGTGCCGCTCGGGGAAACACACATCGAGATGGAGCCCCCATGGGCCAGGGTCCTTGGGGAAGACAGTGAACAGTCTCCTGCTAAAGTGCATGAACACGTCCGAAGAGCAAGAAATAGCTTTCTGTCGTTGTTGCCGTTACTGCAGCATAACGTAGCCTAACTCGACCGGGCCAGAGGCTCCAGGGGTCGGTCGACTCTCAGGGAGTGTCGTGGGGCCAGCTTCTGTCAGTCCTGTGCCCCTTTCTGTTTCCAAACACCTTCAGTGATCCCTGTCCCCCCTCCTGCCCTGTGCTCCTGCCTTCTCTAGCCTGAAGTGGCAGGCAATCTCTCCTAGGTCTTCCATCTTATGGTGGCCTTTGAAGAAGGAAGATGTGGCTCAGGTTCCAGAAAAGGGAGCAAAATTAGGACCTAGACTCCAACTGTCAATCATAGGGATGCCCAGCCCAGGAGACAGGGAGCTGCAGTGTGGCCCCCTGTCTGCCCTCCCTGGGGGCTGACACCGGGAGGCAGGGCGGGAGCGGGACATGGCCCTGGGAATGAGTGGCGTCCTCGCTGGAAGTGCAGTGCGCACACCTCCTCTCGGAGCACTCCCACCTAGAGTCCTTGAAAAGGGCTTCTGGGCCCCGCAGCCCCATCTCTTCCTTGCCACTCTTCTAAGGGAAGCTATTAGCCTAGGTAAACACTGCTTCTCTCCAGGGACTCAGTCTCCGTACTCCCTGACTCAGTTCCTTTGCAAGGTAAATAACTATAAATATTAAAACATGTCAATAGCTTTATTAATAAATGACTTCTGGCTATCGAAGAGACTCTGCATTGTGGGCTTTCGGTGGGCCTCCGGGACATACTTTCACGTATCTCACATGGCTTCACCACGTTGGCTCAAGGAGGCGTGGGGTCTGGCCTGCACGTCAGAAATTGCGGAATTTGGGTGCCCCAGTCTGTCGGCTATCCGGAGCAGTAAATAATGCTTTTTGTCTTTTCATTTGGAGCTCATATAACACATATAGCCCAATATTAATACCAGTCGAGACTTAAATGAGGGCTACAGTGGGTCAGTAGGGCCCACGCGCAACCTACTGCTGGAACTGAAACTTCCAGCTCCTAGCTTCTCTTCCCAATAAAGCTTAATAAATTCTCCTTACAAGAACATTTACGAAAATCCTGTGATGAAATGCATTTGTTTCTCGTTTGCAGTTAACTTGATATAACTCTCATGGTATTTTCACAAAACCTTACCCTCGTCTCTTTTCAGGATTTGTCTTATCAATTTTTCTCTGAGAAAACTCAGAATTGTAATTCTTAGAGCAACAATCTAGATACTGCATTCTGGAAAATCCAAATCGAATTTGGGCTTCTTCTATCTAGTTTGAACCTTACTCCAGAGTAAGGGCTCCAAGGAACAAGACAGTAGCGTCACCGTTCTGCAGAACGTGAGTCTGTGTTTTCCTCGTGGATTCCCCCAGGGCCACCTGGAGTCTCGCGGAACGAACACTGAGAGCCTGGCGGGTTTGACACGGACACACCGGCCTGATCCTGGCTCTCGGGCGGCTCTGTGGCCGCGTGGAGCAGAGCTTGGAAGCACGGAGATGCAGCCTGAACTGCACGTTGTCTGATGCCAGTAGTGATGCTGGGCGCACTCTCCGACAGCCTTGTTTCTCTGGGCCAGAGGGAACTCTGTGTCCAGCGTTTTCACTGAAGGTCCTGCAGCTGCATCTCCGTTCCCTTTCTTCTCTCCTGTCACCCTCTAGGTTCCCCTAACCTCCTCCCAGGAAACGACGCTGAGCAAGGGGACTTACCATGGCCGGAGGCTTCTGAGGAGCATTCAGGTCAACGGCGCTGCTCGTCATTGCCATCTCCAGAAGGATAAGTATGGTGCAGTGAGGGGCAGGTGTCTGGGGAGGTGACTGATCCCGTTTATGTTGGAAAGGTCCCTCTGATGCCTGGGTGGATAACCAGGCAGACGGTAGCAAGAGAAGAAGAAAAGAAATCAAACAGGAGATGAGGGCAGCAGCCCAGCTGAGAGACTGTGGTGGTGTGACCTTGCATGATAGTGGGCAACTTAGGGGGATGTTGTGGGGTGATCCCGGGCTCGCCTTGGAGACATAAAGGGCAGCACCTTCATGCAATAGTCTAGTGGGGGGTGAGGGGAAGGTGGGAATCAAGCATAGCCTGTAAGGTTTGAACTTCACCAACAGGATGGGTGGCAATGTCATTTGCTGAGATGGGGAAAGCAAGGAGTGGGATTGGGGGGAGAATTAGTGTCAAGTGGGTCAGAGAAGATTTGCGAAGCTGACAATGACACTGTTGGGAGAGAATCCAAATAGATAGTTATTGAAACACTTCTGGAGCTCAGAAGAAAGATCTGATCTGCAGGTCTAGAGACACTTTCAAATAGACGTGATTTAAGACCTTGAGCTGGCTGACGTCACCTCTGGAGAGAGTGACGAGAGGGAGAGGGGCTAAGGAGTAAGCCTGAAGGTGCCTAAAAGTTATTTATTTAAAATGACTTTTTAGTCTTTAATTACAGGAGGCGTGATTTGTTTTCAGTGTTTATCAACAGCAAGAAAATGCATGCCCCTTTGAGCACTCTTACACCCCTGTCCTGCCCCCAGTTTCTTCCTTTCACCCAGCGTTGTGTGCAGCCCTTTTCAGACCTTTTAAAATGCATTACGTACATTTGTGTGTACATACGGAGACACATCACACTCCCATAGCATCATTCTAGGCAATGCTGTCTTTATTTTCACTTACTGTATGTCTTAGAGATCTTCACATGGCAATACGCAGAGATTTAATTTGGTTTTTTAAACAGCTACTTGATGTTCCATAGAATTAATATGCCGTGGTTTACTTACCACTTGCCCTGTCTATGAGTGTATGGGTTGTTTCCAGTTGTGTGCTATTGCAGCCAACACCCAGAGATCTGGAGGTCATGAGGAGACGAAGGGCCGCCATTGCATCCCGAGAGAGAGGGAGGGACTGGAGAGGACGACAAGGAGGAATATCCAGAATCCTGGAGGCCAAGGGATAAGAGTATTTGGGAAAGAGAAAGGGACTAAATATTTGAACACTGCTAAGAGGCTAAAGTTTAAAACCTAGAAATATCCACTGTATTTGGAAACCTGGAGCTCATCAGTGGCTTGTCACAGCTGCTTCAGTGGAACAGTAAGCACAGAGAGGAGCTAAGACTGGGTTGAAGAGTGGCTAGGAGAGGAGGAAGTGGTGAGCAAGTGTGGCCATCTTTGTGTCTTTCTAGAAAGCTGCCTGTGAGAGCGAGCAGAAAAGTCAGAGCAAGTCCGCAGGAGGCAGTGGGCTGAGGGGAGAAGCTTTCTTCCTTCCCTTCTTTTCTCCTCCCTCCCTCCCTTCTTTTATTTCATTCTTTCTTTTTTTATTCCTTCTCTCAGTTGGGAGATGCCACTTTACGTGTGGCATTGGTCAAGTCACACTTCTCAGTGTCTATTTCTGAGTTTGAAATTGGAATCGTGACAGTGTTTGCTGGCACGTAGTGGGCACTCTATAAATAACGCTTGAATAAATTAAGGAACAAGGTCTATCTTCCAGGTTGAGTTGTTTCCCGTGAAAAAACATAAGATATTTTGGACTTTTGAGAGGCACTTTGTGTGGCTGGAAGTATGAGTGGAACTTGTCGTTATAAAAAGGGACCAGACTGAGGCTTCTGGCTCGGGGACATGCCCCAGGGAGGCTGAGGCCCCCTGTCAGAGAGGTGCCAGTCACTGCAAATGCAGGACAGCTGAGGAGCCGCAGAAATGGCCGTGGCTGCCAGTGGCTGGGTCTGACCAGCGTGCTCTGACTCCAGCTGCTCAAAACATAAATCGCCTTTAAACACCCAGGACCTGCCCACCTCCTGCTGCCATCTTTGGACCAATTCGTCAATCCCTGCTCATTTCAGGGTCCCTTTTTGAGCCTTGGTAATGCTTCTGAAGGGAGCAGGGGACACTTTTGCCATTCATCACAACTAAAGCAACATTCTGTCCATTTATTACAGTATACATTATGACTGTGCCACTAACTTAAAAAAACCTTTCATTTCTCTGAAGTTTTCCTTTATCTTTACCAAACAGATACCTAATATGACTGAGAATTTAATACCCTAAAGTTTAAGACCGGTTTGTAAACACAGTTCCCGGTGTCTGCTATTGATCTTTTGCTATTTTAATGCATTTTTACTGACCGACATGTCCTGTGGTAAAGAATATTGCCTAAATTAGTTATCTGATTGGTTCTTTTGATTAATGTTGGGCCTGTGCTTCATTACACATGACAACATGATCAGAATAATCACTATTGCTCTACAAGCCAGGCCTGGCATTTTTTATCCTTCATTTTTAAAGTTCATTTATAAAATTATTTAATGTATACGTCCTAAGTTGTAATTTATTTACATGACACTTTTTTCGATGGGAACTGTTGTACTGTGTCACAAATGGCTAAGAAAACAAGGTAAACTAGATGTACAGATCAATGTCTCTTGGCTCAAGGGGGAAAAAAACATAATCAAGATTCAAGAGCTGACCTTGTACCAAAGTCCAACTTGTCACAGAAGAAACACTGAGATACCCCACAAATCACCAGGCACAGCAGGACCTGTTCTCATGTAATCTCTGCTCTCAGTCGCCTCCTACCTGCCCGGGACTTTGAGCCCTTAGAGCTCTCAACTTCCTTCCTTCCGCCCACGGAGTGGTCCTGGCCTGTCAGCCAGCCTGCACCAATTGAGTGGGCTTCTTGTTCCTGCACTAACTCAGCAAGGATGTCTATCAGGGATGCAGGACGTTCAAAATCAGCATGGGACCTGATTTAGAAAATTGTGTGTGGTTAAGCAATGATATTGTATTAATTCTGGAGAAATGTAAAAATCCCGATTTAGTCTACTAGGTCATTGGTGATACCTGTCCTCCGGGTATGTGCTTTAATTATGGTCTGGATTGGTAAGAAATTAGCTGGGCAATCAGTTGTAAGTTGTGGGTAGATGTGGCACATTTGGGGCTGCTCAAAAAGATGGCTTTCCCTAAAATTTTTCTCTCCCCCGTGGCCTGCTGGCCCTCCAACAAAGACCAGGAAGAAAAGCTTCTGCCTTGCTCCTCTTTTCAGTTATATCATTTTGGGAATTTCTGGAGTTCATGTGAATCTGGTCTCCAGGGAGCTCATGCGGGGCCCCCAGGAGTCAGCCATGCACCTCAAAGTCAGACCCCACTGTAATCCTTCCTATAAGGCCTGTTGCCCCGAGACAGCTTGACCAACCGAGGCACGCCTCCCTCAGGAAAATATTACTTGGTCAAAATGAGACAAGCCTAGTGTCATGCTAGATTGCATTTTTATTCAAAGCCAAACATGGTCGTCTTCCTCTCCTGGTCCTGCCTGCGACTGCCTCCCTTGAATTGCCGCCATTCCCTCTGTAAGAAGCCTCATCATCCCTCTCAGGTTCCTTCTGCTCCTGTGGCTCCCTCCAGCATTGGGCTAATTGAGGGTACAAGGGCACCTGTGCTGTGTGGCTTCATGTCAATGAATGATGCACAGTAAGAACTTCTAAGCCAGTGTCTAACACCGAACAAAATGTGTGAATGGTGTCAGAGACCGAATAAAATAGAGCCTCTCCTTTCATCCTTCAGAATCCTTTGCCATCTGTGTACATGATGTCGACAGACTTCAGCATTCGCCAGTGGACAAGTCGGCCACTTGCCAGGCCATTGTTTAACCGGAGCACAGAGTGGGTGGCACTGGGTGACAGGGTACGAAGGAGGCTGTGTGTTGGGAACTCTCGCGGGCTGGAGAGCACGTTCCTTCCCAAACACAGCTCTCCACTGGAGACCCCTCTCCCTCTCAGCTCCCAGGGCCTATGAAGTCAACCCCTTTCCACCCGCATTTGGGGAACGCCTTTCTTATTAGGTGGGGTTTCAGCTCTGGGTTCTCTGCTTTCTATGATCCTCGGCAAGTCCCGGCACCTAGGGCACACTACCAAGTTACAATAAAAAAATAGGCTCAAAGCAGCCCACAATATATAAAAAGTTAAAAAGTGCAGGCTTCTATACTCTTCTTGAATTTCCAAGTAAGTGGAAGAATAAAACATGGATTCCCAAGCAAAAACACTTAAAGTGAAGTAGATTTATACGGTTCTTTTTTCCCCTGGACTTAATTAATGTTGTAAATAATGCCTCCTATCTTCTGCATAATGATTTGCTCTGTTATGCTATTAAAAAGTTCCGTTACGTCAGTTCACACAGACAGTCATTTGCACAGCTTAGGCGTTAAATAGAACTTTGGTTAAAAGCCTAGCACAGGAAATGAGCGAGTGTGTGCGTGAGGGTGTGCGCATGTGTGCGCCTGCTGCCTTGTGAGGCTTTCTGGGGTATAAGATAAGCGAGCAAGTGAGATTATGTTGAATATGCAAGTTATATGTTAATATGATTAAATGACTACTGGATCGCCCAACATAATCAATTGAAATATTCACCAACTTTGTGTTGAAATTGGAAGAAATTATTACCTTGAGGCTGCCAAACACATTTTGCAGCTTTGCATTTGCAATAATGCGTGTCTCACTTAGCATTTAAAAACATATTTTTGACTTTAATAAAGCAAGATGAGTCTATTAAAGTGACACTCACTACAATGGAAGAAAGATCCAACAAGTACAGGCAACCACCCAGAGGAAAGGCACCTGGGCCGTGGAGCTGCCTGCTTGTGCCCTCCCGCCTGCCTTCCCTCCCTCCCTCCCTCCCTCCCTCCCTCCTTTCCTCCCTCTCTCCATCCCTTCCTCCTCTTCACCCTCCGTCCCCTGTCCCCTCCTCCTTCCCTCCTTCTCTTCCTTCCTTTCCCTCCCCTTCCCTCCCTCTCTCTCTTCCTTCCTTTAGCCACACTGCACGCTGTCTGAGGGGAAGGTGAGGCTGAGTTTTCCAAGGAAAAGCATCCTATTCCAAGCCATTCCATTCATATTAATTTATCATTGAATTATTTGCCTTCACTCTCAAAATCCTACAAAATGATTTAGCCTCTTGATGTGATTTACTTGTATTTTAAAACTCCGTGCAACCCCATCCAGATCACAGGGACGTAAATGTGTCTTCTCTTTCACTGAACAAGCACAGCTAAAACAAATCAAATCAAAGATGCATATTCCTTCACCGTGGCTTTGCAAAACCTAAGTGATGGGAGGAAGGCAGCCATCGGTCGGGTCTGGTCTGTTATTGACAAGAGCAGATGTAGAAATTAGAAAACAAATCCCCTTTTCAATGAAACGAAGTCAGAGGCCCCACCTCACTCAGAGGAAATACTAATTGGAACTACCTTGCTAATGCCAGCGACTCACAGGAAGGAAACATTAAGTTATTATTTTTAATAATGTTTACAAGTATATCCAGCCATTTCCAGGCGGTGAAAGATGTCAGCCTTGGCCAAACGTGGCAGATCTACTTTTCACCAAAGATGCTCCTCGTCTCCCCCCTGATAGCAATCATTAATTTTATTTTTTAACTCGGTCTTCAAATGAAGACAGATGAGCTGGAGAGTTTTAAATGCAGGCTGCTTATGTTCAGAAAAATGGCTGTGAGAGAGCAGATCGCGGCATCTGAGGCGAGGCCAGTTACTGTTTGGGAGGAAAATAAAAACAAGTGTAAGGTGAACAGCAAAGCAGGTCTCAGAAGAGCTGTTGGTGAGCGCGTGGGAGAAGCCTGGGGCCTGCTCTTTGGGCCTGGGTCGTTTCCTAATTGCTCTGGAGACATAGAGATGTGATTATTGTTAATTGCTCTTGATAATTCTAACGCTACATTTTAATATTTATTTCTTATTAACAACCTTCTTAAGTGCCAGAGATCAAAATGCCTCTTAGGTATCACATCATCGGCAGCATTGTGTCATGTCTTTAAAAAACTTTTTTCTCATCCATGGAATTTCATCTAAGCCATATTTTTTGTTGAATGTCCATTAGCCTTACTTGATTGTGATCATTTTATTTTTAAGTCAAAGATTTTGATTTGACCTCACTGCAGGCTGCTCCAGTTCAAGACATTTCCATGTTAGAGGTTGTGAAGGGAACTCTTACTTGCATGCAGCAAATCATTTCACTTAGAGACAATCTGATTAATACACTTGTGGTTTCATGGGGTGACTGGCTTTGGGTGAATGCAAGGAAGAAAGGAAAGAAGAAGACAGGATAAGTACAACGGAAGCGTTTCTAGGATGGTAGAGTATGGATCTCTGAAAATCTGTTCCTCCACGGAAGCAGCAAGAGCACTGGCAAAAACCATTGAGGTCATTGTTTGCAGAAATCTGGAAATTAACCAAAGGCTGCCAACAACCTGAAGAGCATTTATTCAAGAAAAACAGCTCAGTCTTGGTAAGAATAACAAGCATGGAGGCGTTTGAACTAGCCTTATTCCACCCCCTCTGCCCAGCGCAGTGGCCATCTCAGAGCCACAGTAGACATGAAAACAGCACTGTAGCGGCCATCAAAGGGGGGAGTGTGGATTTGAGCATCCCCTAGAAGCCCCCATACCTGAGAATTGTCAGTATTTACCTACTTGGCAGAACCCCAGAAAAGCCTCATTCACGGTGCTTATCTTTATCTGACTCAAAAATCCTTTAGTGGGAAGAGTCCTATCTGCAGGGCACTTGTTGAAAACAAGCAGCAGAAATCATTTAACATTATAACGGTTTGAGCCAGTGATACCAGGGAGGGCAAAAAACTTAGAAGACAAATCTGGGAATGAGATGACCATGGGAGGTTTTGAAAAGCTCCAACATATTCCTGGGGATCTAGAAGCCCATGTGCATGTGCAGGACTGGGCACATTCCCAGGGCTGTAGGATGGCCAGGAAAGACCTGAGAAAGCCCTAACCTCTCAACGCTGGCTGTCCCTGAGGCTCTGCACAATGAGGAAGTGAAGGCTAAGGCAGAGCTGTGAGCCGCCAGAGCACTGAAAGAGTGCCCCAGCAGCACAGACTGTCTTGGCAGAGGGTGCCAGGAGCAACACACAATGCCCACTTTTGTCACTCCTATTCAACACTAGAGATTCTAGCAGGTTAGGTAAGAAAATAAATAGAAGGCGTCCAGATTAGAATGGAGAAGTCAAACTACCTCTTTTCACAGATAAGACCTTGTATATAGGAAATCTCAAGGAATCCACTGAAAAACTGTTAAAACTAATAAACACATTCAGCGGGGCTGTTGGATACATGATCAATTGTATTTTTAGTACTAGCAATGAACAACCAAAAAATAAAAGCAATTTTATTTACAGTAGAAACAAAAAGAATGTAATACTTAGGAATAAATTTAACAAATAATTGAGAGACTTGTATACTGAAAACTATAAAACATCATTAAAAGAAATCAAAGTAGATCTAAATAAATGGAAAGACATCCCATGCTCATGGATAGGATGACAATTGGATTAAGCAACAATTCTCAAATTGATCTACAGATTTAATGCATCTTCTATCAAAACCCAAGCTGCCTTCTGGCAGAAACTGACAAGCTGATCCTAAAATTCGCTTGGAAATGCAAGGGACCCAGAACAGCTAAAACATTCTTGAAAAGGAATAACCAAGTTGAAGATATCATAGTTCTCAATTTCATAACTTACAACAAAACTACGAATGGATGAACCTTGAAAACATTGTGCTAAATGGAAGAAACCAGTCACAAAAGACTGTATGTCGTATGACTCCATTTATATGTAATATCCAGAATAGGCAAATCCGAAAAGACGGAAAGTAGATTAATGCTTGTCAGGGGCTGGGGCTAGAGAAGTGGAGAGTGACTGCTAATGGGTACAGAGGTTCTTTTTGAATTGATGAAAACGTTCTAAACTGAGATATTGGTGATAGTTGCATAATTCTGTGAATATACTAAAATCTACTTGATCGTACACTTTAAAAAGATGAATTTTATGGTATATGACTTACACTTCAATAAAACTGTTATTAGCTATTAAATCTGTTACTTAATAAGTATGATAATGAAGAGGGAAAAATACTGTCTCCCAACTGATTTGCTTTTCATATCATCATCAGCCTCAGAGAGAGTAAAAAAAAACCAGAAATGATATTTTTGGTGTATCCATGAAGTTCAAGAAACCAAGCACTGCATGCTGTCATCATTGTCCTTGTCATGGTGTGGGGCACATTCTGCCTTCCTAGTGACTGGAGAAGCTTGTAAAAGGCAGGTCTGCCTTGCTCATCTATCTCCTTCCACAACACTCCACTCTCTACACCTGCCACAAGGCCTTGAAAATATGAGGTGAATAACAGGTGAATACAGTGACTATCCAGGAAATGAATGCAAATCCTGAAAAAAGAATTGTGAAGTAGCGATGCTGCTGATGATACTGATGATGATTAAAATTAGTAGTATTATTTCTGGAGAGGCTAGCAGAACTAGCTTTGAAAGAACTCCCAAAAGGTGAATTCTAGAAATCATTTCTGCAGTGGATAAATTGCTGAAATCAGCATTGAGCTTCCCAGGGTACTACTGTGAAATTCAGCTCTTGTATGGAGTCTATGTTGTTTTTTTCAGTGCTTATTAATACTTTTCCAGCTGGTGTCTAAGAGTTGGCAAAGAAGATGAGCACAAAAATCAACTTTAAAACCATTCTCAAATTTTCTTTCTCTTTGAGATTTACTTGTCTTTTCTTTCCCTTAACAATGGTCTTCACACTCTGGAGGAGAGAGCTCAGTAAGGATCGTGGTCAGTCTTTCTGTGCTTCTGGGTTGTGTCTGTCCACGGCTGCCAGCAAGTCCCCCTTCAACTGGTCGGATTTCTAACTTCCCATCTCGGTCTTTTCTGTCCTCTCATGTTTTGGTGTTGTGAAAGGAAAGGCGCTGAGTCCACTTTGTCACTCCCATTAGGGCCCTTATTGCCACACGGTGTCTCAAAGCTCCTCCTCATTTCCTCTCTTTACCTGCTTTCTCTTCCCCTGATTGTCTTTTAGTATAGATGAGAAAGGCAGCGGGTGCAGGAGACCAGCACCTTTTTCTGCTTTTCTTTCTTTCTTTCTTTTTTCTGTTGAGAAAGATTGGCCTTGAGCTAACATCTGTTGCCAATCTTCCTTTTTTATTTTTCTCCCCGAAGCCCCAGAGCATAGTTCTATATGTTAGTTGTAAGTCATTCTAGTTCTTCTATGTGGGATGCCACCACAGCATGGCCTGATGAGCGGTGCTAGGTCGATGTCCAGGATCTGAACCAGTGAAACCCTGGCAGCAGATGTGGAATGTGAGAACTTAACCACTAGGCCATGGGGCCGGCCGCCTACCAGCACCCTTTTCTGAATGAAGGAAACAAACTTATCAAGTGTGTAGAGAAGAATTTAAAACATGAAAGCAGGCATATGGGGGGTTGTCTGGGAAGCAACGTAATGACCTAAACTGGGGAGAAGGTAAACATTGTCCCCAGTAATGTTGCCAAGGAGGTAACTTCATCACGTTCTGTGCTGCGTCTCTAGGAAATTCCTTACATTTTGCAGGGATAGAAATGATTGAAGCAGAACAGCAAAAATTGGTGTAAGAAAAGACTACAGAGGTTAAACAGGTTGAGCTGCCTGGCAGCGCCAAAAGCAGGTGAGAACTATGGCCCTGGAGGGCAGCAAATTTAGTCTTTGAGCAGGTTTACTGTTTTATCAGGTTTTTGTTTAAGGAAGGTTTCGTTGTATATAACATGGAGATAAATTTTTGCGTAGCAGATTTATTCAACAGGTTTATTCTTTTACCAGGTCTCGTAGTATTTCACCACTTGGTATGTGGGGTCTTATTCATCAAAAGAGTTTATGACTTAATCAGTTATGAATTTTAAAGAAGTTCTACTAATAATGCAGGATGCGTTAAGATTTATAGGCAGCGCATCTATTCCATTAGGAGTTTTATTTTTGAGTTAAAACGTACCGGAGATGTAACACAAGCAAATGGTATGGTTTATCTGTGATGAGCAGATACGGTCTCTGCTGGGCCCCCTGCTCTGAGCCATGGGGTTTATGCTTCATCTGACTGTGGCTTGAGATAATCTAAGGATTTCCATGAGTCAGGCTGTCAGTGAGTCTGAAGCTTCGTTTAAAGTGTCTGTGGTCCCTTTCCCACAGTACAGCAGGGCTCACCCCACGCTAGTGGAGGCACAGGGCTGGACTAGCCCCCCCAGTCACTCTGTTCCGTGATTGTCGTAAATCACCATTTCTTAGAGGAGACCACCATGACTGACATTATTTTACCAATAATTTGCCCTAGTAGTCATCCCCCGTGGCGAACTGGAGCTCAGGTGAGACCCTTACCTGGGCCAAGAGCCATCTTTTGCAAGAGAGCTGCCACTTGCTTAGGGTCGACCACAGGTGGTTCAGCACAGCAAAGGGTTAAGCCCTCGTGTGTAATCCCAGCAGACTGACAGCTTCTGCTGTCCTGACCTGCCTGGGTATCCTTCAGGATTTATTTGTGGCGTTTGCCGTGATCATCATCCTATCCTGGGTCATCACGGAGAATGTTCTCTGGTGTCACCAAACATTCGCCTAGTTTCAGTATTACCTCACGGAAGGCTTCCCCGCCATGGTCTCCACTGAGAGGATCCGTGAGTGCCATCCCAGCAGAGCTCCGACTGGCCCAATCATCAGGATGGAAATTCCTGGCAACTGGACAAAGTTCTAGCAGAAGTGATGCCAGTCAATGATTCCAAAATGGAATAACTATATCCTTTCTACTTCTGGGGGAAGTCAACTCTGCAGGAGGAGACACTGCTTTCAGGAGGCAAAGTTAATAGTTGGTTTTCTGATCCCGTTTCAGCATAAAATCACCCATTCCTTGAGAGCAAGAAAAGACTCGTGGTCAATGATCGGTCAAGACTTGTTGTACTGGCTCAACATAAAGTCAATGTCTCATGTCCACCATATACGTCTTTAACTGCTGACTCCAGGACCACCTCCTCCTTTTGCAACCTCTGACCTCTTCATATCTCCGATCGATTTGCATTCACATTTCATAAGAGGAGAACTTGCTGGGGTAAGTTTCCACTGATTTCCTCAGAGTGGGTGTTGTTTCCCTGAGCTCTGCCCACCTGTGGCCGGTGCTCATGGCTCTGCATGGCTCTGCAACCTTCCTTCGTCCTTGAGCCCTGCAGTGAGGGCTGTGGCTGGCTGTGTTTGCAACTGAACCAAGGAGCAAGGCAAGCAGAGTGAGATACTGTTGGGATCTGTTTCCTCATAAGCCAGCTCAGTCTGGCGGTCCTCTCACGATTTCCCCGTAGTTACTCTTGCTCTGTTCTGGCCGTTTTCCACACTGAAGCCTACAAACTTTTTAAATATGAAGATCGTGGGGCTGGCCCCATGGCCGAGTGGTTAAGTTGGTGCACTCCGCTTGGGCAGCCCAGGGTTTTGCTGGTTTGGATCCTGGGCGCGGACATGGCACCGCTCATCAGGCCATGTTGAGGCGGCGTCCCACATGCCACAACTGGAAGGACCTACAACTAGTATATACAAGTATGTACTGGGGGGCTTTGGGGAGAAGAAGAAGAAAAAAAAAGATTGGCAACAGATGTTAGCTTAGGTACCAACGTTTAAAAAACAAAAATGAAGTTCTTATCATGTCACTCCCCCGGTTAAGCCTGTTAAGGGTTTCCCAATTCCCTTAGGACAAAGCTCAACACCTTTAACTGGGCCACTTTGGCTCTTCGTGACCCTGGCCCAGCCTCGCCCTCCAGCTTCGTTTCAAGCCCGTGCCCCTCCACTCTCCCTTTTTCAGGATCTCTATCTTCTTTCCTCCCCGAATGTGTTGAGCTCCGTCCCAACTCTGAGCCTCTGACCCTGCAATCGCCTTCTCTCTCCCTCTGATACCCTCTCCCAACTCCTCACCTGGGTCCCTCCCCAGGTCGTGTCCTCAGGGAAGTTCTTCTCGTCTCCCAGACTGGGAGCCAGTGACCACAGGTGATGAACCTCTGCTTTTTCTTCAAAGTGCTTGTCAGAACTTTAGTTAGATGATAAGCAAATACTCAGACAAAAGATACATGTTTACTTAATGTGGATGCAAGGTCCGTGGTGGCTGGACCATGTCTCATTCACACCAGGGTCTCCAGTTCAACGGTGTCTGGCAAACATTTCTTGAGTGAATGAATGAATGAACATTTCTTGTCTTCTCTATAAGTTGTAAGATCCGTTTGTGTTGGGATCGGGTCTTAACATTCTCATCCTTGCCCCTGGTATCTTGCCCTGGGCAGTTTGGCTGACTGACTGGTCAGATCCAGAACATTTGATCTCATTAGCACTACCCCCACTGACTCCCCCACCAGTGCTGACGGGATTAGCACTACCCCCACCAGCTCCCCAACCAGTGCTGATGGGATTAGCGCTACCCCCCATCAGTGGAGTTATTAAGGAATACGATTTCTCAATTTTGTGTAATAAAACATTTCAACATTAGGAAATCTGCATAACTCAGTGAACCAATGTTTTCTAAATGATCGACCCATGATGTTAGAATATCGTGCCTCGGTAAAGATCCAGTCAAAGAGCAAGATAGACCAATAGATTTTAACAGCTCAGAATATGGAAAGATCTCTGTTATGGCTCCACATGTACCTAATCTCTAAAAAACTACCACTTGTTGAGGTTTAGTGTAGTATCAAAGAATATCCACAGTTACCTCAAGAGGTTATTAAAATCCTCCTCCGTTTTGCAATTACATATCTCTGCACAGCCAGATTTATTCTTATACTTCAGCCAGACAACGTACCACAACAGATTGAATGCAAAAGCAGATAGGCGACCACAGCTGTCTTCTATTAAGCCAGGCATTAAAAAATACCCAAAATTTAAAAGAATACCACTCTTCTTGCGTTTTTTTTTAATTTTGGAAAATATACTTATTTTTCGTAACTATATGCTGTGTTCATTAGTATACGATGGGTTTATTGTTTTCTAAATGAAATTAAATTTCTTGGTTTCAATTTCTAAGAGGGTAAATCTTGATAGACATAATCTGTGTAGACAAAAGCTGGAGAACCTCTGGTCAGGGCTGGTCATTGTGCTTCCGTTTTGCTTACTGGGATTGCTTTAGCCACAAGCCTGTAATGAGATGGGAAGGGAATGGTGCTAGGAGGAAAGGTCACGTGACTTTGAAAGTGTACGAAAAGAAGGGACCGTCTGTTTTCCTCCGCTGGCCGCTGTTGGGTCTTCATGTGGCAGCTAGAATTATGGCGGCTTCTGGTGGGACCACGGCTGATGCATCGAAGAGAGTGAAGAGAAAGAGTGGAAATAACTTGGGTCCTGGTTGGCGTTGTTGAACACAGGATGAACCAGCCTGGAGCAGTCTTGTCCGGAGGCTTGTAGTATTTGAGAAAATAGTGTTCCCTGTTGCTTAAGCCATCTGAGAGGGGTTTCCCGTACTTTCTAAGGGAATTTCCCGCCTACTTTAAGCATATAAAGTAACTCACAACCAGGAGGAAGAGTCTTTTGTTCCTTTTGACTTTCTTCCGTGCAGAACTCGACTTCGCATCAGCCTCAAACATCATTAGTACTATATGCCCAATCTTTGGGTTTTATATATTGTGGTTCGTGTGTGGGTATATGATTTCTCCTCCACATAGCCTCTCTTACCATTCAAACCAGCAGAAAAATAAATAGCCATATAAAAGAGGTGAATGATATAGACAACAAAAAAACTGCCGGGATCTGCGCTGTGCTTCCCCCAAAGAGTCATTTCAGTCTGTTAGGCACATAATGCATGTTTTTAAAAAGGACCCATTGTAAATACATATTTGTTTAGATGGACTGCAGCACAGCAGAGAATCTCCTGGGGAGAGAGGATGTATTTTACAACCTGCCAAAAAATATCCTGTGAAAGGTAAAATAAGGACAAGTAGAAGGCGTAGAACCCTTCTCCCCTCGTGGCTGAACGGCAGCGCAGGGCCCCGGCAGCGCAGCCAGGGCTGGCCTGACATTCAGACGCCTTGACCTCGGAGGCAGTTCTGGCAGCCACTTGTCTCACTGAAGTCTGGGAACCACTGATGCTAATCGCGGCATCCGAGGAGACGATGGAGCAAGCCTTCCAGCAGGGCCCCAGGCAGTGGTCCTCAGCCGCATGAGGCAGCTGATCCCTCGGGTGACGCTGGCATTTCTTTTCCTGGCTGGGGGTCATGAACGGAATAAAGTACCCCACCATCTGTGATTGGCTCCAATTCCCGCCATCAAACACAGAGTAGCTCAGGACCTGCCTTTTGGGTCTGAATGAAATGTTCTTGTGCCAGATGGGTGCCTGATATCACAGATTTAAATAATAGCTATCGCCAGGACCCCTACAGCCGGATACAAGGAAATGCCAGGGGAATCTGGTGCGGCTGGACAATTAGTACCACTCGGGAGGAATTTTGGGAGAGAGAGAGCAGGGTGCCTGGTACTAAATTTCAGCCCCTGACAAGTGTGGGCATCCTCTTCTACCTTCATTTTGTGGATGCACTGGGCTCCCTTTCTCTGCCTTTTGCCAGACTACATCAGTCTTTGGGCACAAATAGGGTGCCCCCCACCCAGAGCAATTCCTCACTGATGATGTGCACTTCCTATGGCATCCCATTAGGAGGAACGAGATGTCAGGGTGTTCCATTAATTAGTGATGCTAAGATTGTTCACCTGCTTAAGGCAAGACTGCTAGGCCCCTCCGTCGTGGACACGCCTTGTGCTTTTTGTGTTTGGTAAATAATCTGTGGGCTGACACTTGGCAATGCATGTAAATATCCTGTTCTCCACAATTTTTCAACCAGTGATCTTAGAACAATCCATGACTGAGTCGATTATTACATTTGTGTTTGCAAAATGGCATTTTCCTAATTCAGTCATCACTCCTACAATTATTAGCTGGTGTGGATGTGTAGGAATCTATCACCATAGACTCCTGGATTCCTTTCTAGTCCGTACGCTATAATCCGTTACTGTCATTATTCTTTTTGATACTCAAAGTGTCTCAAATCTGGCCAGTAGGAACCCCTTCAGCTTCAAGCACGTCCTTGCCTTCTGTCACAAGCTGTTTTGAGGTCAGCTTGCCCGCTTCTGTCCCTGACCTGGAATCAGCCATGTCTCCCAGGACCTCTGGTTCCTTGTAGTGGAGAATGGCATCTGGAAACCAAGATCTGGGTTCTGGGTGCTCATTGCTACTGGATGGTCACTGCTTCTAGGCCATTTCAGCAGAAAGAGCTGGAAAATGCAGTGTTTCTTTTTTCATTTTTTTCTTTTCTTTCTTTAAGAAAATCGAGTTCATACCAATCCCTCCGAATCAATTCCAATGCCACAGACATTTTCCTCACTTTCCCCTAGTCCACATTTCTATCTCCTTTGTCTCTCACTGAAAATTCTAGTTCCCAGAAATATTAATGTATTTATATTTACTTTTTTGCTCTGAGTTACTGTATACACAGAATAATTTCAGAATTACTAATTATTGATCCACAACTAACACCAATTTGCTAACTAAAGCTCAAGATATCTTTGCAGTAGCTTTGTGCTCTCTATCGTCTTCCCAATGCAATGTGTGTAACCTGAGTCCAATCACGAGAAACTGTTAGAAAAATCCAGATTTGGTGCTGCCTCACAGGATAACTGGCTTGGATTCTTCAAAAGAGTCAATGCTGTGGAAGTTAGAAGAAAAATGTGGAGGAGTCGTTATAAGTTACAGGAGACAAAAGAGATATGGTGACCAAAAGCAAATGTAAGATCCTTGATCGGATCCTAAAAAAAAAAACAAAACACACAAGGTGTATTTTTAGGACAAATGGGTAAATGTAAATATGGACTGTATATTATATAATATTACTGTGTCTGTATGAAATGTCTTGGGTGCGGTAGTGGTACTGTGGGTACATGCTGCATCTATGGAGCAAGGCTGCATTTGGTGGACACTTCAGAGTCATCAGCAATCTGTATTGCTTTCCTTATCTTCCTTTGTAAAGGTACGGAGATGAGAATAAAGAAATACAATTTCACGTTTCTTTATAGCTCATAGGGATGGACTTTTGATGTTTATCTTCAGCTGTGTCTAATCCACTCTTTAACCCAGCCACTAATTTCCTTGACGATGTTTTTAACTTCCAAATGCTCTATCAATTTGGTTCTTTTTAAAAGTCCGTGTGTTTCGTTTTAAAGTGTTTCATTTCATCTCCCCTCACTCTCCCTAAGGAGTTTAATTCTTTTGAAAAATATATCTTGTGTTAAAAGTCGTTTAAACAGACATCTTATATAACGCCTTTAAAATTGACGTTCTATGTCTCAAATGTGGGGTTCTAGTCCACTTGTTCATTGTTTCCGCCGACTTTTGCCCCTCATCTCTGGCTCTCCCATCTGCTCGGTAGTGGCTGTCGTTAGCCCCTTACCAGGCGGCCTTGCTCGACAGGGGAAAGGCCCGGGGGACTGGGTCACTGGCTCGTCCTCTCACAGAGGTTCAATGTTCTCTGCTTCTTCTGGTGCCCTGGGATGATCACCATCCCAAATTAAATTTCATATTAACTTTTAGGGGCTTAAAGTTTCCTGGATCTTCTAGAGGCTGAAGTTTAAACTCTCAACAGTTTTAGGCTGGGGATTTGAATTCTCCAGCAAGCTTTTGGACCAAGATCATGGAGTGAGCATCTGTCTCCCCTCTCCAGGATGGTCTGTGAATTGTTTTCGCAGCCCCCCCTTTAAGTGAGCATGCAGCTTTCCGAGGGTCCTATCTTGAGGTAAGCTTCATGTTCCAACTCCTCTGCACACTGGGCTAAAGCCTCATTTTCAGTCTCCACGCAGCTTTTAAAACCTCAGTCCTGGGTGCCCCAAGGGGTACTGTTACAGATTGAATGACGTCCCCCCAAAAAGATATGTTGAAGTCCAAACCCCAGTACCTCAAAATGTGACTTTATTTGACAATAGGGTCTTTACATAGGAGATCAACTACATGAGCTCATCAGGGTGGGCCTCAATCCGATATGACTGGAGTTTTTATCAACAGGGGAAATTTAGACACAGGGATAGACACGCACAGAGGGAAGGCAGTATAAAGACACACGGGGAGAACGCAGTGGGAAGAGTATGTTGAGTCGTTGCTTTGTGCTTGAAAGTGGCCTGGAAGTGACCATGAACACCAGGCTGGCAGAGGCCACGTGAATAACATAAGTGCATAAGGATGGCTGGTGTGAAATATACCAATTGTTTTGAAACCTTCAGACTTCATGGCATAGCTTTTATTTTTCTGCTTTGACAGCAACCTGGAAAGATGCATCTACAAGCCAAGGAACACTAGAGGCTACCAAAAGCTAGGAGAAGGGTATGGATCTGTTCTTCGTCAGCACCTTCAGAGGGCTCATGGGCCGGCTGACACCTTGGTTCTATCCTTCTGGCCTCCAGAACTGTGACACAATGCGTTTCTGTTGATTTAAGCCCCACAGTTTGCGGCAGTTTGTTATGGCAGCCCTAGGGAACTAATGCAAATGTCCCCCGTTGTCCCTGCACATCCCAAGGTCAGCCACAGCATCAGTGCAACGCTCACCACTCTGTCAGTCCCCTCTGCACTGCTGACCCCTGGGGATTTCCTTCTTCAAGTTCAGCTTTGCATTTCTAATACTTTTGGGTTATTATATCTTATCCAGTGTTGCTCTGCGTGTGTAGTGGGAGAGATCTCATGTTATCTCATGTTCTCCATCTGCCCTCCATTGTTGACCTTTCGGGCTGGGAACCCAAGGGAAAATGAGCCAGACATTTCACGAATAAAGAGGCCGTCCCTAAGTGAGTGCCTCCCAGGAGGGCCATCCTGAGCCTCGCCCAAGAGGAGGGCCTAGAGTATGCTGCATTGTGCTTGGAAGTGGCCGGAAGTGACCATGAATGTCAGGCTGACAGAGGCCAGGTGAATAACATAAATGAATAAAGATGGCTGGGTGTAAAATATACCAATTGCGGTGAAACCTTCACATTTCATGGCGTTGGTTTTATTTTTCTGCTTTGATAGCAACCTGTGTATCACTTTCTTCACAATTCTACTCCAAGTCAAACTGTCACTCAAACTTAACACAGAGTGGCAACTGCCTTCCAGGCCTGGAGAGGCAGGTGGTGATGAACCAGGGCGTGTGAGTCTAAAGGGCAGCTGGCACTCGGTGCCGGCTGATTTCTGTGAAATATTGTCAGAGCTCTACATCTTTCAAAATAAAAAAGGAATTCAGATCTTTACTTGAAATCTCCAGATTTTAAGATGTTGGCATGGGGCCAACCTGGTGGCGCAGCGGTTAAGTTCACACGTTCTGCTTCAGAGACCCGGGGTCCGCCGGTTCGGGTCCTGGGTGCGGACATGGCACTGCTCATCAAGCCATGCCGTGATAGGTGTCCCACACATAGAGTAGAGGAAGATGGGCACGGATGTTAGCTCAGGGCCAGTTTTCCTCAGCAAAAAGAGGAGGATTGGCAGCAGATGTTAGCTTAGAGTTGATCTTCCTCAAAAAAAAAAAAAAAAAAAACAAAAGAAAGATGTTGACACGATGAAAAAAATTCAAAAATTTTAAAATAGTTTTAGGTCAAACAAAGTATGTTCATATGCTTGTTTCATCAATTTACCAAACACAATTTGATGATGCTTTTCCAAAATTACAGTTATATAACTTTTCTGAAAAAGAACTCTTTCATAAAACAATAATGGATATTCGGGGTTCTCTTTAACCCTCTTTATACAATTTTCACATTTCTCTGTGGCAAAAAGCAAATTCTAAATGGTGGCACTTTTCTTGGACTTTATTTATTTTTTTTAAACACAGAGAAGCTCTTGATTATAAAGGCATGTTTTCCTTTAAGGAAAATGATAAAGACTAAAATTAATTGGAAACAGACGTTGCTTGACCCCCAAGTTCTGAAAACAGACGGAATACTCAAGGTCAGCATCGAAACTCCAAGTTTAATTTATTCTGATGTTTTTCTTCCCTTCCCTCCCCGGAACATTCCATATTTTGTTAGCTTCTACCCGAGAAACATAGCTTCATTTTGACCTGCCGCTTGGGGAGAGGGTGCTACAGGATCGTGACTCTGGGGAGCGCGTGGCAGAGGCGCACCTGCTCCAGCACTGCTGTAGCACAGGGAGGGCTGCCTGGACGTCTTAGCAGAGTGATAGGAGGAAAACAACTTTTCCCCGAGTTTGAGGGACCAGCATGCCTCTAAGAAGACTGCTACTCCGTCAAACCGGAACAATCCCTGGGTTGTTTGGTGTTTGGGGTCCAGGCCTGCCCACTTGTCCCCTACTGCAGGACAAGTGTCAACGACAGCACAGAGAGACCACATCTGATGCCGTTGGACCGCTTTCATTCCTTTTGGGCCAAACAGAAGCTGAGAGCTCCAGATGGCCACCCACTTGACCCATCCAGCCCCTCAGAGGTGATACCAACAAGCTTGTCTTTCTTGATGTCTGTTTTTGGGCAGTACCTCTGATATATTCCGTCTTTTCTAATAGCCAAGTGTGTGTTCATCATTTACGAACCTGTTATGCTATTTTGGAGTTTCTCCATGTTTTCAGCCTGAACGGCCCCTCAGGCGGAGGGTTTCATCATGCCCTCCTTTGCAGTGAACATCTTTCATCCTCAAAACTGAACACTTGAGGTCTCTTAGCATTTTTGCCACAGCCTCCGTGGCCAGTGGGTCTGCAGGATCTGCTCCCCTGTGAAACGGCTGTGTGGATGCTAAGTGTTGGTGACACGTAGGCCTTCTTTTCTAGTCCCATTAACCTTCTGTGTTAAACTTCTTCGGTACCTAGTGACCCCTCCCTGCCTGTCGGTCTGTCCACCCTGTCACATCATCATCATTCCCATAATTCAGCTGGAGTGATCCTTCTAACAAAATCAGGACCATGGCTAAGCCCTTCGATGACACCATTACATAGAGAACAAAAGCCCAAACCCACAGCCTGACACCGAAAGGCCTTAATAATCGGTCAGTTGCCTAATTTACCAAACTTTGTTCTTGGCACAATGCCTTCATTCATCCTGCATCACACTACTTTCTATCCCTCAGGTAAAAGCAGCATGTTGGACAAGAGGCTTGAGTTCATCTTGTAAAGGCTGCCTTTATATACCCAACAACACAGCTTCAAAACATATAAAGCAAAAAGTAGGAGAAATATAGGGAGAATGTAACAAATCCTCACTTACACTGGGAGATATTTGCCTGATCTCTAGCAGAACTCAATAAATTAAGAACACACAGATTAAAAGAAAAATAAGTAATTAAGAAGATTTAAAGGTTTGAATAATACAATAATAAGCTTGACTATATATGTGTGTATATCTGCACACACTTTTTCTAAGCAAATAAAATACTCACACTATTTTCAAACACACATGAAATATTTATAAAATTGACTATGCATTAAGCCACAAAGAAAGCTTCTCTAAATTCCTCAAATCAGAAATCATACGGATCATAAAGACAGACCACATTAAAAATCCAGATTTCTAATATATCCCTTGAGTTAAAGGGACTAAAATAAAAATAATAAATTCATGATAAAAATTAGTCACACAAATATTTTTTTAAACAGCTGATGGAGACCATAAGAACCTTCAGTCCATATACTAGAAAACAAAAATGGTTGAAATTAAATGAATGAAACACACAACTCAACAAGTTAGAGAAAGGATAAGAGTATAAACCTAAAGAAATTAAGACAGAATTGATGACAATAACAAATAAAAATTAATGAAATAGAAGAAACACTATTAGCTTTAATATCTGTTTTTTTGAAAAGACAAAAATTTCTGGGCAGTATAGTGAAGAAAAGAATAGGATATACAAATATACATAATATCAGAAATGAAGAAAAGAATATCACTTCAGATAATGTGGAGATTAAAACATTCAGGGAGCATTAATACAATCTAAAATGCAGCTAAAATAGAAATTTTTCTAGTAAATACAAATCGCCAGGATTGATTCACATGGACAATCGTAAAAGACCAGAATTTGTAGGAAAAAAAATGAAAAATAGTAAAAAAATCTTTCCTAAAAACTGCACCAGATCTTGACCATCTGTAGATCAGTTTTACTAACCCTTCAACAAAAACAGATAATTCTTATGTTCCACAGAAACCTTCCCAGCTCATTCTATAATGGTAATATTTCCCTGACAGTAAAAGAAGACGAGCGTAGCATAAAAAAGAAAATTGAAATTTTCATGTATGAACGTAGATACAAAAAACTCTAAATAAAATATTATCATGTTGCTTGTTACTAAGTTGAGTTTATCTTAAGAATGAAAGGATAACTAACCCTTCAGAAATCTATTGTGGTGATTAATGAAATTAACAGATTAAAATAGAAATATATGAACAGGCATCAAGTAAAATTAATCTTTCATTTATAATTTTTATAAGCCATAATAAGCTAAGAGAGGAGCAAAATGTCTTAATCCAATAAAAAGGTTAAGAAATCCAAATTAATGATATAAAATCAGAATTATTTTATTTGGAGTTAAAAAGCTAGTGATGATACTCTGAAGTCCCAGCCACTAAACACAGAAATGAAATTAAGTGAGTAGATAAATAGTGTAACAGAAGAAACAAAACCATCACTGTTTATAGCTGATATGTTTGCACACCTCACAAACATAAAGTAAATTCCTTGGCAATATTATTTGAAAGTAGTTAGATACAAGATAAATACACAAAAAGAGCATTTCTAAACAACAGCAGCAATGAAATACACTGTGAAAATAACCTGTTTGATAGCAACAAGCATGTAAAACATTTAGAGATAAAGCTAACAGAAAAAGTTCAGGACCTGTATGAGTAAAACTGTAAAAGTTTATAAAGGACATGAAAGACATCACACAACTGAGGAGAACTTGAAGATGGGAAAACGTAATTATGCAAACATGTCAGATCCCCCCAAATTAATTGTCCATTCAATAGCCAGTGCTCTCCCGTCTTGGGCTGAGGACTGCTTCCCCGGGAAGCGGAGTCTGAGACCAAGACTCGCCTGCAGGGAGTTTGTCGTAGGAAGTGTTCCAGCAGCATCTGGGACAGAGGGCTTGCTGTCGGGTGAGACTGGGGCAGAGTGCTGTCTGACGCGCCTCCCAACCAAATCTCAGCAAGAGATTTTTAAAGACGTGTGACAAGCAGATTCTAAAATCACCAGGGAGGGAGATTTCACAAGAATCATGATCACAGCTTTGAAAAAAAAGAAAGCTGGTGTAGGAGGACTAATTTCCCCCAAAGTTCCCCACTAATCTAAGGGATAGCAAGTAGAACCGTGTGGTCCAAGGAAAGAAAGAGAGCGATGGAATAAATTCAAGAGGGAAGAAACAGAACAATGTCGTTGAGAGTTTAGTTTATGACAGACAGCACTTTGGATGGGAGGGGAAAGAGTGGACCAATTAACCAATGATGAAGAGAGCCGACTATTCATCTCGAAAATTAGCCCTCTATTTCACAACATACAAAATTTTGACATGGATTAAGGAATTCATAAAAACAAAGGAAATAATCTTAGAATATGGAGCCCAGAGTCTCTGAACAACAATAGGTTGACATATTTGACTTCATTAAAACAAATAAAAATCTTCTGAACAAAGGACAAAATATTATGAGAAATATTTACAACACATTTAACAAAGAATTGCTATCTAAACTTTGTAAAACACTGTTCAAAATCCAAAAGAAAAGTAAAAACAACTCAAAAGAAAACTAGACAAAGAAAATTAAGAGATAATTCAGAGAACAGGAAATGCAAATAGTTGATAAATATATTTTAGAACGTCCAAACTTTCTAATAAACAGAGAAATCTAAATTAAAACAAGATTATATCTTTTTATACCTTAAAATGATAAAATTTTAAATGACTGATACAGCCTGAGAAGGCTATGATGTAAAAAATACACAATATCATCTCCCATTGATGAAACGTCGAGTAGGCCTTTTGAAAGGGCAATTTGGTGAAGTTATCTGAATTTAAAATATACACACTCTTCAAACACGTAATTTTAATTCTAGAAGTCTAGTTTAAAGAAAGATTTCCATGAGTGTTCAAAGACTTTTATACAAGATTGTACTCCAAAGCCTTATTTGTAATAATGACAAAAATTAGAAGCACTTCAAATATTTTATAATAAAATTATGGTATGTCCACACTATGGAACACTAAATAGCTGTTAAAAAGAATAGCAATAACATATATTGGTTTTAAAAGATCTTTGAAATGAATTAAGAGAAAAAATTGGAGTACAAAAAATATATATAATATAGCCTCACTTACATGAAAATCCAATTTGTGCATATATATATTTGTATATACAGTCATGTGCCACATAACGACGTTTTGGTCAATGACAGACCGCATACGTGACGGTGGTCCCATAAGATTAGTCTCATAGAGCCTAGGTGTGTAGTAGGCTATACCATCTAGGTTTGTGTAAGTGCACTCTATAATGTTCGCACAACTACTGAATTGTCTAACAATGCATTTCTCAGAAGGTATCCTCATCCTTAAGTGACGTATGACTGTACCTATTTATGGATATGGGTAGTAAAAATGACAGGAAAGATGTACATCTAATTGCTTCGCAGTGCTTATGTTGGAGGAGGTGATAGAGGTGGGGGTAGGTCTATTTGGGGGCTTACACCTTTATTCTGTGTGCATTCAGTAATGTTTGAATTTTTTACAATTTTATGTTGAGTTATTACTGAGATAAATTTTTTTAAAAAGGTATACAATTTTGTTACTAAATATCGCTTTCCTCCCCCTTCACTCAGTAAATGCTGAACAAATATTTAGATATATCAGTGTGAAGGAGCCCCTAATTATTGACTCCCCAAGGGCACCTGTGTGTCGCCCCTTGCGCTGTTCCCATCAGAGTGCCTCCAGGTAGGGTAGGAGAGATGTATGCGGGCTGGCTGTAGCCCCGGGAACATCTGGGCTCGTGCAGCTGCAGACAAACACATGGGAACACACACGCTCAGAGGACACTCACAGGGTGCCCCAGCTCCGGGCATGCTGGGGATGCAGGGAGGCACCATAATGGAAAACATCTTTTTGTTGACTCGGGACAAGCGGAACATTCTAGGAGTTATGTGTAGAGGTTCCCCTGCTCACTGCTAAGCCCCCAGGGGTGGAGCTGTGCCCAGCCTCCCTGTCAGTGTGATGTCTGGGGCTTTCCACGGCACAGCCTGGAGGCTAGCCGATCAAAGGTCAATGACAGCGTGTGGACTGGCATTCCAGAGGAGCCTCTGCTTCCCGTGGGCCTCCAGCCTGGAGCTTGGTGCCGTCCACCCCTGGGGCCTCCAGCAGTGCAGTTGGCCGTTTCTTTACATCCTGTGTCATCAAAGGAGTTGGAACGCAACGGTTCTATAGAGCACTGAGGAGCATGTTACATTTTCAGAAGCTTGAAACATTATCTGTCTTTTTCAAGGGTGCACCAGGCCTCCGTGCCCATGCATTGGTACTTGAAGGCAGGATGGTCCTGGGACCCTTGGCTGTATTGTCTTCCCATTGTCCTCAGCAGTGTGGCAACCCTGAGAGTCACACCTTACAATGAGCTTGGCCAAAAGAATGAATAAAACCTTATTTCCGATCTTAGCACCTATCTGAATCTTCTTCTCAACCTACTGAGCAACAATAAGTCTCTCTATTTGTTCTCAGTAGAAATAGAAACCTACCTGGCTGCACAGAAACTTCCTGCAAAAGCTCTCTAATAAGGCATTTATAAATCAAGGAGCTGCTGTGTCTGAATCTCCAGACTCTCCAGATGGTCTTGGATGTACAAATTCCACCCATTGCCAAGCTCTAAATATTAAGGAGCACAGCATGATGTCACAGCAGTCAGAGGCCCTGCAGCCCTTGGGACCAGCCCTCATCCAGGCACCGCCACTTGCAGACTCTTCGGCTCATGTAAATTACATAGCCTGTCTGAGACCCTCGTGAAAGTGGGGCTGCTAATTTCCACTTTGCATGGCTGGCACTCAGATGACAGGTAGCCGTCAGAAGGGGCCAGCACTTCCTGGTCCTTTGAAGACCCAGCAAATGTTGGCTACTGTGGTCCTAGCCTCAGGGCTGCTGCTTGCACCACCGGGCCTCCTCACGTAGTGTAGGTCAAGGCACTGGGAAGGGAGACCTGAGCAATCTGAGAGAGCATGACTTTCCTCTGGGAGACATTGACAGGGGCTCCTAAAACGGAGAAATGTTGCAGTCCAGCGAGCTTGCCCAGCTGGAGATTGCCAGGGTCCTGGGCACTCCCAGCAAACCAACTCACAAAAAAACCCACAAAAACTCGTTCATGAGAACCATATGTTTTCTTATATTGTATCATTCACATAATATTTTATTGAAAATGAACATTTTCATTCCTCAGATGTGTTCTCTTCGGGGGAAAGACAGAGTGATGTTCACCTGAGGATATAGTCCATTACTACCACACATCTTAGCTTTACATCGAGCGGTAACGACAAGACAGTGAGGTACAGAGGACTGCGTATCATAGGAAACCTCTCCTGAATGGCAGCGTGCTCCTGCGGGGTTTAGGAAGCTGGACTTTTCCAGGTCTTAGTGAAGAAGTTGAGAGATTCACTTCATTTCTTTGATTTTAGAGAGCTTTTACCGTTTTTCCTACAGTATCTTTTGAAACCAGAAACCACTCACTTGACATCACATGTTTAGTGTTCTGACATAACAGAATGTGAAGTAACCCCTTCTCTTCTGATTCTCTGAGTCTTTCCCACACTTCAAAACTCTGTGGCTCCTCTCCGATGTCCCCTCCCTCAACTGTTTCTGCTTCTTCTCACTTAGAGGACACTTCCTATATTCAAAGTCCATTGGGGAGGTGTGGTCTCAGAAAGGCGCATTTGAGACGGAAAACACCACCCTCCCCAGGCTTGTCTAAGCAAGGGTGGGGGTTAGGTGGAAGGTTTTGGGGCTATTTCCCTGGAAACCTGGGTAGGAAATGCCCCTGGGCGGCAGGAGCGACTGGAATCAGGACACACAGCCATGTCTTCTCTGAGACCACACGGTCTTGTATTCATTTCAGCTTCTCTCCACGCGTCTGTATTTGCTCTCTCTCCTCTTACCATCTTACCCTCTTCTGCTTTCTCAAGGACCAATCCAGCCCTGCCTTTGCTTGTCCTCACAACCAGGAGCCATAGAGACCTGGCTTAGACATTCTGTGTCCCACTTCTGAGTTCCTCCCCAAATCTAAATAGCTCCCTCTGTTCCCTGAGTTGACCCTCACTGAGTCAGGGGAACTCACCTTCCAGTCGCCCGTCCAGTCAAAAGGGGGGACATGCAGCCAGTCCCGTTCCCTCAACTGTCTGAAGGTCCTTGAAGGCAGGATCCAGTCTTTCCACTTGGCCTAGCACCCAATAGATATTCTGTAAAATTGACTGATCTGTCGGTTGACTGATTATATACTGCACTTCGGGCTTGGAAGTTCCTGTGGTGTGAGCATAGCTTTCAAATTGTCACTTGTCCCATCTAAGAATAAATGGCAGATGATCCAGGCTGACTAGAGTGTTGGATTCATTTATTTTACTTTTTGTAGACCTTCTGGGTGAAAGGCGTGCTCATAAAACATGTGTACGTGCTGGAAAAGCTGGGGTACTTGCAAGGATGAAATGTAAAGCGTAATTTAACAACATCGCTTATAGGTGGCATTTAGGCTGTTGGTGAGATGCGGTGGGTACCAAGCTGCTGAGGGTTTTGGTTCCTTGGCAGTTGCAGGTTCTTTCAGAGACACTATTTCTTCACCAGCTGAGATATTGAAGCAGAGGAAATGAATGAATGGTTTTTCTTAATCAGCAAAAGTGACCACACTTTTCCCAACCTCACCACCTCTTCCCTCCCTGGCCCTTTTGAGCTTTGTGAAGAAAGATGGAAAAGGCAAGAGAAGACAAACAAGGACCAGGAGAGAGGGAAGAGAGGGCCTGTGATGCATCTGCAAAGGGATGGGTTTACACACCCCCTTCTGTCTCCATCCTGGGAGGCTGGGTGCACTCAGGTGCCCAGATGAGCCACAGGCCTGCTTCTCTTCGGTCCCCACTCTCACGTCACCCTCAAGTCATCCTCGCCTGATGTCTCCACAGCCCCCACTCAACCCACACACAGGCCCAGATAAATGGAATCAGGCCACGGTGGCATCTAATGGCCGGTTAGATTAATGATGTGCTTGCTTTCCTTTTGGAAGCCCCAGAGGACATATCCGCAGGTTTAATTCTCAGTTAAAGGTGGAAGTGTAGGTTTGAATCTCGTAGCAGCTATCGCCCCTTCCTGCTCAGCACAGCCGCGGAAAGGTCAACTCCGGGAGAGACTGGAGCGGAGGAATCTTCTCGCTGGCGCTGTAGAAAGACTTCTGACCTTTCGGTGGGCCTAATTCCCTCCCTCCTACCTCTCCTCTCTCCCCTTTATTCGGCGCCATTATTTATGGAAGTGTAAAGGATGTCGTATTCACACACGCACATTCTAAATTTAAAAAAACAAATGATTTATCAAAAATGGCACATGTTAGTACTCCTTAAAACTGTCAAGGTCACCAAAAACAAGGAAAGTCTGAGAAACTGTTGCAGCTGAGAGCCTAAGCTGACAACTGAGCGCGCTGCGGTATCTGCACAGGATCCTGGAACAAAGGATGTCGGGGAGAACCAAGAAAATCTGAACAGAGTATGGACTTTACTTAATGAAACTGTATCAGTATTGGTTCATTAATTGTAACAAATGTACCCTACTAATTTAAGATGTTAGTGATGGGGAAACTGAGTGCAGGGTATCTGGGAACTCTCTGTATTATTTTTTCAATTTGTAAATCTAAAACTATTTTTTAAAAAGTCTATTTTAAAAATGAAAAACCATGCTCACACCACAGTTCAGCTGGCCCATCACAAAGTGTCACCTTGGCCACTGTGGTTGAAATGGCTGGGTGGGGGTAGGGGCCTGGTTTGCTAGTCCTTCTTGGTAACCAGGAGGTAACTGAGCAATGAGCTCATTACTGGAATTCATTTCGGGGCTTGCTTGAAAAGCTAGAAATTAACCGTTGAAGATGACTCCATATGGTGGGTTTCATTAACCCATTCAGTTCCAGAAAGAAAGCATTGCAAAAACAGCGCCGGTGAGGAAGAAGCTCCGGGATGTGCTGGGGAGGAGGGGCAGTTTCTGCAAGAGGGGCAGCTGATTTCCCTGGACATGAGCGATGCTGCTGCCAGTGCCAGCAATTTGGAGCCCGTGTTTTCCCAGCCAGCCTCAGGTAGACAGCTCAGACGGGTCCGGGCGGCCCAGGGTGTCTGAACCACCCAACCTAATGTTATGCATTTGGGATATTGAAGAGGGTTGCAAGGGAAGTTTCACTTATTTATTGTCTTTGAATATTATATTTGGATGCTTCACTGACCACGAGAAATAAATGGGCTTTGTTCTTGATTCCTTCAACCTCTCCCAAACTGAGTCCCTGTGTGGCTCAGTGGGGCGATGCCAGGAGCCACGCTGGTCGACCCCTCAGGAGTCTCCTCCGGAACTTCTCCCCTCGGTGTCTCTTCTCCCTCATTGACATTCCAGCCCTTGAAACAAGGTCTTGGCTCCTTTCTCCTT
Source organism: Equus quagga (assembly GCF_021613505.1). Classification (NCBI taxonomy): domain Eukaryota; kingdom Metazoa; phylum Chordata; class Mammalia; order Perissodactyla; family Equidae; genus Equus; species Equus quagga. The sequence goes on along the minus strand of NC_060279.1, from coordinate 105,567,986 downwards.
TCAGGATTTCATTTTGGGGGAGCCGGAACACCTGTCCGCGGATCGCCTGCCACTCCGCATCTGGGCCGGGCTGACAGGCTTGTCTGCTTTGACTAATGACGTGATTGATGGACAAAATAAGGAAGAACATACAAAAAAACATTTCTGTCTGGTCTGGTGTGTCAGCAAGCCTTCATCAAGTGGCTGCTGAAGGTATATTTTGCTGCATGCCTCATTACACAGTAATGGCATTCCCAGGCAAAGCTGTTTCTTTTCATGACACAAGACAGCAGGCAGCTTTATGGGCGCTGGGCCCACCGAGCCCGGAGGAAGGAGAGGCGCACTAAAGAGCGGTCATTTCCAAAAGTGCCTCAAGTTGCTTTTTTGTTGTCATGAATTTAATATGAATCAACACAATATGAAACGGGCATGAGGGATTTTAGTGACTAGTGATTTTTTAAGACTGCTGTCTAAACAGCCATCAAGAAGAAAGGGGAGGGTAGAACCGCCACATTTTCTTTCTCCAAACCTGTTGCAAAAAGGAGTCATCTGTCAATTTTATTGCATTAAAAAAGTACACAGAAGCATATAGTCCAAACAAATGTCTTCTTTCAGGCTAAACATGTGGAAAATGCCACATAGCTGACGCCAGAATCCTCTCGCTCAGCAAACCGAGTGTTCCTAACCCCCGTCGCAGAGGCCTGCTGTGGGGGTGACATTCGCGGGAACCACCCGGGCCATGCTGCTGCCTCTGCACCGAGAATAACGACCTGAACGCGGGGCTCGGCCGAAACGCGAGGGGCCCGAGGAACGGCTTCATTTGGCTAACCAGAGGCCTCTGAGTCAGAACCAATGCTGGAGAGCGAAAAGGAATGGTGATTAAAAATAAGAGCGAGGGTGGGTCGATTCTTGCCCTGACCCTTTTCTTCTCTTTCTTCACGAGGGTACAGTTAAAAGCAGCCATGTTGAGTCGGGTCACAGAGTTCCTACCGTATTTTTCGCAAAGTACTTTAAGTCTCCTTGACGTTATTTATTCTTCCATATTTTTTTTTCCGGCAAATTTTTTTTTGCCAAGGTATCTTATTACACACGTTCCACTCTTTTCTTTAACATGTTGGACCGTCTCCAAAGAGAAGTGCTTTAAATGAAGTTTCATTTCAAAAACATTTTTTATTCTTTTTTGCTACCGTGATGAGTCTTTAGCGGTGGGTTATTGTGAATAATATGCGATTTTAACGAGTTGTGATTAGACAAAACTCTCTTCCTATAATAAATACTAGATAATAAATTAGGAAATGTATATGAGATCTTTATTCCTATTTAAAAAGAGAGAAAGACATAAATGCAAAATCTTGTTATGATAAATGTAAGAGATAATCTTTTCACATGCATTTAATTTACTGTGAGAGTACGAGGCAGCTGCTGAGCTCCGGCGTCTGTGTCGACATTGCCTTGCACCAGCCCGTCTGGTGCTGGGGGTGGTGGCCACCTTCCCACCAGGATAATTGATGCCGGGCCCCCACGGGACGGGGATGTTAATGTAGGGCAGAAGAATGTAAGTCTAGAAATAAACAAACCATCAGGTTACTTCCTATATGCACGATAATGAGAATAAAAAGGCATTGGAGGAACGGGTGTTCCAGTTTGGGGTTGAAAAAAGGCAAAAATAGTTGTCAACATCTTTTGCTAATTTCCCACATCTGTTCCTACTGTTCATTGGATTTTGATATCAAAATATCCAACCACAGAGCCAAAGGACCCTGGAAGTCTGCTGACTCGAAAGTTAAAGCAGAATGAAGTGTCCGTCAACAGCAGTTGGAGAGCCGGATTAGCTGGACCCCGCACCCCTGCCGATGCCTGGTAACTCTCCCTTGGACTCTGGAAGCACATGCTTCTTGCAACGCCAGAGGCCGTTTTATCAGGAACACTTTTTCAAGAGGCTGTGCTCTGGTCACCTTGGAGCGGAGGCCTCGTGCCCGGGGTTGCTCTCTCTCCTGCTTCCTGCACTTCAGGCCTGAGAAACTTCAGCAAGCCACAGGTTTCCCAAGCACCAGCACCCTCGCTGTGCTCCTGGCCTGGCGGGCTGTTTTGCTGGCACCTTCTTGATTTACAACTTCAAAGCTAAGCAATGAGATGCCGTAACTCAGACATCCCTCCCCAGCTTACACCGAAAGCAGGCCTCCTCTGCAAACGAGGGCCTCGCAGGCCTGGAACCTTTATTCCTGCCTTGACTTTCCGTTTTTGCATCAGAACCTTTCAAAACCCCAGGAGCAGACAGTGGGGTGGGGCGTGGGCTCCCAGTGAGGGCCTCTTGAACGCCAAGGCTGCAATCTATCCATTCTCCAGCGAGGTGGCTGGTTTCAGAGCCAGTGGCTGCAGGAGCCACTGGGAAGTGAGATCATTTAGCAGCAAAAATATTCTTTCTCAGCAAATTGCTTGAAGCCAGGAGGAAGCAGCTTCCAGGTGGGTGATGCTAAGCACGGAGTGGAAGAGGAAGGAGACCCTGACCTCGGGTTATTTTCTCTAATCTTGTAGGAACCAGACACCCGTTCACAGCCTGCTCTATATGTTACAACATACATTTTTTCTTTTCCTAATCAGGTTTGTGTATCTTTCTTGATTGATTTTCTTTCACAAAACTCTTAATATTTTTCCAGATGCCTTCTACCTTTTGTCCTTTCAACTGCCACTCACTCAAGAAAGGCTCTTCGGAAAATGTCAGACTAGAAGCATATGTATTTTCTACTTCAGTCTTCTGTTCCTTTCTGCAGTTTTAACTTATTTTATCTTCTTGTTATTTTTAATATGTTAACTGAAGTAGTAGCGTTATCCAGTTTTGCAAAGAACCCCCTGAATCTACTTGGTTCTTATCTCTATAATATAAAACACGTTATCTGACGGCATATGATTTTAAAAGTGAATATTAGGGTTTAAATTTTTAACTTGTGGGGTTGATTTGGTGGATGTTTTCACATTGAAGGAAGGGCCCTTGGTCATGGGTGGGAGAGGAAATTTTCTCTTGCCTTCCGGAGAGGCTGCCACCCAGGGCCAGGCAGCGCCTGGAGACTCTGTGCTCCAAGCAAACATGGATGTTGTCTTGGCTGCCTGTTCCCTGAAGCACAGGGCCTGGGGACTCCGAAAGCTGCTCCCAGATACTTGCCCCTGCTCCTCTGGCCCACTCTACCTGGCAGGATGGCCCAGGGAGAAAAGTTCTCCACCATGAACCCGCAGGAGGAAACCTCAGGGAGAGGCTGACATGTTCCCAGAGCCATTAACATCCGGATTGGGGCTGAGTGATGCAGAGCAGGCTGTCCTGGACCCTAGGGCCGGCTAGAGCCGTCTCGCCTGCCCCACTTCAGATCCTCTCAGCCCCACTGCCTCTATCCTGGCTGCTGCTTCATGGCCAACTCTGCACGGCTTCCTCCTGACTTCACACTGGTGCAGCTGACAGCCCCTCACAGCCGCATGGGTCTCTAACCTCCGCCTCAATGATTCCCTGTTTATTCCAAGTCGTGGAAAGACTTGAGACTCAGTGCCCACATTTGCACAGCCCAGAAGAGTGGGAGACTTAATGTCCTATGGGGCAAATCTTTGACCAGTGGGTGGATGATTTCTCCTGCTTTTGTTGTCACCACACCCCCTGCTGATGGACTGTCTTGAGATGTGGTTTTATATGGCTTATCAGATGGCAGTCCTTCAACATGACGTTATCAGTTGTACTCAAGAGACGACTGCAAGATAATGCGTGCTCCTGTTGGCTTTCCTTCCTTCCTTGCCTCAATCCTCTTGGCTCTCACTTCTGCCTCCTGGGTTTGCCCTCCCTGACAAGGTAGTGACACATGAGCTCTTGCCCCAGGTTACACCTTATCTGAAGCCTAGACTAAAGTATAGGGTTCCTGGGGGTGGGAGACTAGTGGATGCCCAGTGGTATCAGAACAGCTGGGCTTGGCGATTTCTCGTTAGTTATCCTGTTGGAGCATCCAGTGACTTCTGGTGAACGACTCTACGCCCTCTGGGAACCTTGGGAGGGCTTGGGGATGTGAGAGAATGGGTCAAGGGGATGTGATACAAAACGTACATCGTTTGTCCCCATACCAAGATGCTACAGACCCAAAGCCTGTCTGGATCACAAATGGCTTTGTCTCCATGGTGTGTCAGGTGGCGGGCGGGCCAGGTCTGAAGAGGCGGGACCCCCTCCTGCTCCAGTTCCACACATCTGCTTTCCACCTTGGAAGCTCCATTCTCAAGGCCGCAGTCTTTGAACTCTGATGAGGTGTGTGAAACACCCCATCGACACATCGTATCAGATATCTTTTGAAATGAAAATCTCTTAGATCGGTTTCAACTCATTCCAAATGTCACATGCATCCTCCAGGCTGGAAATCGATCTTCCCTCCCCTCCTGATATTGTTTGAAATGCAGTGTGGGTCTTTGGGCAGAAAAGCAGGCAAAATGGCGAGCGGGAGGTTGAGTTGGAGCTGGGTTGTGCTGATGCTGTGACTACCTGAATGATATTCTTCCTTCTTCCCATTCAGAGGCCTGCCAGCTTCTCCTCTGTTAAGCTCAGGCTCCTCTGCCTGGCGTTGTCCTCATGTCTCCTCTGTCTTTCTAGGACCCTCATCCTTCTAGAACCACCTGAAGTCCCACATTCTGCAGCAGACTAAATCTGATTCTTGCATTCCATTCTGATTACCCCCAACACAGGCAATGTGAGCCACACAGCCTAGCCCTGCCTTTGTGGCTCTCCAACTGATTCGCATGTCTTCCTCTCACCCCTCTGATGAACTTCTTCCTGCTGTGTGCCCCCATTCCAGTGAGCTGATTGCCAGACACTGGAAACTTGGTAAATCCTGGTGCATTGACTCAGGCGCTTTGGAAAAAAGAGGGAGAAATTCTCAACATTTGTTCTTCCTCCTTCACTCCATCCGGGTTCCTCTCCCTCCCTCCCTATTCCAGACACATGTTTCCTGGTATGGATTTATGCAGACCTACCCTGTGACCCCGGAGATGCCGTATCAGACCCGTTGTCAGAGGGTTTGGTTAATCACCTGACAGTTCTCCAAAGGCACTTGGCATAAAACAAAACAAATCAAATGCACCAACCGTGTTATATATAAAACAAAAATGAATGCCATAAAAAGGGAGAAAAATTTAAGCTACAGTGAATACTAACTTTAATCTACAAATAAGACCAGGGCTATTTTCTGATCCTATTTTCAAATGAGAGCTATTGTAAAATGGAGAAAGTAACTTAAGCTAATAGCAATTGAAGGGAAAGTGTGTGTTATTAAAAGTTCTTGATGTTGAAGAGCCAAACTCCTCTTCCAGTACGGAGATTTAATATGTACTCCACACAAAAATAAATCATGTAATATTTTCATGGCAGACATAGAATTTTATGGCTTTTATGACTATCATGGAATTGGGATTCATATTTTATAGACAGCTCTAATAACATCAAGAAAGTGCTTTGGGAAAAAATGGGGGCTTAGAGAAAGACAAGTGATCACTCAGCAGAAGCTGGAATCAAGTGTAATTAAAGCGCAAAGGTGAGGCTGTGGCCCACCCTGTGGCTCCCGGCAGGGCCCGGGCAGGTGTAGCTGGGACAGTGGGGCCTGTGAAGATGGTGGTAGCTCCCTGAAGGGTGAGCTTAGCAAAATAGGACTCCTCCGATAATGGTTCACCTGGTCCTGAAATTGTCCATGGCTGGGGTGGAAGGATGAGCAGAGCATTAAATGAGAACACATTGGGAAGGATGTTCTCGGGTTCGATTCCCTGGACGGTTCCCAGTCTCCTCTGCAGGGGGCAGGCACCATTTTTGTAGGGAGCAGACACAATTGTGGAGGAGCCCTTAGGACTTCCTACCTCACCCACCGGCGTCCCAGCCAGCTCCTGTCTCCTGCAGTTAGACTGGATGAGAAGCCATGAGAGAGCCGAACAGAATGTGACAGTGGCTAGCAGCTGTCAGGTGCTTTGCTGAGCTTTACGAGGATTATCCGGTTGAACCTCACAGCCACTCTCAGGCGGAGAGCTGGGGGTCCTTTGAACCTGGGCACGAGCTCCCCGAATGCTGTCCTGGTTGTCAGCACGGCGGAGACCACATGTCCTTGATGAGCTACTGCTGGAGGCTTGATGCTAGAATTGTTTTCTCCTCTGAGCCATAGATTGCAAGATAGCTTCTCTTCCTGGGGCTGACTGACTCGTATGCTGTCCTCCAAGCAGCCTCTCGCTCTAGCTTCAGACTGGCTGACTCAAGGACCAACTGACTCTTCTCCCCGAGTTGCAGGGTGACCATCAGCCCTGGGTCTCCCTGAGCTTGGCCCCCGACTGACCCTCTAATGCAGTCCTGGGGAAGCACAGCGGTGGTCTGAAAGTAGCTGAGGGAAAGGCACTCATCACCGTGCCACCAGCATCCCACATCCGTCTACAAAGGATGCCAACTCTCAGCTGTTCTCAGGAAACACGCCTTTCCATAACTCAGATGCATGTCGCTCCTTCAGGCATGTCATGTGCTGCCCTTCTCCTCCATTCCCATCTAGGTTCCAGACCCAACTCCATAACGATGGCCCGGGGCAGGCCCCTTCATGTTCTTGGCCCCACTGCCTCACCTGTGAGAAGGGGATGAACTTCCTACTTGTTTGGCCTTGTCTTCCTCTGGGAGCATTGTCCTCAGGCCCAGGAATTGGCAGAAGTGAAAGCTCTTTGTAAGTTTCAATGCAGGGCATGCACGGAGAGTCTACACCCAATGACTTGTATAAGTGTCCTTTTCGCGTCTCTGGGAACCCTGGCAGGCAGGAGCAAGGCAGAGGGTCCCGCGCAAGCCCGCCCTGGGGCCTCTCGCCCGGTGTCTCCTCCTCCTCGCACTCCCATGTGACTCCCATGTCCACTGAGCACTGCTCTGCATCACTGAGCAGCATTTTGCAGTGATATTTCTGCTCTGCTCTGGGAAGCGTGGGAGCCCTGACTATGAGAGCCTCCGTAGAGGCATACACAGGAGGGAGCATGGGCTCTGACGGGCTGAGAGCCAGTCCCCTTCTCCAAGCTGGGCCCTGGCCTGTCTTCCACGTGGCACTCCTGTGAGGCTTGACCTCTCAGTAACCCAGCCAGCAGGCAAGCTGTGATGGATGGGAGGCCACAGTCTCTGCAGAGGGACGTACACAAAGGATAGCCGTGGCCCAGGTGTCCTGGAGCGTAAGGATCGCACGTCCCTATGAATCAGGTCCCAGGAGGGATGTAGTCCTGGTTTGGGACTAAGGCCCAGCAGGGCTGCCACCACCCAGAGGGCACCTTCCTGGAGGCTGGCCCCAGTCCTCTGCCTGACTCCAGTCCTGGCTCTTTCTGAATGGTGGAGCAGATTTCGAGTGCTGCCTAGGCCAGGCAGCTCTGTAGGATGCTTCAAAATCTCTCTGTAAAGGTTTATGGTCATTTACATTCTTATTAAATTGCTTTGATAAAATATTCAGCCACAACCCCCTCCATTTGACTCTTAACTTCGTAAGATATAATTTGCAATTGATTATTGCTCAAACATTCCTGGCACCACATTACCATCTGCTCATACATCTCACCCTCTCTCTGCCAATTTGGAACAGAGGAAAAATGGTTTCTTTGACCTTTGACCCGTCTGAGGTGGGACTGTTAGGTCATTAGAGTCATCAAGAATCAAAATACCCCCGTCCGCAGCCAACAGAGACAGAAATGGATGTGCGCGGCTCCGAATTGAGCTTGTTTTTTTTTTCTCTTGGTGAGTTACAGGTATTTTTCAGAGTTGGAAAATGTCTTGAATAAATGAGCTTCGTATATACATGTTTTTAATGTGATTTGCCTGTATTTATTTGGGTGATCACAATTTATGCCAAGTGAAAAGGTTAAGAGTCCTGGAAACTGGATTATTCCGTTTATTTGCAGACATGATACAGTGCAGGACGACAGAAGGGTGCACCCTCGTCTTGCCCTGCCCCTGACCTCGCCCCTGACCCAGAGGTGGGCATGAAGCCTGGAGCTGCCTCTCCAGGGCTGGGGCTACTGCCCTTGGGGGGCTGGTTCAGGAGCCAGGCGAGGCCCTGGAGGAGATGGGGGTGTCCATTGGGCACTGACTTCAACAAGCATTTACTGAGTATCTTCTGTGCGCGTGTCCTCCATGCCCAGAGGCCGTTCTCCCATGCCTGAGCTCCTGATGGATTACCTAAAGAGGAGCAGCACCCCTTCCCGCTCATTCCCGCATCCCTTCAGTTTGCAAACTTATCTTCACATCCGTTATTTCCTCACCTCCTCTTAAAGCCCTTGGCAGAAGCAGGCAGGGTTTGGCTCCCATTTCACCAAGGAGGAAACGGGGGCCCAGAGAGCTGTCATACCTTGCTCGAAGTGAGGCCTCCAGGCCACGGTGGAGTGGCTGGGCCCCAGGTCTCCATGGTCTGGCATGCCGCTCTCTGCTCTCTCTGCCCCTCCTCAGGCGGGCCCATCTCCTTGGGGCCTCTGGCAGAGATGGAGCAGCCTTCTGACTCCAAGGAAAGGCTGTCATGGTGAAGGACCAGCCTGGAAGGAGGCTTGGCTGGGGAGAAAGTCTGAGGATGGAGGTTCCCTGTGCCCCCCAAATCCTGCTCTCCTCCCTGTGCACATTGCCGCATATCACAGGCCTGAGCAGAGCCGCCAGCTTCCTCTTCATGCTGGCTGTCCCGAGGCTGTGGCCTCTTGGCTTGCTTCCCCATCACTTTCATATTACCCTGGAGTAATTGGATATTGGCAACCAATTACTGAATTTTTCACATCAGCTTCATCAGTGACTCTTAGACAACCGCGCCAGAGTCTCTTTCAATGAAGAGAAAAATTATAATAATTTGCATTAATGTTCTGTGAGATGTGGAAAGCTGAGGCGGTCATCCTCCGGAGGAAGGGGAGAAAGGAGACTGGAGCCCTGGCCCTTGGTGCGGGGGATCGAGCCTCCCCTCCACCTGCTTACATCCCGGCCCCGAAGCTGCGTCCCTCTCTGTCCCTCCAGAAGCGCTCGTCCATTTGCGTCTCCCTCCCTCCCATGAGGTGGGGAGAGCCTGCTTCTGGGTGGAGGAGTCGGGGAAGGCTCCTGAGGTGAACGTGGACATGCAGCCCCAGCGGAAGATCATCTCAGTGGTGGTAGGGGATGCTGATGGAAGGAAGTGATGGGTCTTCCTGTGTCTCTGGTGGAGGGTACACTCTGGCCAAGGGAGCATGGGTGACCCGTGCCCGGGGTAGGCCAAAAGGGCAGGAGGGTTACAGCCCAGGCGTGAAGGACAGGAGTTCGTGGGTAAATACCCCAGGTGCTCATCCCCCAGCGGGACACTCTCGATGTATGCCTCTCAGAGGATGCCTGCTGGGAATGGCCCCTGTTGCCCACAGAGGTAACCTGCTCCCTAACTCCCCTTCTACTGGATTTCTTCCCTTCCCTGGCTCTGCTCTCTACATCCTCAACAGCTCCTCCTGGGATCACCACCCAAATCGACAACTTGCCCTGTTTCCTTGTTGCAGGGTTTATTTCTGTAGAAATCCAAAATCAGGCAGACTCGAATGGCCAGTGCAAGGTATGTGAAGATGGGGCAGTTATGACTAGATTGCCAAGGATGCCAGTGTCCTGGATTTTCAGACTTGGGAACAACCAGAAGGCCTTCACACTGACAGGCTGGCACCCAGCAAGCAGACGGCCCCGCCGTCCCGCAGTCTCCTCTGCTCCTCTTTCCTGCAGCCCTCAGCCTGCACGTGCTCCGGGCGGTGGGCAATCTGATTTATCTGGAGTGTCTGGGCTGAGGAAGGGAGACGAGCACATCTCACTGGGAGGGATTTTCAGCTCATTTCACAGATAAAATCAATCAGATCTAAACTGCACTCACTGTAGCCATGAGAGGGGACCCCAAACAGCAGGGGCCAAATGGGAGCCCTCTCCCTCCCTTCCCATCTGGCTCAGGGCTGGCCCGAGAGCAGCAGGAGCCCTGCGCCCCTGGGCTGTGGAAGCTCAGAGGCGGCGCCTTCAGGAGCACTGGCACACACCTCAACTGGGAAGCTCGGACAAGGTGGGGCTGCAGCTCATGCAGGAGGAGGCCACGAGTCATCTCCAAATGCACTTCCTTTGCTCTCTGGATGTGGTGGCCAGGGATGAGGGGTTGGAGAGAGCACAATAATACCAACTGTATATTTTCCTGTTCCTTTTGTTTTCCCTGATGACTCTCCCTGGAAGAAATAGGAAACAAGGTGGGTGGCCAAATGGCATGCCTGGAGCCAGCTCTGTTGGGCTGTCTAAGGCCTTTGGCCATTGAGCGGTGGGGATTTCTCTGTGTCTCCCAACTGTCCACAACAATGAAAAAAGTTAGGACATCAAGCCCTTTGTAGGTTGGCTTGGGGTCAGTCCTGCCACCCAGGCACTGGGACCTGTGTTGGTGCCACTCCCTGCCTGAATCTGCCAGTGTTATTCCCCCCGACACTCTGAACATGCCCTTTGTCATCCTGCAGCAGCTCTGCGGTGCTGGACAGAGCTGCAACTCAGACCAAGATGTTCAGAAGGAGTCTGAGGGAACAAGTACCCAGATTCCTTTTTGAGCTTGAGGATGACAGCTTTGGTCTCATGCCATTTTCCCAACTCCTTGCAATGGGCGGGAGGCCACTGCTTCCTTATGAACGGCTGTTCTTACAGTCTCTTTACAGATCCAGATGTTGAACAGGCTGTCTCTCCTACAAGTGTCTTCCGTTTTCATCCAAGGAAACAACCAGGCTCTGTAAATTGCAGAGGGACCAGGGTGAGTGACCTTGGGGGCACCAGGCCAGCTTCTATAGGAGGGAGCTGAAGTTGCCTACCCATCTGTACCCCTTCTTCTGGTGTCAGTACTTGGTTTGTGCCATGACCACTCCACCCCTTTCAGTTCATGCGGTTTAACTGGGCCAGCCCAAGTGATGGTCACATGACCTAAGCCAAGCCAATTGGAACATCTAAGTCTTTCAGGGGAAAACACTTTAAAGAGAGCAGTCATCTCTCCTCCATTTGCTGGAAGAATTGGATGTAAGCCTGACGGCCAGCCTGACACCACAAGACAAAGGGCTGCCTGAGAAGGGAGCCAACGTAGAGGCAAACAGAGGGAGAGATGGAGGGGGAGTCAAACGATATTGTTCGGGAATCCGGTCCAGCAGGGCCTGAAACCAGATCCAGTTCTGAACTCACGTCGTGTGAGCTTACAAATTCTTCTTTTTGCTTTTAAACCAGTTTTATTTTGAGTATTCTTGTCATTTGCAACTGGTGTGCAGACATTTGTATTTACCTATGGCTCAAATGTAGCCATCATATTCCCATCCATCAATTTCACCAAACTCACTCCATTTAATGCAATTCGACAAACATTTACTCAGCTCCTGTTCTAGGTGTTGAGGAAACCAATCCAGTTTTGTCCTTAAAGAGCTTACAGTCAAGAGTGAAAACCAAACACATTAGGAACTACCTCCAATCTCAGGAAATAAATTCTCAAGAGTTGTTGCTAAAGGAGTGCATACAAACGTGCACATTAATTAACGCACGCTAACTGGGAACGAAAGCGATGTGAGTGGGAACACAGAGCAGTGAGAGGGTAATTCTGTCTGAGGACTCAGAGGAGGAGCGGTATTCAGTCTTGGCCTTGAAGAACAGAGAGGATGCTGACTGGCCTCTCTTAGGTCTCGTGCCTGCTCTGAATGGGCGCTGATACCGGGAGTTAGAGCCAATGGTGACCTCCGCTTAGATCGAGTGATGATGTCAGCCAGGACACAGCTACGCAGGATGAGGGGGAGCCCTTACTGGAGTAAAGATCCCCTCTCCCTAAGGTGGCAAATATCCCAGGGATGGCCTCAGGGGAGGAGGGCTCTTGGGGGCCGTGGGTCCAGGTGATTTGCGTCTGCTTCACAGAGCTGGGTGTGGTTTATGAGGGAGCTGTTGGGTCCTGAGTGAGGTTTGTGGGAGGATCGATGGGGAGATGTGGAGAGTTGTGCAAGGGGCAGGGAGAGAAGCAACCTGGGCTCAGGCTGAGCCGGTGGAACCTCGGAGCCTCACCCCGACTCCCACACAGGCCATCCAAAAGCCCATGGCTGGAGGTGGCCCTCCGCACCCTCTGCAGACCCTGCCCGGTGCCTTGTTCAGAGGTAGGGGGCCGCAGCTCCTGCCCTCGGCTCACAAGCATTCAGAACCGCCCCGACAATTTTAGGAGGGGAATGGCAGAGCGCTGTCCGTCTGTTCAATGTTGTAAAAATGGCCTGGGTGTCTCATATTTAAAAGGCATGGGGAAAAATAAAATTTAATGGGCCACCTTGTCTTCTCATATAAGGCCAGTCTTTGAGGAGAAATGATGCAGTTTGAAAAAGTAGGAGTCCCAGAGGAAATGTTTACCCGCTTGGGTCTTGGGGCTAAAATCCTTAGAGCACACCAGCTGGAATGGTCCCCTCCGTGTGAGGTAAAGCCGTTAGGTGGGCACCCCAGCTTGGCCCGGCAGCCCGGCGAGAGACACGTCAGATTAATACATCACCAGGTATGAAAGCGCGGTTAGAATTTGACTGAGGTACTTCCAGCCCGAGAAAGGGAACGATTTATCAATGCAAACTTAATAACATCTATTTGAATCTAACTAAAAATCAATATTTCATTACCAAATTGTTAGTGAGAATGAAGAAAAATTGCGGAAGTCGGGCAGTTTGGTGCTGGGGAAGCGTCAGGAGTTCACTGTGAAGACGGAATGATTCATGAGGCCGCGCTGGAGCAAGGGTGAAGGAAGACGCGTGGAGAGAACTTGGAGGGGCCCCCTCGCTCATGACCTTGGCCGTGAGGGGGGGAAACACAAGAAAATGAGAGTGACTGTCAGTTCCCTTCAGGGATGGAGCCCTCCATAAATCACAGGGAGCCGGCCCAGGATGGCGGTGGAGCAGGCCCGGGGCGGAGGGGCCGGCGATTTAACTCTTAGGTCCCTGAGTCCTGCTTCCCAAGGTGGGGCTGGATAAGGAAGGGATAAATCCAGGGCGGGGTGCGAGTTCGTTCATGCGAAATAGAGGAGGGGCAGACAGACTGTGAACGGTTGTCAGCCGCTGGATGCAGCTCGTCCCGAGACCAGCACACTTTCCGCTGCCATCACAACACCGGAAAGGACAACTTGTGTCTCGTCTGACACCAGCATCAATCAGCAGTCGCAGGGCTGCTCTCGGTGAGGTTTGGTGAAGATTTCCAGTCTGAACATTCAGATCTGAAGATGCTCTGCAGGGCCATTGATGGAGTGGAGTCTCGATACGAGTACAATCCTTGCATTTTCTTCCAAAGTCTGAGATGTCAGTGCAGCCTGAAGGTTTGTCTTTGCCTTCCTGTTGATCCCATTCCACTCTGCAGTTTCATTGTGCTGGCCATGTTTGACCAGCAAGACACTGCAAGAATTGCATTTATCTTTTAGCAAGGCATAAAAAAGAACCACAGAAGATGTGGTCCCCCATGCTGTCCCCCCATAAATAAAGCCTCTCCTTGCTTTACTTACTGAGGAACTGTGCACAGGGACCCCACAGAGCTTCGAGTGGATATCATGGTGCCCACTTGGGCACCTGTGTTTTGGAAATCATGGGAAAGGGAGTGTATTTAGACTTGTTGGCATAAGTCTCAGGCGCTAATTTCAATTTAATCCCCTTTAAAAAGTGAGGGTTAGCCTCTTGCTCCCCTCAGGAAATGTGATGTATTTTGACAGAAGATGGGAATATACTTTTTTTACTCAAAACTTTTGCTAGAGCAGAGCTGGTCTGCATGGGAACCAAGAATTTGAAGATGGGAGCTGGGCATAAAGTAAGCTAGCATTCTCCTATAAATATGAGAGGCAAGGGCAGAAAATGTTTCCAGCTCAGCTCTTTATGAGAATAAAAAGTGCCATCCGCATCCCAAACTCCTGGGGCATAGATGGCCATATACCCTATGGGAACAAGACCCTGTATCCAGGCGCACAGTTGTCACCAATATTTGGGGAGCTCTGATTCTATGCTAGGCACTCTCCTGAGCTATCTCGTTAATCTCCCTGTTTGCAACCTCGTGGGGTAGGTATTTTGATTGTCATCTCCAATGTACAGAAAGGAAATAGGGCTTAGCGATGCCAAGTGACGTGCCCCAGGTAAGACTGGAAGGGGCAGAATAGGATTCAAATTCCAGCTCCCCCTCTGAGCACATTGCCCCCCGGCCCCTCCCTGCAAGTCTGCCGCGAGGTCCAGGTTAGGCGGCTTTGGGTGTGACAACACCCTTCTCCCATCGGGGTCTTGGCCTGAGTCAGCACCACATTGCACATAAGCCAGCAGGCCATGCGGTGCCACACTCCTCACTGTTGTTGCGAGTCTGTGTTAATCTACTTCACAGTTCTCAATAGAGGCGGCCCAAGGATTACTGCTGAAAGCCACAGGCTCCTGCTTGTATACAACCCCTTGGTGACCAGGACAGGAGTCCAAAGAGAGGTGAAACACAGTAGTCTCTGCAAAGCCACCTCTGGGTCCATCTTGAGGACTGAATGGTCTGCCCACCTCTGCAGTGTGAGCAGCCCCTCAGTTTAGGGAGATTGCCCAAGGGCGTTCTGCAGGAATCAATGTCTGTGACCTTCTTCCCGGGATTCACACGCTAGGAGGCTTTCCCACGCGGGGTTTAGGTGGATATCTCAGGGGTTGGCAGGACCAGTCATGGTGCCCACCAGAGGTTGAGAATGTGAGCTGGAGCTGACTCTAGTAATCAAGAATGGTGGTACCTCCAAGAATATTGTCTCTAAAACGCTTTTGCAAAGTGCAGGGTCCTGGTGCATTTGTCAAGATGGCAGCAGTTGCCTGACTGGGAATGTGCAGTGGGGCCCCTGCAGGGAGCCATCTCCGTTCACCCTCACGGGCTGGCTGTGGGAAGCCCGTGGGGAAAGAGGTTGACTGCCCTCCATGCCGGGGCACAGCATCCAAACACTTACACCATAGGTGTACCCAGAGCTGAAAATTGGCTATAGAACTCCTATGTGCATTGGAACCATGACTTCCTGGCTGGAAACATAACTACATTGAAGAGGAAGAAAGTC
Organism: Equus quagga; assembly: GCF_021613505.1. Taxonomy (NCBI): domain Eukaryota; kingdom Metazoa; phylum Chordata; class Mammalia; order Perissodactyla; family Equidae; genus Equus; species Equus quagga. Next base: position 105,552,963 of record NC_060279.1, on the reverse strand, counting down.
TGCACAGTGGGCCACACTAACAGGGAAAAATATTTAACAGAGAGGGGACATGGGAGGTTGATACCGCACGCCAGCACAGCTTGGAATCAGCAGCTGTAAGCCATCGACTCCTGGCTGAGCATGCTGAAGGAGATCTCGGCGAAACTTGACCTTGCCCAAAGGCTTATCAGCACCTGTTGTCGGGAATACTCGAACTTGTACTCATCACTCACCAAGGGCCATTTTGAATTAAGTGCCTTCAGTCAGGGAATTTTCATAGTCCCTGGATTTTTCCAAGCCTTCACAGAAAATTTCAGGAGGGGTTCTAAATTCCAATGAAATCCTGCCTTCGAATTCACTAGATAGATGTACAGAAATGCCTGGGAAAGTTTGGCTGCGTTTAGCATCACTGTAGAAAAGAACACTTGAACTTGGAACTCCGATGTCGTCCTCAGAGGAGGTACATCCATGTGGAAGAAGGTGGGTTTCTCATGGATCACTTATAAACTTATAAACTTATAAACTGTGAAATATTACAGGAAATCAAATTAAATGAGGCAATGGATGCATGTGCTTACCCCAGTTCGGGGCATGGAGTAGGTGACTGATACATCGCAGCAAAAATAATTGCTTTATTATTTCTATCGCCATTGCAACTACTTCTATCAGTGCTTCTCCTACAATCATTATTTCAGTTCAAGTCTCGGATTTACTTCAACTATCCTCATCTAAATTCACTGACGCCTTATGTAAGTAACCAAGGAGGCTAGGCCTTGAATGCTATACTTCATGATTTGTAACTTTTCATTCTAGAAGGTTCTCTTGGTATTTAAGAATACGGGGGATGCCAAGAGGGAGTACTCTGCAGCTGTGAAAAAGAGTGACGCGTATCTCCATAGACTGTGACGGAGTATACAAACTCCAGGATGTCTAGTCTGTGAAACGAAGCAAGATAGAGAAAAATGCCTGTGGCATGCCATTATTTATTTAAGAACAGGAGGATATCAATATATATTGTATATTAAATAAGTGCAGTTATAAGCCATAGATATGGTTATAAGGGGAGGGAAGAAAGAGTAGAAGGGAGAGATAGAGAAACTGAACTTGTCTGAATATGCCTCGTTTGAAAAATGGATTTTGGAATCAAATAAATATTTTACATTATTATCAAATACTATTATTCAAAAATAAAAGCAGTTTCTAAAACCCAAGAGGAAAATGAAACAGCTGACACTAAATGTGGGTTGAGTTGGTTGTGTAATCTACAGAGAAAATTTACTTTAGTTGGATTTAAAATAGAGTCCTTACTGGGTTGTATCCTAAGGGCAAAAGAGAACTGCAAGCATGGTTTTCAGGATCATATTATTAGTAATAATACTGACATTGCTATTCCGAAACTCCTTCTCTCTCTTACAGGCATGTCTGTGTTAGGAAAAAGCAATGAAGTAATTACGTTAATTTCATTAGAATATTATTAGCATAAGAAAAGGGATATAAATATAAAATCAAAATTAAAATCTAAATTTGAGTGGAAAATGTCAGTTTGAATTTGTGGTGCACTTTGTCGTGGGAAGGGGAGTTATCTCCTCTCCGCTCACTGAGAAGGTCTGACCTCAGTGATCAACTCAGTGGTCCCCAGACTCCCTACCGCCAGCCCGTGGACTCTGAATCCCACTTCCCACCAAAGCGGCTGGTTGAAGACTGACTGCACGGGGCAAGGACTCTCCAAGATGGGCCTAGAGCATCTAGTCAGATAAGAGAGCTGCCAAGGATGACCAGGGTCACATCAAAGGAACATAGGAGCCAATCCGAGGCTTCTACTGGCCAGAGGTGTGATAAATTCCGATGACCAGAGAGTGTCGATATCAACACTAACTGTGGTAGGTTGAAACACATCAAACCTGTTAAAATCCATTAGTTCACAGTGATACTTAAAAGATCAAATTGACCACCTTCGGAGGTCAGACAATCCACTCATTATTCTGAAAACTGGTAAATAAAGAGAAAAAATCCAGCATTTAACTTGCCTTTTCTGTGATAATTGTAAGTCAGAGTAACCAAATAGTTGATAAGGGAAAATTATCCTTTGTTAAAGTATTGCAACTAATAAAAGAAGAAGAATAGAATTTTCAATCCTTGAAAAAAAAAAAAAAAGATTCAGGCAATGATTTTTAATGACCCTCACACCACAAGAAAAGAGACAGCTGGACATCACGTGCTTCCTGGTTGAAGGGCCTCCTGTAAAATGGTCTTGCTGAAAACAGACAAACATACAAAAAGCCTGACTCACAGCCAGCTTCTGGATCTAAGGGCCAGTTGATGGGAAGTACAGGGAAGAGAGAAACACACTAAAGGATGCAATGGAGATGCAATCAACAAGACTCATCATAAAAAGAAGTCTCTGGGACAAACGACACGGTTTCTTCAACAGATTAAAATATAGGGATGAAAGGAATTCAGAGATTAAAAGTGGAATAAACCAATTCTAAACAAATAAGTAAATAAAATTTCCCCCATTGTCTGTTAAATGGTTTAAAATTGACTGGATATTTGATGATATCAAAAAATTATTCTCATTCTTTGGGTGTGAGAATGTTGTTCTTTAGAAATACAAAATGAAAGATTTATGATTAAAGGATGTGATACCCGAGACTTGTGTGTGTTGCTGTGGTTCACACTGGTGGTGGGGGCGGGGGCGTGTAAATAAGAGGGCAACAGATGAAACCGGTCGTGATGATAATTGTCAGAGCTGGTGCTCTATAAATTGGATCTATTATATTATTATCTTTATTGAGTGTGTTGAATTTTCCATAATACAAGTTAAAAAGAAACAAGTGTGTTAATGTGCTAAGCCCTGTTTCTCATACATTTATGAAGTACAGAGATCTTGTCTGGTACTGTGCTCAGCCAGGGGATGACAAGTTTGTGCTGACGTGGACCTGCCCTCTAGAGTTTGTTCAGATGGGGAGACGAGCCTCAGGTGGAGGGAGGCATGGGGCACGCTGTGAGTGTGGAGGAGGGCACTGCTGCTCTGCTCCCCTGGAGAGGTGCCTCGCAGAGTGATCTGACACAACTGAAGCCTCTTCTCTGGAGTCCTTTGCCCCCTGATCACTCAGCAGGGTCACAGAATGAAGGGAGCTGGAGTTCTCCCTTTGAGGCGGAAGCACCCGCTAGTGTAACAGCCCACCTCACCAAGTGTCCTCCTTCCTGGCCAGTGGAAATGTGTATTTTCGAGTCAGTTTATACCCAGTGCACCTTTGCCTGCCGGTGCACTTAGAACCGTTACTTCACGGCTGGGCCACCAAACCGTGGAGAGTGAGGAGACCTGGTAACAGGCTGAGAGTAAACCAAGGCTGTGTACTCACTGGAACACGCCGCAACCCTGAGCAGAGTCCTTTTCGCAGTCTCGGGAAACCAACGCTAGCTGATGCTACAGGGGTGCCAAGGGGAGAGCAAAGACTGCGGATGTAATTTAACCCGTTCGTGGGTGTTCACGGTAATGCCCGTGTGTCCTGAAGCAGAAGGTGAAGAATCCGGCATCAGGGAACTGGGCAGGGTATCACGTGCCCCAAGGGACACTGTCACGGGGGAGGAAAAACAATGTTCCCTGTGCCCTTCTAGGTTATCAGAAGGGACCCCCCTCACCCTGTAACAAAAGACAGATTAACAAGAGAAAAAGAAAGAGAAGTTTATTAACACGGATACCTCGTGGATAATTGGGAGATACCCTGGGAAAATGAGTAACTCTCAGGTGTGGCTTAGAACTCAGGCTGACACACCATCTTCAGCTGGAGACAAAAGAAAGAAAGGTGTGGGGGAGGCCAGTTATGGGGAGGTGACCAGGAAAAGCAAAGGTTGACCCTCCGTTGATAAGGGTCCAAGTCTCCAGGGATAAACCTTGCTCTTTCCTGGTAGAGAGAGGAGGAGGAACACCTTCGTAAATTTACATCCTGCTTTTAGGCAAATAGGGGAATAATGCTCACGCCAAAGAGGGATATTTTAGGTGGCATATTCTGCCACCCTTCACTGTAATCCTTTTAGGGCACTTTTCGCTCTCTGTGCTAATGCGCACCTCTAGCCTCAGGCTGCAGCTGCTCAGGCAGTGCTGGCAGAGGCTTGCTTCCCTCCCTGCCCAGTCCCAATTCCCAGGAGAAACCTGCACTTTATAACCTGAATGAAGAAGACGAATCCATATGTGGTGAAATGACAGGCAACTGGGGGGAAGCAAGTGATGACACAGCCCTCGGCTCCACATTGTGAAGAGGACCATGAGATTCACAGCAGGTGCTTGGAAATGGTGATGTGGCTATTTTGTGGGCAGCAAGGCGTCCAGCACTACCCCATGCAACATCTGTTGGGCTCCAACTAGTCGGCTTTGCCAAGGACATCGCTTTGTGGTTCAGGCTCAGGAAGTATAAGGTGGCCATTTTTCACATTTCTTCTTACGAGGGCTCGTGGCTACAGAGTTAGTGAGCAATCAATAAAGAGCCATGTGCTCGTGTCTGCTCTTTGGTTCTCAAGGACATTCTTTTTCTTTAAACCGCACCTGCTGTTAGAGGGGTCCCTGCAGGGAAGCGACAAGGAAAACACCCTGTAAACAGAAGCCCATCATGTTCTTTGCTCGCTGAGGATAGACTTAGATTCTGTTGTCTCTACAAGGCTTCTTTTGACTAGAGCCTGGACTCCAGCAATGAAAGGGCCCCTGGTGGGCTGGCCATCTTTGGGGCTCACCCCACACCCACCGAGGGCTAGGTGCAGAAAGCAGGCGAGTGGAGACTGCAACAGTGGGAGATCCGTTTCTGCCCGTGGCACAGTCCCATGCCTGGAGATGCCGGATGCTGAACTGGCCTCCACCCAGCACAGTTTGGGATTGTGGAGCAGGCCAGGGAAGAGGATCTTCAGAGAAGGGGAATGCAGGGCAGAAAATAGAGGTTGGCTTTCTTCCAAGAACCATCCAGAAGTGGTGAGGGAAGAATGGGTTCATCTAGGGCAGTTGTATGCAGCTCTGGGTCCTCCAACTACACGGCCAGTTTCCATTCTCCCCCGTGCTAGTACCATGACATCATGAACACTTAGACAGGAATGCCAGCCTCGACTGTGGTATCGTAGGGTGGGGTTCGATTTTACGTAATTGACATTTAATAAGGAAAATCACTGAGGAAGCAGTAGGAACCAGGGAGCCTGGGAGGGGCTGGGCTCTCTAGTCTTTGTCTTCTTTACCATCGTTCTCTCAGACTAGTTAAAGCAAGCAGGAATTGATGGACAACGTTACCATGGGGGCTCTTTCTTGACCACTCAGGAAGAGTCTCTTATTCAAGTGCCATGTGCTCCCCATGCAAACGCCTTTCCACAGACAAAGAGGAGATTTCTTGGGAATTTTATAAGATAGCTTTGTTACATCCACATGCAAGTCACAGAAGTCCTCTGGCTTTTTCTTACTACCATGGTCAAAGATGTCGCAGGTCATCATTAACCATTAAGGACGTGCAACTGTGTGCATGAATAGGCCAAATGCAAAAATGTGCTGGAATGAACGTTGTCTCTAAAGCTGCTGTGTAGAACACACAGGTTATTTAGAACACAGAAAAATGTGTGCTTGCATACGTGTGTGTGTGTGTGTGTGAGCACAGGGGACGTATTTCATGTTCAAGGAAGACCAGGAGATGTGAGATTTTTATGTGGGATTTCAACACTTTCATGTCTTGCCTTAAAAGCTCTATAGTTTGATCATCTGTGTATGTAATGCAGAATGCACCTAAAAACCCTTTGACTAAAAGCTTCCTGGTATAGCTGTCTTAATTTGGCTTTAAAATACAGAGACACAGGAGTCTCTGTGATATCAAATTCCAGAATTATTTGCAAATTTTAGAATATGCTTGAATTTTGCCTTTATAAGGATATGCACTTAGGAAACAATCTGAGAAATCCAGTTAATCATGATGAGATTAAAGGATTTTTAAAAGCTGAATCGCAGCCACATTTACATTCCCCGATAATTTCTTAATTTTCTTTCAAATCACCTTTCATCTTCATAAAATGAACTGTAAAAATCCTTCTGAATTCCATAATGTGCCAAGAAAAATGGGGAAAAATTAAGGAGGCCCCTACCTTTTAATCATTCTGTTCATAAAGTGCTTTAACTGCACGCCAGGAAAAAAATGGAGGCAGCTCTGGTGTCTGAGGTATTCTGTGCCATAAACTCCCATAATAGAAACAGATGGTGAAACTGCCTTGGAAGTGAAGAAACCAGTGTACACGCGGCTCACCCTAACATATGAAGAGATTCAGGGCTGACACATGAAGGAATGCATTTGGCGTGGCGCCAGCGGTACACTCTAATTCAGCCGCGAGTGCTAAGCTTGAGATGGGAGACCCACAATTTCAGGATCTGGAACGCCAGGAGCTCCAGGATTTAGAACTCTGCGGAAGGTTCCTAGGGTCTTTCCATCCCGCCCAAGGAGGACAGCATTCTCAACGTTTCAGGTGACTGCAAACTCCAGCAGAGAGCCCATTCTGGCTTTTCTAAGTGGTTCATAAAAACAATAGTGGAGAATTGCCAGTTTTGCTGGAGCTTCCTTTAACTAAGTTAGGATTTGCTTTTTACCTAGAGCTGCCACCAGTGGCTGCTGAAAGAAGGGATAATCTTCACCACAAAGAGACATCAGTGAGAATGATCTCAGACGAGAGTGGAGAGACACTGGGTACAGGCCACGTGTGGCCCTTCTGGCCCGGCGATACAATGCACTCAAAGGAACCTCTCTTGGGTATCGTATTTTCCAAAGTAAAGCCTGCCACAATTTCTGTGATCATATCCCAGTGACATTAATACACATGTTATCTGACTTGCTACATTAGTTAGGGCGGATGAAAATTCCATTACAAACAGATCCCCAAATGTAACAACGCAGACACAATAGACGTTAATTTTTCCTACATAGAGCAGTCCAGGTTGTCCAGGTGTTGGGAGGCTGTCTGTGTATCCATGTGGGGACCCAGGCTCTATCCAGCCTGTGGCTCCACCGTCCAACAGGGTCTTGTCACCGCCTGCATCCGCAAAGGAGGCCCACAGCTATCCCCAAGGCTGTTCCAGAGGACACACATTTTCCTTCCTCTCATACTCAGTTGGCCAAAAGAACATGTGCCCAGGATGTGGAAAAAGGGATTGTGGTGGTCAGCTGTGGGGTGGCACACTGATCTAAGATCCTCAGGTGTCCCCAGGCGTGTCTTGTGTGTATTCCCCATAATCAGGCCTGTCTGCAATTGCTGCTCTCTCTTCTCTTCCAAGAAATGCAGCATCCTCTGATCTTGATGCCCTGATGAGAATTGCGATCCTTGCAGATCTGCCAAGCCCAGAGGTGCCCGGTGGTGGCAGTCTCCCTTCAGCCAGAGCCACCTGAATTTGGACCACAGACAAGAAGAATGCCCACCTCTGCAGGGCTCAGCCCCGGTGCCCTGGCGGGGCTGGGGAAGACCTGATGGGAGCTTCAGCATTTGCTCTCCCTCAGCTCTGACCACAGGCACTCGGGTGTGGAACTTCCTCCTCCTGGCTCTTGACCTGCCTGGAACTCACTCAGATAATCAGAGAGCCCTGTGGGGGCTGAGGGCAGACTCAAGCTTTGCAAGCCGATGTCACTTTAGGCTCAGCCTCAAATACTCGCGTCCCTTTAAGACTTCTCCTTCCCAGCAGTGGCAAATGCTCTTTGTTTCCCAAATCCAGGCCTCCTGCAAGGAGCAGATGACATTTCCACTCAGAACAGGGCCTTCTGATAAGCAGGGCTGACCTCCTGCCGTTAACGTTCCTGGGTCCACAAAGGAGGCGATTCCAGCCTCTGCAGGGCCTGGTCCTAGGGTGCCTGCGTGAGGATTTGGGCAAGGAAAGGGCAGGCTGGACCACTCTGACATCACCCTGTGATGCCTCCTGAACCCTGACTGTGCTGTGACCGGGGGCACTGAGAACCTGGGGGGAGGTCCGTGGGGACATGGGAACACCGGCTTGGCCTGGCCAGAGGCTGTTCGGGAAGAAAATTCAGGTTTAGGGGACCTGAAGCTTAAACAATTTGGGGAGCCCTCTAAGAAAAAGAATACAAAATGATGAATACGAAATTGCTAGAGCTCCTCCCCGACTTGTGCCTGCGTGGGGTGGGGGGGTGGTCCCAAGGCTTGCCCTCCACTAGAGTGCCCCTGAGGCCGCTGGGGAAGGACAGGCTGCACGTCTGTGTGGTGTACACTGGCCAGTTAGTGCGTCTGCTGACAGAATGGGGCAAGGCGCTGGGGCGGAAGGCCTTTTTGGGAGCGTCTGATGGAAGGAAAGGAGGCCCTTCTGGGAGAGAGGCCCCTCCTGCTCCGTGGAGGGCAGAGATGCTGCACGGCTTCAAAGCCTCCTTGGCCCTCAGCCCCGGCTGAAGGAAAGGGGAGGGCACCTGGTGTTCCTTCTGCATCTCCTCCCTGCCTTCTCAGACTGACGTCCCCTAGCCTGGGCACCCCTGAGCCACTGGCCCTCTTTCAGTGCGATTTGTAAGAGGTTCCAGCTGAGCTCATGGTTTCTATCAGAACATGGGTTCTCAAGAGGAAACATAGCATTGTCTTCCCAGGAAGCTCTCCCACTCCCTGTCCCTGGAATGGTGTGAGGAACAGCTCATGTGCAATAAATGTCAGGGGGAAGGCTGGTCGGTCGGATGTGTGGAAGGATGACCAGGTGGAAATCCTTAGAGGATTCTTATTTAGAGGAAGGCTCAGACACTGCCTTACATTTCCTCCTGTGTTTGGCTTTTCCTTTCAGTGAGCCTTTCACTCAGATACAGTGTGAGCACCCAGAGAGCAGGGTGTGTGTCTGAGTCATCGTTGTTAACCCCTGAGTGCCTATGAGAGGGCTGAGAATGAGGAAGGAACTGAGCAGGCTGCTGTAGACACTTCTCCAGCATCGCAAAGGTGGCAGACTCTGTGCACAAGGAAAAGGTGGGCTTATGGGAGGTAGCTCTGATTGCCATTAGAAGACTGTGGACGTGCCCTGGCATCTTGGTGGGCACCGGGCAGGAGCCTCCCCCACAACCCATTTCTGCTCTTCTCCTCCTCCAACCAGACCCAGCTGCCCTGACAGCCTTATTCAGACCCCAGAGGCTCAGCCAGTCTCAGGAAGCTCCCTTTTTCCCGTTTAGAAGCATCAGGAGTCCAGGCTGAGAGGCCAAATAAGCTCAGAATGTCGGGGTTCTGGGACCCCAATAAGATGTCTCCTAACTGATTCTCCAGGCCCACAGACAGATGGGTTCCCTGAGGGCCCCGCTCCGTATGTGGGGGAAGGAAATGCCCGGGACTGGTTGAATTCCAGTGAGAATGTCGCCGGCGTTGATTTGTGGTTTGACAGTCAAAAATAATCTGAGCGTTGCTTTGCATGTGATTTATAAAGTGTCTTAATTGGCATCTTGATTATGTGATTGCGTGAAGTGCTGTTTTCAAGAAGGTGTATCTCTAAATAGAAAAAAGAAGAGCTGTACAGCTGGGAAGTGATCCATGATCTGTGCCTTCGCCCTGCTTTTTCGCATCGACGCCACATTTCCCGATTTCTGGATCTTTAGTGGGAAATATCTCCCCCGGTTCCGTGCGCCTTCCCTGTGGACATGGTGCCGGCTCTGCAGTTTCTCTTTGGATCTGCAGCATGTTTCTGTGCTGCACAGACTCAGAAATGTGGTCTCTTCTAGCCTGATTACAGCTAATTATTTTAGAAATACATTTTAAAGGCAAGTTATCTTAACTTTATGGCTAATCTGACGGAGGAGATCTAAGGAAAACCTGAAAATCATAAAACGTTCCAGAACATTATATTTTATGCAGTCCAGAATGTGACACATGGGGTCTTTAATAATTCACTGCTTGTTAACATTAAACAACTGTTAACATGCTCAAATAATTAGTTATGCTTGCTTGACATGTTTGCATCTTTAATAATTGATGCATTTATCTTAATTACTAACAGTATTATGGTCGTAATATGCATCTTTTTTCTATCTTAAAATTTTAACAAAAACTGACTTTTTGCCAAAAATGATTATGCTCTAAGTTTTAATTACTCATTGTAATTAAATTGCAAGCTGCAGTATTTTACTAAAATATCTTTCACAAAAATATTTAATGGAAAAGAGGTGATTTGTTGTTTATGCAGTCAAGTTAGTAAATATTTCATAAGTTTGATATTACCCTTTCAGCATGGATAGAAAATAACATAGCTTTCAAGATATGAGTCAATTTAAAAGTCCTCCATAGCTGAGAATTTACCTCTTCTACCGAAAATGTACCCCCCCCCCCCTCCCCCGCGGTCCGAGACCACTCTGTGTGAGAGAGAGCTTTCGTCAACCAGCCAGGCACCTTGGAACCTCAGCCCCTGTTGGGAGGCGGTGTTGACTGGAAATCAGTGCAAGAGTGAGGTCTGCGCTTACCCTGCATCTCCATCCCTCAGGCCTGTTGGACTGAAGGAGCCCTGATGAATGGCGTTGGTGACATTTCTCTTAAAGTGTTCCTGTGGGGGAGCAGACCCACCTCCCATTGGCCAGGCTTTGCCAAGCTGCCACACACACAACTAGAAGGTTCCTGATTGACTCAGAAATACCCCAAGACAGACCCAGAAGATGTTGATTTTACCAACGAGGAAGCCGAGGCTTGCATGCCTTTGGCCCAAGTTAGACAAAGAGACCAAGCCAGGAGAGAACTTACGTCATCAGATGGTGAGTCCAGGGCTCTGTCCTTTCCACCTGGGACCTTCCCTTTGATCTGTGGAGGTGTCCTTTGGCAAAATCACTGCACTTGCAACTGCCCAGTTCCATGGGAGACAGGGTCATGGGCCAGGAGAGGTCATTCCTTGACATGGCCCCTTACCGGGATCCCATTCATTTGGCTGATCCTATATTTCCCCCTGACCTGGGGCTCACGTGGGCTGGAGGCATCAAGAAGTAGAGTCGTGGGGACTGGGGAGAAGCCCCGGCACGTTCCCTTGATTGATCAGTCACAGTTCTAAGTCATTAGAGGTTTTCAAGATGCAAATCAAGCAGTTATGGTTCTCTTTGGAAATGACAAGCAGACCCAGAGAAAATCTGAGCTCCAGCAGTGAGAGGCCTGTCCAGCTAAGGACCTGAACTCATCTCACACCCTAAGTATCCCGAACACACTAAACTCTTCTCTTTGTCCATAAAACTGCATATCTCCTTGGGGATCAGAGGGAGGGCCAGGGTCAGGGGGTTTCTGAATGCCGGCTAGTATGAAGAGCTTGCTCCTCTCACCATCTAATTCAGATCTTAAAATGCATTGTGTTGCAAATATCAGGAAAAGTTGACTTACACTGGCTTTAAAATGTGGAAACTCATTATTTCATGGAACCAGGTGCAGAAGTGCAGGAGATGGGGTGGGACCCTTCTTACACAGTGTAGCAATCTCATCAAGGACACTGGTTCTTTCCGTCTCCCCACTCCACCACCCTCAGAACCACCTTCCTCACAAGCCTGGGCCCCCTTGGGTCACACATAGCTACTCAGCTATCACATCTGCAGTCAACAGGCAGAGGAGGAAGGGTGGAGCCATCTCCCTCTTAGGAATGAGAACACCCTTCCCAGGGGGCACAGCAGATTTCCACGCACATCTCCGTTGGTCAGTTTTGGGTCTGATGCTTCCTCCTGAACCCGTCACAGGCGAGGGGGATGAAACGGCCAGGGTTGGCTTACACTTGTCATCCAGAGGTCCGCTTGGCAGTGGGGAGTCAGCCATTGTGTCCGATCTGCTCCCCAGGTCAATCTTCCCTTATCTGGCCATGCACTGCGTGCATTCTCCAGCCCTGGTGCAGAAAAGGCGTTCTGGGGAGGATAAAATGAATGGGCCCAGGCTCTGCCCTAAGAGGGTTTCAGATAATAGGGAAATGAGACATGTTCACAGAAAAAAACAACTAAAGGGAAGCCACCTGCAATTGTTTAGAAGAATAGCTAACAAATGCTTGGCTCAGCACAATTCACCAGGAATTTTCTAAACATCTTCTCTGTGCATAGATATGGTTTGGGTGCTATTAAGGAAAAAAAACCATAAAAATGTATTCTTCCTGTTAAAGAGCTCCGTTTCGGAGACGAGATATGCATACAAGGGGCTGCCTTTGTCTTTCCCTCACTCCAGACAGAGGTAGGGGTGCCCTTGGCTAGTTTAAAGGAGTATTTATGGGGAGTCATTTCACAGCTTCTGCTGGGCCTTTGCATGGCTAAGAGAGAGGCCATTAAGAGGTGTCTATCAGTAGAGAAAGCTTTTCACTCTAAGTAACAGAGAACCAGATTAACTGTGCTTGAACGGCAAGGACATTTATTGTTAAGAAGTTTCAAGGTTGGCAGTCAGCTCAGCAATGTAATCAAGGTTTCAGGATTTTTCCATCTTTCCATTCTCTAACCTTCAGCTTGTTGCATTTTCATATGTGTTTTTTGCCTCATGATGGCAAGGCAGCCATTGCAGCTCCAGGCATCAAATCTGTGTTCAAAGCAGGAAGAATGAGGAGGGTGCCCTGCTGGCACACTCTCCTTTTTAGCAGGATTCAAAATATCCTGCTCAGAAGTCTACCGGCAGATCGCCCTGGTATATGACCAGTCAGAACTGGGCCTCCTGGGCACCCGTACATGCAGGGGAGCCTGGAAATAAAGAGAGAAAGATGGAAAGGGAGCAGGGTTTGGGAAGGCCTGGGGTCTGCCAACCAACAATGCCTGCCGTGGGAGGTGCGGCTCAGCAATGTGTCTTTTTCTTGCTATTACTGGCAGGAAGATCAGAGGGGGCCAACATCTGAGAGCAGAAAGGTCAAGGAAGGAACCAACAGCGCCACTCAAGGAAGCGTGAGTCGCCGATTCCACTGTAAGAGAGCCTGTGTGCAAATCATGGAGCTGTTGGGCCAAGTTTTCTTCCTTCTGGTTTAGACTGCACCATCTCGAGAATGGATGTTGGTTTCGGTTAGTTGTGTGTGTGTGTGTGTGTGTCTGTGTGGGTATGCGTGTCTGATTCAACCCATTGGACAACTGGAAGACCCAAATCAAAACAACAGAACAAACCAACCAGCACCCTCTGCTCCCAGCGCTGGGGAGCTTTTTACAGCTGCCTCCGGTGACAGATGCCGCCCCACCCCCCCCTTCTCTGCCTCCTCCTCCGTCTGCTTGTGGTAAGTGTAGGGAAGAGCAGGTGACGCTGAGAGACACCTGGATTGGGTGATGAGGCACGGTGGGTCCAGAGCTTCTCTTTCACAGACTATGGGAGAGAAAGCTGGGCCTTGACCCGGAGTACAGCTGCTGCTCAGAGCGTGCAAGCGGCAAAGAGCCAGCAGTAAAAGGTCTTCATGCCTTCACTGTGGTACCTTCCCTCCCAGGACCAAGCTCACACTTGTTTACTTAGAGCTCGAGGCCGTCCACAACCTCCGAAACCTGGGACAGCCCGGGCCTCCACGCCACGCTGCTCTTGCCCACACCCAGCCCTGTGTCCAGAGCCCGCTCTGCTCTCCCTCGCTGGTGCCTGTGGAAAGCCAGCTTATCTCTCCAGGCCCCGCTGGACCTTCTCCCCGTGCTGAGTATACTGGGCCTGGGGTCTCCCAGAGTGCCCCCCAGCAGAGCCATGGGAGGCCTGGGGCTGGGGCTTGCTTTCCAGATAAATCGGTTCCAGCTGGGCTGCATGCGTGACCCTGTCCCCTGCACACCACACCTGTGAGAGTCTGAGACGTGGCCCAGCTGCGGGCGGCAGAGAACCCTTTGTCGTGGTAGGGAGAGGAGTATACAGGCTGTGGGAGCACAGACTCTGGCTCAGGCTTACTGGCGTTTGACCCCTGGCCCTGCTAATTATTAGCTGTGTGACCTTGGCAAGTTATTTAACATCTCTATGCCTGTATTTTCTCCTCTGTAAAAAGGGGGTAACAACAGTGCTTACTTTATTATGTTACTATAAGAATTAAATGAATGAGTGTGAGTAGAATGTTTGGAACAGAGTCTGGCAAACGCTTAGGGATATGTGAGTATTACTGTGTGACCAGCTCTGTCAGCTTGGGGAGGAAGGTTTCATCACATCTTCCTTTCTATCGAATTTCTTGAGTTCCCACATGCACAGGGAGCCCAGCCTCTCCCTCTTGGGGCTTTCCCATTCTGTGAAATGGCCCTGGAGATGCAGGGACCGCTCCCGCTCCCATGTCAGGATGGTTTGGGTTGAATGAATGGCCGGTGGGTTCCCAGAGGTGTTGATTCCACCTGCCTCACGTTGTGCTTCTGACCAGGGTGACTGCGCCGCTGGCCTCCCCTGCCAGGAGGGAGGGAGGGAGGCCTTCCGTGACCAGGTCTCTGGGGAGGACTCCACATTACTGCTCCCCTGTTCTCAGACGAGGTTGACTGCTGCTCCCCAAAGGACACCACCATGTCAGGAGCCTGGTCCCGAGAGGCTGAGCTGGCCTCGCCCCCTCCTCCCACATGTCCTTTCTACCCCACAGGCAACCCTGACATCCACGCTCAGAGTGAAGGTACTGGGATCTGTTTCGCCCTCTGAAAATGACTGGATTGTGCTTGGTCAGTGGTTTTGAAGAATTATTTTAATCAGTGGAAACCTTCAGAAAGGATTCCACGGCAATCCCACAGCGCGAGATGGATTCCAGCAGAACTGCCAAGGCCGGAGCTGGGCAGACGAGGGCAGAGGCCGTGAGGGAGGACATCCGGGCCCAGCCTCTCCGCCTTGCACAGCGCAAAGAATCGCTTAGCAAGGCGCTCCAGAAGTTGATCCCAGGCCCAGGGTCCATGTCCTGGATTTGATACGGCTGTGCTTCCGGGGGACCTGGGAGAGGCAGGACAACGAGGAGGGGAGGCCGGGCACTGATGAAACGCCAGGCAAAGGGTCAGCGAGGGTGGCTCCTCGTCTCATCCCACAGGGCAGTCAGGAGTGTTGACTCAATCCCAGGCAAAGGGGCTGTGGCTTTCCCACCTGTCAGTCTTGGGTTAAGGATGACCCCACCTCGCCCTGTCTGGGGAGGTGAGGAAATTCCCAGGCACTTCACACTCAGAGGGGACAAAGCAGGGTCCAGCCCCGCCCGGGCAGCCCTCCCCAGGTGAGCTCTTGGGACTGGCATGTCCAAGTCAGGCACACATAGATGACCACAAAATGGGATCCACGGTGACCTGGCAGAGCAATGACATCATGCCTTTGTGGAAATGAGGCTGAAACTGGGGAGGGGAGGACCTGGGGGCAGAGAGAGGTCCTGGAGCCAGAGGGTGCAGGCTGCCTCTCCTGGGAGCGCACCAGCCTCCTCCCACAGTCCCAGGGACCTGCAGCGAAAGGAGGAAGCCAGCTGGTGTGGGAGGGGGGGGAGGGGGAGACCCGAGTCTGTGCCCCTGCAGAGCACTTTTCCATGGATGTGTTTTTCTTTCAGACTTTATAGTTAATTTATTTATCTGACCACTCGGGAAGGGAAGAAAAGTACCATTTTATGAGTCCAGGACAAAATCAAAAACAATAGCACATTTAGGTGCCTTAATTTTTCTGTTGCCAGAGATTTATTTCATTTTATTATATTTGACAGCAGTCAACACACAGCAAATAGGCGGCCGAGTGCAGCTCTCTCAGCACATAATGGTTTGTATTCTCTGTGCACAGGGCAGAGATTTTTACTGCATACATCACTGGGAACTTGCCGCATTGATCCCAGAAAGTAACATACATAACTTCGTTCTCCCGGCACAAGCCGGCATACATGACCAGGGGCTGGATGCGGGGTGTGTCCGCGCGCGCGGTGGGCTCCCCTCGGGAGGAGGGAGCTGTGAGTTTAGCGATTGCCTGGGGCTTCGTGGGGGTTCCAGGCCTTGGGCTGGTGGGGGTGTTTGCGGGGTGTTGTGCGAAAGAACAGCATGCTGGCGGGATCGCGTGTGGTGGGTCCCATGGGCAGTGACATGTGTGATGCAGTTCGCTTTTCAGTAGGCTCCCGAGAATGTGCGGCCTTAGACAACCCGTCTTCGGGTTGGGCCACACACCCTGAATCTGTTAAAGCCGACATCAGTGCTGGACAAAAGCTCTGGCCTTGCGGGAGTGGCCAGTGGGGGCTTAATTCGAGCAGTCCTTATGCCTGAGGTGGTCAACCCGGCCGTCCCAAGGAGGCCATGTCTGCATTCATAATTTAATCTCCCTTGTTCCAAACTCGCATCAGCTCGTGCCGGGATTCCAGTTCCCACCTGACACCTCCCTGGGTCGTGTCTGTGAGTTCCCAGGGTGCTGGCATCTCTCGTGGTGGCTGCCCCCACCAGTCCTTACTGCTCTTGTTGCCTGACAGGGATGATGTCTGCTCTGCCGACTGATGCCACTGGAAGCTCAGAGACCACCTACCGCCCACAGCTAACACTGTGCCGGCCGCCAGGTAGGAGTGGGGAGTGGGCTCTTTCATTAATTACCTCCAACGCAGCCAAGACCAGGCTGTAAATCTGGCAAGACTTCACTGAAGGCTTGAGAGAGAACCAGGAAATGAAGCCCAACGATGGAAATGGAAGTGGCTGCCCCCATAGCCCATGGGCCCAGGCCCATCCCTGCAAGGTGTGCCCAGAGCCCAGGGCGGCCTGCCACTCCCTGCCAGTGAGCCTCTGTGTGCCAGGGATAGGCTCATTCCAGCCACGGCAGTATCCACACACGTGCCTCCATTGCCCTGGAGTCCAGATCCGGCTGGCACAGCCGCCTGCAGCAGGAAACCGTCCCTGGCCTGAGGCCAGTCTTGTTAGTTTCTGTTCCCTGCCTCCGTCTGCTCTGACGGTTGACAGTCAGTGAGTCCGGTTCTTTCGGAGGACACGGTTGCACCTCCACCCTCCTCGGATCGTGGCCACAAGAGATCAACTGCAGGAGGCTCCAAGTCCACTCCAGAGGCTGCACTGTTTGCACTGACCTTCCCCACACTGAGCGATCGACAGCACGGGGCAGGCTAGTCCTCTCCCCAGGTGGAGGGGTCCAGGCGGAGCCTTTTTGGCCTTCTCCCCCCAAAGTTGGAGGGTACTCCACTGTGACCCACAGCGACTGCCCGTCCTTAACTCTCGCCATTCATAGGTAATCTCCTGTCTAAACCCAAAAATATGAAAGCTCCTCGCCCCAGAGCAGCCGCACTGTTCGCGAACCTGGGCTGCATCGGCATGTCTCCAACAGCAGCGCACTTCCCCTGACCCAACCCCGAGCTCCTGCTTTCGGGGCAAGCATGCATGGGGGGTGGGTAGGGAGGTGGAGAGAAAGGGCTTCACATTCACAGCCTGCAGGGCCAGTAAGGTGGGTTTACCAGAAAGACAGAACAGCATTCTCCAAAGGTGTTTTCAAGTTTCCACCTCCTTTGAGACAGCATACTTCTGGAAACATTGAGAGAACGGTTGTTCCAATGTTCGTTCTCCCTACCAAAGTCAAAGTTAAAACAAATCATACAGGTCCCATCCCAGGAGCCGTGTGACACTGGATCCATCTAGTCAGGGATGCAATTAGCGTAAGGTGTCCAGCAACCACAGGGAGCCGGGTACCCTGCCGGGCAGGACCTTGGCTGCCCAGAAGGGCCGGGCAGGGGTCCCAGCCCATGGGCAGCGTGCAAGCTGAGGGAGCTCAGGTGGTCCTCCAGGAGCCCCGCGGAGAGCAGCCGAGACAAATGCCAGGACGGAGGTCCCAGGGAGTGACAGGGAGGCGAGGAGGTGGAGGAGCTGCTGATGGGGAGTAGCTTCCAGAAGCCTCTGTCTGTCCCGACTCTTGCCTGCTGCTCTCTGCCTTAGTTTGGAAAAGAGATGGCCCACAAGCTGGCCTGTTCCCATCCCAGAAGTTAGAGCCAGCAAGTCTCTCCGAGTCTAGGTGGGAAGGACTCTGAACACTGACTCCACCTTTTCATTTTAAAGCAAATACACAGAAATGGTCAGAACCCGGGGAACCCTGGACTCCTTCACTTTCTATATTTACCACCAGAAGTGAGAACAGCGCCTCAGACACAAGGGTGACAGAGCTACTCCACGGCCTTCCTCTGATTAGACCCTCCAGCAGCAGTAGGGATACAGGCGGGCCATCCGAACCTCCACCGCCCCGTGATTTGTGCATGGTCCCATGTTCCAGGGGAGGGGACACAGCCCCTCAAGGGCACTTGGGCCTCCACGCTCTGCCCCCTCCATGCCCACCATGGTCTCAAGACCCACTGAATGATGACCCAGCAGCTGCAGGAGGCTCAAGCAGCCGGGATAGGGCTCTCCCCAGACGCTAGAACTGCCGGCCTTGCCCTGTGCCAGGACAGGACCGTGAGGTGTCCGGGCCAGTGGGGAGAAACGGGGCCTGGCCACAGCGGGTCCTGGGCACTGCACAAGCCCCACCTACCTAGCTGTGGAAAACGAGCGGTCCACGAGTGTGGTGGAGGCTGTGGACTTGAGTCCTCGGTGGGGAACACGTGGACGCACAATCAGGTTCACAAGGGCAGGGAAATAAATTCATGTCTCTCATTGGCTGGGTGTTGAAACCCCAGGAAGAGAGCCCGTCACTTCCCGGGCCCTCCCTTGGTGTCGTCAGAACATGTGATGCAGGAAGGGCCCTGACTGAGGCCTCCATGGGGGCTGTGGGAGAACAGGCTGGGCCTGGGCTGAAGCTGGCCGTCAGACCCAGGCTGACCACTGCCAGCACCTGCTCTGGACTGGCCCCCCTGGGGCTTCAGCCAGAAGGCGAAAGAGCTGTGGATTGCAGTCTGAGTGCACAGAGTAGCCAACTTCAGAGCAAGACCACGGGCCTCTAGATTCCCACTGAGAAGTCAGAGTGCCTGAGACCTTCATTTCCAGATCTTCCTGTCCCAACAGCCCAGCCAGACGGTATAGCTGAGTGAGGGAGCTGAGAAAGCACCCCTCTGTCCTGAGCTTTTTCAGGGATCCCGTGGGCTGGGGACAGTCCCAGACTCAGGACCCCGGCAGGTGTAGGGCCAATGGGACACATGGCAGGGGCGTTGCCTGAGGTGGTCTCACCAAGTCACCGTGGGGCTCCTGGGACACTCACAGAAGTCGCCCTCCAGGGTCAGGGATTGCCCCTGCGTCCCGAGCATGCCCTGCGTTCTGGAGAAGCAGACGCTCAGGGGACAGCCCAGCAAGAAAGGCAGAGCCGGATCCTTCCACACTCGTGGTGCCCACAGCCTCATGTCTCGGGAGCCTCAGGGCTCTCTGAAACTTGACCGTAAGAACACACGGGGCAGGGGCTCCTGGGCTTCCCACACGGCTCAGGAGGGTGGCCTGGGCCAAAGCCAGAGGCCTCCGGGAGGGAGGCGTGCCGTGTCTTCAGCAGGGCTCTGCAGCCACCCGGGGCCTCAGGGGGCAGGCGTTCGGAACCCAGACACAGAAGCTGTGACTTCAGTGGTCTCTACTAGGGCACGGTGTGCCTTTATGCACTGAAACGAGAACCTTCCTTCCCATGACACCTCCATTTACTCAGAATTAGCGTGTAAAGCTCCCAATTAGGCATTCGGCACTGGGTTCTGACAGAGCCATTACTTTTTATGATGGGAGAGTTGAGTTAATTTTAAGTTATTGGGGCCCTGCACCTATTGGAAGCACGCACCTTCAAACAGACTGGCATCCGTGGGCTCTGCTAATACGGCATCACAGGCTGGGTAAAAACCCATCCCTCCTCTGCCGGCCAGATGCATACACACGATGGGCGCCCAGAGAGACCCGGGGCTGCCATTAATTTTGCCAGAAAGGGATTTCCACAGAAAGGGGCCTAGGCTCTGTCCCTTAGGTAACCAGAAGGCTTACCTGCACAACCCAGGTAAGGAATGGGAGGCCTCATGTTACCTGGTCCCTGTTCTTCTTCTTCTTCTTTTTTTTTTTTTTTTTTGCTGAGGAAGATTAGCCCTGAGCTAACATCTGTTGCCAATCTTCCTCTTTTTTTGCTGAGGAAGATTGGCCCTGACTAACACCTGAGCCAGTCTTCCTCCACTTTATATGTGGGAGGCCACCACAGCATGGCTGATGACTGGTGTAGTTCTGCGCTTGGGATCGGAACCCGCGAACCTGGGCCACCGAAGCAGAGTGCGTGTGCTTAACCACTGTGCCCCGGGCTGGTCACACCTGGTGCCTATTCTTCACAGTTGGGGTGCCTGACATGGTGGCCATGCCTCAGGGAGTCCTGAGGGGCAGAGACATGGAAGGCAGAGGAAGGTCGTGCGACAGTCCACCAGAGGAAGGAGCCAGGGCTCATGCCTGCGTCCTCTGCCCCTCTGGGCTGCTCCCCCACCTGCTGTGGGCAGACCCTTGGGCAGTTGTCTGTCCACTTCAGAGAGAGGCTCCCGGGACCTGTGAGGCTTTCCTATGGTGTGCGTGGCCACAGCCCTCTGACGGGGCCACTTGCCTGGGGCCCAGATGATCCATGGCATCTTCAGCCCCCACCGTCCCGGGTCCATAGGCCCTTCCCCGGCGGGTTTCTCAGCAGACTTTCAGATTCTGGGTAGAAAGTGGCAGCAGAAGCGGCCCCTGGAACAGTACGCTGCCTCCCAGGATACAGAGCCTGCGCTGCGCCCGGCGGGGTCCGGAGCAGCGCCTCTCTGCGTGTGGTGCCAACCTTCTGTGGTGTGACTCTGCTCCTGGGGACACTTCTCCTTTCCCAGGTCTTCCCCAGGCATCCCCTCCCCACCACTGCCAGGGCAGCAACGCCCCTAGCTGCCTGCCCACAGTGTCCCCAGTGTCATTTATGGCAGCATGTGTGACCACTCTGACCAGGCACTAATCAGTTCTGAATTCTCAAATAATCACACCATTGATATTAACGGCTAATGTTGTAGTCTAAAGAAGTTTGAGCTGCTCTCCAAGCCAATCTAGCTATCCTGATGAGATCACTCAGGGCTGTCAGAGAGTCCCTGGCAAGTTTGACTTCAGGCCATTTTCACGTCTTCTGCAGGCCGGTCCTCTCTCACCCAGGGTCTCTCCGGTCAGGGTGGAGAGGCCAGGTTGAGACCTTGTGCCGTGGGTAGGGGCGGACGCTGTTTGCCTCTGAGACCTGGGGACTTTAGGGTGAGAGGACTGGGAATGTGGTCTGCCCTGCTGTGGGGACAGTCCAACTTGGGCCCATGGGGACAGTGGAGGCGTGTCCTGGGATCAGTATTCTGCAGACTGCCTGGAGCTGTGCTGAGCCTCCCAGGAGCTTAACTTGATCAACTTTCAGCCTGAGCTGGAACTAAATCCAATAGAGATTGAGCTGGAGCAAGAGACAGCTGGCCGCCTGGGCCCTGCAGGCTGCAGCTCTGGATGTGGCACACCAGGAACCCGGAGAGGCAGAGCACGGTTCATCCCTCACTGGTGTGAACTGTGCAAGTGGCAGCACGTGGAAAGGCTTCTGTGGGTCTCTGCCCCTGACCTTGGTAACGGGAAGAGCGCCAGTTTCCCTCCGTGCCTGTCCCGGGACGCCCGCAGCCCAGCTGCGCCGGGACCCCAGCGCCGGCAGGCCGCCCCATCCTGCGCAGGGCTCACATTCATCTGCCCGAGAGCAGGCGGCGGCACCGAGGAGCGTCGTGTTCACTTTTAAAATGCCACAAATAACAGATTTATAGATTTTTCTAAATACATTATTTTAGCTTGACAGCATTAATCATTCATGCTTCCTTCTTTCATTTTTCTACCTGCAATGGATTATTGAAACAGAAAATAACAACGAGAAAGGCTAGCAGCAGTATCAAAATGTCAAGTTTGTACTTACCGTTGTATAGGCCCAGACAGGGTCAAGAGCCCCAATTATTTGTGTATGTACACAGTGGTACGACACGAAAGGTTATGTCACCTGCAGCTATTTTCCTGCAGATTTAAATAGGACTGATACTAAGCTGTACAGTGAGCTGCTGCCACGGAACAGAGAACGGTAAAAGACTGCAAACTCTGGTGCCAGAGCCTCAAATATGAATGGGGTGATTGCAAGGCAGAGCTGCGGGCACCCCGCACCTCGTGGTGCAAAGCCGCTCAGTTGCTTTGGGTTAGTTCCTGACCTGCTCGCTTTCATTTAAACACAAGGCAAAGGGTAACATCACAGTGCCGGGTGGGCGGAGAACATCCGGCTGCCTCCTCTCCAAGACCCCTTCTAGAGACCAAGATCGCACACACCAGCCAGGCCTGACGAACCAAGGAGTGGAGATGGACGCATGTGTGAATCCACAAGGGGGTCCCTGGGCTGTAAAGCTGGAAGGACGGGACGGGGAGGGCCTGGTATGCGTTTGCCATACACAGTTGTTCCCGTTTAGAATACAGCCATTACATGGATAGATCTGTAGGAACAGTTTGCCATTTGGTCAATAAGTGCAGAGCTGAATTTTGTTTTCTGTCAGGGAATCACAATCCCATGTCTTGCTCATAAGTATTCAATGAATATTTGTGGTCAATAGATGAATGAAATTGTACACGGGAATCACAAAGTCATTTCACAGGCAACTCACATCTCGTTTGATCCCACCACCGCCCAATGAGATACGTGCCGGCCAAACAAAAAAGCAGGATGAGGCCCGGAGATGAAGCAATTGTTAAAGGCCATTCAGCTATTAATTAGCAGAGAGGGCTCCTCTCCACTGTTCGGATTTCTTTACCCACTGCGCTGTGAGGACATGTGAATGTAACGTGAATTGTGAGGCTGCCCTTCCTGTCCGCACCTGAAGCCACAGTGAACCGGAGTCCCTTGACTAGTAGTGGGGACGGCCGTACTCTGTCCCTGGTTTTCCCAACCTTTGGGGCTTTGGGAAGCAATTGGCTGAATTAGGTCAAGATTTCATGGTCCAGCCTGCTGAAGGGGAGGAGAACACAGAAGGCCGCTATTCCCAATGCTAACATATTTTGTAGTGTCACAGAAGTGTCACCTCTAGACAGACAGGGATACAAAGAAGGCGACTTTTTAAACCTCAGCCTATCTACTAATTCCTTATCCATGCCCCATCCTGTCTCTCCACATTTATTGCTCCCTTCTCAAGCTTCCCGACTCTAGCCAAGCTGCTTTCCTCCGGTGCTTGCAGCCATGGCCTATATCTTTGCTAGTCTGTCCCTGCTGCCTTAGATGGCTTTCCTCTTCACCATCTACCCCATCCTTTCCTACTGTCAAAGCTTTGTCCTCTCTCCTGGCCCTGCTTAAGGCTCCACCTCCCCCAGGAATCGATACCAGGTCATTCCTCCTGAATTAGTTGGGGTTAATGGAAGAAACCAAGGTTGATTCCAGTGGACATGAGCAAAAAGGGGAGCTTATATAGGATGAGAAGGATGTATAGGTGTTGCCAGGAAATAAAAGAGAAGGATGTTTCCAGGCCTCAAAATGTGATAGAACGAATGGGTAAACAGGTATGTTATAGCCACGCCACACAAGGAATGAAGGACTGACACATGCTACAACATGGCGGGACCTTGAAAGCAGTCTGTTCAGTGAAAGAAACCAGCCACAAAAGGCTGCACATTAAATGATTCCATTTATGTAAAATGTCCAGAGTAGGCAAGTCCACAGAGACACAAAGTAGATTGGTGCTTGCCGGGGGCTGGAGGAAGAGGGGACCAGAGAGTGACGGTTAACGGGTGTGAGTTTTCTTTTTGGGGTGATGGAAATGTTCTGAAATAAGCCGTGATTGTTAAACAACTCTGAATACACTAGAAACCACTGAACTGTATGCTTTAAAAGAGTATATTTTGTGGTATGTGAATTATACCTCAAAAAAAAGCGACTGATGGGACCCAGGGCCAAGATGCTCATAGGAGCCCCTCCTCTTTGCCCTCCCCTGTCCCCTTCTCTCTTGCTGGACAGCTTGCTTGCTTGCTTTGCTCCCCAATCCACATGTAAGAAAACGACCTCCCACAGCTCCTGAAGTTACATTTTTTTTGCACAAGAGACCAATCAGAATGAGACCGGGATCTCTTAGTCCCAATTCCGAATTTCCAGGAAAGGAACTAATTGGCTCAGATTGGGTTAAGTTCCTATTCGTGGACCATTCAGCCATGTGGTGGGAGAGAAGAGGATTAGGTGATTTGTCTTCTCAATGTGGCCACACAGAATGAGAGGACAAGGAGCTTCCAGAACAGGGAACGAGGAAGGGCAGGCCAGCCAATATATGGACCATCTACCACTCATACTGATCTTTCAATATATTGCTAAGGTATTCAATCTGTTACATAGATAGAGACAGACATAGACGTAGAGATAGATATTTCTCTTAACTCCTCTTGTACCATCTAGCTAAACTTTTCTACCTGGCACTTCTTGACTCTATCTTCCCCTGATTTTTTTGCTGTAAGTCTTGTCTCCTCCATCATATAAAACTTTATCAGGTGCAAGGACCATTGTCTTCTTTCACCCGCCCCCTTTGTCTATTACATCTGCATGGCATCAGATACAGTTCTGGAGGCTCACTCTAGACTCTATTGTGGGGAGTGGGGTTCCAGTTGGGCATGGATTCAGATTTTATACAAGCTTAGACAAATTTGGAGGCCCTCTTTAAGAATACGTTATGCAGGGGCCGGCCTAGTGGCGTAGTGGTTAATTTTGCACACTCCCCTCAGCGGCCCTGAATTCACAGGGTCAGATCCCAGGTGGGGACTTATGCATCGTTCATCAAGCCATACTGTGGTGGCATCCCATATACAAAATAGACGAATATTGGCACAGATATTAGCTCAGTGACCATCTTCCTTAAGCAAAAAGAGGAAGATTGGCAACAGAGGTTAGCTCAGGGCCAACCTTCCTCACCAAAATAAAAAAGAATACATTATGCATACAATATTAGAATTAGAAATAAATGTTCACTTAGAAGGAAAAAAAAATTGCCAAAAAACACATTTGAAAAAGCTGACAAATATCTCAGAAAATAGTATATTTTTTAATCAATTAATTTTTTATTAACTTTCTAACACAATTCTATGATACATTTGTTCCTACCATTTTTTGGTCTGCATTCTCTTTGATCAACAGTTTTATAATGTCATCTTCTAAAGTGGGAATAGAAGAACCCTTCCTCCGGCATGCATAAAACATGCACATCACACTCAGATGAATTTGCTGAGTGACGTAATGCTACAAATTTGTGCCTTACAAACATATGAGTTCTCACGCATTCCGTTTTTCTCATTCCTCGTCAAAAAGGAAAAAGAAGTATGTGTGTTTATAATGGCATGTTTTACATTAAATATGTTACTGATAGGAGAGGAATTCCATTTTGACTAGGCATCAATAATCACTGATCCTTTATTAGCAATTTTACATGTCTGGTGATTGGAAGAATTTTCACAGACAAGCTTCTGGCTCCACGCACTTCAAACCTTGCCAATCCTCCGCAATCCACATACTTCTTATGTAGGTGCCATTGCACACATGCAAAATCTCAGTAGGAACTCTGGCCCTGCATGGGGTAGACAGGTATAGAGGGCAAGGCGGGGATTCCTCAAGCCATTCCTGCAAGCCGTCGGTGTGGCAAGCACACGACTACACACAGAAGGGACTATATGTACATAAATGCATCCCTCCAAACCCAAAATGAGTGTATCCACACCCAACTTCCTCTGAGCCAAATCCCAAATATGCCCACGGCCAGTAACCTGTACGGTGGAAGGGAAGTTAAATTGTAAGAGACAGCGTTCTCAACCAATGTGGTTAAACCTTTAAAATCTTCAAGAACATGGGACCACGTTCCTGAGGCCTACCTCGTGGCTTTGGAAGGAGCCTGTGCTGGTAAGGGGCCCCGAAGATCAAGCAGCATCAGCTTCAAGGTAAAGTCACCTCTGTCCACAGATATTTCTGGATATTAGAGATTTGGAGAGAGATGCGTACACTTGTTGGATGGATTGTAATGGGTATATCTTTTATTTTCTCAAATGGAGTTAAGAGTTGGGGATTAGAATCTAACAGCCATTGATCTTAGCCCAGTCTCGGGAAGCACAGAGTTCTAAATAATGGAAGAGGGGAACCATGTCTCCTCCCTCTCAGCACAACACCATGTCTCGGCCAGGCCTCAGGCCTGCTACCCAGTAGGCCCCCAGCAAACATCCACCCAGGAACTCATGACTGGCTGAATGGATGAGTGTCACGGCTCTTGCTGTGAGGATAAAACAAGGTGATGCGTATAATGGATATAATAGCATTTGGTGAAGAGAAAGTTGCTGTACCAAAAATAGGTCTAACAACAGAGTTCCGTTTCCTTAAGATGCTCCCTACGCCATTGACTGGAAGTAATTACTACTGTTCTCGGCGGACATCCTTCTCACCCACCAAATCAATTAGAAAGAAGCGCTTATTTTCAAGAGAGTCTGAAGACTATCCCGGACTCATGTTGTCCTTTGTCATCAGCAGTATATGAAGAATGGGAAAGGGAACCTTCGCAGCAAAGCCCTGGTTTTAGATAATGTCAGTATTTTCAGAGATGTACCCGCCATGAACTGAAAATGTATTAATACTTAATAATAAGCAGATATTAATCCATAGATGTTTCATTTTAAAGTGACATCAGTCTTCTTCCCTGCCCTATCACCAGCCCTCTGTCTCCCAAGCCCCTCCTTCTGGCCGGGAGTCTTCCTTGTTAAGGGTGACTTCGTAAAATAACTCCACCTAGGTAATGATTCAGCAAAGTGCCGGCACCGATTTATCAGATTCTGTGCCAGTGACCAAAGACCCTTGACAGAGAGGCTTACGTGAAAAAGAGAACATCCTTACTCGATTACGTAAGTGAAGACTCCAGACTTAGTTGGCTTCAGGCACAGCTGGATTTAGGGGCACAAGGGCTATGACAGGTGCTGGTCTCTGTCCCGTCTCAGCCCTGCCCCGCGTGATGGGAAGGTGGTTGCCACAGGTCCAGATCTTCTTCTTACTGTGTTCAAGTCCATTGGAAACCAAGAGACTCCATTCTAAAAAGTCACAGCAAAGTAACTGTGGCACTTCAGCTCTGATAAAGTCTAGGCCCAACCCTGAGACAGTTGCTGTGGCCAGAAAAGCCTGCTGATTTCATTGGTCAGGACTGAGCCATGAGCCCATCCTTGTGGGGAGGAGTGCCAGTCCCACTCTGATGAAAGGAACTGAGAGTGGGGAAAGGGTAGTCCTTCAAAAAAATAGATGCTTGATGGGGGACACAACACCGACAAATTGCCAACCTCACTTTGAAACAACTGCTCTGAGACTCAACAGCAGGAGGGCCAGGTTCCAGCACCCGCTATAAAGATGTCCGAACTGTCCTCCAGCGTGGTCAGCTCCTGAGAGCAAGCCATCACTCCAATACGAGCTTGTCTGAATCAGCCCACCTGAGCAAGAACGACAGCCCACACCCCAAATCCGCGGTGCTGTGTACACACGTAAGATGCAGTTATTCACAGACAGCTGTTAACCGTGATTCTTCAGAAAGGTGGTATAAACAGATCGCTGCCAATTGAAAGTTTTAATTAGATTTATTAATTCCAGAATGCATTTGAAATGTGGCGAATATTGATTATAATGGCCTCTGTTTTAAATATAATTAATTCACAATCTACATAATTGCTCATTACCTGTACCTTAATTATGGGGCATAAAACATTGTTTATCACTAACGTAGTACTAATGGGAAGACAGGCTCTCTCTGATATCTTAGGATCCTTGATATTTTTGTTGAAGAGAGCAGTAAGACATTCTATTTTCTCTAGAGGGAGAGAGAGGGGGAGAAAAAAAAGGAAGCTATACCTCCAGTGACAACCAGTACGCAGAGAAAACCTGATAAACACAGGGCATTTATGATGCTTTTATGACTACATTTTCTGACAAGATAAAGTAAATACTCTTTGTCTGACTTTACAACTGCACAAGGCTAAAGCTACTGTCCAGAGAAACTGAAAAATTTGAGTATAAATATACTGTGTTTGAGGCTCACTCATGGGCAATGACGATATCCCAGCAGTTTCACAATTTTCACATAGCACCACGAAGAATTTCATAGTTTCTCTTCATCTTACTGCTAGTTCCCGCACAATACATCTTTTCTAGAAAAAAAATTATACAAATCTACAGTGCCTTCTGTTTTTCCCATGCACCATAAATGCCAAAGATAGTTCATATGCCTATTACTGTTATTTTTTTTTTAAGTCCAAGCAATAAAACCTGAAATATATTTCACATACAAAAATACCATGAGCCAGCCCTGATGGCCTTAGTGGTTAACAGTTGGCACTCTCACTGCTTCGGTGGCCCGGGTTCAGTTCCCAGTCACGGAACCACACCACTCCTCTGTCAGTAGCCATGCTGTGGCGATGGCTCACATAGAAGAACTAGAAGGACTAACAACTAGGATGTACAACCATGCCCTGGGGCTTTGACTTTGGGGAGGAAAAAAAAAGAGGAAGATTGGCAACAGATGTTAGCTCAGGGCAAATCTTTCCCTGCAAAAAAAAAAAAAAAAAAAAATCAAGTTGCCAGAAAATCTGACTTGGGTGAAATTTAGTGGTTTTTGATTCCTTAGGATTTTTCGGAAGTCCTTTCACAAAGGCCGTGTTGAAAGATGGATGAGAGGAGGGGCAGTGTGAGGACATCTGTGTCCACGCCTGAGCTCAGGACTTCTCCATGGCAGAGAGGCGTGTCCTGTCTAGGGGAGCTGGTAGATGAAATCTGCAGTACCTGACTTCACTCGGTCACACAAGCAAAGCGAGATTAAGGGAGAGGGCAGCCACGCAGCCACCACGGCCTCCTGCTGTTAGTGTTGCTAGCCCCGTGGGGATCCTTCTGGAAGAAAGCTAGTTAGCTCAGGCCACCACTCTTTACCCAAGTGGCCAAATAAAGATTTGTCCCGCTCTTCTCAAAGGAGGGGACTCCTTTCAACAGAATTTCTCACGAGTCCTTCTCAGGGATGAGGCGTTCTTGCTCCTAGTTTTGCAACACATGCACATGAGTCCCGCAGGGCGGCTGCCTGTGGAAATTGAAACAAGCAAACAAAACCTGAAGACAAAGTAGACGACAGAGGAAACGGACAGATAATTTTTGTTGTTAAACTAAAAGCCAGAAAGAAATGATTAAATATTTTTAGCCAAGTGTTCTAATTTCATCCATGTAAGTTTCTTCTATCTTTAGTAAGTGTGGGGGAGTGGTTAATAGTATCCAGATTTGTGACAAAAAACAACGAAATAAGAGACAGTTCCAGAAAAATGAAAAAGCTATGTTCAAAGCAGGTAGTACTTCCTTTATACTGATGACAAAGAGAAGCCTACAATTTCTTTCAGGAGAGGATCTCTTTCTGTCTGGGCCCACTCAGTGTGCTTGACAAATAGTAAAGGGCTGCGTGGAGGACGCCTGGGACGCCCATGTTTTCTGTCTGGCCCCCACGCCATGAACGGCTGGGTCCATTCCCCCCTCTGAAATGGGAGCTCTGTCTTGCCCGACTCATGGAACAGTGCGTTAGTGTGCTCGGGCTGCTGTAACAACATTCCACAGACTGGGGGCGTAAACGACAGATGTTTCTTGTCTCACAGGCCTGGAGGTTGGATGTCGGGGACCAACGTGGCATCAGGGCTGTTTCTCCTGAGGCCTCTCTCCGGGGCTTGCAGGGCCTCCTTCTCTCTGCGTCTTCACATGGTCTTCCCTCCGTGTGTGTCTGCGTCCCAATTTCTTCCTCTTACAAGGACACCACTCATACTGGACTCGGGTCCGACCAAAAGTCCTCATTTTAACTTAATTACCTCTTTAAAGACCCTAACACAGTCAGATTCTGAGTTACTGAGGGTTAAGTCTTCAGTGTGTAAATTTGGAGTGCATACGAATGAGCCACAATTAATAGTCCTGCGGAAAAGGTGAGCAAAGATACGGGCCCTGCTTCATAAACTGCAAACTGTTAGGTCAAAACAAGGGGCCCTCCCCTCAGCCCCAGGCAGTGAGGACACTGATGGGCACACGGAGCAGCTCTCTTCAGTGGGGGAGAGGCTGGGACTTTGCCCCCAGGGGACACTTGGCGATGTCTGGAACCAGTTTCTGTCCTTGTCACAGCTGGAGGGGAGTTGCTACTGGCATCTAGTGGGTAGAGGTCAGAAATGCCGCTAAACATCCCAAATATAAAAAGTGCCAAAGCCGAAAACCCCTAATCTAGGGGGCTCTGCCCCTTTTCCTCGCTTTTTCTTCACCTGCCTACTTGGAGGAAGCAGAGAGCAGAGCGGAGAGGTGACGCCCAGGCAGGCCCGCCTTCTCCCGCAGGTGCCTCATGAGCCGCTGCACGCCAGCTGAGGGCGTCTGACCTGCAAACCGCTTGGCTGTGCCCTGGCCGCCCCAGCACTTCTCTGAGATCATTTTTCGGCAGTTCCACTGCCCCCTTAGAATTATGATTACTTCACTCTTCAGTTTTCTAGAAAGCTCCTCGAGTGTCCAAAAGGCTACTAACAAAATGGATGAGTTTAAGTGGGGGCTCCCTCCATGAAGGCCTCCCACAGCTGGGAAATGACTCCACTCCCCGTGTCCTACAACACACGCATTAGGACAGCCTCATTTTTTTCCTCCCCTTCCATTTCCTCCCCTGCTATATCTAAATTTAGCCCTCTCCCCAGTGACCTGGGGAAAGATCAAAGCACTCTCTACATCCCGTGATGTGGAGAGCGAGCCGATTGCCTCCTAGTAGTGAACGGAGCAGGGACACGGCTGGAGCAGGGTACGGGCACGGGCTCGGGGGCTCCTGTGTTTGGCAGACCCCCGAGATCTGGCTTGAGACCCAAAGGCCCAGAGAGGCAGAGGGAAGGTCTTGCTCCTCTGAGTCCCAGGTCCCTGGAGGTGTTAGGGAATGGACGCTTCCCCCAGCAGGCAGGGCACAATTCAGCCCACCCCATGGGCAGTGTGTGCCAGGCCCTGGGCTCTGGCCTTCTGCCTCCTGGTCCCTTTGCACCAGTTACCCCCTCTGCAGTCCCTGGGGTTCCCACGTCCTGATGTGCTGGGATGAGAGGCCCTTAGTCTTCGGCTAGCATCCTGGAAGAGCAGGGTGAGGAAAGTCTGCAGCTGAGCCTCTGTCTCAGGCTGGGACAGGCTCTGGTGGAGGGTGGCAGGCAGAAGGTTACTGGGGAGCCCCCTGTGAGGAAGTGAGGGGCAGGAGTGGGCAGAGGGAGAAACCCACCACAATGCCTCACAAAGGCACCCCAGCTGGTCTCCCAGTTACCCTCTGGGCTGGGAGGGACCTTCAGAGCTGTTCAAGTCAAGGCAAGGAGGCCAGACCTGTGTATGCCACACTGACTGGTCGCTGCTGTGGGCCCTCTCCTGGGAAGGGGCATAACCTGTGGAGGGAGCCCATCCGGTGAGAGGGGAGCTATGAGCTGGCAGCTGGGTGCCTGAAACCAGATCTGGGCAAAGCACGCACCATTGATCACAGCCTCCGACAAACACACTTGCGAGTTAGAAACGTGGATGGATGCTACCAACCGACCCTGCCAGGGTCACCTCCCCAAATAATGAGTAAGCATCTAGGGAAAAACATCAGCTCACACTTTCGCTTTTGACTGAGAAATTTGCTTTGTCATCACAGCATCCTTGAGAAGCAGAAGTAACAAGAGGGAGGGGAACATTTGTTCACCCTGGAGGGGACAGGGAGGCTGGGATGGGCAGGCGGTGGGGGTGGGTGGGGACCTCCTCTCCCAGGCACCCCACCCAGGGGGCTGTGCACCTGGGGTGCAGGTTGTGGAAGGTAGGAGCCCACCAGGGAGAGAGCAAGAGCGGAGTGGTCACAGGACCTCCCGAATGTCACTAAGGTTGTGAGTTCATGACTTTGTTGGTTTGAAGGGAGGAGCCCTGCTTTAGCACGTTATGCACATTGTGGCCATTTATTCTCACTGTACTCTACAAGGTAGACACCTCTGTTGACCTCTTGGTACCTTAACTTCCTCACCTATGGGGCCAGCAGCCCGTCTAAGGCACCTAACTAGTAAGTGGTGGAGACAGGTTCCCGCTGGGGCAGGCTGCTGCAGCTCAGCCACGGAGCTGCCTCAAAGGGATCACGGGGCAAGGTTGAGAGAGGCAGCGAGGCTTTGACTGCCCCCGGCTGGGCCCCTGGGATCCACATTCGTGAGTATGCGTGAATGCTTTCACCAGGAGACCAGAAACCACCACCCCACTTCGTAAACCAGGAGTCGGGCTTAGCGAAGGGAGTGTCCCCCAACTAGTGCTGGTGGGCAGGGCAGATGCCGGGGACCTTTCAAGGAGGAGATGCTGGCCTCTGCTGAGCACTGACACTTGGAGCTCTCTTGGAGATGAACCATGGAAGTGCACGTTTCTATTGCTTTAAAAATATTGTCCTGGAAAACAATATTGTGTGTTCACATAGCAGCATTCCAGAGTGGGAAGGGCTCTGGAAAACACTTGTTCCTTCCCCAGCCCTCACAGATTGGGGAACTGAGGTGCAGAGAAGGAAAGTCATGCCTAAGACTACACAGCTGGTTGGTTAGGTCCCCGCATTTCCGCCACCTAGGAAGGGTCCTATTCATGAAACAAACCGCTTTGGAGGATGGAGAAAATGGAGGGGATTGCTTGACTACCAGTGAAATTGATCAACAGAGTCACCATTTAATTAAAAAATATATCAAAACCTTTCTTGATAATGATCGACCTGTTACACTGGAGCAATTAAAGTGGTGATTTTATTTACTGAGTTCCTGCCAACTCCTATGATTTTTTAGTTTTTTGCAATACCTTTGTGATAACTCAATTGGAACTATGTGGTGAGATGCAGTAACGATAATGCCTTTTCTTAAGATAACTTGAGCCATAGCCAACCAGAGAGTTTATCTGATGGGTCTGTCGCACAACTGAGGTCCCCTTTGTGTCATTCTGTCTCCAATGGCTCTGGAGGGACCTGTCAGGAGTCTTTGAAGGGCCCGTCTCTGAACTGCTGAGACGTACACCCGTGTGTTCAACAGCTCTTTGGCTGCTGCGCATTAGAGGTAATAAGAAATAGATGCTTTTTAAGATTTAAATGTTAACATTTAAAAATTAAATTTTCATTTAAAATTTCACAAAATAGAAAACAACTCCACCCGCCCCCCCCCCACCGCTACTCCCTACCCCCACTCTTTCGACACTCTGGAGGAGCGAAACCTAGAACTCTCAAGCAGGCAAACCCGGATGCTTCCTGGCGGTGGCAGGGATGTGCGTCCTGACACGCAA
Source organism: Equus quagga (assembly GCF_021613505.1). NCBI lineage: Eukaryota > Metazoa > Chordata > Mammalia > Perissodactyla > Equidae > Equus > Equus quagga. The sequence goes on along the minus strand of NC_060279.1, from coordinate 105,519,909 downwards.
GGGCTTACAGCCATGGGGCTGTGGGCTTTCAAAAGGCAAATGATGAGCCTTCGTTCACTGCAAATGCCAGCTCGCTCCCGTTTCCCGGTTGTGTGCCCAGTACACGCATGTCTCAGGACATTTTGTTGGACGATGGACAAGAAAGAATTCCGTGATCAAGTAAATTTGGGAAATGCTGCCCACCTGGATTAACACACAAAGAGCTCCAGGACATTCTCAATCAATAAATCAATTCAACTTTTGGTTCACCATTTTCTAAATTTATCTGAACACGGAACTCTGTTTTCATGTCATGCCTACGAAAAACTTGAAGAATCCATTTTGAAAAACTCCAAATTGGGCAGAACCAGACTGAAACTGATTATCAATCAAAGAAGGCATGGCAATAGAACGAACCGTCTGCCTGGGGTCAGGAGGCCTGGATTCTGGTCTAGATTCTCCATTAATTAGCTAGGTGACATCATATCCCTCTGGAATTTCGTTTACTCACCCATAAAATAAGGGGCTGAAGTTAGATAATCCCCTAGGCTCTTCTGGGTGTGACAGACAATGATTTTTATGACTCGCTAAGACTCACCTGGCGGTGGGCTGTCTGCTCCCCCGTCACCTATCGCAGCTCACTTTGGCAGTCACAGCTCTGCCCTGGAATGTCTCCAGGCCAAATGAAGTGAGTCATGATCCCTGAGGCCACTTGGGTGGGATCGCTGCCTGAATGTGCCTGGCCCACCAGAGGACGATGGCAGCACCTGTCAGTGTCTCTTGGGACTCTGCCCTCTGTGCAGATCTGTGTGGTGAGTGTCACAGGAGGGAGGAGGAAACCTGATCCCTCCGTCCTGGGAGTGTGAGATCTAGATGAGGAAAGAGGCCAGGCCCACACGTGGACACAAGTGACCACAGGCAGAAGTGGGTGTTAGCCGTTGGCAGGTGCTTAGGGAGATCCTAGAGGGAGCCTCATGGAGGACTAGGTGATCACAGAGCTCCCATACGGGAGAGGGGACTCAAGCAAGGCCTGAAGGGTACGAGACTTCAGCTAATTGGATAGAGATGAAGATGCTCCAAAAAAGGCAGTGAGCAGAGCTGCATGAGGCCTGTTTGGGGGAGCTGGTGAGTCTCTATTGTGGTGTGTGTAGCAGGCAGGCAGACTTGGAAAGCACGGGAACCAGGGGCTGCAGCAGACAGTAAAAGCCTTTAAACGCCATGTGATCAGGCTCCAGGCTCATTCATGCAGCACAGAGGCACTGAAATTTCTTAAGGAAAGTGGTATTTTAGTAAACGAACCTTGGGACGTGATTGGAGCTTGATGATGGAGCGGGCACCATCCCTGAGCTTCCCACGTGGCCTCAGCCATGGAAGCTGGATGAGCGTTCGCCCTACTTCCCAGCCTGTGGGTTTGCTCAGTCTCTGCACTTCCCAACCAAGAGCACACTAGGACACAGCACGCAGCGCCAGCCCACACTCACACAGGAGCGTGCTCTGGAAGAAGGAAACCCAGCGCCTCGAGGCTCAGAATCGGAGGCAAGAATATCCCCAGAGCCGAAGATTAGGGGGAATGAGAAGGGGTCACGCAAACTCCACCTGAACACAAGTAAGCTCCGTCTGCCCTTCCAGACATCAACCCCGCCTCAGGTTCCAGTAGGGATGACGCACGGTCGTGCGTAACTCTAAACTTCAGTGATAATGAACAGTAATAGAGTCTGATGCTTGATGCTGTGGGGCATAGAAAGAGGAGCGAGATGCTATATAAGGGAGGGAGATACAGCCTCTGTCCCAGGAAAGACCACAGGAGGCGCTGGGCACTGCTGGGGAAGCTTTCCTTTCATTCTCCTGAGGTGGAAGACAGTGAGTGTAAGCAGTGGTTGACGTAACTTTTTGAACAATGATTAGAAGACCGGGTTTTTGGACTTCTTGTCTTGGTAGGGATGCTGTTACATGCAAGTGTCTAAGAATCAGAGGACCTCAGAGCTCTGTTAGATATCTGCTCCCTTCTCCTGCCTCAGTCACTTATGAGTTCGGACAGCCACATCCGCAGAGCCCGGAAAGGCCACTCTGCAGAGACTGTCTGCAGGTCTGTGGATTGAGCAAGGACCTTCTGAGTCAGGGAGGGCCTTCTCAGACACCTCACTCTGATTCTCCTTTCTTCACTGTGGGCCAGGCTAGGCACGCAAACCTCAACATCTGTCACCAGGGTTCTCTTCTCCAGCTCTGCACTGAGGCTGCCAAAGACCCTCATGAATGTCTGTTACCGAGTTGCTGGTCTATGCACCTGTGATGACTGGAGACACCTGCCCACGTCTCCAAAACGCCCGTCTTGGGGGTTCTATTAGAATGCTGGGCTGATGGCCGTATGTGTACTGATTACAATGCCTTTGTTTCCAAGGAACAGGAACCCTAACTCAAACTGGTAAGAACACTAAAAGGGATTTATTGGCTCCTGAAACTGGGAAATCCAAAAGTAGGACGGACTGCAGGGTCAGCGTAATGCTTTCCTTTCTGCTTCTCCATTCTGCTGCTCGTGGCTTCAGCTTCATCCTAAGCTGCCTCCTCCCTTTGAGAGAAAGAGGGCTGCCAGCAAATTCTAGAGTAACATGTTTTCTTGCCCAAACCCAGGGAAGAAGAGAGAGGAGGAGGGCTTCTGTCCTAGAAGAGTGAGAGAGTTCCTTTTACAGGAGCTCTAAGAAAACCTCTTTTCGTATCTCGTTGGCCTAAAGTGGGACCCAAGACCATTCTTGAGCCAATCACCATAGCTGGGGGCTGGGCTTTCCTGCCAGGAGCTGGGGCGTTGGTCAGTTCCCTGCTGTACATCTCATACGGAAGGAGGGGAAGGCAATTCTGCAGGGGAAATGGAGAGGATATTCAGTAAAAGGAAGTTGAACCGGATGTTAGGGAGCCAGTCAGGGAGCTGTCCATTGCCAGGAGTTTGACCCCATGGGGAATACCATCCAATCAACCGCCACTTCAGAAGTACCACTTGCACATGCACCACCATAACTGGTCCCTCGTGTACGTCCCTAGATCGGTTAGGATGCTTCTGGTTGCAAGGAAAGGAAATCCTGACTCCAACTGTCTTACATAATAAGGGAATATATTATCTCACATCCAGAGGTAAGGTGTCCCCGAGAGATGGCCTCAATAGTCACCAATGGCCCAGGTTGCTCCCATCTCTCTTCTCTCCTGTCCTCGGCATCTCCTTCCCCCTGAGGCTGCTACCCCACGTATTTGAGGTGGCTGTTGTGACTCCAGACATGACAATCCAGAGGAACAAGAAGAAACTATCTCTTGTGGTTCTCTCTCAGGAGAGAGGACATTTTCCCCAAAGTGCCACTCTCACTGACAGACTTTCATTCATGTTTCACTCCAGAATTAGGAGATGTATGGTTGCTTAAAATAAAAAGGCGGAGGCTGGGATGGATGTTGGGAAGGCAACGTCATGACCACTATTGCACCCAGCTGGATAAAAGAATGAACTCTGTACTCGCCCAAGCCACTGAGGTAGAGATTCTCTCACATGGGGACTGGTCTGGGAAAAGAGCACGCTTCCTGACGTGGAGTGCTTCTGTTCAGGCAACCTGGGCTCAGATTGCAACTCCACCACTCAGCAGCAGGTGGCTTGGGGCAGCGTTTCTCAGTTTCTCAGCCTCTCTGGGGCTCCTTTTGTCTTCTGTAATCAAAAGGATAATAATGGTTCTCGACTCCTGGAAGCTTGTGGATATCAGCAGAGAGAGCCTCCTGAAATGCTCGACGCCAGCCCTGGAGCACAGCAGCATTTCCCGGCACGTCCCACAGGTCGGCAGCGTCTGCCTGTTCTGGTGTGATTGTCTCTGCTTGTCCAGTGTTGAGTGCGAATCTTCAAGCTGTCTGTAGCCAAAGTGGGTCACAAACGGAAGATTTGGGGCTTTTCTCTCTCTCATTGAGCCCTTTGATCAACTTCACCCTCGACGGTTCCTTTGCTTAATAACCCTAGGACGGTCACTTTGCTCTAACCATTATCTTCACAAAAAGGCCTCAATGTATATCCTCCTGCCTGCAAAAAAGGTCTAAAAGTGGATGTGTCAGGACCTATTTTTAGTGCTTTACAAGTCATGTCTTCCTCCTTGCCTTCTCCAGTCCCTCAGGACTTTTAGATTTACTATTTAAATATTTATAAACTGTTACAATTATTTATTAAAGGTTTATGTTGTCATTATATTTCGTATGGAATATGCATTTCTTCCTCCAAAAATAACAGGACTTCGCATTAAATGACATGCATTAATGATGCAGTAAATTGTCTCTTAAAGCAATAAAGTATCCCTCTCCTTGACAATTCTAAGTGCCCTTATTTAAGAGTAAGGGTCCTACTCGCTGGAAAATACGTTGCTCCTGACTCCCCAAAGTTCTTCTACGCAAATTTAGGAAATTTTAGTGCTTAGATAGAGACATTTTATCTTTGGAGATCACAGTGTAGTCACAAACAACATGCGTTTGTAGTTGGCCTCCCTTGCTTTTCCCATGACCACTGCTGATGTGTACGTTTGCACATACAAGTGTGCATGTGTGCAAGGCTGCGGCACGAGGGGGAGGAGCTGTCTTGTTGGGGCCTGGTTCTTCGGGACAGAGGTAGGTACATCTAACACACGAGGCTTAGTTTGGGAAGAGTCAGCTGGCTTTTTCTGGGGATGGAAGTTTCTTCCACACTCGGTAACTCACCCACCTGGTTGTGTTGCCAGACCGTGGTCTGGCTCAGCAGCTCTCACCCGGGGTGATCCTGCCCGCCAGAGGCCCTGGGCAATTTCCAGAGCCATTTTCAGCTGTCATCATTGAGAGGGTGCTACTGGCAGCTAGCGGGTAGAGGCCAGGGATGCTGCTAAACACCTCGCAGTGGCCAGGACGGCTCCCACAACAAAGAATTCTCTGGTCCCAAATCTCAAGCGGGTCCAAGCTTGAGGTCGGGAACCTCTGGTCTGTCTCAAAAGGGTCCTGAGTCAGGTCTGATTCACCCTGAATAAGGGCAGTGGGAGCCTAGTTTTGGCCTCGGGAGGTAGTCCAGGCAGTGAAATGAGCACCAGGCCTTCCCTGGGACCTAGTCATTTCACATCTAGAAATTTGCTCCCAAGGAAGTGGTCAGAGTGGCTGTTATCATATTATGCACAGAGACACTCAAAGCTGTAATAACAACAGCAACAACAACAAAATTAAAAATCTAAATAGTTGAACTGATAGACTGGCTAAATGAATTATGACATGATGGATTTTGAAGACATCTCAAGTGACTTTAATGACCTATACAATATACACATTTTAAATTCAGTGAAAAAGAGTGCCCTTCCCCGAACACTCTCCTTCTCTCTCTCACACACACAGTCACACGCACAATCACACACACACACAGAAAAAAGACGAGAGAAATAGACCTGTGGGTTAATGCCAGTTGGTAGATGGCGGGATTAGAAGCAGTATCTTTTTTTACAGATTGGCACCTGAGCTAACAACTGTTACCAATATTCCCTTTTTTTTTTTTTTGCTTTTTCTCCCCAAGGCCCCCTGGTGCATAGTTGTATATTTTTAGTTGTGGGTCCTTCTAGTTGTGGTGTGTGGGATGCCGCCTCAGCGTGGCCTGATGAGCGGTGCCATGCCCGCGCCCAGGATCCGAATGAGTGAAACTCTGGGCCTCCGAAGAGGAGCGTGCAAACTCAACCATTCGGCCATGGGGCCGGCCCCAGCAGTGTCTTTTTTTAATTTACTTTAATTTTTCTGTTTTATCCAAGTTCTCAAAAATAAACATAAACAGAAAAAGTGTTTTTCCTTAGTTTGTTTACATTTTTTAACAATTATTTTTCACGGCAGTTATTTTTTAAAGAATGCAGATGAGACTAGGAGCCAAGAGATGGAGATACTGGGCCTCGCCCCACCAGTGGGTGCCATGACTTCAGGCTCCTGTATGCCTTCTGCACCTGCTTCTGGGGTACCGGGGACACCAACGACCTCTCCCTTCTGTCTTTCAGAGTGGTTCTGAGAGGCCCATGAAACACCGACGGGGAAACGAAAAGCTGGATAAATGAAGCATTTTGATATCATCCTTCCGGAAGGAAGAATTTGATGAACATCTAATGGACCTGCAACTAAACTGGCTGTCCGCTTGTTCTCAGCTGGTCCTGGGACACCCAAGAGCCACCATGGGCCATTGCACTGTACAGACGAACGTCCCCACCTTTGGAGGAGGGAAGGGGAGGCCCCTCTGCTTACTCGGTCCCCGAGGACTTGAAGCTTTGAGTCCCTCCCCCCCGCCGTTTCTATTTGTGGGTGGAATTTGAGGGATACCCTTCCTGGGCCGTTAGCTGGGTCATTAGAGCATGCCCACTGCAGGAATCAGCCCAGGAAGACAGTGGCTACAATTTCCAACAACGGGCTGTCCTTGCCCTTTGACCTACCCCCAGATGAACTACCCCCAAACTACTGACCGGACCCTAAGTCCTGCCAACGCCGACTCCCTTCTGCCTGCTGCTCAGGAGCCGTCTCCTCCTGCCCTTTGGCACAAGCACAGTTTGCTCTCCAGAGGCCGGGAAATCTTGCCCTACAGTCACTGGGAAACTAGCTCAGAGAAACAGCCTCCCTGATGTCCCTGGCACCTTTGCCTGCAGGCAGGTGTCCACGTGCAGAAGGGAGTCTGCCTGAGGCCCATGTAAATCCAGAAATTTCTGGGGTTTGGCTTAGAAGATCTGGAGGGGCCTGGAAGGCAGAGCGATTTCAGCTCCACGTGGCATCTGCAGGAGTCGGTGTGGCTGCCAGTCCATTTTTCCCACTCAGAGAGTTGGGGCGCCCACTAAATAATTGAAGTATTAGTAACAGTTTCTTTCCCCTTCTGCAGGCGCTCCCAGAGGTCTGCCGTTTTCTTGGCAGGAACAGTTGGCATTAAATACGCTGGGTGTCAGCGCAGCAGCGAGCTGGTTAATCTTGACTGAATATTATGCTATATAACCACTTGGCATTTAACTTGAAAAATGGCTTTCTGCTTCACCTGTCAGCATACCCAGTTCTCATCAAATAAGTGAGTGAGAAAAATTTTTAAATTTCAATTTCCTGATGCTATTAGACACTACTTCTTCCATACTTAAACAGTTTAGCAGTGCACGCACGGGCTTGGTATTCAGACCATGCCCCAGACTACATGCGATTACAATAGCTTTTTTTGTTTAAAGGGTAAAGAGATGCATGGATCTTTATCTTGAGGTTAGGAAAATGTATTGCAGGAACACGGCCAATCAGGTTCTGAGTAACTTTGAAACATGGTACCGTCACCCCAATGTAGCACAAGGAATTCCAACGCCTACTAGAGAGGATTGGAGACTGTCAGAGGAAGCCTTCGAAATCAAGTCAAGGTGCAGATGAATCCTGCATGGTACTTCAGGGGGAAATTGATCACTCGTGTTAGCATTAATCTATTTTTACTGTTTCTTTTGTCAATTATAATTCAGTAAACCGTGCCAGAGACTTACATTCATGAACTCTCTATGTTTAAGATTCAAACCCCAGGCTCATCCACTCATGTGAATTAGAGATCTTCCATTATTCGGAGTTCAAACCCTTTGATTAGTGTCACCTTACTTTGTTTATACATCCCTAAAATAAAAAGCAGGAGGAGGGAAGATGACAATATTTGATTTCAAGGTCTCAGCACCGCTTTCTAATAATGCCTCGATTTTATGGTAGAGATGCCTTGAACGGGATGGGGCTGTGCCTGTTGGTTTGAGCAAGGAGGGCAAATGATGCCCTGTAAGCCAACCCAGCCCCAGGCCAGCTAGACTGCTTTCTACGATAAAGCATCATTGGGACACAGCCACCTCCATGCCTTTCCTGTATTGTCTCTGGCTGCTTTCTGTCTGCAGAGTTGAGGAGTTGCAACAGAAACCCACAAAGCCTAAAGTATTTACTACCTGGCCCTTTATGAAAAGAATTTTCCACCCCACCAATTTAGAATCTCAAACTTTCATTCTCTTCCCTCTTTGTTCCCTCGACTAATTTTTCCATGTCTTTAGTGGAGATCTTTCTGGAAAGAATGAATGGCTCAAGAAGTTATGCACTTGTAAAGAGGTTATTTCTTTGCTTAGGCCAAAGGGCAGCATATGACATTATCCCTGTGAGAAAGTTGAGGCTTAGAGAAGCTAAGCGACCTGTTGAAGGCCGCACGGCGAGTTAATGATAAATCTGTGACTAGAAGCAGAAACTCCATTTGCACAGGCGCCATGAGGATTCAATAAGTTAGTAAATATGAGTTGAAAAAATGTCCCCAACATACAGCAAGTCCTCAATCCTTGTTAAATAGCATTATTCTCCTTATTTTTTTCATTCCCTGACCCTCACTCTGTGCACCAGGTGGCCAGGGAGAAGGGATGCCTGCTGTTGTTGGCCTGTTCCAGCGACACAGAGACCCAGGCCATCAGCCCTTATCAGAGCTTATTTGTCTCCAATGAAAACATGAACCACATTGCCCTGTAATGGGCTCCATATTTTGGCCAAGCAGCTTCAGAAGTCTGGCCAATAGGAAACCCATGTCCTTCCTGCACAATTTCAGCTCTAAGAACCTGTGACTGTCTCTCCCTTGAGGCCCACGGAGCAAGAGGGAGGGACGGCTAGAAATCAATAAATCAACTGCACACCTTCAGGGCTCTGCCATTTGTCATCTCTGACCTACACAGGCTTTCTGGGGGCTTCCACAAACCTGTGCTCCATGTGTCTCCATGGTCTCCCTTATCTTCCACTTTGACCCCTCAAAATACTGTTTCAAGTTCTGAGAGGCTGGGTAGTGGAGAGAGAGGAAGGGAGGGAGAGAGTTAGCAGAATGCAGAGAGAGACTGGGAGAGAGAGAGAAAGTCCAAAAGTGCTGGCTCCAGCTGGCTGGTACTGGATGCCAGATGCCAACGTCATCCTAGACCCTCTGTGGGCAGCCAGGTAACTGGTACTCTGCATTGGCTCCCAGGTTAAGCAAGCGGTTGCTCCCAGAGGGAAAACAGCCATCAAGAGCAGCGTTATTTTCCATCTCTGAAGATCGGTAAGAAGGAAGGGGAGTGAATTAACCAAGATATTCAACATACGGTCTTCAGGGTAAAGCGCAAACTCAACAGAATGTCCTCGAGGGCCATTCATTCATCTGCTCAAAATACATCCCACAGGTGCCCACTGTGTGCTGGGCACTATACTGGGAGGAGACGGACAGGGGACCTGACAGCTCCTGACTCGATACCGTCACACCTGGTATCGACCCGTGCTCCAGTTTAATACGGGAGGTGAGATACCAGGCTGCTGGAGGAGTGAACTGGACACGGAGTGGGAACTCACATATTGCCATTTGAAGGAGGCCACTCTTATCCTAACGGCTGGAGGGGTGATGAGCAGAGGTGACTGTTTGGGGCTGTGGCTGCTCCCACAACCTGGGACCATGGAGGAGGGGCTGCTGGGGGTTGTGGAACCATGGAGGTGACGCAGCCCTCGGCAGATCTGGCACCCCTCCACAAACCCGGCTCTTAAGAACCCCTGCAGACGGTCACTCAGGCTTGCTCTCTGAAGCCCCTGCCTGCCAAGGGGCAGACTGAGAGTCTTAGGACAGCAGGACGCTGCATGTGCCAGGAGGGAGGAGTGTCCCACTAGGGAGAATGTCCTCCGCCGCCTGGCTGGGGACTCTTAAGATGATGGGTGGCTTCCCGAGTACAACGGAGGCTTGGAATCAGGAGAGTGGGCTTTCCTTCCAGGGCTGGGTCTCCGTGCCAGACCGGGCCTCAGTTTCTTCACCTGTGATGGGGGATAGCTGGGGGGAGCTTCAAGGTGTTACCCTTGGATGTCATCATAGGGAACAGGTTTAAAAGATCACCACTTAAAAGACGGAGCTTTAGGAAAAAGAAATTGCCCACGTCTGCTCAGAGGGGTCCCATAAGGGCCGCTAGGGCCTACCCAGCAGTTGGCTCTTGGAGACTCTGGAAGCAAGCGCCTGAGTGTGGGACACGAGGTGTGGGTGTGAGCGGATGACGTGGTCCTGAGGTGTGACAGTATACGTGCCAGGCAGTCACGAACCACTGCTGCTGCAGGAGCAACGCGCCCACTCAGTGTGCCCAGCCCGCTGTCGTGGGGCTCTGGGCATCTGGGGCCTCCTCTCCTAGGACTCCCCATCGGTGATATGGCACCAGCTGGAGGGCGGGCGGGCAGCGTGCCTCCCCAGGCCTCACCCCCACCCAGCCCGCGGAGAGCGGCTCGGAGCTGATTTGTGAACGAGCCTCAAGGTCCACCCGTGTCACCGCCCCTGTGATTTATTGCTGACGCCACACCTCGCTCTTTCTGTTGTGTGTTAATGTCCTGTCCTTCATATCTTTCTTTAATCATGAGAGAGTAATTGCAGATATTTAAACACTCGAGTTTCCTGCAGGAATTTCTATACTGGGTTTTATTGGCCTTTTATAACAGAACAAATCACAGTTTGGATGAAATTCTGGGAATTCTCTTGCAGGATAATCATGCTCAGATTGCCTCCCCACTGCTAGCTTAATGTGGCTGTCCAAGTTTGGGATTTACTGGGGAGCCAATTTGTTTTAAGAAATTAACAAAACCAATACCTAAGTACCGCACTGAACATAAAGTTTTTATTCATTTTAGTGAAAGGGAAAAAAAGAGCTGCCCAACATTCTACTACGCACAAAACAGCTCTTGAAAATCATTTTTATGAAATTGAACCTCTCTCCCCAAATGGCTCCCTCATGCTAAGGGGGATGCGGCAGGGCCTGGCAGTAATCGCTCCCTGGTATTCGTTCAGTAACCAGCTCGAACTTCGCAGGCTTTGCCTGACCCAGAGGTCTCATTGCACTATCTTTATACTTTTTTATTTTATTTATTTATGTTTTTGCGGAAATGCAGGGAGCTGCATTGATGAGAGAGAGTTCTCAAGTGGGGAAAGCTGTGCAAGGACTATGCGAATTTAGACACAAAGGAATCTGTATCCTTCACACCCTCCATCCCACACATACACAAATGATCATTTTTTTTTTTTTTCCAAATGTGGCCTAGAAACGAAAAAAGAGGAGGAAGAAGGATGTGCTTTCATGGAACTGGATGTATGAAGACCTCTTGAAAAGCAACCGTATTTCCGCTGGTGAGGGGCTTGTCTCCCCCTTTCCTGCTCTTTCCTAATGAGCCTCGATTCTGCTCTGTGCTGGACACAATCCTCTCTCTTCATCATCACAGCTACTTGGGAAACAAACCTTGTTTACGGCATCTCCTCTTCGTGCGCCTGGGACTGTGAAGCCCGCGGAGGGATCTCTGCACCGAGTTCCCTTTCGGGGTGCGAGGTTGGCGCCCCATCTTCGTACGCGGGCAGGAACCTTTCTGTGAGACATTAACAGACTGTGCGCCCTGGCGCACGCCAGGTGTGAGTGGACTAAGGGGCACAGGGAAGAGTCCGGGACCCCATTCCACCAAGGCTTCGGGACTCTGAAGCGCCCTCTCATCTGACTGCAGAGTAAGGGGACATGGATGATGCAGAGACGCGGAGGGGACAACAGGAAAATCACCGCCGGTGCCCCCGCCTTTGGGCAGCTCTCCCAGCCCAGCCCTAGGCAGCTGCACCCCAGCGTGGCTGTGACCTGTGGAAGGGGCTGGCAGCAGTGGCACTTGTGGGTGGGCATCTGTGCAGAGAAGGGGCCCGAAGAAAGATCAGCGTGTTCTGCGAACCAGCACTCAGTGCATTTGCTGTGAGGGTGCGTCTCTGGGCCCTCGCAGGGACACCTAAAGACGCTCCTGTCCTGCACTGGCCCCAGAGGGCTGCTCTGCACTCTCGCAAGACCGTCGTGGGTTGACTTGCTCTCTCTAGACAAGGGTTCTCCCTGGATGGGTGTCACCACCCAACACAGCCTCATGAATATGCATGACAGAGGGCAGGGGGACAGAGTTGCCAAGGTCCAGCCCCAGGCAGTGCAGGCCCTGTGCTTGCCCCACCTCGCCCCTGGGCATCTAGGCCTTGCACATGCCCCGCTGCACCCTCAGCTGCCGGGACTCCTTGCAGTGCCCGCCATGCCTGAGGGCCCTGCCTGAGCGCCCTGCAGGACCTGTGAGGATCTGGGCCCCTCACAACAGGATGCTCTTGAAGCCTGAGTGAGCCCTTCGGACCTTAGCCCTGCTCCTGCGTATCCCACACGGTGGTCTGCTTCTGCATCCTTTACTGCCCCGCTGGTCTGCGGGTCCAGCGCCTAGAGAGTCGTTCTCAGGCCTGAGGTCTGGGTTAGGGGCTCCGTGGGCCACTCTGGTATGACACAGCTGATCTGAATGAGCTTTGCCTTCTTGATTCTTGGTCACACCATGACTCTGGACCTGCCCTGGCCTGTGGGCCAAGACTTCCCCAGATGGTCCAGGCCCGTTTCTGAAACCTACTGATTACGTGGTAGACTTCACTGGAGTTCTGGCCTAGAACCTGGAACACTGCGGGCCCCGAGATGGTCACATGGTGGAGAGACAGGAGGCTGGCTAGTGATTTGCTCCATTTGGGTACATGGCCAGCTCCAGCCTGTGCCTCAGTCTGGCTAGTTCCCTCTCACGCCCGCCCCCTCAGTGCCCCCTGCTGGCCTGTTTGCACACTTCACGTGGCTTTGAGTACATGGACCCCATTTAGCAGGCCTGCGGGTTCCCCATCAGAGCACAAGCTGCCCCTCTCCAGGGAGAAAGTCTCACCGGGCACTGGATCTGCCTCCCTGTGGAGTCTGTGCAGTCTCTCAACAAGGATGAATTGAGAACTGGCTGTGTACCTTTGTGAGGCCAAGAGCTGGGGGTACAGCAGACAAGACAAGGTCCCTGCTCCCTTGAATCATAGAGCTCAGTGAGGGTGACAGACCTATCCAGAAATATGCAAATAAAGATAATTTTAGAGAGTGAGGAGGGCCATAAAAGAAATAAAACAGGTGATGGGGACAGGTTGTGGGGGTATAGGTGTCAGCATTAGATGTTATAGTCAGAAAGAGCCTCTCTGAGGAAGTGACACTTAAAAAGTGGCAACAAAGTGATGGGACATGTGGGAGCGCGGTTCAGGCAGAGGAAACAGCAAGGGCAGATGCCCGGAGGTGGCCTGGGTGTGGCCAGCAGTCTGGCCACAGAGGCCTGGGGAAGAGGCTCTGAGGCCGGTCTGAGAGGTAGGTGGGGCCAGAACCTGACCACGGTGGGGGAGGAGTCCGGATTTAATTTGGAGTGTGAGGAGAGGCCCTGGGGGCGCTAAATTGTCATGGCCTGCCCTTGGCTGAAGTGAACTCCATCACAAGGTGGAAAGCACACATCTGGCCAGGCCTGTGCCAACAGGAATCTGGGGAGCATTGTTTTCTCGAAAGAATAAGTTTTTAATTAACAGGTTTTATTTACCGCAGCCAAGTTCTCTCTTGCTCACACAGCCCTGTTTAAGAGAGTTTTAAGTTATCAGCTTTTATTTATCACGAGGCAGTCTCCCTAGCAGGGGCCCCTCCCTGTTCTCCACCCCAGCCAGAGCGAGCAAGGCAGAGGAGAAACCACGAGCTGGACCATGCCAAGGCCCAGTTGTCCCCTGCAGGCGTGACCTCAGGTCTCAGGAAGAGACCCGGCCTGAACCCGGACTTCCCAGGCAGACGGCCACACACGGTCTGCACCCCTCCCCTTTGCTCGCTGCAGACAACTGGGCGGGAGAGGGTCACCTTTTCGGATGTGGTTTGCCAAAGCAGAGTCTGAATTCAATCTTGCCGGTTAAATCCTGCCTGGGTGCCTCTGGCCCCGCGGGCTCGCTGGGGCTGCACAGGAAGCTGCGGGCTCTTGCACTCTCACTAATTCCATTGTGCGGCTTTCAGTGTCACTCCGTTTCAATCCGTCAGGAAGCCCTTAAGGACAGCCAGTTTTATTTACTGTCAATATAACCGCTCCTGGTTAATACTGGCCTAAACACCGTCGGGAAGGCCGGCGTCCCCTGAACTGGACGTCCACCGCAGAGGACGAAGACGCCTCCTGCTCTCCTTGGCATACGTGCATATTCAAAAATTTATGGAGCCCATTTTATTAGCCTTCGACTAATGGGAGGATTTTAAGACCTTTCTAAGTACAGCGGTAGTAAATCCTGGTTGGTATTTCACCCAAATATACAAAATAAAAATACCTTTTGACTGAGAGAGGAGAACCACCTGGCCCATACCTTCAGTTTTGGCAGCTGGGTTCCCAAGAACATCAACAACAAAACCCCAGCATCATACCAATCAGCCCGCTAATGAGCCTCTAACGCGGTTTCACCTTATCCCAAAGGTATAGGGAATAGCTCCACTTTTTTTAAAATATCAAGAAAACATCATTTGCTCTGAAATGTCCCTAAAAGCAGGTCTAAATTGCCAATAAAGGCTAGGTAATTGTATCAGCATGGATCAGAAAGCCTTTCTCAGGCCCATGGAAGAGTTTGCAGGGCTGAGGGGCTGAAGGCTGCTCAGGCTCCTCGTGGGAAAGAGCCCGCCCCAGCGGCGGGCGGAGATTTCCAAGACAAAGCCATTTCCCTTTTAAAGCCAAATGCCTTTCTCGCCCTCTCATTTTGTTCTAATTTGTTAAACTCAATTTCTTCTGTGAAGTTATCTGTAAACTCAGGTTAAATCAGAGAAAGTTTCTGCTGTTTGTTTTCCAGAAGCAGACCTTTCTTCTTGCCCCTTCTGAAGCCCCTGGTTCTGAATTACTGAACGATTCCTCTCCCCATCCAGGTTAACGGCACGTGGACTGAAAAAGGAAAATGCTTGGGTGGCGTGTCTTCTTAAGAACATGACCAGCCGTGCCCTCCACCTTAGAGTTCTATAATCACTTGACTAGCAAACACATATACAGTATAAATATTTAAGAAAAAGTAAATTCCATTAAGCTGCTGTGTGATAGATGCAGTGGTAGGTACTTATCTTTGAAATATTAAACTCTAGACATTTATATCCATACAAAAAAGAGTTTCCTGCCATTTGATGAGAATTATGTGCCTGGCACTAATAAAATATTAAACTCCAATTTAAAAGATAAGTATCTTATCCACTTTTTTCATAATAAAACACTTTACAGTGCTCAGGAAAGCCAATATGCATCAGAATTTCCATACAATACTGTATTTACAAACTTTCATAAAAGTTTTGTGTCTGCATTTATCAGTGGCTGGTTTTGCACCAGCATCCTGATTATTCTCCCTAATGACATGGTGCGTTTCAATAATGCATGATGGAAGGTGTACAAACAGCCTTTGTTTTTGTGTGTGGTGATTCCGTATTTTTGGTTAGTGGTTCTCAGTGTCAGTTAATTAAATGGAGGTGGTCACTAAGATTGCATTACCCTTTTCGGTCCCCATTATATAAATTAATGTCAAACTGATGCAATGTTTCATGTTTAAAATAACCGACACAAGTGTTAAAAATTATAGCCTGCAGTTTTCCTATTTGACAATGCATTATTTTCTGCTGCAAATGTCAGTTTCTAACCCTTGCCAAGAATATTGTGGAGCGGGCAATGAGTAATAAGTGTTAGTTATCAAATTTAGTGTCTTTTGAAATGTGCCCAGCGTTGCCGGGGTGGGAGTGGGGAACCAGTCTGTGCATACGTGTGAATTTGTGGAGGCTCCCTTTCCAGGATAAGGAAGGGAAGGAGCAGCCAGCCTGACCTCAAAAGCTGCTTCAGAGCACAGCGGACGAGTCCTGGCGGAGGCCCGGGGGGCCAGCCTCGGCTGGTGTCCCAGGTGTCTCTGCCCGTAGGGATATTTCAGACTGGAACAGCTAGAACTCTGTGACGTTCCTGAAGGGTGAGACATTTCCAAATGGCCTCATCTAGACTGGACTTCGTAAGCCCCAAACTTTTCATTCTAACATAAATCTCACCTTGCCTTACAGGTTGCTGAGCTGGGCTTGGCTGTTGACGGAATGTCCCTGACAGCCGAGACCCTCCCGTCTCCCACAGCAGAGTCATACATGGAAGTCTCCTGGTCCCCTTAGAGGCTGGCTTTGACAGAAGGATTTCTGTTAGCAGCCTCTCCTCTTCCGTCTTTGTTTTGATAGATGTCAGAAAACAGCTCTGCCTTAAGAAATGTAATTACTCAAGAGGATGATGGGAGGTAAATAGCGTGATGTTTTAAATAAACAAAAATCACCACGGGGCAAAACCTCTCTCCGTCCACCCACTGGTTTGAGACTGAGAAGGGAAACGTTCCTCCCAAGACTGCATCACTGGGCTCCTGAGCAGGCCAAGGATTTCACCTCGGCTGATGTCTGTAGTGTAGGAATAGCCGAGCGACACTGGACACCGGGAAGCTGCGATCCCCCGGAAGAGGACTTTGTTCCTTGTGAACCCAAGGTCTCCAGCAGGACGTGTCACCCACCAGAGGAGGGGCTGGGGCTGCCTGTGCCTCTGAAGCCCAGAGGATGCTTGGCCAGTGGGGTCAAACTGTCCTGTGGACATCGCCACGTCCACACCTCAGAGGAAAGCCCTGCCCAGTTCTAGCAGAGAGAGCAGAGGTGGCGAACCACAGAGATTTTAAAATGACAAACATCGTGTCGCCAAAAGGACAGCGGATTTGCAAGTCTTCTTCCCGTTGGGTGTGTGCCCCAACAAGAAGACAAAAACATCTTTTATTTTGTTCTGAGATTCAGTGCAGGTGGTCATTTTTGCAGATGTGAGGGGCTGTCAGCACCAGTGGCGAGTGGCTGTGCATGGTTCGGCCGCGGACATCAGCTGATTCTTGCACAAGCTCTTTCTCCTTCCCGTCCAGGAGATGAGCAGCAGTAGAGCTCCTGATTTCCGAAAATTGCTGTAGAAACAATGGGCTGCAATTATCATCACATTTGAAAAGCATCCGCTAATTACGCTCAGGATAAACTGCACTTGATACCTAGGGTATCTATCACGAGCAAATCAGTGTGATGTCCTAGCACGCACTGATCCCTCTGTCTTCCAATATTTGGAAGAAATAATTGCTCTGTAAAGAGTTCCTTAAAAGCCTGGCCTGCTGGGGTCCTCCCCAGCAGCTCTTTCATGGAGGCCGCCGCCGCCTAGACTCCTTTATTTTGGGGGGTGCGGCACAACAGAGTTCTGCCTGAGCCACTCACTAGCTGTGAGAGCTCAGGTAAGTTTCCTAACCTCTCTGAGCCACTTCTCCTTCTCTGTAAAATGAGGAAGAAAATAGACTTACGTTGTAGGGTTATTTTGAGGATTAAATGTGTCAATGCATTTAAAGCATCAACTTGTTGTTCTGATGTGTGATCTAGAGGTTTGGAAGGCTCGGTCTTGTTAAGGTTCCCAAACGGCATCTCGCAGGGGGTGAGCCTGTTGGGCTGAGGCACTGCTGTCCAGGGGTGGTGGGACCCACGGTCAGGTCAGACCCTCCACGGCGGAGGTCAGTCCCTCGGGCTCCTGTGGCACCCTCTGGAGGACCCTGCCAGGTTTCCGTTCAGCCTGAGTCTTGGGGCAGGGGCCTGAGTTCTGGTGCCGGCTGCTTCGCACCTGTGGCCTGTGACGCTGGAATCAGGGCAGAGCCGTCTAGTCTTACCAGGAGGCTCAAAGGAAGCAAACCGCCTCTCGGGGGCTTGGAAAGTAAACCGCGCGGAAAGTGAGGTATTGATAACAACAGCGTATCAGCACAAACATGGCCCCAGTGCACATGCTGCCCAGCGCCCGCGTCCCCCTCCTCTCCAGCTGCGGCCTCTGCCTGAGATGAGACCCCCCATGCCTCCAGCTTACCTCCCCCTGCTCCTCAGCTCACAGCCAGAGGCATCCTCGTCCTAGAACCAGCCACATCCGCCTTGAGTGGAACCCTCGCTTCCTCGTTGCCCCAGGCTCCAGTTCGAGCTGCTTGGCACGGCTCCTTTCTCCAGCCCCGACTGTCTCTCCAGGCTTCCTTCTACTCGCTCACCCTTTCTCTTCATGCTCCGGCTGGATGGAACCTTTAGCTGCTGCTAGAAAATGCCACATCTCCCTCTGCTTCAGCCTTTGAGGGCACTGAGTAGTTACAGGCCAGGACTCCAGAGCTAGAGCCTCGGTTCAAATCTCTGCCCATCACTGAGAAACTGAGTGACCTTGGACAAGTCACTTAACTTCTCTGAGCATTAGTTTCCCCATCGATAATATGGAGTCTCTATTTCATAGGGTTGTAATGAGGATTAATTAGTTAAAATATAAGAAATGCTACGGCCCTTTGGTAACTTTTTTCTTGTAGGATGTCTCTTAAGAAAGGGTGACTCCTGGTAAAGATGTCAGTATTAGTATCCTGAGATGGGAGAGGCCTCTTCTCTCTTCCGTCTGAAGACCCTTGAAGGTCCAGGTTCCAGCCCTCTCCCAGAAGCACATTCCCAGTCGCACTGCAGTCTCTCCGTGTCCACATGCTGCACCTCCGCATTAGTCACTACTTGGTCTCCCAAGAAGTGATCCGAGTGGGACCTTAAAAAGGCAGAGACACCAAAAGGCAGATGGGCACTTGTAGTTTCCAGACCCGGCCTTTGAAGTTACTGATCCGCCCTCACCTGTGTTTGTTCAGATGACCTGCTATGTGACGGTGGAGTCGCCTTGAGGACTGCTCTGGCGCTGCTCTAGTGATCTTTTTGTCTGGAAGAAAATATGAAGCAGAGACAAGGAGTGTGGTTCTTTACTATGTGACTCTTAACTAAGAAAAGTTACCTAGAAGAGGATGACAAAGAAGGAGGGGGAGGAGAAGAAAGAAAAGGAAGGAGGGAAAGAAGGAAGAGAGAGAGAAGGAAAAAGAAAGAAAGAAAAAGGAAGGAAGGAAGGAGGAAGGAAGGAAGGAAGAGAAAGTTGAGGGCCCTGTCTGACTCCCTGGACCAGCTCACTTTCTCTCTCTTAGCTGGAAGCTGATCTCATGGGAAATATGGTGCCTCAAACCTGCACTATCTGTTCTGTGTGACGAGGACAGGGTGGGTGGCTCCTGTCTGCAATTTAAGGTAAAATTAACGCATATGCTTCTTCAGTATTTTCACAGTATAAGACTTGCAGCCAAGTGTGAGTGTTTCCACACACTTCCTTCTTGAGAAGACAGATTTGCATATGCATTAAGGCCATTTTATCAGAACGCACACACAGAGGAATGACACATCTCATTGACAGTGCCCGGGTGACGGGTAACGCCACACAAAACATACATCGAAAGGAAAGTAGGAGGAGTGATAGAATTAAGGGCCTGTGTGTGAGCGGCCTCGCGTCTCCTGAGAGGAACCGCACGCTGGACTGCCTCCCTCACTTCCGGCTCTGGTCCTGCCTGAGTCCTGAGCCAGGTGGGGACACGGGCTCCTGGATGTACCTGTGCTCCCAGGCGGGGCTGCTGGCATCAGCACCTTTGATGTCATGGTGCCTTGTGGTTGAGGCACCGTGAGCCCCACCTGCCCCCTGGCGATTGCTGTCTGGGCCCTGATCACTTCCCCATCTCACTTCCTGCCTGTCACCTTGCTCAGGTGTTCTGGCCACGTGGCGGGCCCTCTAAACAGGCGGGTCCCACCGCCCAGAATGATCCTCCTGCAGACTGTCACATGGTTGTCCAGAGGAGAATTTACTGGGAAGTTTGTGCCACCCATGTAAGCTGCAGGGCCCTCCACCTACAGGGCCCTGTGTGTGGTGGGAAGGCAGAGGCCCAGGTGGGCAGGGGAGGCTGGCTGGCAGTCAGGGAGCACTTCCAGTGACCACTCAAAAAGCTCTCAGAAGAGCCCAAACCACCAAGCCCCAGTCATTTATTGTGACTTCTTTTATCATTCCCAATCATAGTCACTTTTCCAGTACAAATTGCCTTTTTTATGAATATTTTTCTTGAAAAGGGTCCCCCAAACTGTAAAAGCCTCGGTATTCGCAAATCATCAGTCTGCCTTGTGCAGGCTCCTTTCTTGTTATTCAGTTCTCAGCACGCATCTCACCTTCTCAGAGAGGCCTTTTGTGATACGGCTCCCAACCCCCAGTTACTCCACACTTTACCTTGGTTTAGAGAACTTAACTACTCTCAGAAAGTGCCCAGATCATTCATTCGTTCACTCATTCCTTCACGTTCTGCTCGTTTGTCTGTTCCACGTCGTGACAGCCCCGTGCACAGGGCCCTGGTCTCCTCACTCACGCTCATGTCCTGCGTCTGTGGATGAACGAGTGGCTGCCCAGCTGCCCATGACTTTCTCCGCCCTTTGGATATGTCATTTACTTTCCTGGAATTACAAGCTTGTTCGTAAATGAAGGGGTTGGCCGGGTGTACTAAATTTTCTATCCTTGCCTTTTATGCCCCGGAATTGTGCTGGGTTCGAGGTCCAGCAAAGAAGAAGACAGGCACAGCCCCTGCCTTTATGGAGAGTGCAGTTTGTAGAAGACAGACATTTATTTATTTATTTTTTGGTGAGGAAAATTGTCACTGAGCTAACAGCTGTGCCGATCTTCCTCCATTTTGTATGTGGGACACTGCCACAGCATGGCTTGGCGAGCGGTGAGTAGGTCCGTGCCCAGGATCCAAACCCATGAACCCCAGGCCACTGAAGTGGAGCACACGAACTTAACTGCTACTCCACCAGCTGGCCCCTGAAAATCACACAATTATGTAATGAGAGTTGTGATGGGTAATTGAAGGCTCGAGTGAGAGAGCAACATCGTCAGTAGTTCTGCTGAGGAAGGCTGCGTGGTTGCCAAGGCCCCATCCACGTCTAGCATGCCTGCCTGGTGCTGTTGACCACCGACCAATGGGAGGCCCTGGAGAGCAGGCACACTCAGAGGGCCACCATGCCCTTTGGCCTCCCTGAGGACCTCAGCCTCTCTCTTCCTGGGAACTGGCATGGGGAGGAAGGGATTTCCTGTTGCTCCCTCACCCACCACCCTCATCTCCAAGGTCAAGGATCCCTGGAGCCCTACTCAGACAGCCGTGTCACCACCTGAGGCGCCATCTTCTCTCACTCGACAGTTGAGTGATTACCTCCTTGATTGTGGCGGATGGGGGTCTGAAGGAAAGTGGATGGCCTATTGCCCAAGGTGGAGTTGATTGTACCCACTCAGACGGGGCCTTCCCATTCCAATCGTCTGGGAAATTCAAGTCGGAAAACTAAACATGGGCAAAACCCAAGCCTTCCCTTTTTATTAAATGTCTGTATAATAAATGTACAAAACGAATGAGTATTCGTTTTTTCAAAAGGACTGGGTGAGCCGTGTTGACAGTCTTCCCTTTTATGAGTCTGTGGACCCAGCTTTTTTGGGAAGGCCCACCCACACATTTACCTCTTTTATTCCCCGAGAGCCACTGATGACCTGAAGAGTGGCGACTCAGCCATCCGGGTCTGGTCCATGTGCTAATGAAGGCGGTCGCTGGAAGCTTATGTCCATGATAGACACTCAGCCGACCTTTGCTGGAGGTTGCAATGCTGCAGAAGGCATGCCCACACATGTCCTGTCCCTAGGTCCCCTCTGTGGGAGCAAACAATGTAATCTGGAGTGGGAAGCACCCTAGCAAATTATACACAGTTGACCAAATTGACCCTATATATTGAATCATGTTAATCTGCATTACCAGTGCGCATGATCAGGAACTTGCCGACCCTCTTTAGCTGCTTCTCACAAGGAGACGCAGCCAGAGTCAGAGGCATAGATCCCGGTGTTCAGCTCTGTCCCCAACCTGCTCTCCCAGCCAGCATCCAGCTGAGGTCTGCGGCTGATGGTGAGAGGACAAGAGCCACCACAGATCACCAAGGACGATTCGTGAGAGGCAAAATAGAGGAATGCAATTAACCCTATTGTCAGGGGTAAGATTCTCTCAGTGACAGGTGATCGGAAGCACAAGTTATCACAACTGTTTGCTGTTAAATTCCCAACCCAAAACTCTATTATTCTGCTAAGAAATTGCAGCAAACTCAAAAATTTTTCTATCAGTTGTCTCCCTGGGTGCTAAGTCTATCATTGTTGCAATATATTAATTTTCCTCCTTTGGAGACGTTGGTGATGGCCACGTCCTCACCGCCGCTTTAACCTGGAAGCTTCTCTACGTCTTTAGGAGAGAATTTGTAATTGTTGGAATATTCTTGGCCATCCTTCATTTGGAATTTATGTGGTAATTTCAGCAAAACCGAGACCTTGTACAGCAGTTTTCATCTTTTTCAAGGCTGACTCTATTTCTTAAGATGCTGGAGGGTTTCCAATTATTCCTTCTGGTCTCTTTGGATGTGAATTGTAACAGATCAGCTGAGAGTCGCAGTTCAACATTGTTAAGCTTATCAATATAAATATAATGTTAAACCCCTTTTAGATAATTGGAGCTATGTGTGAAAATGTGACCAATTTGTGCATAAATTGGTCCTACACTTCTTCCTGGCAAAGACAGAGAGAGAGAGAAAGAGAGACCAACCATATGTGAGGCTGGTTCGCTTCTTCTCAAGGACTTTTCTACACCTTGAATCCCTGGTCTGGTTTTGTGGCTGCTGACAGTTGGAAACCTGTGTCGGTTCGCAAAAGCATCAGGTCCTTTGCCCTTTTGAACCAAATTCTTCCATCCTCGAGGCTATACAGTGAATATCAACAAGGCACTTAGACATCACACTAGTGGGGAAGTTGCAGACAGTCTTGAGAATTAAACGTCTCTGTTTGGACAGCTACCAAATTCAAACAACCAAATGGAGAGACTGACGCCCATGGAGAGGGGAAGAGAGGGTGCTGAGGGAAATCCTGGAACTGACTCCTCCTGCTGGAACCTTGCTGTCATTCGGGATCCTGGAAAGCTCAGATTCTCTTTGCAGTGCAAGCGTCTGTGGGCGGTGGGCTGGGCACGAGGCCACTTCTCCAGTCGTGGCTTCTCTAGAGCCGGTGAGGAGGCATGAGATGATTATTACAAAGCTGCCCGCAGCATCTCACAGCTCAAGACGAGTGTTGATCAAAATGACATCAACAACACTGAGCTAAGGATTATTATTCAAACTCCACAAATAAAGAAATCGAATTCTAGAAGATTAAGACTACAAACAAAACAAAACGAAAACAGCTGCTCCAGGAGACTCAGAACAACTTCTGAAGTCCACTCCGTGGTTTGTAAATTTTGAAGCACGTTCCTTTACCGGCTACAAAGCTGCGACGGGAGTGTAATTAGGGAAGAAATGGCGGAGGCTCCTGCAGTCTGTGGGGTCGTTTGGCAGGGGTCTGGCTGGCCTGACTGTGGAGGTGGCACCTCGTCTTCATGAGCTGACTGGCCAGGGCATCCCTGGGGCTGGGGGCATTCCAGGGGGTGGAGGCTCTGCTGTCCGGTCTTCAGGGGTGTCCTGGGTCCCCTTTCAGGATGCAGAATGACATACTCACTCCAGTATTACCGAGGTCTGGGGGGAAATGCAGGCTGATGTCCAGTCTCTCCTACAACTGCTCAAAGACACGGGGGAGATCCCCTCTGCTGCGGCCACTGGGTGGACCTGAGCCTTGCCAGGAAACAGACGTCTTGTTCCCTCCCCTCCGGCTCGCTCAGAACGCAGCGGCTACCTTCGAACCCCACAGTCTGACTTCTGACTTTAGGGATGCTCAGGGTGCAAGGACATGTAACAGTCTCCCCAAACCAAAAAAGGGCCCAGAAACCCTCTGCCCTGGGAAGAGTTGTTTTCTGAGAAAACCAAAGATGACCGGTTACAAGTCCAAATGGACCCCGAGATTTCATGGCCACGAGCGTTTCCTCAGCTCCTCACCTTCTGCCGCCAGCCCGGGGGACGGGCATCTAGACAGGTGCCTTGGACATCAAATGCTCTGTCAGAGCAGGAAGATGAGTGAAGCAGACAGGAATCAGAAAACATATGGATCCATTCTGTTTTAAAAATTAATGGGAAAACACATTCTCATCAAACTCAAAACAATGAAAAATATTTTTTAAGCAGGCAAAAAATCCAAAATATGGCTGGGTTTGCCCAACTCCACACAGATTCCCCAACAATCCTGGTCTCCTTCTCTAGTTTTCAAAAACAGCAAGACGAGCCGAAGGACGTGTGGAAGAAATCAGGGCAGCCCGAGTTATGTGTCGGTCCAGCAGGATGGACCAGGACAGGGTCCTGAGAAGACACTGGTGATGGGTGCTGCTGTGCCACCAGCCCCGTTGGTGGTGTGAACTGATGCGGGTTCTGGGATGGAAGAGGCACCCTGAAGGGAGTGGAGAAGAGGCCATGGACGTGTCTGTGACAGGGACCTTAGGCTCATCCACTGATCAAGAATCTCATAAAATAGAAAATTTAAAACAAACCAAAGGGAAATTCATCTTCTGCCATCCAACAGGTGTGACCTCACCCTAGGGAAGAACAGTTTATCGGGCACAATTCCCACCCGGTCCCTTCCCGGGTGAACTCTTTTCTCCTTCCCACACTCCTCCAGCCACAAATCTGCAAAACCCTGGTCTCTGAGCTGCCTCCCAGGATGGCTCTTCTGAACCAAACCTCTTCCCTGGTGCCCCCGGCAAACCTGCTGAAGGACCAAAGATGAGGCACTCTGTGGATGGAAGCGACAGGCAAGGAGAAGGGACATCTGAAATGTCACCCCCAAAGGGGATTCAGCCAGCCAGACCACAGCCTCCAAATTGCCCACAGTCTTCCTAGATTTTGCTGGTTGACAATCATTCCTGGATTCCATCCTCTCCAAATCCATGAACCACCTCCTCGTCTTGCCCTTCCTTCTCAGCAGATGATCTAGCCTCTTACTTTAAGGACAAAACCAAAGCCACCAGGCTGGACCACACCTGAAGCCCTGTCACCTCACCTGCCACTCTACTTTGCCAAAACCCATCCTTTTGTCTTCCCTTGCGTGTCAAGGAGGAGAGGGGCTCCTCCGTCCAAGCTAATCCCTCCAGCTGGGTGTGGGGTCCCCGCCCTTTGCCTCCTCCGGGGCCCTCAGAATCTCCACCCTCTGCTCCATCTTAGACTGCTCTCTTCCTTGTGGGTCGTCTTCAGCATGATGTTTAGATGCTCTGTCTCAGAGCCAGACCGCCTGTAAACTTGGGGTGGCCTCCAGCCTCCCTGTGCCTATGTCCCCATCTGTGAAATGGAGATAATAATAGTTTCCACCTAATGCCCTTGTTTTCAAGAGTAAAAGAGATGATACATATAAAGAGACGCGCAGTAACGGCCAGCACGTCACAAGCATAAAATAAACGTAGGTTACCCCGCTTCCTTTCTGCCAGCACTTCAATGTGCTCCAGTCTCTCGTATTTAAGAAGGAATTCTTTCTCAACCTCACAGCCACCTCCAGCTGTTGCTCTCTACAAGTTCACCCTTGCTGCCAGATTTCTTGGGTGGGAGAGCTATGTGCACACGTGCTGTTTCTCCCCTCTAAATCCACAGTGGTCTGACTCTCCCTGCTTCTCTTTTCTGAAGCTGCTTGTACCATGCATTTCCTGTCACTAAACCCAACTGTCACTGATGTCAACTCACCCCTACACACCCTTGGCCCTGGAGACCTGTTTGCCCTCTTCCAATACCAATCCATCTGCTTTCACAGCCCACCCCCAGGGCAAGTCCCCCTTAGTGCCTCTTCCTCTGCCGAATATGTAAATATGATGTCCTTTAGGACCTTGACCTCCCCGTTCCCTGGCAGCTGACCCCTGCTTGCCCTCTCTAGCTCAGTTGTCTCTCCTGAGCCCCACTGGGCAAGGACCCTCAGATGCCCCACAGACATTCGGCTCTGCCCCTCCCCATTGTCGCCCAAACTGTTGCTCTCCAGGAGTCCCTATACCCATGGAGTGTATCACAAGCACCCTGTAGTCCAACCAGTGGCCCAAGGGTCATTCTGAAGCCTTTCCTCTCCCTCACACTGATCCTCTTTCCTAAGGACCTGTCAGATCCCTGGGCATCTCTCCAGCTCCACCACCACTGTTCTACCTCAGGCCACTACTATCCCTCACCGATAAGGCCCAAACTCCTTAACCTGTTTTTGAAAGGCCTTGACTTACTGGTGTCTAATTACCAATGGGGGTTCGCCACCTTCCTCT
Source organism: Equus quagga (assembly GCF_021613505.1). NCBI lineage: Eukaryota > Metazoa > Chordata > Mammalia > Perissodactyla > Equidae > Equus > Equus quagga. The sequence goes on along the minus strand of NC_060279.1, from coordinate 105,493,988 downwards.
TACACGCTGTGCTCCAGCTACACAGAATGTAGCGGCATTGTCATGTGCTGGTTGCATATCATCTGAATAGTTCACTTTGATATGGGGGAATCCCCCAGTGTGAATCTACACCCCAAGGGACATAGATGTTCTCTTTCCTTGCTCGCTGGCCCCTTACTTAAGATCACGTGACTCAGATGGACCAATCGGGTGCCCAGTGATGGCGGCATTGGTGCCAATGTCCTAATGAGCCTTTCCTATGGTGTAAGCTTGACTGGGCTCTTGGCAGTCCAGCTTCCTTTGGCTCCCACCTGATTCCTCAGCCTTTTGTCCTTCGATAAGCTATCTAATGTGCTTCTAATAAACTCCTTTTCCTCTGAAGTTACCCAGAGTCAGCATCTAGTGTTTATCCTCAAGAACTCTGACGTTACATGGAATTTCTTGCAAACATACAAGGCATGTTGAGTGCCCTTTGTATGTGCTTCAGAGCTGGATTTAAAGATCTCTTCTTTGTTGGAGCCTCACTCAAACCGCCTCACCTAGACCAGGGCAGATGCCCCTGTGGAATTTTCTAGAGTCTCTAGTTTTTGTGTGTCATGGCACTCATCACCCTTACATGTGATTGCTTGCTAACTTGTCTCCACCGCTGGATGCAAAATGTTCAAGCACCTCCTCTGTCTTGCTTACTCTTGCTTTCCCAGGCCCAGTACCCAGCACAGCACCTGCCACTTAGCAGCTCAAACTAAATGTTGGCTAAATGAGTGGATGCATCATAGCCTCATTCTAGTGCCTGGAGTTGTGTCCTCTGAATCCTCCTTTAAATTCACAAGTCCTGGGAAATCCTAAGCTCCTGACACTCCAGTGTGAATCGCTTGCCCAGCACACCTCTAAGCCCTACTTCCTAGACCTCTTGCCCCACTCTTTTTGTAGAAGTCCACGCTATGACCACACCCACATGCCTGGATTCTTTTCTGGCAGAAGCAGATTTGTGATATGCCATTTTGTGGTACTTGTGCATATGATGCCACAGAGGGACTTGACCGAGAACCAGCTAGCATGAAACATCCTGCCAGAGGCACTGGAAGAAGGACCGAGTAGGAATGCTAGGAGCGAGAAAGCAGAAAAGGAACAAAGAGGAGAAGGTATCAGTCTCCCCACTAGAACGTCAATTTCATGAGCACAGCATCCTTTTTTTAACACTGCTACAAGCCCAGGCCTAGAGCAGTGCTTAGCACATGGTGAGTACTCAGTATGCATTTGTTGACTGATCGATCAATCGATTGAATGAAAGCATTTGACTGAAAGGAAAGCAACATAAAACACACGCAAGCACCTCTTGATAATTTAAAGATGAGAGATTCAGAAAATATTCCAGAGAGTAAAGCTTGTAAACGGCATGGGATTGTCCAGCACCCACCATCACTGACTGAAGATGGGAAAAGTATAACTGCCCTGACTTTATTTAGGTACCGCCAGAAATACTTAACACGAGGGCCTCCACGATCTCATTTAAGCGCTTGGTCTTCTAATGCCCTTTCCCCAGGATATCTTGCTCAGTTGTTTGTGAATTCTCCTGACTTGGGGTTTACATTTCAGAAGCATATTCCCCAGGGGAAGGAATGCAGTACCGCCCTCATTCACCTCTGCCCTGGCTCTTCTTCGCAAAAACACCCTCTGCCTTCCTCCCCATCCATCCTTTTTCATTGTCCCCTGCTGGTCTACCCAACTCCGACTGCAAGGCCTCCTTCACTCTGACTTCCTCTGAGAAACCCCTGGACGCTGTCCCAGCCCATCCTCTCCTGCCTTTCTCTAACACCTACAGGACCCCTTTCTATCTTGACTCCTTCTGCTCTATGGTCGTGTCATTTAGGAGTTAAGTCCAACAAAGGCAGAACTAAGTCTGAGACAAAATTAACCATCTGTTTATTCATAACTGTACAGCAAGGGAACCCATCTGCGTCACTTTTGTGGGCAAGGGTTCAAGGGCGTTAGAAAGGAGAGTACATTTCAGAGGAAAAAGGAAATACAGAGCGTCTCGGATTGGCAGCGGCTCCGTTAAGGTGGGGCTTTGGGAGCGCGGAGACTTGCTAATTGGTCTTCAGGACGTTTGGCAATACTCGGTTGGCTGCAGTTGGGACACTTTTCAAGAGGGACAGGATCATTCAGTGTCGGGGCGGAGGGATTCCTGAGCCAGGCCATTTCCTGGAACTGGTGGGGGCGGGGCTGCTGGCTGCCATGGCCGGCAGTCTCTCAAGTCTGGTGGCGCAGCTTATGGGCTGCCACGAGGCAGAAATCGTGTCTCACACGTTCCTCGTATGTGCTTCACTTCTTGGCATGCAGCCAGCACTCAGCCCTACTTCCAGATTTAACAGGAAGACTTGTTGAATCGGCTTTGGGGAAGGAAAGGTACTGTGTGGTGACACCCTCACCTAGTGTACTTGTGGGCGTGTGTGTGTGTAGATTCCCGTATCTGGAAGATGTGAAGATTGATAGGAGAAAGGGAGCTTGTCTCAGTGTCACCCGTCAGAAGTCCATTATTGAATGTGTCCCCAGCGTCTAGCTGGTTTGGAGGTGTCTGGCCAAGTACTGAGGCGTTGGGAAAGCAGAGTCAACAGATGTGATGTCCTGCAGAGGGCCGTCCCGGAAGCGCCCACCCTAAGGTACAGGAGCTCCGCTGGCTGCGTGTGAAAGAGGCAGCCAGTGGTCAGCATGGTTGCGCTCCGACGGAGGCAGGAGTTGCGTGGCAGCTCTGGGTACCCAGAAATAATGCACAGAAAGGGAATATTGCCACAGAGATGCCTCAGTGGGTGCAAATGGAAACGTCACATTGGGATTATGGTGCCTAATGTGCTGCTGCTCCGTTGGAAACACTAGCATGAAACGGAATTCAGTGGGTAGAATCCACAGAGAATAGGGCAACTTTTGGAAAAGTAGGGGCTCAACCAACATTTTTTGACTGATGGATCGAATGAACATGTGTTCTGAAAGGTGAGCACCAGCTTGCTGCCTCCCAGCAGCTCTGTGTCCACTGCTGCTGGCGCCATTTGCCTTTGACCACACTCTGGGTATGGGGAGTGATGACAGCAGAGAGGTGACCAGTGAGGAATGGCATCTGGTGGGGAGGGGTATTTCCTGGACTCAGGTCACGTGACCCAACCTGGTGAGACCGAGGAGCTGGGGTGCTGAGAGACAAGGCAACATCTAACACAGCCAAACTGTTCTTCCCTTTCAGGATCAGGCACTTGAGGGTGGGAGGAGAGCATCCCGCAGGGTGGACGACATTGAACTTGGCTGTCTTTGCAAAGAGAAACATGTCCAGTGCAAAAACTCTCCAGTTGCTGGCTATGACTTTGCATCTCTCTGTTGAATGTTTTTTCTCCTCAAAATTAAATGACGGAGTCATTGTGCACTTGGAGCTTCCATGCTATAAACGCAGTGGTCAGTCTTTTGATAAATAGACTTTGAAATGCTCTACATATGCCTACAACAAGCTTTTATCCATTTGGCTAATTTTATTCTTTGTGAGCCACAAAAGACAGGGGGAAATGGCCCTGTGATTAGATCTGGCTCTGAGAGTGGAAGAGGGAAGTGGAATTTGAGCCGCACTGCAAAGCACGAATGAAGCATCCTTTGTACAAAAGGTGGACTCAGAGCATCAGGGAATCTCGGGACTGGGGGGGACCTCTGAGGCTCTCCAGCCTTGCCACTCCCAACACTAACCCTCGAGCCTGGGGCACGTTTGCAGTGTGCATAGGCTACTAGACCAAATTTGTCAGAATCTCTGGACAAGCAGCCTGGGCATTTTTGCTTTTAAAACTTTTCCCTGGATTGGACGTGGGTGGGGAGTAGTGTAATAAAGCAAGCTTGCTCTTACAACACCAGTTTCACATCTGGGCTCCACCAGTGCTCTGAGCCTCTGTTACTTTTCCTACAAAAGGAGGAAAAGTAGTATATATCTCCTGGGGTTGTTGTCATCACCCATATAGTGTTTTTAGAGCAGGGCCTAGCAATATATGTCGACCACGAGGAAGTGCGGGGTGAGGAGAAAGGCTAAACTGGCAAACCACTGATCCAATGCCACTGCTCTCCCAGCCCAGAAGTGCCTTCCTTGCTGTCCCTAAGGGTGTCACCCTCTCCTCTCCTCCTATGGACAGCCTGGCTGTTGGAGAGAGTGTCCTAATCTGATGTCACATGGCTCTGCTCCTGGACACTCTTGCCACCTGACACTAGTCCTCGCTCTTGTGACTTCTGTTGTGCAGGTCCTGGCCTGGGGTGGGTTTGGCTCACTAATCTTCTGGGAGCAGAAGTTCAGGCAGCAGGTCCTCTGGGGCCATTGTGGAGGGCAGCTTGTCACAGGGAAGCTCAGGAAGACCTCGGGGTGGAACTTTTGCAGGGTTCTCTGATGTGAACCCCTCAACCGTGCCATGCCCCATGAGTCAGTGTGAAGGAATGTCTACTATGGGATGGAAGCAAATACCTATCAGGCCGCAGCTCTTGACCAGCGTTTGCTGAGGAACCATGGCATGAAAGCAAACGTGGAGATTTCATTAGATGAACCATTCTAGTATTTAAGCAAATGTTAAATATCTCAGGCCCACTCAGCCAGCAGTTATAATGTCCTTCCTGAGTGCATGACACAGAGCTAGACATCAAGAGGGAGGCAACAGTGATATGGCTAGGAGACAGGGTAAGGCAGGGATGACCATGGCAAGGGTGCTGAGGCAAGGGCTGACGAGGAAATTCGTGCATGAATTGGGTGTAAATCAATGAGATCTAATCAGGGCCAGCTTCATGGGTGTGTCACCTCTGCAGTCTCACTAGGACCCCACTCTTGGTTTATTCTCCTGTTGTCACCATCTTGAAATTCTTCATAATCTTTGAACAAAGAGTTCTGCATTCTCATTTTGCACTGGGCCCTGCCAATAGTGTAACTGGTCCTAGATTGGACTATAAATGCACATGGCCTACTGACACCGATGGTATCCTGTTCCTCTTCCTGCTCCTCAGCTGCCAGAATGGTGGGCCTCCTCTGGCTCTGGCGACAAGCTAACAAGGACCCCTGAGGACCTCCACAACCCCCACCTCGACCTTTCTTGTCAAAGGAAATGCCATTTTGCTGCATTTGCTCCAAAGTTGCATGGGAAGAACACCGCCTCCCCCCGCCACACACACACCCCAAAGTTAAATTCATACCTTGGCCAGGAGAAGATGCAGCTTTTTCTGTGTCCTCAGCTAATCTGAGAGGTTCAAGAAGCTCTGTTCTGATCTTTTGGAGAAAGATGAGGATGAGTCAGCTATTGGCCCCAGGCCCCGCCTCCTGGAAGCGTAGTTCAGCCTGGCCACTGAGATTCACATCAAGGAACACGTTCTGGATTTCGACCGCTGTTCAGCATGGGTTTTCACATGGGTCCTCTCTTTGCTCTCGGGCGGCAGACAAGGCAGGCACACACGTTCTGTGGAGGAGGACACCGAGGATCTGGAAGCAAGCCCTTGTTTGCATCTCCTAGGGCTTCTCTTGACTGAAGCTTGAGGGAAGGGAATGGAAATCCCACCCACGGTCTGTCAAGGTTGTCAGTGCAATGCCATTCTCAGGTGGAGTGCTGTGCTGGAACAGCCTCCTTTAGGAGAACTCTCCCTGTGATTTTAAGTAGAAATCTGCACATTGCAAGGTGGAGGGGCGGGGTGGGGGGCTGCTAGGAAAGCCTGGAAGGAGCAGCTTCCTGCCAGCAATCACCCCTGGAACATGCCCCTCACAGACTATGGAAGGAGAAACAGAGTCTTAAAATATCTTCAGGTCTGGACAGCTGGGTTTGCCAACTCTTCCCCCTTGTGGCAGCTCCTTCCTGGCAAGCAAACTCTCTGAGGTCCTTAGATCATTAACAGACAAAACTAGCCACTTCTGGGGACCAGAGGAGATACACAGAGTCACAGAATTCCGTTGTTGTGGAGCTTTAAAAGGATGCTGGAGGAAACAGTCATTGCCCAGGTGGGCAGGCTGCAGCCTGGGGAGGTGGAGGCATGGGCTAGCATAGACCCCTTGGGAACTCTCCACCCCCAAACTGTCCATGCCCCGAGGGCTCTGCTGGAGGACTGAGACCTGGCCTCCCAGCCAGGGCGCTGTGGATTGCACCAAGGGCATGTGCAAACCCCAGTGGGCTTGCCACCGTCTTTCTCCTGAGAGTTTAAAATCTGGACCTGAGCTTCCGGTTGACAGGTGGTGGCTCTGGAACTCTGAGACCATCTAGACTGTGGCTTGACCCTCTTCCACCACATGGATTTCGAAGGTGACAAAAACCACTAGTGGCAGGGACAGATGGAAGCTGAAACAGGACCTGTCAGCCCTAGAGAGGCAGAGAGAGTGCTTTTGCCCGCGTGGTCCCTTCTGCTTCTAAGTGTCTCCTTCCACAGAACGATGCTCATCGTAGATCACCCTCTCGGCCGCCTGTGCAAGGCACAAGCCTGGGGGCCCAGGGGTGGTGACTCCAGCTGGCCGCTTCTTCTGGGCTTTTTCAGCTTCATGTGGCAGCCCCTCTGACAGCTTGGCATCCTTCTGACCCAGGTGCCCAGTGCATACCCTTAATTTCCACAACCAAGTACTCACTTAGGACCTTCTGCACACTGGCTTTCCTGAAATTATTTTGGAGAGTTAATATGAATGTACCTCGCGGCAAGACAAAGGACAAAACATCCAATATTAACATCCTTCTCCCTAAAAGAGATGTGGCCACTTGTCTGAAGACACCACCAGCACCGTCTCCCTCCACCGGCTGTCGCTCTCCTCCTACTCCCAGGCATCTGGTCACTTTGAGGGTGGTGGTTGAGCTATCTCCCAGTCCGTCTTGTCTCCCAACACCCCACTCCCCAGAGTTTCACCTCCGACACTAAGTTTTATGGAAGAACTTTGAATCCAATGGCAGTGGCATTTTGAGCAGGAATCCATCAGGTGGGAGAAACAGCCATCAGGCTGTTTTCGTCCCAGCATCCCTGGCTATGATGCTGTCACACCCGGAGTTCAGGAGCCCTGCCCCTCACGGCTGCTGCAAGTTGACCTCAGTAAGAAGGCCAGCACCCCACCATGACAAACCCAGCGCCTGGCACTCTGTAGATAGATATTTTCGTCATGCTCAGATGCACTTTTTTTTGGCACTTTGATTGAGATATAACATACTGTAAAATTTACCCATTTTAAATGTAAGGGTTCCTGAGTTTTTGTACAGATATACAGTCATGGAACCACCACAACAAAGACTTTTAAAACTACTTTCACCCCCCAAAATTCCCTTGGGATTTTACCCTTACAGTCAATGCCGCCCTTCCCCCAGCCCTGCACAACTGCCGATCTGTAGGATTTCATGTAAATGAAATCGGAGAGTATGTCGGTGAGTTGAAGAGTCGAAAGAAAGGTTCTTGGACTCTCAAGGTCTGGCAGTAGTGCTCTTTTATTCAGAGAATAGCATGGGGACAGGACCCATGGGCAGTGAAGGGTTGCAGGCATGGGGACAGGACCCATGGGCAGTGAAGAGCTGCAGGCAGGGGGACAGGACCCATGGGCTTTAAGAGCTGCCAACATGGGTTGAGGGTTAGGCTAAATTTAAGGCATAGGTATGTGAGTTATCGCTTTACAAGACAAAGGAAAGATCATGCAAAAAAAGTCATTAAAATGGTATCAGTGCGGGTGGGGTCTGGTTATTGGGTGGTTCTATAACTTTGGATAGGAATCAGATTGGGTCAGGTCAGGACGTCCTGTGCTTCCCGGAGGATCATGTAGATCGGTATGCAGGGCAGGACGCCTTGGACTTCTCTCCCCGGGGCAGCCTGGATTCTCTTCAGTGTTTTCTGTCTGACTTCTCTCACTTAGCATGATGCTTTTGGGTTCATCCACATCGTGGCATGTGTCAGAACTTCTTTCTTTCTCTTTTATTGCTCAGTATTATTCCACTGTGTGGATATACCACAATTTGTGTATCTACTCACGGCTGGTGGATATCTGTGTCATTTTCAATGTTCCTCTAGCATGAATAAAGCTACTAAGAACATTTGTGTACACTCTGCGTGAACATATGTTTTCATTTCTCTTGGGTAAGTAAATACCTAAGAGTGGGGCTGCTGGATTGTAAGGTAGACGTATGTTTCATTTTATAATAGACTGCCAAATTGTTTTCCAAGTGGTTGAACCATTTTGCTTTCCCACCCTCAATATGTGAGACTTACATTTTTTCCAACTCTTTACTAACACTTAATATTGTCAGTCTTCGTAAAGTTAACCATTTTAATGGATGTATGGTGGTACCTCCCTGTGGTGTGAATTTGCACTTCCTGAATGACCAATGAATATGAACTTCTTTTCATATGCTTATTTGACTTTCTTAAATTTTCTTGGTTGAAGTGTCTGTTGAACCTTTTGGCCATCATTCATATCCTCTTATTATTGAGTTGTAAGGTCTATTTATATATTCTTGCCTTTTTATTTTCTTAATGGTATTTTTCAATGAGAAAAAGTTTTTAATTTTGATGAAGTCCAATTTACCACTTTTTTTTAATGGTGTATGTCTTTTGTGTCCTAAGAAATCTTTGTGTAGCCCAAGGTCACAAAATTTTTTTTCCTATTTTATTTTCTAGAAGTTTTATGGTTTTAGCTCTTACATTCAGGTCTATGATCCATTTTGAATTGCCATTTGTTTATTGTATGAGGAAAGGGGTCAGGGTTCATTTTGTTCCCCAGTAGATATCCCGTCATTCCAGTGCCATTCTGGAAAGACTGTCCTTTTCCCCAGTGAACTCCCCTGGCCCCTTTGCTGAGGTGGGTAAACCTCAGCTGGTCGTTGGTTGAAGCAGTCATAAAAGCCTAGCTTTTCCGAGTTAAACAGGCACCTGCAGAGAGAAATGAGACTCTCCTTCTGAGTGGAGGCAGAGTGTCTCTGATTTGGGCTTCAGGTCACAAATGGCCATGAATGCCTTTGCTGAGAGTGCTGCTTTCCGTGGCGTGATGTCATCGTTTTACATCTTATAAATGCTCACCTCCCTCCCTCCTTCTCTTCCTTCTCCTTTCTTCCTTCTGAGGGGCCCTCGTTGTCCTGGTTAAAAGGTGCAATAATTTGCAGGAGACCATGTGAGAGATCTTAGAATCTTCAAATATGAAAGCTAGAAGGAACCAATAATATAATGAAACACAAACCTCTCATTTGTGAAATCATGGAAGAGAGGCCCAGAAAGGTTAAGTGACTTGCTGGATGTCACACAGCAAGAAAATGGCAGAGATGGGACCAAATCCTAGGTTTCCCAATTGCCTACTGGTGTCTGATGCTCCTCTTCTTCCCCACAGCCTCCCTCCTAGTGATTTTGCTGAATACCAGAGGCTCACTATTTGTTGGAACTTTACGAAACCATCTGGAGGAGGGGTGTTCTCAAGCTGAGTTGAACGCAGACCTGGCTGTGGAAGGCAAAGAGCCGGGAGGCTTTAGTTAATGGCACCGACCCCTTTCCACAGTGGTCATCTGAAACTGCTCAGTTGCCTGCTAATTGCTCCCACATTGTCACATATATCAGGCCTTGGGGTATTGCTCATTGTGCAGACTTCCACCAGCCCTGGACTTCTGTTCCTTTCTGTGTGGCTGGTGCACGGCCACCATCGGTTGCAGACACAACCAATGCAGGTACTGACATATCACAGCCGCAGTGGAAGTGGACATTGTCCCCACCACATAGCTCCAGGGGCCTCGCGGTTGGAAGAGCAAGTGGAAGCCTGGGCTTGGAGCCACTTGTGATGACGGCAGCACACACGAGGGGAGTGCATTGTCCTGGAGCAGAGGATATGGGACGTCAGCCCTGGCAGTGACATCACAGACCATCTCATCTAATTCCCTCCTTTGCAGATGGGGAAATTGAGTCCTAGAGAGGACCCGACGTATTTTTAACATCCTACAGCAAAGTTGCATGGCTTGTGGTTTAGTGTACAGAAATTCAACTCTATACACCATTCATTCTTTCCTTTTGTTTGATGAGACAAAATAAACTTCTATTTTTATTTGTAGTCTTTATTATATACTTTACAATCACGTTGGCTTTTACACATAGACATTGCTGAAGTGTTATCCACAGCAATCCGTGTATACTGTGCTCTATGGTTTGTAATATATGCAGACAAAACAACCCTTGAAATGTGGTTTTCATCTCACCCGATATCTTAGAACCTAACCCTCTGCGAAGGCTGTGACTCTATGGGGAGCTGTTTAATTTGGGGGGAGGGTGGGGGATCCTGACTCCTAATTAAACACTTTTTCCCAGCACCAAGCTGCCTTTATCTTGTAGTGAAATGTCCAATTTTTGTCTGTTTGTCCCTCCCCAAGACAAAAAAGGGGGTGGCGCAGGATGGTGGTTTTGCCAGGAAGTTTGCAGATGGGGGAGAATATCCGTGAACTGGAGCTTCTAATGGACTCAAGGATAAAGGTTTAATTTGTGAAGCAGCCCCCCCCCGCCAACCCCCAGCACACCATAGTGCAGCTCGGCTTCCCGGGACCGCAAGCAGCCTGCGCCACATCCCTTTAATGCTGGGCCTTCCTCTGGGTTCTTCATCTCTCTGGGAAGTAACTGTGTACAGGGAGAGTGTAATTGGCAGGCTGTGACACTCCTGTCTGCAAGTGTCTCTCTAAGTGGAGCGCATTTCAGCCTTTATCTGGTGATGGCTGCTACCTGAGAAAGGCCCTGGGCCATCTCAAAGGGCTTGTAGCAGCTAATTGTGCCTGTTAGGACCAGCAATTAGCTGGGAACTATGGACTTCGAAGCTCCAACACCCACCAGCTTTCAGCTCGTTTCTCTCCCTTTCACTTAACCAGCCAAGCCTAATAGAGGTGGTGAAGGACAGGCAGGTGAGACGCAGTCACGACAAGGGAGGTGGGGGGCTAGCAGATGCTCATCCCCGATGCCCCTGCCCCCTCTGAGTCCCGTGCTCCGCCGCCGCCCAAGAGAACCTGCACCAGATGAGGAGAACAGGCACCAGATGCTGATCTCACGCTGTAAATACTCCTATTTATTGCAGGACCCGGGCTGGAGGCTTATTAATCGGTATTGGGAGTCAGGCTGCCCCTGTTTGTACAGTTTAAGCGTGAGTTGGAAGATGACAATAAAAAACTAATTAGGCTCAGGTCATAAAGGAGCGCTCACGTGCACGGTGTCTGCTGGTTACTATGGGCGCATGATGGTTTCAGTGGAAATGTGAAGCAGAACATCTGAAAATGAAGACAATAAATCAGTTTCATTGGATAAAAGCCATGCATTTACCCATTAATTAAGGATAATAGTATCCTATAAGCTTTTGTGTACCATAGGCAATTTGTTATACTTTACCATAGTAATATACATTGAAGGTTAAAAATTCAGTATACCTTTACAGGTAATGGATTAAGGTGCTTTCCTGTCTTTCCGGAAAGAACTAAACGTGTGAGCCCAATCCTGCATTCAGGTTCACGTGATGGGTTTTAGTCTGGTGACTTGGGTCTGATTATTGCGTGTTTCCTCCTGCTGGCCAAGCGAATCTCCATCCCAGGAACAGGGATGCAGCCAGGTGTAGTGACACTTGTGTTTTATTTTTTTAGCTGCCCACCATCCTATCCCCTTCTTTACAAAACAGCACCCTGATTTTGCGGGTTAGGAATTGCTTCTCCCGCATGGCTGCAGTCTTGATGGGGCTCAGCTAAGGTGCCCAAGCTGGGCGTGTCTCAGGGCTCAGCCCAGGGACCTCCCTGTCCTGGGACGTGGACTCGGTAAGCAGAGCAGTGCAAGGTCAGAGACAGGCTGTCGCTGAGGTCTGCTCGGGGACCTCAGACTCCCTCAGCCACCCTTTGTGGGAAGCAGAATATTGGCTCCCCCAAAGGCGTCCATGCTCTAATCTCCAGACATATGAATATGTTCCTTTACGAGGCAGAGGGACTTTGCTGTTGTAAGTAAGGGTACAGACGTAATTAAGGGTGAGGCGAGGAGATTAGCCTAGATCGTCCAGGGTGCCTAAGCTGATCACACGAGTCCTTAAAAGAGGAACACCTTCCCCAGCTGGGTCAGAGAAAGAGATGACAATAAAAGAAGGGTCAGAGATGGGACAGGAGAAGGACTCAGCCAGCATTCCTGACCGTTCATAAAGCTGGAGGAAGGGACCCGGAGCCAGGGAGTGTGGGTGGCACTAGAAGCTGGAAAAGGCAACAAAGCGTGGCTATCTGTCCTCTAGGCTTCCAGAAAGAAATGTAGCTGCAGATACTGTGAGTTTAGCCCCATGAGATCTGTGTCAGATTGTAGAACTGTGGGATCATAATTTGTTTTGTTTAAGCCACTGAATTTGTTATTATTTGTTACAGCAGCAATAGGAAACTAATGCACCCTTTTGAGCCTGTATCCTCAGTCTTAGCATGAGTCTGTTTCTGTTGCTTGTAACCAGCCCTACCTAAGAGAACTGGAAAAAGCAATTTTGCCTTCTAAGGCCCCAAACACTAATGGGCCACATGCATGATCCACAACCTCAGGGCAGGCGTGCTGACTTAGCAAATGAGACAGAGCTGGAAATGAAAGACAGCATTGACTCTTATCTTCCTGCGTTTCCCGTTCCGAACCGCACCCTAAACCATCCATGGACACATTAACAAAGGATGCTGGGAAGACTGTTCCATCTCCCACTTCTCCTTCTCACCCTCCTCCTCCTCCTCGTGCTCATTCCTCCTATCTTTATTCTTTAGTTTTCAAAACATGAATGCCTGTGACCCTCAACCACTGGAACCTCAAAATTCCATTCGCTGGTTCTGAGAAGGGGCACAGGACATGACTTTTTTTTTTTAAAAAAAAGCTCACCTGTGGATTGTGATGCACGTGGATTCTGATGCCTGAGGAAAATCGCGGTCTAACTCAAAGCCATCGTTTCCTAGTGAAGTAATTCAACTTAAAGCATGTGAGCATCCTGTCCAATGGTCCCGCAGCTGACTGTGACAGAGACTTCTGGCGTCCTAACTCCAGTTACAGCGCTTGTGCCCTGGGCAGGGGCAGCTGTGAGCCCAAGGGTGTTATGGAAGTCACAGGGCCCTCCTCGGTCTTTCAGTCTTTCGGTCTGGCAGTCTTTGTCTTTTAATTGGAGTGTTTCATCCATTTACATCTTACTGTAATTATATTTGGGTTTAAATTTACCATCTTCCTAAGTGCTTTTGGTTAGTCGTACCCACTCTTTGCTCCTTTTCTGAGTTTAGGTTGAATATTTTATGAATCTTTCCAGTGTTTCCTCTATTATTTTGGAAGGTACTCATTTACTATCCTTTTTTCGTTACCACAGTGCAGTGATTTTCAACTGGGGAGAGTCCCCCCACCCCATGGGATGTTTGACAATATCTAGAGACATTTTTATATATATATAATTTACTATAAGATATTGACTCACACAAATATGGAGGCTAAGAAGTCCCACGATCTGCCATCTGCAAGCTAGAGACCTGGGAATGCTGGTGGTTTCATTTGAAGGTCTGAGAGCCAAAGGGCCAACCGTGTGGACTCCACTGTGGGTGTAAAGGTCTGAGAACCAGGAGTGCCAAGGGCAGGAGAAGACGGGGGTCCCAGGTCAGGCAGGCGGCAGACAGCGAGGGAACCCTCCCTCCCCCTCTTGCTCTGTTCAGGCCCTCAACAGACTGCATGGTGCCCACCCACGCTGAGGACGCAAGCCACTTCACTCAGTCTACTGACTCAAATGCTAATCTCTTCTGGAAACACCCTCACAGACACACCCAGAGATGATGTTTAACCAGATACCTGAGAATCCCATGATCCAGTCAAGCTGACACACAAAAGTAACTATCACGGGTTGCTAGTGGTAACTAGTTAGTAGAGGCCAGATGCCGCTAAACATCTTACAGGACACAGAAAAGTCCCCCACGATAAAACAACATAAGGCCCCAAATGTGAATATGCCGAGGCTGAGAAACCCTGCCTTAGAGATGACAACTTCCATCCTTGACTTATCAAAATCTAATGTCAGTTTGGTAACTTTACATGCTTTCCAGAAAATGCAGTCGAATGCTATTAACTCCTTTGACCAATTTCAACTCAAATGCTATTGAGGTCGGGCATTCTCCATACATTTTAAGTGCCACAAAACATCACTGTTATTGTTTGATACACTCAGTTCTTCATTTCAATTCGCTCAGAGCTCGTCATTCCTTCCTGCCTCTCTGACCTTCCATCTGGAGTCCTTTTCTTTTTACCTGGAGAACTATTTCTTATAACGAGGCTCTGCTAGTGAGTTCTCTCAGTTTCTGTTTGTCTGAAAACATCTCTACTGCATTTTGTTGTTCTTTTTCTGATACCACATGTAAAAAACACTGCTCCCCAGGAATAACAGCAAGCATTCATGTACACAACCACAGTACCATTATCACACGTAAGAGAATTCGCATTGATTTGATGAAATCTACGGCAGAGTTAACATTCAAATTTCCATAGTTGCCCCCAAGGTGCCTGGATCCTTTTATAAGCATCCACCTGGTTGTTATGTCTCTTTAGGCTTTTTTGGTCTAAAATAATACTGTCTGTCCTTTTATTTTCTAAATTGTTGTTATTACTTTTGGTCTTTCATGACAATGTCATTTTTGAAGAATCAGGCCAGACGTCTGGTAGAACATCTCACGTGCTGGATTTTTCTGATTATTTCTTCATGATCTGATTTAGGTTCACTATTTTGGCAAGAATGTTACATGGGGGATGTATGTACTACTTATTGCCACGTATCAGGAGGCACATAGCATCAGGCTGTCCTACTAGTGATGGTCACCTGATTAGGGTGGTGACTGCCAGGGGTCTTTAGTGTAAAGATACTTCTTTGGTGATTGGAAGTGTATAAAAGCAAACACGTATTTCCCTTTGTAATCAGTAAAATATCTTCCACTTTGAGACCATGAGATAGCATCATCTGTAGCAACTTTTGCCTCAGGTATTTAGCATCCATTGAAGATTCTTGCCTGTATCAGTTATCGCCCTGGGGATTGCAAAATGGCTATGTAATTTTATAATCCCTTCTATATTGATTAGTTGTCATTCTCCTGAAAAGAAGAGGTTTGAGTACTATCTTACTTTTTGGAAAACAGAGAAATGCCAAGCTCGCTTTGTAATTTCTCTGTCCCAGATCTGTATTCAGGACCCCTGATTTTCTTTAGTAGGAAATGGTACTTAGATGCCAAGATCAGGGCTAAAGTGTTCTCCTCGCTAACTGGTTGTTATTGCTTCCAACTTCTTTTAGGGAAAATAATCAGGAAATACTTTTTTTTCTCAAACTTCTAATTTCATATTGATATCCTCCAGTTCAATAGGAAATTGATTTCATATTTACATTTCCCTTCTCTCACAAAGAGAACTCAAGTTTTCAGCAACATTACACATTTTTCCTACTCTACGAAGTGCAAAATACCTTCAGAACTGTACAGAAATACCACCACCATCTACGAACCTCCTAAGTAAAGGTCAATATTCCTTTTCAAGTTTTTAAAAATACGTAATTATAATTTTAAGCTATATTCCTGAAGGAATGCGTGATTAGAGCACTGTGTTCAATAGTTATTTAACATTTTTCTCTTCGTAGTTATGTTATCAATTGGAAGTACAATTTGATTAATTTGCTTCTGTCTATATATATTTTCACATTTGATTTTTATCCTTTGATATCATTTTATTTTCCATACATAAAACATTTATAAAATTCAAAATTTCCCAAATTCAAAACTATGGTTCAAAATTCAAAACTATGTAAAAGATATTCTCAAGAAAGTCTTACTGACACAAATATCACCCCTTCTCGCTCCTGCCCATTTTCAGAGGAAAAAAGTTTTATATGTTTCTGGTATAACATCCTGTGTTTCTTTCTGCAAAAATAAGTGAACATGTAAGTATGTATAAGGTATATATGTGCGTATATAAATATGCAGATATTAGATGTATTTATATATTATAACATATGTATGCTATTTCACAATCTTTCTTTTATAAAAGATAACATACTTCGTATGTACCTTGCTCTTCACAGTTGATAAAACATTCAAGAAATCCTGCAACAGTAGTTTCTAGAGAGAGTCTTCATTCTTTGTCAGAGCTGACTGTCACTCTGTTGCATGGACATACTGAAGTTTGCTCAAATAGTCGTCTACGGGGAAGCAGTTCCTTTCTGTCACTCAGGATAAATTCCTAATAGCGGGGTCGCATTGTCCTCTCTTCTTTAAGATTTTGTGGACATTTTCTATTTTCCTACTTTTTCCTGCTTATTTTTTCATACAAGTGATAAAAGCCTTGTCCAAATCCAGGAAAAAATGTATTGGTATTTTTATTATAATCAGTATAGATTTAGAAATTAAATTAAATTATATATTAAATTAAATTAAAATTAGCCAGATGCTGTCTCTATGACGATAGGTTTTTCTGTCCAAGAACAAAGGCTGCTTTTCCATTTGCTCAGGTGTCCTTTGATTCTTTGAGTGTTTCTAACTTTCCTTCCTGTAGGTTTTACACATTTATTATAACATTTGTTTATAAGAATTCATCTTTTTTGTTGTTAAGGGGACTTCTCTCTTCCGTTACAACATCTAACTGATTATTATTTTAAATGTAAAGGTGATTGATTTTATTCTAATTTTAGATCCTTCTACCTTAGTGAATTCTGTGTATTCGTGTATCTCTGCGCGTATGTTGCTGTTAACATTGATCTAGTGGGTTTTCCAGGATGACCATCACATCATATACAAATAGAGGAAGTTTTACTCGTTTTCCAGTTCTTCTGCCTCTTAGAGTTCTGAAAATATTAGCCAATCAAATCCGAAAAGAGAAGAAAGCACGTAAGAGTAGTAGGAATAGAGACGATGGAATCGCTGCTTTTCTCTGGACCTTAGAAATACTTCTGATGTTTATCCATGAGATAAAATGCTACCTTTTGAGCTGAAGAATAGATGTTTTATCATTAAGAAAGTATTCATAAATTCTGATTCTATTGAGTATTTTCATTAGGAATAAGTGTGGACTTTTGTTGAAGGCCTCTTCAGCATCTATGGAGATAATCATATGGTCTACGAATGCGATGAGTTATATTAATGGGTTTTCTGATATTAACTCATCTTTGAATTATTGAAATAAGTCTCATTTGGTATATTGTATTACTTTTTCTTTTTTATTGAGCTAACATCTGCTGCCAGTCCTCCTCTTTTTGCTGAGGAAGGCTGGCCCTGAGCTAACATCCGTGCCCGTCTTCCTCTACTTTATATGTGGGATGCCTTACCACAGCATGGCTTGATGGACGGTGCCATGTCCGCACCCGGGATCCGAACCATCGAACTCCGGGCCACCAAAGGGGAACGTGCGAACTTAACCGCTGCGCCACCGGCCTGGCCCCTACTTTTTCTTTTTTGAATTGCCATTTATAACAATTTCAAACTTTTGGGATGTTTTTAAGAACAGTGCAATGGAATTTCTTTGCACAGACTCATCAATTGTTAACAGTTTGCCACGTTAGCAAGTGTACATTTCCTTGAAAAAAGGTCATTTTATTACATAAGTGCTATACAATAAAAAAAATCAGGAAATTTAACATTAATATAATTTAATTATAGTCTAAATTTCATTTCACCAGGTATCCCCTAATGTTCTCTATAGGAATTCTTCTTTAGTCTCTGATCCAGTCCAGGACCGGCACCTAGAGTTTCGTTGGGATGTCTCTTCAGTTTCCTTTAATCTGGAATGTTTCCTATTCTTTTATTGTCTTTTTGATTGACATTTTTGAAGAGTAACAGGAACATTGCTTGTAAACTGCCTGGCAGTGTGGGGGCTGTTTCCTAATGATCAGGTTTAGGTCAGTGCTTCAGGCTGGATTACTACAGCAGCGGCTGTATGGTCTTTCCAGCGCATCACTTCAGTAGGCACGCGGTGTCAACTTGTTGTAGTATTTTATTGGATTTTTAGCTATACTTCTTTTAATTGTTTTACTCTTGCTCCAGGGATTAAGATATGTATCCTTAATTTTTTATGTTAACTCTGTTCACCAGGTTTCTCCCCTGTAAAGCTCCTATTTTTGCTTTTGTAATTATTAAACGCTTTTTTGGAATGACTTGTGGTTGAATTACTTTAGACTGTTGTCCTAGTCAGTTTGGGCTGCTATAACAAAAATACCGTAAACGAGTGGCTTTTAAACAACAGACATTCATTTCTTACAGTTCTGGAGGCAAGGTTCAAGATCACGGTGCTGGAAGGTTTGGGGAATGGTGAGGGCTCATTTCCTCATTGATGGCTGTCTTGTTGCTGTAGCCTCACACGTCAGAAAGGGCAAATGAGCTCTGGAGTCTCTTTGAAGGGCACTGATCCCGATCGATCGTGAGGGCTCCACCTTCTTGACCTAAGCACCTCCCGAAGGCCTCGCCTCCTGATACCATCACCTTGGGATTTAAGATCTCAACCTACGAATTTTGGGGAGACACAAACATTCAACATACAGCCTTGTGTAAATATCCTGTTCCCACAAACACTTTCACGCATGGTTCTAGGCTTCAATGATTTCATGGCTGTCTTTTCTTTGATTGTGCTTTTTGAATTCTATCATTTGTTCAATGTGTAATAGTTGGCATTCTTCTTTATAGAAGAATATTGCTACGAAATTTTCTTTCTTTTTGATTCCTTGTATTATAATCCATCTCCACCATCATTTTTGATGTTAAATTTGCTCCGTTTTGGAGAATGCGAACCCCCTGTAAGCTTGTTTTCTTGTTCTGACGCATCCTCATCCTCCTTTGAGCACTTTCATCCTTTTTGATTGTTTACATCTGTTACAGACAACAGCTTGTTTGATGTCGCCTTCTTAAATCCTTTCTGACAATCTCTTTCTGTTCGTTATTTAGTCCTTTATACTCACTGTAATTATTTAAATTTTTTCACGCGTTGTAAAATTTAGATCTTCCAATTTACTATTTGTTTTTTCCCTTCTGTTTTTTATTCTTTTGGTCTTTTCTGGTCTTCTTTTGGTTTAGTTAAATATATTTTTATGGTTGCATATATTATTTTTATTGTATTTTTAGTTATATCTCTTTGATTTTTTAATTATTTGCTCTAGTGTTTGAAATAGAGCCATCCCTCAGTATCCACGGGGAAATGGTTCTGGGACCTGCAACACATGCCAAATCCATGGACGCTCAAGTGCCTGATGTAAAATGGTGCAGTATTTGCGTGTGATCTATGCGACCCTCTCATGTACTTTAAATAATCTCTAGGTTACTTATAACACTTAATACAATGTAAATGCTATATAAATAGTTGTTATACTGTACTGTTTAGGAAATAATGACAAGAAAAAAACAGTCTGTACATATTCAGTAAAGATGCAACCATCATAGCGATCTGTGGTTGGTTGAACCCAAGGATGCAGAACTCACAGATATGGGGGCCGACTATACACATCTTCAGTTTTTCACAGTAACGTGGGGTTGGATTCATTTATCTCCCTCTGTTCCCCACTGTCTTTACACTATAGATGCTTTATATACATACATATATATTATATAGTATACGTGTGTATATATATTACAGTTACACAGTTTATAAATCCCACAACAAAATGTTATATATTTTGACTCAAATAGCCTTATGTTTTTTCTTTCAAATTAGAAGAAGAAAGTCCTTTACATTTCCTACGTGTTTGCCATTTATGGAACATGCATTCTTTCATTCCTTTCTAAAAATCTAAGTTTCCATCTGGCATTATTTACTTTTGACCTGGAGAATTTCTGCTAGCATTCTCTGTGCTATTTGTCTACTAGCAACAAATTCTTTTAGTTTTAATTTATCTGGAAATTTCTTTCTCTCACCTTTGTGTTTGAAGAGTGTTTTCACTGGACAAAATTCTGTATATTCAGGTGCTGCATAACGATTCTTTTTCTTTTTAAGATTGGCTCTGAGCTAACATCTGTTGCCAATCTTCCTGTTTTTTTCTTTCTTCTCCCTAAAGCCCCCCAGTACATAGTTGTATATTCTAGTTGTAGGTCCTTCTAGCTGTGCTGTGTGGGACGCTGCCTCAGTGTGGCTTGATGAGCAGTGCTAGGTCTGTGCCCAGGATCCGAACCAGTGAAACCTTGGGCCGCCGAAGCGGAACACACAAACTTAACCAGTCGGCTACGGGGCCGGCCCCCATAATGATGTTTTGATCAATGATGGACTGCATACATGACAGTGGTTCTATAAGATTGAAACGAAGCTGAACAATTCCTGTCGCCTAGTGACATTGTAGCTGTTGTCACGTCATAGGGCAGCTCATTACTCACATGTGTGTGGTGATGCTGGTGTAAAGCAGTTTACTGCACTGCCAGTCATAGGAAAGTATAGCACATACAATTATGTACAGCACATAATACTTGGTGATGATAATAAATGATGATGTTACTGGCTTATGTATTTACTATACTATACTCTTTTTTTTTGAGGAAGATTAGCCCCAAGCAAACATCTGCTGCCAATCCTCCTCTTTTTGCTGAGGAAGATTGGCCCTGAGCTGACGTCTGTGCCCATCTTCCTCTACTTTATATGTGGGTTGCCTGCCACAGCATGGCTTGATAAGCAGTGCGTAGTTCCGTGCCTGGGATCTGAACTGGTGAACAGGGCTGCCAAAGCGAGCACACAAACTTAACTGCTATGCCACTTGGCCAGCTCCGATACTATACTTTTTATCATTGTTTTAGAGTGTACTCTTTCTACTTATTAAAAAAAAGTTCACTGTAAAACAGTATGCCATGTTACGCCAGCAGCAGCCTCATACGTCTCGTGTCTGCCGCATCTCTTGATTGCATCATTTTCTCTGGTGCTTGATTTAACCTCGTGTTATTTTGTTCGTCATGGCCCCTAAGCATCCCAAACCCACTGTTAACGTTCCTAGTAAGAGGCTACATCAACAGATTGACCTGGAAATGAAATTAAAAGTGATTAAGGACTAGGAAGGTGGAGAATTAGCGATGGTTATCGCTCGCCAGTCAGGCGTGTCCCATCCACCATTGCTGCGATCTTGAAGAAGAAGAAGAACAAAGTGACAAAGCTGTTAAGGAATTGGCTGCTGTGAACAAGACAACGAGACAAACACAAATTTGAGAAGCGCCTCCATCAGACGTGGAGAAGCTTCTGATGACCTGGACTGAAGACCAGACACAGAAGCATGTCCCTTTCAGCTCCGTGACCATCATGGCCAAAGTGAAAAATTGGTTTGTGCTGTTGGAAGAAAAGGCTGGACCCAACTAGGATGTTGAATTTACTGCCAGCTCTGGGTGGTTTAAATGATTCAAGAATCATTATTCACTACATAATGTGGAAGTGAGGGGTGAGTCTGTGGGTGCTCATGTGAAGGCAGCTGGAGAGTTTTGGTAATACTGATTGTGGAGGAAAATTACTTGGCAGAGCAAATATTCAATATGGATGAAATCTCTCTGTTCTGGAAACATGCCCGAAAGGACTTTCATCCATCAGGAGGTCAAGTCAACGCCATGTTTCAAGGCTTTAAGGATAGGATAACAGTCTTGCTTGGGGACAATGTTGCAGACCACAAATTGAAACTCTTTGTGCTCTGGCACAGTGAGAACCCCAGGGCCTTCAAGCATATCAGTAAGCACACACTGCCTGTGTCCACAGGAGTGACAAGAAGTCACAGATGACCCAGCTCCTCTTCTAAGAAGCCCCCCTGAATTTCTATGCCAGCAAAAAGGACAAGTGGTGTTTGGAGAATAACGTACCTGTCAAGATTTTGCTTATTGTTGATAATGCTCCCAGACATCCTCCTTTTATTGGTGATCTTCATCCCAATATCAAAGCGATATTTCTCTCTCCAAACATGATTTGGTCCAACCAAAGGATAAAGGAGTCAAAGCACCGTTTAAGCCCTACTACCTGAGGGGGATCTTTGCCCAGGCTACTGCTGGAACTGAGGAAGGAGCTGAGAAGACACTGATGCAATTCTGGAAGTATCACAGCATCTATGGCTGCATCAAGAACCTTGCTTGGGGTGATGTCACCAAGGATTGTATGAACCGCATCTGGAAGAAGACAAGAGGTTGGTCCATGACTTCAAAGGATTTGCCAAGGACAAGGAGGCTGCAAAAATCAACAAGGCTGTGGCTGAGATGGCAAACAGCTTTACCCTGGGTGTGCATGAGGATGACATCAAGGAGCTCCTAGAGGTGGTTCCTGAGGAATTGACTGATGAGGAATTGTTGGTACTGGAATAGGAACTCATAACTGAAGAATAAGCAACAGGAAAGGAAACTACAAGCAAAGAAAAAGAAGAATCCCCAAGAAAATTCACAGTAAAGTGTTCAGCAGAAGCTTTTGCAGACCTCAACAAGCTCCTTAAACATTTTGAAAACATGGACTCCAGCACCAAAAGGCTTTCATTAAGAGAGAGGAATGTTCATGGTGCATTATCTGCCTACAAATAAATCTATGATGGAAAAAAGAAGCAGAGCACCATGGACATATTCTGAAAAGAGTGACTCCTTCTCAAGAAGAGCCTCAGGAAGGTCCCTCAGGAGGTGTTCCAGAAGAAGGCATCGTTATCATAGGAGATGACAGCTCCATGCATGTTATTGCCCCTGAAGACCTTCCGGTGGGACCAGAGGTCAAGTTGGAAGACACTGATATTGCTGATCCTGAACCCGTGTCGGCGAGGCTAATGTGTGTGTTTGTGTTTTCATTTTTAACAAAAAAGTTTAAAAATTAAAAAAAAATTAAAAAATTTTGAAAATAGAAATAAGCTTATAGAATAAGGATATAAAGAAAAAATATTTTTATACAGCTATACAATGTTTTGTGTTTTAAGCTAAGTGTTATTATAAAAGAGTCAAAAAGTTAAAAAATTTAAAAAGTTTATAGAGTAAAAAAGTTACAGTAAGCTAAAGGTAATTCACTATTGAAGAAAGAAAATCTTTTATAAATGTAGTGTGACCTAAGTGAACAGTGTTTATAAAATCTGAAGTAGTATCCAGTGATGTCCCAGGCCTTCACGCTTGCTCACTGACTCGCCCGGAGCAGCTCCTACTCCTGTGAGCTCCATTCACAGTAAGCGTCCTATACAGGTGGACTATTTCTTATCTTTTATATCCTATGCTTACTGTACTTTTTCTATGTTTAGATATGTTTAAATACGCAAATACTTAGCCTTGTGTTACAATTTCCTACAGTATTGGGTGTAATAACGTGCTGTACAAATTTATAGCCTAAGAGAAATAGGCCACGCCATAGAGCCCAGGTGTGTAGTAGGCTATACCGTCTAGGTTTCTGTGAGTATAATCTATGATGTTCGCACAATGACGAACTCGCCTAATGAGCCCCTTCTCAGAAAGTATCCTCATTGACGAGGAAATTGGTGCAGTAGGAGCTACTCCACCATTACCAGAAGCCGAATTCTCTTGGAAAACAAACCACGTTATTTCTGATGCATTTTACTTTCATTCTTGAAGGATATTTTGATGGGTATAGAATTCCTGTTTGGCAGCCATTTTCCTTCAGCACAGAAACAAATGTCATTTCATTGTTTCCTGCCTCCTGCTTTTCTTATTCGGAATCCATTGTCAGTCTCCTTGCTGCTCCTCTGGAGATAATCTCCTATTTTACCCGGTGTTAAAGGATTTTTTTTTTCAGTTTTTTCTTCAGCTTTACTATTATATGCATAATATGAGTTTCTTTTCTTTTCTTTTCTTTTATCCTCTTTGGGCTTCTGGAATCTGTACCTGATGTCTTTCATCTGTTCTAGAAAATTCTCAGAAATTCTCTCTTCAAATGCCTCTGCCCCTTTCTCTCTCCTCCTTTTGTGACTCCAATTAAATGTATATTAGACGTTTCACTATATCATCTATATCTCTCATTTCCCTTGGATTTTTTTCTTTACTATCTTTTGATGTCCTATAGTAAAATTCCTTAGGATATATTTCTGTGTATTTCTTTTGATATGTCCTCCATGTTACTAATTTTCTCTTTAACTGAATGCAACTTGCTATAAAACTTATCCACTAAGTTCTTAATTTCAGCTGTATTTATGTTCTAGAATGCCCCTGTTTATTCTGTCATTTTTTAGAAATTTTTACTCTCCATAAAACCTTTAAATCTTGCCCTTCTTTTGTTGAATAGAGAAAGTGTAATTATTTAGCACAATTATTTTAAAGGCTGTGTCTTGTGTTTTCTTTACTTGGAGCCTCTGTGGATCTGTTTCTACTGTCTTATTTCTGCTAGTTTCCTTTCATATTGTTTTTTCAGGAAATAAAACACAAACAGTCTCTTTTCTTTTCCATGCTATGCACCATACTGAGCGGTACTCATGAGCACATTTGATACTCACGTCAGCTGTATTGTCACCTCCATCTTGCAGATGAGAAAACTGATGCTCAAAGACAGTGAGTAACTTCTCAAAGCAACACAGATAAAAGGAGATCTTCTGGAATCCGGACCCAGATCTATCTGCCTTCAGAGCTAATGCCTGGGCTTCACCCCGTGGCTGCTTAGGAGAGACTGAGCTGATGAGACCCTATTTATTGTCCCAACCGACAGAGACAAAACCAAACCAGACCATTGACAAGGACGGACTTAGTGGCCACCTCCAGTGCAACGTCCTTTCTCAAGTTCCCTTTGCCCTGAATCTGAGGCAGCACGCTGCCAGGGCGCTGTTTCTGCTCTAGGACCTGGGGCTGAACAGCTGTCTCCCTTCGCGATGAGTGTGAAACAGGAGGAGCAGCGGTGTTACGATCACTTTAGGGCGGTTTCTCGGAGATTTAGAGTGGAGCACTGGTGAATGCCTGTCACCTTCCTCCCAGACAGAAGGCAGCCAGGAACAGCCAGCATAACAGACCCCAGGGCTCTCTTTATTGCCACACATTCCAAACCCTCTCGATGTAGGCTCTTGAAAAAATAGATAACCCAGTGTGCTCATCACTATTCTAGAACTTCACATTTAGTAATACATTTGGTCTCATAACAATACTATGAGATGAAGTGTATTATTATTGACACTTTACAGATGAAGGAACCAAGGCACAGAGAGGTTATGTATCTTTCCTAAAATGGCTCAGCTCTTCAGTTAAGTGCAAGACTCATTCAGACAGCCTGATCCCAGAGATCACACTTTTAACCAGTAGTTAACTATATTAGCTAGTTCTCTTTTGTGTTGGTGCCCTTGCGGTGAGCAGAATGTGTGTAACTGACCTAGAAATAAAATATAGGATGTGAATAGGGGGTCCGGCAGAGGCCAAGTCCTGGCTCAAGTGAGACCCAAGAGCCTGAGCTCAAGAAGGGTCAAAGGTCGGGGAAAAGCCCCAAGGGGGAGGGGTAAGCTGTGATGGTGGAAGTGCAGCCGGAGCAGACTGCACCCCAGCTTGAGCGCAACGTTAAAATGGCCAGCAGTCGAGGCCACGGCCGGGACGGTGTGGAGTGACAGCGGCTCCACCCTGGGAAGTTGAGCCCAAATTTCTGCTTAGTCACTGCTGTTGTATGTCTCTTTGAAGCTGCCTTTTTCTACAGATTTTAAATACACTGTTCAATAAAAATTAATGCTTTCACTCAGAATCTCTTATATAGCAATTCTTCTGTATGTAGATAAATGTGTCAGAAGAGATTCACGGGTTTTATTTGTAAAGAATCTCAGGATGCTGGGCAGTTTTTACCGTTATAAAGGACGCTCTTTTATTATTTACTCATTTCAGTTTTCTTTCTTTGTGTATTTTCGAAGTGAGCTTGCCTACGACCTTGA
Organism: Equus quagga; assembly: GCF_021613505.1. Classification (NCBI taxonomy): domain Eukaryota; kingdom Metazoa; phylum Chordata; class Mammalia; order Perissodactyla; family Equidae; genus Equus; species Equus quagga. The sequence continues at coordinate 105,468,256 of NC_060279.1, read as the reverse complement.
GTTCCTTTCAGTTGGTAATTGTGACGAAGTTTTTAATTTCATTGGTGGTGATTCTGGGATCAAGGGGCCCGGCTCAGCTCCCAAGTAAGGGCATGTGTGCCCTGTGGGTGGGCTGTGGAGGCTCCTGTCCTAAGCTGAGAACTCCTGCCTGAGCGCCAGGACTGAGCTCAGCGGGGCCAGCAGTCTAATGGGCATGGGGACCTGAAGGTGGCGTCTTTGTCCAGAGCCAACAGATGGAATCAGTGGCCAGATCTCTCAGAGGATGTCACTCCACTTTGGGCCACCTGACCTCCTCGGCTTTGTCATGGAGAAGTTTGGGGAGCTTCAACCTGGTTGATGGCTCTGGTGTCTCCGCCTCTGTTGGGTCTAGAAGACAGGAATTCACAGAAAGCGTAGATCCATTCTCGTCCAAGCTCTCAGGCCTCTCACCCTGCCAGGCACGCTGACACCAGGTGGGGCAGTGCTGGGGAATCTAGGCTGAGTGTGCTAGACCTTCTGAGCCTGGCTTGTCTGAGACCTTCGCCTCACTCTAAGCATACCCTTGTGCGGGAGAGGTGTGGATACGTACTGTCCAAGTGCCGACTCAGGAGGGAAGCAGGAAGTCCAGGAGAAGCACTGGTCTGGGGGTCAGGAGATCGAAGTCTTGGCTTGCCCCGAACTACCTCCGGAACTCCCCAAATACCGAGCTTCTGGAGCACAAGGAGCATCTCCTGTCTTGCCATGTGAGGAAGCAGCGAAGTGCAGCAAAAGGGCACATAATTCAGAGTCCAACAGACTCGGACCCCATCAGACGGTGCCCGTTACTCACCCCGTGACTTCAGCTGAATCACTTCAGTGTCTTCCTATGTAAAATGGAACTGATAATGCCGGTCCTGCACCCAAGGGTGCCCAACCAGGGGACCCTAAGACAACACTTCTCTCAGCTTCCAGGATGATCCTGATGCAGATGTGGACTCCCACGCATTGTCCTGATGTGATGCCTCAAAGAGTAAAAACACATCAAGGGAGCAAGGATGTGGGGTGAGTGCCAGCTGTACATCCTGTTCCCCTCCCCCAACAGCTCTGTGGGGCAGACGTGATGCCTGATTTCCAGATGAGATCCTGAGAGGATATGAGGTACGAGCTCCATCAGAACAGGGAGGGTTATTTCCAAAACCCATTTCTAGCACACAGTAGGGTCTCAATGGGTGTTTGTTGGGTGAAAGAGTCAGCTGCCCACCTCCTCCTCCCCTCCTTTGATGGTGGGGAGTTGTGCGAACCCACGGCCTTTGTTCTGCAGCCACTCTTCATGGGGGGGGGTGCCCCCTTTCTGACCTCCTGAGATGTCACACTCACTGGTATGAAAACCAATCCTCTGCTGCCTCACTCTCTTGGCAGGTGGGGACTGATGCCTTTCACCACTTATAAAAAAAATGTAAATGGCGACAAAAGCTATTTTTATAATGTTTTTATCTATGCTGTGACTGACATCAATAACACATAACAGTTTCATTGACATTGTATCGCATCCAATGGGCCCAGTGACCTGATTCAATGTCAGTGGAAAAGCCTCGTACATCATCTCTGCGGCTGAATTGCAACAGATCCATTACCGACGCCTCAACCCCAGAAGTGCCCCAGAACCGATGCCAAGTCCACGTCAAGGGTCTGCCTCCTTCCTGATCCTCCTTTTCCAGAACTGTGTTAGCTCTCTCCCCATGGACATCCCCCTTCAGCTCACCCTCTTGAATTGTCCGCCCTGAACTTGCTTTTAGACTTGACGATTCCTGAGTGGTGGGGCAGTCCAGTGCGGCACTGAGCATGGTACCCGATAGGAGCTGGACTTCTGTGTGAGAGGAGGAGAGAAGGCGGGAAGGAGGAAGGGATGGAGATCGTACCCACCTCTCAATGCAGTCCACCATAAATGCTTCCTGTGCACGGCCCCAGGGCGCTCACAGCTCTCACGACCGGGTGGCCACATCAAGGACTATTTAGGTAGGGTCTTTGGAGGAGTAAAAGTTGTTAGTAGGACAGAAAACAGCAAAGGCTTTAGAACACTTCTGCAAAATAAAACCCTAGTGTGGGAAAATGCTCTGCCCGAGACTTCAGCCTCAGGACCTGGAAGCCGGAAGACATGTGGGGAAGAGGGGAGGCCGCCTGGCCAAGCTGCTGGGCTGTATACACGGGGAGGGGACCTACCCACCAGGCCCACCCTTGGTCCTCCTCATCTTCTCAGCTATGCAAAATGGGAACGATACATTGACTGCACAGTCTTAGGTGGGTTTAAGCCAGCCCTCGCTAATATTGCAATATATTTGTCATTTGTCTCACTGGTAAGCCTGTTTAGTAGTCAAAACTGTAGAAAATTGAATATACACTTACTGTATAAAAATGATATGCTTGGTTAGTGATAGTTTAGAAGAAATAAGTACATCTATCACAGAAGAGCAGGCTGTCAGCTCTTTATATGTAAGAAAAATATTGAACACAAATGTGATAAATGTTGGGCACCGTTTACAAAAGTTGTCCAACAAAGCGGGTTTGTAGTAAGTTCTTCTAAGCAAAGAGGAAGATGAAAGGAAGAGAGAGAGACACTGGGAAGCAGGAAACAAGAGACAATGAAAAGGGGATGGAGAAAGAGAGGACGGGAAGAGCTCTAAAATGATCAAAGACACAGGCGGGACGTTGCCCTCGCTCTGACGCCACAGTGGCCCGTGCCTGGGTGACTTTCCCGGCTCGGGGAAACTTCCTACCCTCACAGGAGCTCAGACAGAGAAGGGAAAGTCCGCCGCCCAAGATTCCACATGACAGAAGTGAGATGAGGAAACCCACCGAAGCTGCTCGGAAGGCCGCTGGGATGGACTGCACTGTGGCCGGGGGAGAGTTAGGTGGATCAAGACAAGCAATTTGAACTAATGATAAACTGTAGGACCTGGGGAGTAGGTCCTATAAATAAGAAAGTTCCAGGTGGGAGGGGCTTCAGAAGTAATGCTGATGTTCCGGGTAGGGCACTGGGGCAATAAGGGGGCCGAATATGGGGTGGGGGCAGGAGGCTGGCTTGTTCATCCCTGCAGGGCCCTCAGGAGTGAGCAGGCCGGGCCAGCTCTTGCAATCCTCTGTGCTAGGTCCTGGGACTGACCGAGGGGGGTCCCTGTCCGGGATGGGGGCCCGGCTTGGACATGGGAACTGTGAGGAGGCCACTGAGGCCATCAGTATCAGCTCCAAGGAGCCAGGAGGACAGTGAGTGTAGGGGAGGAGGACAGAGGAGGCAGAGGGCACATTCCTGGAGGAAATGGAGCTTGACTGGGCCCTGGGCCTGAGTTGGGGGGAAGAGCCTGAGGCGGTGGGTAACTGTCTCCACTTGGTTGGGGCAGAGGGTGGGTGCACTGGAGGGCAGGGCCTGCAGATAAGGCAAGTGAGGAGTCTGGTTGGGAGCCCATCTTGGCATGCGGGCAGGGCTTGAAATCAAATTTGAACTGGCTCCCCTGGGGTTCAATAAAGGGAGCCACTGAGGATTTTGGAGCTGGACTGAGTGAGGGTGGAAGTGTGACACAGCAGCAGCCAGTGAAGGCAGGGAGGGGCCTCCCTCCTGAGGACTTTGCCCCCAAGAGTAGAACTCCAGGTTCTAGCTCCCCCACCCCCGCCTCTGGGCCCTGCCCCTCCAGCGGCCCAGCTGCCCTGCCAGGGGTCTGGAGGACAGCCCCTCACAGCATGGCCAGGGGCTGTGGGAGGTTCAGACACAGGAGAGGATGTGGTAGGATGGGCCAGGGGCGGGCCAGGGAGGGAGGGCAGGTGAGCTCTCCTCTGCCCAGACTCCTCTCACCCTGAGGAGAAAGGCCATGAGCTCAGAGAGCTCTGTGACTCACTTTGCCTCCTTGCTTTCCAGGTATTGTTTTTTTTTTTTTGCTTTAGCCGACACTTAGATAGACAGTACTCACTACCTTCTAGGAATTGTTCGAAGCACTTTATAGATATTATCTCATGTCATTGTCATAATAACCCTAAATGTGGTAGGTGCCATAATTATCCCATTTTCACAGACAGGGAAACTGAGGCAGAGGGCAGGGTAAGCAACACGCCCAAGTGGCAGAGCTGGGATTTGAACCCAGGCTGTCTGGTTCTGCAGTCTAAACTTTGCCTCTCTGCCTAGCCCTCCTCCCCTTAAGAGAGCGCCAGTACTTCCCCAGAGAGGACGCATATGAGAGCCCGGGGAGAGCACCCTGACTCTCTCCTCTGTCCCTTTCCAGTGCCCTCGCAGGAGCTGGGAAGGGGTCCCAGGAAGAGGGGGGTGGGGCTGGGTGGGGAAGTGTTCCCCGATGGCGGCAGGGGCTCGGCCTTCACCAGCTCCGGCAGCCCTGAGCTTTGTAACTCTGGACTTTGGTTCACTGTCCACAGCTCCACAGTCCTCCTCATTTTCAGGGGGCCAGCAAAGATGGGCCAGTCTCCATTGTCCTCATAACTACCAGCCAGAGAAAAGGGCTAATGGGTCATTTAATGAGAGCCCAGCTTTCACACAGCAGGTTTGTCCTCGAGACTTCTTTTGAGCCCCTGAATCCAGCTTTGCCTGAAACCCCATACCCTTGGGCTTCCTGGTTCTGTGATCCAACAGTTTTTTTCTCCTTAAAATACAAGGAATTCACTCCATGTGATACATTGTATATGAAGTCCCCCCTGACTGGGCTTTCCAGAGGAAGGTCCCTACGGGTCTACTGACCAGTGGACCTTACAGGGTAAGAGCTGCTGATCACCTCCGAGGCAGAGGACACAGATGCTATCCACTTGTAGAGTTTAACCATTTATGCTCCAATTCTGTGGGATATGGAAATTGATTCTTGAGAAGGAGGCATCTGAGCTTGCATCCTCAGTGAACCTAAGGGAGCGGTGAGCTGCGGCTGTGCCCCATAGACATGCAGCTCAAGGTCAATAGACTTCACCACTTGGGGCTGCGGGGAGGCACGAGGAGATGGTAGCCCGACTTTTTGGCATTTTCAATGCTTTAACTAATCGGAGGAACTAATGGCGGAGTATCAGGCATGTTGTCAAGCAGGATGAATAAATGTGGAGCGAGGGAAAGTTGTCGGGTTTGGGCCAAGCACCGATGATGAGTGGCTTTTCCTGGATGCTTTCTTGACAGCTTTGGATCCCGGTCTGAGTCCATGTGGTGCAGCCGGGGCACAGCCTGTCTGGGCGGCGGCACGGAGTTGTAAACACATCTCCTAACAGGGGTGGTTGCAGGATTCTTAGGGGAGTACTGAGATGAGGACCAACCCTGAGGGACACAGGATCCTATGTTCAACCTCAGCCCTACCCCACCGAGGCCCCGGCAGCCTCGTCCTGTGGGCAGAGGTCCCGGCAGGTGAGGTTCAGATGCTGGATGAGAAGTCCTACCTGGGCCCAGCTCAGACCCAGCCAGGCCAGTGGGGGAAGAGGCCCAGGGAACGTCGGCTAACTGGCTACATGGAGTCCACTGGGAAGATTGAAGAGGCCGCTCGCTGAGGTTGCAAGCACGAGGGACTTTAAGACGCACATCTGCTTTGCCTGATACTCGGCCAAGATGCCTCAGAAGTCATCACAATTCGAATTCTGGGAGCATTGATCTAAAGAAGTGCCAGACTCCCCACGGTGACCCACTTTCTTTGCAGTGGAGCGTCCTTCCTTCTGTTCGTAAGGTTGGAGTTTGTGGGGGTGTGTTTTAAAGAAGGACCGGCACTGTTGTAGGTGAGGTACGATGAGTCCAGCAGGGAGAGCAGACAGAGCCTTGGGCCAGGCCTGGAGGAGAAAAGGGAGGCTTGGGAGGGGAAGCCAGGGGGTCGGAGGGAAGAGAGGGGAGGGCCACAGGGCAAAGGCAGCCATCTGCAAACCAGGCAGACAGCTCTCACCAGAACCCCACCATGCGTTCTGGTGTTGGACCTCTAGCCTCCAGGACCTTGAGAAGATAAACGTCTGTTGCTCAAGCCCCCGAGTCTGTGGCATTCTGCTGCGGCCAATGCAGATGGGGATGTCCATAGGTGTGGGGGCGATCTTCCTGCCCCCTCTTTACTGAGGCCTCGTGTGGGCACAGGTCTGTCACCAGCTCGCTTTTCAGCTCTGCTGCTCTGTGTGTCTAGTCGAGTGCTGGTACTCCTCACTTTTCATCAGAGAGAGATTGAAACATATTTTGGACGAAACCTCCTCCTCCTCGTTTGTTTTTAAATGTTTACATTTTCTTGGCTCTTCTTGCACATGGACTCTTGTATGTAAATATTAGAATCAGCTTGTCAATTTCCATGAAGTCCCCTGTTGGTCTTTTGATAAATTCTAGCTTGAATTCATGAATTTATTTTGGGAACATTGACCGATTTTCGGTGCTGAGGCCTGCCTTTCCTGCGCGCAGTGCAGGTCTCTGCTATGTGTGTCCTCAGGGCTTTCCTGGGGCACATCCACCTTCTAGAGATTTCCCTCTTTCAGAATCTCTGACTTACTGTGCTTTCTCATGTACGTATCTGCACTCTCCTATCTCCAGCTATTGTTATTTCCAAATGACTGGGGAGGATGTAGGCAGCCAGAGAAATTTAATGGCCTCTTTATAGTCACAAAACAAATGACAAAACCAGAACTGACGTCACCCGACATTCCATCCACCTAACAGCCAGGCCACAGCTGCTGAGCTGCCAGACTCCTGTGGCTCCTCCTACCCTTCGGCTCGTCTCCATCCCTCACACCAATCTCCTGCCCAGCCCTGCAAGATGCAACGTGGTGGCTACTTTATATTCAGATGGCTCCCTGGGAGGTCAAGACATCCTTTCATAGGTTTACTGAGTGCTTACTGAATGCCAAGCCCAATGTCATATTCTGGATACACCAGAACGGATGAAACAAGAACCCTGGCCTAAGGACGTCCATAGGGGAGTCAGATGTGTGCACCCAAGTTACAGATGTGACGAAGTGAAAGGGTGTATCTGGGTATGTCTGTGCATTGACTCGCAATGTGAGTTTCAACTGGAAATGAGACTGTTTGCCAGGGAGTCAGGAAAGAAGCACGATGCAATCTCAGAGATGGGCCAGCCTGGCCAGCCCCTTCCTGTGGACTCATAGCTCAGTCCTACGGGCAGAGGCGCTGTAGATGCTGCCATCCTGAGGCCTTTGAGGCACCGGGCCCAGGGAACACAGCCCGGTGACCAGATCATAAGCACAAACTAGGGTAGGTGGCTTAGCAGCCATGCCCATGCAGCCTGGGCACCAGCACGCATGTTCTCCTGGTGGCTGGGGCACCCGTGGCAGTGGGGAGTCCCACCTTCCAGGGGCTTCTGGGCTAGAGGGGACAAATGTGAAGAAAACCCTCCTTGATTCTCCTGGGCTGGGGCTTCCAGTAATAACTCAGGGACTATTGACTTCTGGACCCACACACATGCTTGATGTGAGGGGACCAGGGCCTTGGGGACAGGTTATTTGTCACCTTCCAGGTGATCTAGTGCCCACAGGCCGTACTGCCTGGGGAAGCCTGTGCCGCCCTATTTGTAATCACTGATTTACAACAAACCTCAGGCAAAATTCATCACACAATTTATGCCATGTCTCTGTACTTCCTGTACTTTTATTTACTTGATGTTTTTCTCTAAACTGACCCACATTTTTATTTAATTTTTTGAAAGAAGAAACTAGTAGATAAGAGGGGCCGGCCCTATAGTCAAATAGTTAAGTTTGCACACTCCGTTTGGGCAGCCCAGGGTTTCGCCGGTTCGGATCCTGGGCGTGGACATGGCACGGCTCATCAGGCCATGCTGAGGTGGCGTCCCACATAGCACAACCAGAGGCACTCACAACTAGAATTTACAACTACGTACTGGGGGGGCTTTGGGGAGAAGAAGAAGAAGAAAACAAAAAAGAAACTAGTAGATAAGATAACATAAGGCAGGGAGAAAGGGTAAAATAGACACATGGCCTCAGCCACAGACTTAGAGGAAAAGGACCAGGAAGAGCTGGAAGGTCCTCCAGGGTCCCAGAGAAAAGGGTCTGAGATGAGAGAAGGGGCTGGGGAGAGGTAGGCAGACATAGGAAAGCAGGAGAGAAACAGGGTCCAACCTGGGAGGGAGGGCTCGGGCTGAGATGCTATGGGGGTTGGGGGGGAGGGGTGGTGGGCAAGGGAGGCTGTAATGAAAGAACCCGTGGAAGCAGAGAGATGGAGGAGGCCGGTGGGGGTGTGGAAGTAGGCCCTCAGATGAAGGGGATGCCAAGTGGAGGAATGGAGGATGTGGGTGCCAAATCAGAGCTGAAACACATGATTGAGTTTTGGGAGAGTTAAAGAAAGGAAAGCCAGTGAACGGGATGGATGAGGGGCATCAACAGATTAGGGTGGTCAGGAAAAAGTGGGCATGGACCTGTGTCCACAGACAGAACTCCCTGGAGACAGACTGGCCAGCTCCGAGCTCTGACCAGGAGTCTTGCCTGGTGGAACCCAGACCAAGGCAGAGATCCCACAGTTTCGGACAGAGAGAATGAGAGCTTCAGTGAGCCATCCAAGCCAGTGGTGACTTTGCACTCAATTTACATGTACCAGGACTGTGGCACTCAGGAAGAGTGACTGGGATCAAATGGGGAACTGGTAGAAGAAAGGATTCCGTTATGCAAAGCACAATCACTGTGAGGATTCCTTTCCACGCTCAGGCTCCCAAATGCACAACACTGAGCATGCATGTGTGTGTGTTTGTGTATTGGGGGAGAGGGTTGCAGGTACCATTGGGCTTCCGTGACAACAGAGAGAGGGAATGTCTGCTGGAGGCCGTGGAATGGGAATGCACAGGTGGGTGACTCCAGAGAGGCCTTGAGGGAGTCAGTGCACTGTTGGCCTGATGTTCAGCTGCTTCTACTGGTGAAAGGAAGGTCAATCCAAAGCAAAGTTTATTCAACAAATATTCATTGATGCCCCCTTCTCTGTGCTGCCAGGAACTGTGACAGAGGCTGGAGGCACTCCACTGAGCAAGACAGACAAAACTGTTGCCCAAAGGGCTGCCATACCAGTGTGGGGGGAATAGGCAATAGTAAATACATAAAGAAAAATTTAAAAAGAAGAAGTCAGATGAGGGCATTAGGATAGAGAGTGCCTGGCCGAGAGGAAGGCAGAGTACTCAGGGCAGGACTCTTGGGAGGTGAGAATGGGGGCATTTGAGCTGAGACCTGGGCATGTGCTCAGCTTATGCAAAGGCCTGAAGCTAAGAATGGGGTGAAGGAGAGCACAATTACAAATGGGAAGAGGAGTGGAATTGCAGTTAGAGAGGAGGACAGGGGCCGGATTAGAGCCGACAGGGAGGCGGGGTGAGGTAGTGAAAGTGAAAGAAAGGACAGAACCAATGAAGACTTGTAGGTCTAGCCTTGTCAACTGAATGGATGGTGGCACCAATAACTGAGATGTTGAAGACCGGGAGAGGGGTAGGTTTGGGACATGGCAGAATTCCAAAACTTCTGGTTTGGACTTGTAAAGTTTGAGGTGCTTTCTTAAAACTCAAGAGGAGATATAAGATGAAATAGCACCGTTACTTCCAGGTCCTCCCTCTTACAACTAAAAACCTAGGACCTAACGTAACAAACACAGGAAACCTGTGAAAGGTGGAAAGCAGAAGGCAGACACCTAGGGACCTCAGGCCTTGAGGGACAACCCAGAGGGATAAACAAACATATTCAATAAGCTGAATGAGGAGCAGGTCTGGTGGCGTAGTGGTTAAGTTCACATGCTCTGCTTTGGCGGCCTGGGATTCGCAGGTTCAGATCCCAGGTGTGGACCTATACACTGCTTACCAAGCCATGCTGTGGCACCATCCCACATACAAAATAGAGGAAGATGGACACAGATGTTAGCTCAGGGCCAATCTTCCTTACCAAAGGAAAAAAAAAAAGCTGAATGAATCCTAAATAGGATAAATCCAAAGAAACCCATGCCAAGATCATAATCACATTCCTGAAAACTAAAGACAAAGAAAACTTTTGAAAGAGACTAGGAAGAAAACACTTCACTCAGCAACAACTGAATACACATTATTTTCAACTGCCCATGAACATATACCAAAATAGACCACATCCTGGGCCATAATACAAACCTCAACCAATGTAAAATAATTGAAATCATACAGAGTATGTTCTCTGACCATAATAGACTCAAAGTAGAAATCAATAAGACAAACACAACAGGAAAATCTGCAAGCACTTGGATATTAAACAGCACACTTCTAAATAATCCATGAGTTCAAGAGGGAGTCTCCAGAGAAATTTTTTAAAAATACACTGAAGTGAATGAAAATGAAAGTACAACATACCAAATTTTGTGAAATGCAGCTAAAGCAGCACTAAGGGAGAAATTTAGGGTACTGAGTACCAATATTAGAAACGAGTAAATGTCTTCAATCAATAGTTAAAGTTTCTACCTCTATAAACTAGAAAAAGGAGAGAAAATAAACCCAAAGCAAGAAGAAAAAATCATAATAAAGATTAGTGGAAATCAATGAAATTGAAAATAAGAAAACAATAGAGAAAATCAATGAAACAAAAAGCTTTTTTTTTAAAAAAAATCGATAAAACTGAAACCTCTAGTAAGACTGACTAAGTTAAAGAGAGAGAAGACACAAATCACTAATAAAAATAAAACAGAGGCTGTCATTGCATCCTATAAGAGGATAGCAAGGATATATTATGAACAACTGTACATCCTTAAATTTGACAATTAAAAAAATACAATCTAACAAAACTCCAGTAAGATGAAATAGATATTCTGAACAGCCCCATAACCATTAAAGAGATTAAATTTGTCATTCAAAAGCTCCTGAGAAAAGAATCTCCATGCCCAAATGATTTCACTGGAGGATCCTATGGAACTTTAAAGAAAAATTGGCACCAATTACACACAATTTCTTCCAGAAAATTAGAGGAAGGAACACTTCATAACTTATCTTGAGGCCAATATTGTTCTGATACCAAAACCAGACGGGAAAGTACAAAGAGGGAGAAGAAGGAGGAGGAAGAAGAGGAAGAATAGGAGGAGGAGAAGCAAAAAGAGAGGACGGACAAGGAGGAGGAGAAGAAGACTACGGACCAGCGATTCTTGTAAACTTACACTCAGAAATTTTGAACAAGACCTTAGAAATCAAGCCCAGCAATGTGTAACTGTAATTCTGTGCCTGGACTGCATTCGTTTTCTAGGGCCACCAAAACAAAATGCCACGAATGGATGGCCTACACGCCAGAAATTCGTTCTCTCCCAGTTCTAGAGGCTGGAAGTCCAAGCTCCTGGCATCCGCAGAGCTGGTTCCTCCTGAGGCCCCTCCTCAGCTTGCAGACGGCCGCCTTCTCACTGTGTCCCACGTGGTCCTCTCTTGGTCTGTGTTACCTGTGTCCTAGCGGTCACTTCTTATAAGGATGCTGATCATACTGGATTAGGGCCCACCTTAACGGCCCCATTTTAACTTAATCACCTCTTTAAACGCCCTGTGTCCGGACACTGTCACATCTGAGGTACGGGGGCTTAGGGCTTCAACACAAGAATTTTGAGGGGACACAATCCAGCCCATAACAAGGACCAAGTAGGATCTCTTCCAGGTATGCAAATTTGGTTTGATCTACGAAAGTCAGTTAACACAATCCACCATATCGACAGGCTAAAGAAGAAAAACCATACGATCGCATCGACTGATGCAGGAAAAGCACCTGACAAACACTTACTCTGATTCATTACAAAAACTTTCAGGAAACTAGTCATAGAGAAAAACTTCCTCAACATGCTAAAAAAACACGTACAAAAAAACCTACAGCCAAATCATGCTTAGGGGTGAAAGCCTGAATGGTTTCCTTATAAGAAAGGGAATCAGGCAAGAACACCCACTTACATAGCTCCTATTCAACACCGTACTAGAAGACCCAGCTAATGAGATGGGCAAGGAAAAGAAGTAAAAGACCTACAGATTGGAAAGGACAAAATAAAATTGTTCATATTCACACACAACATAATTGTCTCTACGGTCACGTGTTACTTAACAGCAGAGAGATGTTCTGAGAAATGTGTCCTTCGGTGATATCCTTGTTGTGTGAACATCACAGATGCCCTTACACAAACCTAGCTGGTACAGCCTACTGCACACCCAGGCTGTGTGGTACTGATCTGCTGGGATCGTCATAAATGCAGTCTGCTGTTGACGGAAACGTCATTATGGGGCATGTGACTGCATAGAAAGTCCCAAGGCCCCTTTCCTCCCAAAAAACTTCTAGACCTAAAAGGTTTACCACATTTTCAAGACATAAGGTCAATACACAAAAATAAGCTGAATTTCTATATAGTAGCAATGTACAATTGGAAACCAGAATTTTCAAAACAAGATCATTTACAATTGCTGCAAAGAAAATGAAATACTGAAGGTATAAATCTAACAAAGTGTGACAAACAGGATCTGTGTGCAGAAAATTATAGAATGCTGATTAAAGAGATTAAAAAAGATCCAACGGAATGAAGAGATATTGGAGAACTCAATATGGTAAAAATGTCAATTCTCCCCAAATTGATCTATAGATTTAACGCAATTCCTATCAAAATGTCAGAAATGTTTTTGGCAGACAAAGGCAACCTTATCCCAAAATTTACACAGAAGGACAAAGGATCTAGAATAACTAAAACTTTGAAAAGAAGCATAAGGTGGGAGGGATAATTACCTTACTAACGTGGCTATAGTAATAGAAATAGTCTGGTTTAGGTGCAGGGAGAGACACACAGATCAATGCGACAGGACAGAGGACCCAAAACAGACCCAGAAACCATGCCCAAATTATTGTCAACAAAGGTGTAAAGCAACTCAGTGGAGGACAGATAGCATTTTCCACAAATGGTGAGGGAGCAACCGATGTCCACAGGCAAGACAATGAAGCTCAACCTAAGGCTCATACCCGTACAAAACATAGATCAAATGGGTCGCAGACTCTAATGCAAAACTAGAAGCTGTTTAGAAAAAAATAGGAGAAAAAGCTTCAGGACGTAGGGCTAGGCGGAAAGCTTTTACACTTGACACCAAAAGTCAACAAGAAAAAGCCCAAACAATTAAATTTGAAAATGGGCAAAAACTATGAACAGTCATTTCACCAAAGAGGATATACAGATGGCAAAAAAAGAGCAGCGCAAGAAAGAACATTCGACATCGTTAGCCATCAGGATGGTTAAAACCACAGTGAGATCTGACTACACCCCTACCGGAATGGCTAAAATAAAAAATAATCATATCAACATATGCTGGTGAGGATGCAGAGAAACAAGCTCATTCATTCACTGCCGATGGGAATATAAATGGTATAACCTCTTTGGAAAATAGTTTGGCAGTTTCTTATAAAACTAAGCATGCACTAATTATACAGCCTAGCAATTGCACTCTTGGGCATTTGTTCAAGAAAAATGAAAACCTGCATTTATACAAAAAGGGGAACACAGATGTTTAAGCAGCTTTATTCCTAATACGTAAAACTGGAAAAAACTCAAATGTCCTTCAGTGGTGAGTGTTTGAACAGAGTTTGTGAGTTACTACACAACAGTAACAAAGGAGGGAGATGACACACACAACAACATGGATGGATCCTAAGGGAATTATAATGAATAAAAAAGTCAGTCTCAAAAGGATGTAGGCTGTATGCTTCCAGCTATATGACCCTCTTGAATCACAAGATGTGTAAAGACGGAGAAGAGACTGCTGGTTGACAGAAGTCAAGGATGCGGGAAGGAGAGGTTAGAGCTCCAAAAAAAATAGTGCAAGGGAGCCCATGGTGATGGCACAGTTCTGTATCTAGACATGGTGGTGTTTACAAGAATCTATACGTGTGATAAAATCGCATAGAAGCACGCACACACACATACACACACACGAGGGCGTGGGAAACTGGTGAAATTTGAATAAACTCTGTGGATTGTACCAACGGCAATGTCCTGATTTTGATTTTGTGTTGTATTTACACGAGATATTACCCTTTGGGGAAACTGAGTGAAAAGTATATGGGATCTTCCTGTACGGTGGTTGTGGTGGAGTTTTTTTTCAGTTTCCTGTGAATCTATAATTCATTCAAAATAAAACATTTCTTAAAGTCCAAGACTTAGAGGGGCCAGCCTGGTGGTGCAGTGGTTAAGTTGGCATGCTTAGCTTCAGCGGCCCAGGGTTCATGGGCTAGGATCCAGGGCGCAGACCCACACACTGCTCATCAAGCCATGCTATGGAGGCATCCCACACACAAATAGAGGAAGATGGGCACAGATGTTAGCTCAGAGACCATCTTCCTCAAGCAAAAAGAGGAGGATTGGCAATAGATATTACCTCAGGGCCAATCTTCCTCACAGGAAAGAAAAGAAAAATCCAAGACTTAGAGAAGATCTTTGTGTCGGTGGGAGAGGCTCCAGGAGAATTATAGACTGGGGAGTCATCAGCATATGTTTATATTTTAAACCAAGGACCTGGATCCAAAATCTCTATAAAAAAGGTTTTCATCTCAACATTGAAACATCTGGAAGGTCTGGCAGTGGGCAGGCTCTGGCTAAGACTATGGGGTAGATAAGGGGTAGAGAGTGAAATAAGGGAAAAGCCCAAACAAGGGAGGGTCCTGGCACGCGAGAGACGGAAGCATCTCAAGAGTGAGGGGCGTGGACGGTGCGGACGCGGAGGAGAAGTCCAGGGAGGTGGGGAGAAAGGGCCACGCATCCGGCAGCGCGGCAGCGGGGATCCTGACAGCTGTGTGGGGGAGCGGCAGAGACGTAAGCCCAGCTGGAGCAGCTGAAGGGAAAAGAGGAGTGAGCACAGAACGTGGAAAACGTTTCCAAGGTTCTCGGGAAACCGGTGCCCTGAAAGCCTGACGGGGACAAACTCAACCAAGGGGGACATATTCTGGGTTTGGGGCCCTGAGTCTGTCCTGGGGAAGGAGCTCTCCAAAGGCAATGTTTGGGCATCCCAGGCTTGCCTGACCTCTCTCCCGGCTTCGGAGTTGAAGGGCTGTGATCTGCGATTCAGGGCCTACTTCTGCCGCTAGTTGCTGTGTGATCTCGAGCAAGTGCCTTCCCTGTCTGGGCCTGAAGAGGATGCGTGTCTTTTGTTTTCTTTCCAGCATCCATTTCCCCCTAACTAATAATAATATTGCCATTCTGCCCCTAGACACGAGCAGGAAGCGTCTCAACCTTGTACCTCAGGTTCTAGAGGTCCCCACTCTGGGACTCCTACAGCTGTTGCCCTCCCTACAAGCCAAGGAGATGCGACTGACGCTCGTGCTTCCTTCTCTGAACCACACCAGCTAGGCGGCCCCCTGCGCAAATGGTCCTGAATCCACTTCCAGGCCTGCACTGATATCTTTCTTGGCTTCAACCTCCCAAGTACAGACCACACGCCCTGGATTGAAGTCATGGCTAAGGGTCTACTGTTTGCAAGCAGTGTGGACAGAGGTCGGACACGCAAGGTGGGCGTTTACTTGTGTGAAAGGCGGCCCCCTCAGCGCGCAGGAGAGAGCGGCGGCGGGGAGGGTGGGGTCTGTAGGCAGGGGCAGGGGTGTGCGGTGGCAGGGGGATCTGGGTGTGTTCCTCCCCTGTAGCCAGAATTCTGAGATGAGTGGCGATTCTGAACTCAAACCTGACTTTGCAGGCTGTTGTGAAGCTATATTTATCCAGGTAGGAGGATGGAACATGTTTTATTTAACAGTTTGTAACTTGATTTGTAACATTTAAAAATATTTGCACTCATGTGGAGGAGGGGCCCGCAAATGTTAGGATCGTGCCTGCGACAGTG
This sequence comes from Equus quagga, assembly GCF_021613505.1. Taxonomy (NCBI): domain Eukaryota; kingdom Metazoa; phylum Chordata; class Mammalia; order Perissodactyla; family Equidae; genus Equus; species Equus quagga. The sequence continues at coordinate 105,452,522 of NC_060279.1, read as the reverse complement.
GCCTCGGAGGAATGTCCGCTCTCTGATCACGTGCCGTTTCGGGGGACATGGAATCCAGATCCCTTCCTCTCCACGTACAGAAGCAGCGGAAGACGAGCCCACCTCCCCCGGGGTCTTCCTTTCCTTGTCCTTCTCGCGCCAATGGTCAAGCATGTGACTAAAGCTCAGCCAATCATATTCTTTCTTCCCGCACTTGCGGCTTGGGCGGAATAACACTGGATAAACACATTTAGTTGACGTTCATTCTAGCAGAAGTGGATCCTGGGGTTTACGGGCACCTTTTCTGGCTCCAGTCTTGCTGCCCAGCCTCGTACTCCAGGTTCCTTACCCCATAGGTTCTGGAAGCTCCTTGATATCCTCCTCTTTTGTGTTTAATTAGACCAGTTGGTTTCTGTTAGTTCTCGTCAGAGAACCCTTGACTGTTTGAGGCCTCAGATTTCTGTTTTGTCAATGACCTCAAATGGTCCTTCGAGCTCAGTGCTCAGCAGCCCATGTTGCAGGAGCCGAGGAAGCTACTCAGCTTCCTCCAAATGACAAGTTCGTCTTTACAGATGGGAGGTTTCTCCGCTAACGCTGCCCACACAGGGTGAGCTGTTGATCTGGTGGACAAGAGAAGGGGCGGGGTGTGGCATCGGGTGCAGGGGGAAGCAGATGTGTCTAGGGCTCTGAAGTGGACCACTATTGAGGAGTTTCTGGATTTAACCCTTGTACTAAAGTAACTCTGTGTCCAACACTGCTTAGTGGATTCTGGATGACGCTAAGCCATTTGGCCCACAGGCCAGGAGAATCCAACTCCAGCTGCGTCCTTTCATTTGACAGTTTAGTTCCGCCTTGTCTGGGAAGCTCAGAGTGGCGCTAGCTGAAGGCTCTGAAGGTCACTGGATTCTTCAAGGTGGGCATGAATTAGCGTCTGTCCTCAGGGAGCTGATGGGCCATCCGCTGCTCTGCCAGGCCTTGCCAAACGCCTCTCCCTTCTTGCTCTTAATCCTCCTAGCAAGAGAGCATTTGTACCAACCGGCAGAGTGTGAGATTTACAACACACATTTTAAGAAGTCCAAAAACGATATCTGATTCTGCAGAATTTATGTAACCAAAAGACTACACCTTTTTACCCATCTTCAGCCCCCTTAACTCACCCCAGCCGCAAATATGGAGACATGGTGATTCAGCGTAACTCTGTTTGGCCAAGGCTAGAGTTGTATCTAAAATATTTCTCTGAACTGATGGTAGACAAACCTCTTCACTATCCAGATTTGAGGCTGTGTTACTGGATCGCAAAGTGGTGGTGGTTGTGTTGTCCTCCCAGTTCTTAACATCGCACGGCTCTGGCAGTGGGTAGGGGTGGCATGACTGGCCATGTTGGGGGGAGGGGCGTTGGGGGCTTGATGAGTTTGTTCTTTTGCGCACAGCTCACTCCCTTCCCAGCCTCCTTTGCAGATGACAGGAGGTGCTAGACAGTAGAAAGTAAGATGTGTGGTGCTGCCAGCAGAAACTTGATATGGTTGATATGGTGTAATTACTGTACGTTAAAATAGCTAGAATTTGGATACGAAAGCAGAGCAAACCATGCCTTAGTGAGGCGGAGAAGGGAGACATCGCTCCACGTTGCGAGTGCATGTGCCTGAAAGAGCCTCCGGCCTCTGAAAATGGCACATGGGCCAAAAAGTCCCAACAAACACCCCATCACTGAACGTGGGAGGGGAGGAGCCTCTCACCAAGGCGGACAAACGGAAATGCGAATCAGAAGCCGCTCACACGTGAACCATCTTTTGGTCTGAACTTTACTCAAATAGGAGGATTGCCTTTCTCTTTTCAGAACGAAACTAAAGCCATGCCAGTTCCTTGTTTGGGTAGAGAAAAGCAATTCAGTCCCCTAAGACTTTACTGAAAAACTGCTTTAGACCAGGTCAAGGGGGAACAGGAGGAAGATGCCACATGCCCCGAGGAGCTTACTAGTTTATTTGACACTCTAAAGACCAGTGCAAATAATTTTTGAAAATACAACTTGTAACTGAGTAGTATTAGGCATAGCTCAACTAAGGGTGTCAAAAAACAGCGGGATTAATTGTTCATCAAAAAAAAAAAATCATTGACAAAGCGCAACTTGAATTAAGGCTTGAAGGGTGGAGTGGATTCAACCAGACAAAGGAACAGAATGCATGCTGTCTAGTTGGCGATGGGGAACAGCATGAGAAACAGCTTGGAGGTAGGCGCTGACAGGGTATACGCATGCATCCACGGAGGAAAGAAAGAGGGAGGACCTTTTGGGCGACACAAAGGCAATTCAAATGCTGGATAGGGACTTGACTAGAATCTAGTGATTCCTTAGGGTCCTTATCAACCCTAAGAGCCTCTGATCATAAAATACCAGGAGAAGATAAACACAGGGATCTGCTTCAGAGGGCAGGAGGGAGCCCCGTAAGTGGTCCATAATGGAATCTTATTGAAGAGGGTGCCATAAGAGTAATACTGAGCCAAGGTTTTGACTGCTTTTGCATTTCCTTTTTGTTAGTCTGTTGGTCGCAGCACCTCAGCCAATGGAAAGACATAATAAAGTAGGCTTACATTCTCTGTGAAGCGTTATCGAATTCTTAGAAGAGGAGACGTCATGCTGGGTGTCCTGCCTACCAGACAGCTGGCTTCCTCTGGGTCTGACGCTGAATTTCATGACCTCTTTCCCAAGTGGCAGAGGACACATAGTGGCTACCATGGAGGCGCACCTCTTTGGGTAATTTTCTAAAACTAGTCTTAAAGTGTATTTAAGTATATGAAAATCACTCCTGGAGGTAAGGCCATTTTGAATGCAATGTGATCACCACATCCATTGCAATCACAGAGCCAGAGGAATATAGGCCAACTAGTTAAGAGGGAACCAAAAGTAAAGCCTAGGCTGCTGACGTCATCGCCAGCAATCACGAGCTAAGATAAGAACACATCCTGTGTTTACGCTTGTGCTCCACCTCCCAGGCCAGCCCTCATTTTTCCCTCACTCACCTCACTGAAGTCTCCGCCATGTTTGGCTCAAGGAGAAGTGAAGGATAGAGTGTAAGCGGGCCTAAGGAAGACCACTTGGCAAGCTTCCTGTTCAAAGTGGCATCTGACTAGAAGACCTTGAGTTAGCTCCACCCCCACCCCATCACTCACACACACACACACACACACACACTTCATCTAAGTACCAATGATGACATGGGCAGAAAAGGAAACTCACACCATCACCCCAAACAAAAGCCAACAGACATGAACTCCAGCAGGTGGAAGGAATTAACCCAAGTGACAATGTCTTTAGAAATACAAAGAGATATGGGTAAAACACAATTGTAATAACATCCTTCAACTTGATTTTATTTGTCTTTGATAGATCAAATAGAAAAAAAAAGAAAAAATCTGAATAATATATTTACCTTACAGTGAATATGCCTTATTTCCTAGCACCCACATAATATTTATTAAAAGTTGATCTTATATTAGTCAACAAAAATTACCAATAAATTTTTTTAAAAAATCAGAAATTTATATCTCATCCTTAGTCAAAGTATAATTGAAGGAATAATGAATGACAAATATTTATAAAACAACAATGGCCCCTAGGAAATTAAACCATACTCTCTTAAATACCTGTTTGTCAAATAAAAATTTAAAATTTTAATTATATATTTATATTATAGTTATATAAAAATGACAAGAGAAAAGCTATATATCAAATCTCAAAAATGGTCAGTTTCTCTCAGAGAAAAATCCTAAACATCACATATTTTCATTTTTAACCAAAATTTTAGTGAGCTGAGTGTTAACTCAAGGACTTAAAAATATAACAATAAAAAAAATTCACAGAAAAGGTAGAACTCACAATACCAGAATTTAAGTGAATTAGAAAAAGAAAAGGAGTAGACTATACTGTGTGCATGCACATATTGTGGGTATGTCTGTGTGTGTATGTCTATATACACAATATTTTAAAGCATTTTTTCTGAAAGTTCTAGACAACTGGGGAATGATTAAAACTAATCCGAAATGTAATTGGAACAAATTAAAGAATTCTTTTTAGAACCCAACAAAATGACTTTAAAGTATATGGAAGAAACAATAAATAAAATATCCAAGAAAAATTTTGCATCTAGTAATTCAGGAATTCTTCCCCTAAACACATTACAGAACTACAATAATGAAGCCAGTGTACTGTAGCTTGGCTTTCTGTGGCAAACCAATGGACCAGAAGAGAAAATTCAAAAGCATGCCTAGGTTTATGCAATATAGAATTAAAATCTGTGGATAAAGGAGAGATGGCTCATTCAACATGTTGAGACAATGACCAGCAATTTTCAAAAGGAAGTTTAATCAATAATTCATACTGATAATCAAAGCAAGTTCCATGTGAATAAAATATTTAAATGCAAATAATGAAATAACAGAAGTACTAGAAGCAAATATGGGTGTAAATATCACTGGCAGGTGGATGAGGATGGAGAAGAATATATATTCTGAAATATGGTATATAATATTTTACCCAGTTTGTTATTTCTGTTTTAATCATAGCAAATTTTGTTGCTAATGTAATTTAAAAATTATTTATTTTATCAGATCTACACATTCACTCACTTATGGTGTCTGCCTTTGGTGTCTTACTTGGAAAATCATATGTGAGCATGCGTGTGTGTGTATTTATGTGTGTTTACATTGTAACAACAAACATCCCATGAAAATCAGGCTAGCATCACATTTAAGAGCACAGAGTGTGCCTTTGTGGCACACTTAAATTCCAGCAACACATGACTTTAGGCAATTTAATCTTTTTATACTCCAATTTCCTTATTTGCAAAATGGAAATAATAACATTATCTAATTTATTGCAGTGTCCTGAAAATTAAACTAATTAGCACATGTAAAGTACTTAGGACAGTAGTTGGCAAATTTAAGCATTACATAATACTATTATTAAAATAATACTAATGGCCAAGAAAAGGTTATTTAGAATTGAAAAAATATGCATGGCCAAAAAACACGCTAAAATTACTAAAATCTATTTTACATTTATTTTAGTTAAAGAAATGCAATTTAAGTATTAATGAAATCATATTTTTTACCTATAAAAATGGCAAAGAAAAATATCAATTCTCAAAGTTAGCAAGTTTGCAGAAAAACAAACACATTATAAATTGGTGTCAAACTTCATAGAGCAATTTGGCAATATCTACTAAAATATTAACAATGTGTGTACTTTTAATCCAGCAATGCATCTCCAGGAATGTATCTGATGGAAATCATTGTGTGTGGACAAATACTCAGCCACAAGGACAATCCTCCTAATCTTGTTTAAAGAATTGGTCTAATTTCTTAAATGTATGATAGAATTCTCATTGAACAGATGCTTTCTTTTTGGAAAGGCTATTAATCACTGATTCAACTTTCTCTTTCTTTTTTCTGAGGAAGTTTCCTTCCTCTTTTTGCTTGAGGAAGATTTGCCCTGAGCTAACTGTTGCCAGTCTTCCTCTGTTTTGTATTTGGGTTGCCGCCACAGCATGGCTACTGACAAGTGGTGTAGGTCTGCGCCCAGGAATGGAACCCGGGGTGCTGAAGTGGAGTGTGCGGGACTTAACCGCTTGGCCATCGGGGCTGGCCCTCTTGAGTCAACTTCTTTAATGGATATACACCTATTCACGTTGTCTATTTCTCCTTGTGTGAGTTTTCGCAGATTTTGTCTTTCAAGGAATTGGTCCATTTCATCCAGGTCATCAAATTTTGGAGTGTAGAGTTGTCCATAATCTTCCTTTATTATCCTTGTAACATGCATAGAATCAGTAGTGAGGGCCCCTTTTTCATTTGTGATATCAGTAATTTGGGTGATCGCTCTCTTTTTCTTTGTTGGCCTGGCTAGAAGTTTATCAATTTTATTCATCTTTTCAAAAGCTGAGTTGTTGATTTTCTCTATTGATTTCCTGTTCTGAATTTCTTTTATTTCTGACCTTTTATTGTTTTGTTTATTCTACTTACTCTGGATTTAATTTTCTCTTTTTTCTTCTATATTCCTAAGGTGGAAGCTTAGATTATTGACTTTTAAGCTTTCTTCTTTTCTGATATACTCATTCAGTGCTATAAACTTCCCTCTAAATACTGCTTTTACTGCATTCCACAAATGTTGATAAGTTGTATTTTCATTTATACTTAGTTCAAACTATTTTTTAATTTCTCTTAACCCTCTTTTACCCATGCATTGCTTAGAAATGCATTGTTTAATGTCTAGATATTTTGGCATTTTCCAGCTCTCTTTCTGTTATTGATTTCTAGTTTAATTTCATTGTGGTCTGAGAGCAGACATTGTAGGATTTCTATTCCTTTAAATTTGTTAAGGTTTATTACATATTCCAGAATGTGGTATATCTTGGCAATGTCCCATAAGAATTTGAAAAGCCTGTGTATTCTGCTGTTGTTGGATGAAGTATTCTATAAATGTCAATTAGGCCCAGATGACTGATGGTTCTGTTCAGTTTGACTATATCCTTGCTGATTTTCTGCCGACTGGATCTGTCAGTGACTGACAGAGGGGTGTTGAAGTCTCCAGCTATAATAGCGGGTTTGCCTGTCAGTTTTTGCCTCACATATTTTGACTCTCTGGTGTCAGACACATGTGTGTTAAGTATTGTTATATCTTCTTGGAGAGTTTATCCCTTTATTATCATGCAATGCCCCTCTTCGTGTCTGATAATTTTTCTTGCTCTGAAGTCTGTTTTGTTTGGAATTAATTTTGATTAGCATTAGCATGGTAGATCTTTGCCCATCCCTTTACTTTTAACCTATTTGTGTGTCTTTAGATTAAAAATGGGTTTCTGGCAGACAACATATAGCTGAGTGTTGCATTTGTATTCACTCAAACATTATCTATCTTTTAATTGGTGTATTTAAACCATTCACATTTAAAGTGATTATTTATAGTGTTGGAGTAATAACTACTGTATTTGTAACTGTTTTTTATTCATTGTCGTTGTTCTTTGTTTCTTTTTCTTCCACTCTTTCCCCGCTATTCTCTGGTTTTTGGGTTTTTTTTTAGGAGGATTAGCCCTGAGCTAACATCTACCTCCAATTCTCCTCTTTTTGCTGAGGAAGACTGGCCCTGAGCTAACATCCATGCCCATCTTCCTCTACTTTATATGTGGAATGCCTACCACAGCATGGCTTGCCAAGCGGTGCCGTGTCTGCACCCGCGATCTGAACTGGTGAACCTCGGGCTACCAAAGTGGAACGTGCGAGCTTAACCCCTGTGCCGGCCCCTGTTCTCTGGTTTTAATTGAACATTTTGTATGATTCTATTTTCTCTCCTCTCTTAGCAAATCAATTATACATCTTTGTCTTTTTTTTTTTAATAGTTGCACTAGAGTTTGAAATATATTGCAATAAGATTAGATTTGCAATTAATCTTGGTCTACTCTCAAATAACACTGCACAGCCTCCTGGTAAGTACACATACTATGTAACAGAATATTCCTGGTTCCTCCTTCCTCTCCCCTACAACATCGCTGTCATTCTTTTCCTTATCTATAAGGTGTAATCACCTAGTACATTGTTGCTATTATTATCTTGAACAAGTAGTTATCTATTAGATCAATTAAGAACAAGAAAAACAGAATTTTTTTGTTTCCCTTCATTTATTCCTTCTCCAGGGCTTTTCCTTTCTTTATGTGGAGCCAAGTTCCTGACCTATATAATTTTCCTTTTCTTTAACTCGGTGTTGTTTATAATCGTAAACATTTGGAAACAACATAAATGTTCAGCAGGATAAAATTCTGGTAAGTCCGTGTAATGAAAGCTGTGGAGTCATTGCAAATGCCTGTGGAGCTTCATCCCGCACCTGTTCTCCACCTCCTGCTGGTCCAGTAATTAATCCCAGCTGAGGCAAGGTCACCGGGGATAATTCCAGGCACTCTGTGAGCATGTCATGGGGAGAACCAACCACGTCCACTTCCTCTTGTACTTCTGAGAGTGTTTGCCGCTGTTGGTGGAGGGAGTCAGGCTGCAAGGAAAGGGAAGAATGCCAACCACTTGCAGTAGACACAACATGCGGATTCCTGGGCCTGTGCAGGGCGTCCTGAGAGCAGGGTTTCCTCAATACTTGCAGAGTTCAGCTCTCACAACATGGGATGCGATGGCGGAGAGACGGCCTTTACTCTGACTTAGTGATTCTGGGATTGTTGCCGGAGAGATGGGAGATTGAGCTAGTCTCCTCACTGAGAGAAGTAGGCTTTTTGTTCTTCTCCTGGCTTCAGGAAAGGGAGGAGAGCCCAAAAAGAGAGGGGGAAAAGACATCTCTTTCTTCAGAATTTCAACAGTCTTGGAGGAATTTCAACCACAGAATTGCGGAACTCTAGGGCCGGACAGCATTCTAAAAGGAAACATTATGATGGGCTGACCCAGTGGTGCAGTGGTTAAGGTTGGTGGGCTCTGCTTCAGCGGCCCAGGTTTGCGAGTTTGGTTCCCAGGTGCAGAGCTACACCACTCATCAGCCAGGCTGTATGGCGACTTATCTATGAAAAATAGAGGAACACTGGTAACAGAGGTTAGCTCAGGGCGAATTTTCCTCAGAAAAAAACAAAACAAAACATTATGACTAAGAGTCTCCTCCCAAGTCTAGCAAAGGGTTTCAGGCTGGAGAAAGGGAGGGAGGTGGAGAGGTCTCCGCAGAGGTCCTGTGGCCTGTGCCCTTGGCTGAACCCCAGTAGTGGGAAAACAACCCAGAAATGTTTGCAGGAAGCCTAAAGCAGATCTCTGGGAAGAGGCTGGGTAAGTAAGAAGCTCAGTGAAAGTAGAAAAGGCTTTGGGCAATCTGGTGGGATTTCCAGACAGCAGCACAAAGCAGGAGAAGCGAACACCTCAATCTGCATGTGCTCGAGTGCAGTGTGGAAGCTGGTGGATGAGGGGGTCTTTGGGCTGGGGATGTGGGACATCTCATAGCTGGTGGAATGGACCAATGACCCAGACTAGACATGGGCATTCTAGTGAATGTCAGTGTAGACGGAAGACATTAAGGGTCAGAGCGCTAGGAACCTGGGCTCTGCATGAGCCTTAGAACCAAGAAGCAACCTGTGGGGAAGATTGGAACAACTCCCACCTTTCCTGAAGTTGAATTCCTACAGTCCTGGTAAAATGACTGCTCAGAGTGGATGTTAATTGAGTTACAAAAAATAAAGTTACACTTATTAAACACTTGTGTTGTCGACCAGATTCCTATTTGATTGTTTTTATGGTAATTTTAGCCCCAGATTTCCTAGGGTGATGATGTGAGGAGAGAGAAGAGGAAAGACAATTATTACCAGTGGTTGGGGCTGAAAGCGCCCCCACTAAGGGTTAAGGCAGGCCACTTCTTACCCAAACTGAGGCAGCCAGCAGCCCTGGCTGTGAATAAGGAATTAATGAGAGCATCAAAGACAATGTCGAGATTGCATAAAAAATGAGCAGTTCACACCTTTTTTTTTAAAGTTAACTTTTTTCCAGCTTAAAAACCTGATAAATGATTTCAATTAACAGTTACAGAAAAAGAAAATTATATTGCAAATTCATGCAAAATCTTCCTACAAAATCACTTGCCTAATTACACAAATCAATTTTTCCACTGAGGATCCAGCTCCCAAACAGGAAGGTTGGATGTGTCAGCGGCAGTGGCACAGGAAAGGAGGGAGCCTCTGCGTGGTCCGCTTTGGCTTCTGTTTCCTCGAGATGAACGGAGTGAAAGATCATAAAAGCCGAGTCTTTCGGGACCTACTGTTGCTCCACAGAAAACTTAGCGCGGTACCTAGTACCTCAAAGCCCTGAGGAGGTGCTCCAGATCTCGTTCTTTCTCCTCTTCGGGCAAAATGAATTATAAACCCTTTTACCCAAAGGAGACTTGTAGAATATGTGAGTTCTGGAGCAACTGGAAGTTGCTAAGCGATACCAAGCAGCCATGGGGATGTTCTCAGTTAGACCACGACCCAAATAAATCATCACACCATTGTTGTCGTCATCGTCATCAACATCGTCATCATTGTCGTCATCATCATCATTGCGGACATCCTCGTCATCATCATTTAAGGTCCTTGCAACCATCTGGATGCCCCCTGACGTGGCAGAAGAAGACCTGGGATTGGAGGGCCAGGATGCTGGACTGACCAGCCCGGAGCTGTTTAATTTGGGCAGGTTGCTTCCTGCTCTGGGCCTCACTCTATGCACGTATTTCTGAGTGGATAGTCTGAGCGCCAAGGACCCTTCTTCCTGGCATTCTCTGTTGTCTCACACTTGTCCCTACCTTCAGAGCTTGTGAATCTTTAAGGTGTTTGAGGGCAAGATCTCATCTTGTTGACCACGGTATCCCTCAGGGGCCTGTCTGGGGCCTGTCTTAGGGTATGCGACTAATACTGTTGGCTAATGTGAGTTAGTTTTGTTTTGTTTTGGGAGGGGTCTGAGAGGGGTGGGAAAGGATAGAAGAGGTCCAGATACTCACCTTCCCTTTAGAGGTGGTAACTTCTCTCGCTGTGCGCCCAGCCCAGGGGGTAGAGTCCTGGAACTTGGTCCTGGCAAACACAGGGGAGTCATCCAGCGTGTCTGCTTGCATTCGACAGCTCCACGGTCCTGTGTTTCCCCAAAGAACTGGGGTTGTTTTTATGTTTTATTCCCGAATCTTGGCTGTGCCTTGGAGGTAGAGGGGCCCCTATCTGTTTCATTTTCAGTGGTAGTGCTGCCCCACCAGATCTGCATCATTGACACCATTAATCACTAAAGTGTGAAGCAGGACACGGATCCCTTGAATGATCCTCACTCCTCCTTGTATGGATACCATTTTAGGCTCTGGCTAAACAAACACAGACACCATAAAGCACCCCCTAACACACACTGAAAACGCATCGAGAAGTACAAGAGATGGGAAAAGAAGGTTGGAGAAGGGAAAAAAGGGAAATTTCCTACATGCACCCCCGACAGGAGGAAGCTAAGGCATTTGAGCACAAACCTCCATCCTACTCTACTGGGGAACCAGGAAATGGAAGCAACAGAGACATGCGAGGACTCAGAGCAACATCCTAGTGGTGCACGGGGAGATGCATTTCTAGGCCCTGGGTTTTAAGATTTACTGAGTAATACAATGAGCCACAGTTTTCGGTATCAGCTATTACTGCATAACAAATCATCCATTTTAAGCCCATTAACGGCTGAAAAAAAACAACCTAAAAATTTTGTTGCTTTTGAGTCCATAGGTCAGCTGGGCCGTTCCACCAATCCGGGCCGAGACCAGCTACTTTCAGCCAGGGGAACTCATGCCTCTGTGGTCAGCTGGTGGAGCAGCTGGGTTAGCTGGTCTCGTTAGCCCCAGCTAGCACAACTTGTCTCTGCTCCATGTGGTCGCTCATCCTCCAGCAGGCTAGCTGGGGCTTGTTCATGGTTACAGAGTTCCAGAAGGGGCTGGAGAGGGGCACGAGGCCTTTTGGGGCTAGAGTCAGCACTGGCACAGCATCACTTCTTCAGCAGTCTCTTAGCCAAAGTGAGTCGCCAGGGCAGCTCAGACAGGAGGCGCAACAGACTATTTATTCTTGGGAGGAGCTGCAAAGTCACACTGCAAAGGTCATGGAGACAGGAGAGTGAAGAATGTGGGCCATTTTGTAATTAACCTACCACAGTAAAACATTTGTCCGCAATTATTCACATGATTTTCTCATACGAAATACATTGCACCCCTCCTGAGAGCCCCACCCCCGAGTCTTATCCAATCATGGCATCATACTTTAAGACCAAGATCTTGGGATCTACGTCAGCTCCAGCTCCTCCTGACCCTGAGACCCATGAATTAAAAGCCAAGTTGTCATGCTTACACACCCAACACACGATGTTGAAATAGACATTAAACCACAATAAACACTCTCATTCACAACTGGGAGGAATGGGAGGCATGTAGCGGTTTCTGGTCTGCAGGACTTCTGAAATCCCCCTGGATAAATGGAAGGGAGGGTCTCTGATCGGGCCAAGTCCTACTGCCCGGAAGTGGATGCCCCATCCATTGGTTTTCTCAAGTCTTGGCTCCACTGTTAGAGATGTTTCTCCTTTTCTGTCATGCCCTTTGGCTACTTCTGCATCCGTGGCCTGTCTTGGCAGTGAGTTGCTTTCTCAGCCCGCTTCTTGATCTTAAGAAGTTGGCGCTGGGAGTCTTTTTATAATTTGAAAAATCTCAATCCTTTTGTTACACACTAGCAGCATTTCCCAATTCAACTCCCTTTAAAACTTAGTGGGCTTTCTACATAGATAATTGTTATTTATTCCATGCTTCAAAAGCCACAACTCATCAGCTTCTGAGATACACTCCTCTCTGTGAAGTCGCTTCTAGTCTGGAGTCAAGCTTCTATGCTCATAAGCTTCCCTTTAGTCCAGCTGAGAAGATCTGCATAAACTTAACAACGAGTCTTAAACTCACGTTATGGATTTGATCCCTGTACTTAGGGCTCATTTTATTTATTTAAGTTAATATGCAATAAAATTGACTTTTATTATATGTGCAGTTCAATGAATTGTAACGTGGATGGATTTGCATAACTATCATTACCATCGGTTTAGAGAACCTTTCTATCACCTTACAAAACTCCTTTGACAGGGCCGGTCCGGTGGCATAGTGGTTAAGTTCGTACACTCTGCTTTGGACCTGGGGTTCATGGGTTCAGATCCTGGGCACAGACCTACACACTGCTCATCAAGCCATGCTGTGCTGGTGTCCCACATACAAATTAGAAGAAGATTGGCACAGATGTTAGCTCAGGGCCAATCTTCCTCACCAAAACAAAGAAACAAAAAAACCACAAAGCTCCTTTGTGCTATCCCTTTATAGTCACATCTCCCCCCACCCCTGACTTCTGGCAACCACTGATCTGTTTTCCATCACTATATTCTGTCTTTTTAAGAATGCCACATAAATGGAACCATGCAGTATGTAAGTTTTTGACAATAGACTTAATCAGCATCACACCCTTGAATTACTGCTTGCATCAACAATGCACTCATGTTTACTGCTAAGTAGGATTCCAGTGTGTGAATGCACCATGGTTTAACCATTCACCTGCTGAAACACACTTGGATTGTTTCCAGTTTGGGGCAATTGTGAATAGAATGTTACTAAACATCTGTGCAGCGGGGCGGACATAAGCTTGTTTTCAAAAATTTTTTTTAGGGTAAATAGTTATGAGTGGGATTGCTGGGCCATAGGCTAGGTGTATGTTTACCTTTCAAAGAGACTGCACACTGTTTTACACACGCTTATATCGTTCAGCATTTTCTACCAGCAACGTATGAACGTTCCAGTGCTCTTTATCCTCAGCAAAACTTGGTATTATTATTATTATTTTTGCCAATCTAATAGATGTGCAGTGGTATTCATCTTAGCTTTGACTTGCATCTCACTAACGGCTGGTGATGAACAAATTTCCATTGGCTTATTTGCCATGTGTATATCTTCTTCAGTGAAATGTCTGTGTCTTTTCACCATTTTCTAATTGGATGTTTGTTTTTTAACGTTGAATTTTGAGAGTTCAATGAATATATTACATATGAATCCTTTGTCAGATATGTGGTTTACAAATATTTTTCCCAGGATGTAGCTTCTTTCCCCATCTTAGAATTTTTCAGAAAGTGAACGATGAAATCAAATTTATTGATTTTTTTTCTTTGATGGATCAGGCTTTAGATGCCATGTTTAAGAACCGTTCCTCATACCCTTGGTCCTGAAGATTTCCTTGTTTTCTTTTAATTTTTTAAATAATTTTACATTTAAATCTATGATTTATCTTGAGTCAATTTTTGTATAAGGCATGTGGTTTAGATCAAGGTTTCTTTCTTTTTTTTGCATATGGATATCTAATCGCTCCAGCACTGTTTGTTCCAAGGGCTATCCTTTATCCATTTAATCGCTTTTGCACTTTGGTCAAATCAGTTTGGCTAAAGTTGTGAGCGGCTGTTTCTGTGTTCTCCATTCCGTTCCACTGATCTGTCACCAACACCACACAGTCTTGATTACTGCAGCTCCATAAGAAGTCTGCAAAGAGGGTAAAGCAATTTCTCCTGCTTTATTCTCCTTTATCAGAATTATTCTGGCTATTCTAGCTCTTCTGCCTTTCCATACAAATTTTAGAATAATCTTGCATACATTAAGAAAAAAATTTTGCTGGGATTTGATAGGAATTGTGTTAAACCTGCATGTTAATTTGGGGTGAATTGATCTCTTTACTGTGTTGTCTTCCAATCCATGAAAATGGAGTATCTCTTCATTAATTTACATCTTTGATTTCTTTCATTAGTAGTTTGTCATTTTTGGCATATGTATTTTGTTTGATTAACACCTAAGTATTTCTTTTTTTGAGTGATTATAAGTGATATTGTGTTTCTTATTTATTTTCTCTTGTCCCAAAATACAATTGATTTTTGTGTATTGGTTGTGTATCCTGTGAATTTGCTGAACTGATTAATAATTTCTAAGATAATTTTTGTGAATACTTTATTTTCTTTTTTCTAGACCAAAAGGATTTAGTGTCTGAAAATATACCAACTCATTTATTTCAGTTATTAAAGTAACTAAGTATAATTGCACAAATGACAAAAAATTTAGACAGTCAGCTTTTAAGAGAAAAAATAACCACCTCATAGCCTTGATGGTCTGGAGTTAATAATAACCTCAAAGTGCTTACCATGTGGGCATAAGGGATGGCTAACATCCCCAGATTCTTTGTTATTTTTCATGTAGACAGTCATGTCGTCTACAATAGGCACAGTTTTATTTCTTCCTTTCCATTTCTTGCCTTACTGCTGTGTCTAGATTTTCCAGTTCTATGTTGAGTACTGACGGTGAGAGTGGGATCTTTGCTTTGTTCCCAGTCTTAGAGGGGTAACATTGTCTTTTACTGTGAAGTATGGTCTTAGCTATAGGTTTTTAAAATAGATGCTCTTTATTTATTTGAGGAAGTTCTCCACTATTCTTAGAGTTTCATCATGAATGAGCGTTGAATTTTATGAAATTATTTTTGCATCAGTTGATATGATCATGTGATTTTTATTCTTTAGCATGTTAATGTGGTGATTGATTGATTTTCAAATATTGAACCAATCTGGCATCCCCGGATAAATTGCACTTGGGCAAGATATATAATTATTGTTACATGTCATATATTGATTGTTTGGAGACTCTTTTGTTTTGTGCATATATGTTTATAACTGCTATTAATTCTTGGTGAGTTGACCCTTTTATCATTATAAAATGTCCTTTCATATCTCTAGGAAGAATTTTTTTCTTGAAGTCTATTTTTCCAATTTAGTATAGCCATTTCCAGTTCTCTTTAGGTTACTGTTTTTCATGGCATATCTTTTTTTCATTAAGACTATTTGTGTCTTTGAATCTAAACAGAGTCACCTATAGAAGCATATAGTTTGGTCATGTTTTTAAAAATTCATTCTGTCAATCTCTGCCTTTTAATTCGAAAGTTTAATCCATTTACATTTAATGTAATTACTGGTACCATAGGATTTACATTTGTTAGTTTGCTGTCTGTTTTCTATGTGTCTTGTCTTTTTTGTTCCATAATTACTCTGTCATTGTCTTATTTTGTGTTAAATAGATATTTTTTTGTATACCATTTTAATGACCTTGTCATTTCTTTGATTACGTATTTTTCAGTTATTTTCTTAACAATTTCCTTGGGGATTGCCTTTAACATCTTAACTTATAAAAGTTTTCTTTGGATTAATATCAACTTAATTTCACTAGTATGCAAAATATTGCTTCAATCTAACTCCATTCCCCTCATCTAGTTTATGCTGTTATTCTCACAGATTACATCTTTATACATTGTGTGCACATCAATGTAAATTTATAATTATTGCCTTATGTGGTTCTTTTCAATCAAATAGAGGAAAAAAGGAGTTACAAGCAAACAAAACTATTCATCTTATATTTTGTATTTCTGTACATAGTTACCTTTAGCAGTGCAGTTTAATTCTTCACACATATTCAATTTATTGTCTAGTGTCCTTTCACTTCAGCCTGAAGGATTCCCTTTAGTGTTTCTTGTTGGGTAGATATGCTGGCAATGAACTTTTTTACCTTTTATTTACTTGATGATATCTTAATTTCTTCTTTATTTTTGAAGGATAGTTTTTTGGTCTTATTTTCATTTTTTTTTGTGTATAGAATTCTTGGTTAAGTTTTTTCTCTCAGCGCTTCAAATATGCCATCCCAATGCCTCTGACCTTCATGGTTTTCGACAAAAAATCTGCTGTTAATCTTGTTGAGGCTCCCTTGTACATAATGAGTTGTTTGTCTCTGCTGCTTCCAAGATTCTTTTTGCCTTTGACTTTTAATGGTTTATGATGTGTTAGGAGTGGATATCTAGGTTTATTTCATTTGAAGTGTGTTGAACTTATTAGATGCATAGATGAATGTTTTTAGTCAAATTTGGGAATTTTTTTGCCACTATTTCTTTGAATACTCATTATTCTCCTTGCCCTCTCTCCTCTTCTTCTCTCATTCTGAACTCCTGCTGTGCATATGTCTGTGTGTTGATGTTGTCCTACAGGTCTCTGATGCTTTGTTCACTTTTCTTCATTCTTTTTTCCTTCTATTCCTAAGACTGGATAATCTCAATTGACTTATCTTTAAGTTTCATAGGTCTTTCTTCTGGCTGCTCAAATATGCTGTTGACTCTCTCCAATAATTTTTTTTTCAGTTATTAAAATTTTCAACTCTGTCAATTCTATTTGGCTATTTTTTAAAAATAATTTCTGTGTCTTTATTGATATTTTCTATTTGTTGAAACATCTTTTCGTATTTAACTGTGGTTCTTTAGACTTGTTTCCTTTATCTAATTGGACACATTTAAAATAACTGATTTAAAGTCTTTGCTGTTATGTCCAATGCTATTAAGTTTCTTGGAGGGATTTTTATTGATTGCTTTTTTCATGTGTGTATCCCATACTTTTTTGCTTCTTCACATCTCATAATTTTTGTTGAAAACAGTATTTTGACTCTTATAATGTGGCAATTCTGGAAATCAGCTTCTCCTCTCCTTCCCAGGGTTTACTGCTTTGTTCTTGTTATACTTGTTGTTTATTGTTGTTTAGTGATTTTTCTAAACAAATTATGTAAGTCTATATTCTTAATGTGTGTGGCCCCTAAAGTTTCTGTCTGATTAGCTTAGTGGTCACCTAATAATTGGACAGAGATTTCCTCAACATCCTGAATGAATAAGCCTCCCCAAATTGCTGAGGGGCTCTGCATGAGTTTTAAGGCATGCCTTCAACACTCAGCCAGGTGGTTGACAGTTCTGCCTTAGCTTTCACTTCTTGCTTGTGCAGAGCCTCAAAGCCAGACAGAACGGAGAGCTTATGGCCTTTTTCAGTCTTTTCTGAGCATGTACACAGCCCTATGCATGTGCTTGCCTTCCTAGATTCCCTGGAATGTGTTGCATCTTTTCAAAGCCCCTAAGAATACCTAATTCCCCAACTTTTCCTTTATACTTTTTTTTTAAAACTAGTCTATCATTTTCTTCAAATATTATCCTTTGCCTCAGGAAGCCACGATGTTAAAACACTTGCCTGTAAATGTTTTTTGACTACCTCCTCTGGGAAGAGATTTTTAATAATGATGAACCCCAAGTCTGGTCAAATAAAGACAAGACTTTCATGTTGGCGCTTATGGGGAACCACCAAGCAGGTAAAATGACAATTCTTTGATCATTTGCTCCCTCTGTTACCAGAAATGTGGGCTCCTACTTTTCAAGGAAATTGCTGATCTGAGTAGTGAGGGGATAAAACTATAGTAAATTAAAACAACACCAAATTTGCTGTTCTTTCTTCGATTCAGCCACTTTTCTTGAATAAACGTGCCTGGGATTGTTGCAAGTCCATGGTCAATTTCTAAAGTTCTGAAAAATTTAATTCTGACAACTTTTTCCCAGTTTTTTCATTGGACTTTGAACAGGGCATAATTTTCAGCGGTTCTTACTCTGCCATTTTTGCTGACATTACCTAGTTCTATCAATTTTTGCTCCACACATTTTGCAGCTCTTTTGTTTGTTACCTACATATTTCCAGCCTTCCTGTGGGGACTTTAACATTTTTTAGAATTCTATTTTGATCTATGGTGTTGTTGAGTGTGTCTTTGATTAGCCTTTTTAGTAGCTGTGCATGGTAACATACTTATCCAAGTGTCTGCATTTACCATTTCAAATAAAGCATAGAAATTTTACCTCCTTTTATATCCCTTTACCCTCTCCATTTGTAATTATTTTAAATGTTCCTTCTATATTCATTGACAATCACATTAAACTCTGTAACTTTTTTTGCTTCAATTATAAAACATTATTTAGGAAACTCAGGAGAAGTGAATTCTGTAGTGTTGACCTACATTTTTCCATCTTCTTTCTTCCTGATGTTCCAAGATTTCATCCTTTCTGTTTAAAGAATTTCCTTTAGCCATTCTTTTAGGGTCAATCTGCTGGCAACAAATTCTTTTAGTTTTCCTTCATTTGAGAATGTTTTATTTCCTCTTAATTCCTAAAGGGTATTTTTGCTGGATATAGAATTCTGGGTTAAAAATTATTTTATTTCAGCACTTAAAAAATATTTTGCTACTTCCTTCAGGCCTTCATAGTTTCAGATAAGAAATCTGCTATCATTTGAATTTTTTTCGTGTATAGGTAATGCGTTGTTTCTGTCAGTGGTTTCAAGATTTTTGCTGTCCTTAGTTTTTAAGATAGTTAATCATAATGTGTCTTAGCATGAATTTCTTCAGGTTTATCCTGTTTTGGATTTGCTTACTTTTTTGAATCTGTAGGTCTATATTTGTTGTCAAATCTGGGAATTTTTCAGCCATTATTTCTCTTGATACTTTTTATAGCACTTCCATCTTTCTCCTCTCCTTCTGGGACTCCCGTGACACAAAAGTCGGACCTTTTGTTACGGTCCCTCTCATCACCACTTTGGTGGTACTTTGAACTCTAGTCTTATTTCTCAATATGCCTAATAATGTTTACTTTCAGAGTCATGAAAGAGCTGCTTCGTGCATTTTGAATTAATTTCACACTTTGAGTCCATGGAAGAGGCGGAACTGGGTGTGCTTACTTCATCTTACCCAGAACGAGAACCGCCTCATTTTACTTGGAGAAACGTTTCCCAGCTAAAGGGTCTGGAGAGGAAAAACAATTTTGTTCTCTAATCCAGAAAGTTCTTGGCTGTCTATGTTCCATCTAGATTCTGATTGCAGGTTGGCCAGTGTTTACTTTAACCTCATGTTTTTTCTTTCATGGTTTTATCACATACAGTTAGGTGTAATCAGCTAACGCATTCAAACATTTCACTGGAAATCATCTTTCCAACGTCAACAAGTCAGTTTTTACCTTTTGTGTTACAACAGGAATCCATTTTTAACAATTATTTGCCCATTTCATTACACATGTTGCCATTTTTCTACCTCCTCTGGTCATTTCCTTGCCATTTTCCTGCCTCTTTAAGGGTTTCATTGCTGCTTTTCCAGCTGAATTCTTTATCCAGTCCCAAAGCTGATGCTGAGTGTTTTGGGTTTTAGTTACAGCAGCACCCTACTTTTAGGTACCAATTTCTATATCCATTTGTTTTTGAGGCATAATCACTTTAAAATTAAGTGGCTTAAAACAGCAATC
This sequence comes from Equus quagga, assembly GCF_021613505.1. Lineage (NCBI taxonomy): Eukaryota > Metazoa > Chordata > Mammalia > Perissodactyla > Equidae > Equus > Equus quagga. Next base: position 105,432,858 of record NC_060279.1, on the reverse strand, counting down.
ATTTATAATTCCCAGTAAGTTTAGGAGTCAGCTGGGTGGTTTTGCTTGGTGGATCTTACCTGGGTCTCCTAATGTGTCTGTGGTCAGATGAAAGGTGGACCAGAGATGATGTAAAGAGAACATCATTGGCTTTTGAGGGCCACAGCGGGTCCCTTTACTGGAGGGCACACAGGAAGAACATGGATGCCACTCAGCAGGTTTGCATCCATGGAATCACATGATCATAGAGAATGCAGTCTCTCCTGGCCCGAGGGATCCCCAAAATCTTAAAGATCTTCTTACTCATTCTGGGAATCTATTCCAGATGCTTCTGGGTCTCTCTGAGTTACAAAATATTCACTGAGACATTATAATCCATTTTTTGAAGGCTGTTAGACCCCATTTATTTAGTCTTCTGTGACCACTTGCAGCTCACTGGGGATTATCTGGAGCCTCACGAAGCTGAACACTGCTGCCAAAATGCTTTTGTCCTAATCAGTTCCTCAGTTTCTGTGCCACTGGCTTGAGTTCCACAGCTTCACGTAATGGCCACAGACACCCTGGGGTTGACGGGTCCTTCCGCAGAGGCCCAGAGATGGTAGAAACGCACAGGAAGGGTGGCAGGCACATTCAGGATGGGGCTGGGCGTCAGAGAGAGCTCAGGGCCTTGAGGCTTGGGAGCCATCCCCAGGCACTGGGCTCAGCGAGCCACTGTCCTGCCAGTGGAACATACTGTCCTTCTTTTACTTTAATTTGCCTGTCTTTTTTAAAAAAGTGAGATTGGGTCATTGCCTCTGCACTACTTTCTCGAGAACTGACACATCCAGTGTGAATGAAGCTAATGATGAGAGACAATATTTTAATGTTAATTAGATATTCCATGTGTCTTGGTTCATCAGAGGACTATTGCTCTTTTATGTATCAGATGAAAGCACAGCTCTTGCTTGGAGGAAAACAGAATACACAGAAAAGAAAGTATTTTCAGTTTTGTAATTATTCAAATTATTGTTGCCTTTTAGAAAAATCCAGAAGACTTTGAGAGGGCAGGAGGATTCTTAGCAAGAGCACAACTGCGTGGCAGGAAGCCACTGCAGAGCCTCCTAGACTGTCTTCTTTCTCTTTTAGCAAACGTTGTTATAAGCTGTAATCTCCAATTAGGAAACTACCTCTCTGAGAGTTGCTCAGTGGCCTCGTTAGACAAATAAGAGGTGGTGGGACCACTCCTCCTGGATGTACCCAGGAGGAAAGGGCCAAAGCCACATCGAAAGCCCCCTGGTGTCCTTTGACCTCTAGTGTGCCAACACCCAGGTTGGAAGAAAGACACTGGCAGGCACGTGATGAGTAAATACTACTTCAATGTCATTTAAAAACTGACTGGAAAAAGAAGGAAGATAATTTCACTCCTTCTGTGAGCTTCCATTTTCCCATCTATAAAATGAGCATGTTGGACTCTCTCAGGAGTTCTAAATAAAGGCGTAGACCCCTCTTCTCTGCCCTCGAAGGTGTGTGGCAGAGTTACAGGGTCAGGGTGGGGTGCTTTTAACTCACATGTGTCCAAATGCACCCCTGTTACTGCTGGCACAGTGGTGCATCCTTCTGGCAGGGTGACGTGGAGAAAGGTTGAAAACCAGTGTACTGGGCTATCTAATTATCCTGCCAACTCTTTAATTCCTTAATTTGAGAATTAGGTGACCCTACTTAATAGGTGAATAGATGAATGGATAAATAGCTGACATTTATGCATAAAACATTTATTTATTTACTGTTTGCATTTTTTACTTTTGAAGTTTTTTTCAAAAATTTTGGAATAATTTTAGATTTACAGAAAAGCCACAAAGAGTGTCCCAAATCCCTTTCATTAAGCTTCCCTTGATGTTTGTCTCTTACATAACTATGGGACGATTGTGAAAACATTGGTGCATTACTGTTAACTAATCTGACCTTTCTTTGGATTTCACCGGTTTCTCCACTAATGTCTTTTTCTCTTTGTTTCCAATCCAGGATACTGCATTGCATTCAGGAAATATTTGTGTTTGTGTGTAAATTTCTATGGCAGGTTCAGTTGGGCAGGTTTATAAATCAGAGAGTAATTTGCAGCTCCCACTTTCTAGAAGCTCGTGAGTCTGGGAGACAAAACCATATGTGCAAGAAAGTTCATGCATCCTTGTCCTTGGATCTTCCAAACATATGCTCAAGGTTTGGGGCAGGTCAGTCGGCCTGGCCAGTTAAGCCTCATGTGCTGACACTCTCAGGATGTGGTGGGTATGCAGACTTTTTTCCTTAGGATGCTCTGACCAGGACCAGTAAGTGTATTGTGTGAGTTAGTCAAATGAATTACTGAAAAATAGAGTCAAACAAGTTCTCTTCATCATCTATCAGTACTTTACTTTTCTTCTGCTTCCTTGGTGTTATACGGACTCAACTTGAGGTGTGTGGATAATTATTCATCATCAGAAAGAATAACCCAAATAAAATTGGCAAAACTTTTTAAACGGTTAACATCCATCTGCTGTGATGAGGGTGAGGGAAAATGAACACTCTATTGAACTGCTGTTGGGAGAATGAACTGATGCATCCTTCAAGGGTATCAGGGAATTTTTACCTCATGTCGTCAAAATATGCACACTCATTGACCCAGTTAGCCAAAAGCTTCTCAGCACAGTACTGTTTATAATAACAACAAATTAGAGCAACATAAATATCTGGCCAAGATGGTTTAGACAAATTATAGAATATACATACAAAATTAATACACAGCTTTAAAAAATAATATTGTAACAGAATATTTAATATAACAGATGGTTATGTAATATTACAAAGAAAGAACTTTAAAGTTATGTACAGTATGATTTATTTTTGTTTATATATATTTGAATCTAGAAAGTTATTTTTGCTAACTATATGAATAGTGGTTATCTCTGAGAAGTGAGAATTTTTTTAAAACAGCTGTATCGAGATATACTTCACACACCGTACAATTCCTCATTTAAGTTGTACAATTCAGTTCCTTGTATATTTACAGAATTGTGTGCTTATCATCACAACCTAATTTTAGAACACTTTCTTCACCCCAGAAAGAAGCCGTAATGCGGTCACCCCTAGAGCATCCTGTCTCCTGCTCCCAGCATTGGCTAACCTATGTTCCGTCACTATAGTTTTGCCTATTCTGTACATTTCATATAAATGCAATCACACAAGATGTGGCCTTTTGTGACAGGCTTCTTTCACTTACTATAATGTTTCTAAGTTTCATCCGTGTTGTAGCATATATCAAGTCCTTCGTTCCTTTTTTATTGCTGAATTATGGTACTACGTGGTATGGATATACCACATTTTAGTTCTTCATTCATCATTTGATAGACATGTGGATTGTTTCCATTTGGTGGCTATTATGAATAACGCTCTATGAACATTTGTTCTTATACAAGTTTGTATGGAGCCATATATTTTCAATTCTTGGGTGTACACCTAGGAGTGAAATTGTGGGTTCATATGATAATTCCATGTTTAACTATTTCATAAAGTGGCTGCACCATTTTACATTCCCATCAGAAATGTATGAGGGTTTCAATTTCTTCACATTCTCATCAACACTTGCTATTGTCTGTCTTTTCTAATGTAGCCTTCATAGTGTATATGAAGTGGTATCTTAGAGTTTTGGTTTATGTTTCCTTAAAGAGTAATGATGTTGAACATCTTGTCATGTGCTTATTGGCCATTTGTATATCTTTTTTTCAGAGAACTGTCTATTCGGATCTTGTATCCAATTTTTAATTGGGTTATTCAGGTTTTTATTATTAAGTTGTATTAGTTCCTTGTATATTCTTGATATAAGTCCCTTATGAGATATGTCCTCTTCAAATATTTTCTCTCATTCTATGGATTGTCTTTTCACTTTCTTGACTATATAATTTATAGCACAGCAATTTTTAATTTTGATGAAATCCAATTTATCTATTTTTTTTGTCTGTTATGCTTTTGTTGTATCTAAGAGATCATTTCCTAACACAAATCACAAAGATTTACTCTTATGTTTTCTTCTGAGAATTTTATAGTTTTAGCTCTTACATTCACATTTATTACTCATGTTGAGTTAATTTTTTTTTCTAGTGTGAGGTATGGCTTCAACTCCATTCTCCGCCATGTGGATATCCAGTTGTCCCGGTGTCATTTGCTGGAAAGACTGTTCCTTCTCCGTTGAAAGGTCTTGGTACCCTTGTCAAAACTCAGTTGACCCTTGCATGTATATGCAAGGATATGTTTACTGGGTTCTCAATTCTATTCCTATGTCAGTACCACACTGTCTAGATTCCCATAGCTTTGAGTAAGTTATAAAATATATAACTATGCAGTAAGTTATGAGAAATTTGAGTTCTTTTCTAAGATTATTTTGGCTATTCTTGAACCTTGCATTTCCATATGAATTTTGGGGTTATTTCTGATCATAAATTTCTGCAATTTCTACAAATAGACAGCTGGATTTTGACAGGGATTATATTGAATCTTAAGGCCAGTAGGGACAGGATTGCCATCTTAACAATATGATGTCTTCCTATCCATGACCATAGGCTATCTCTTCATTTATTTAGATCTTCCTTAATTTTTCAACAGTTTTGTAGTTTTTTACTATACAAGTTTTCACTTTTTTTGTTAAATTTATTTCTAAGTATTTTATTCTTTCTGATGTTATTGTAAATGAAATTATTTTCTTAAGTTCATTTTTAGATTATTTATTGCTGATGTACAGAAATTAAATAGGTTTTTGGATATTGGTCCTATATCCTATAACCTTGATGAACTCATTTGTTAGTCTCAATAGTTGTGTATGTGTGTGTATTCATTAAGAGTTTCTATGTATGCAAGCTGATGTCATCTGCACATAGAAGCAATTATATGTTTTCCTTTCCAAACTGGGTGCTTTTTATTTCCTTTTTTTTTTTAACCTAATTGTCCTGGGTGCAGCATGTTGTGTAGAAGGAGGAAAAGAGTACATGTTTGTCTTATTTATTTTTCTTATTCTTGATCTTAGAGGAGAAACATTCTACCTTTCACCATTAATTTTGATATTGCTGATTTTCTAAATTTTTTCTTCCTTTGCTTATGTGTATATGTTAGTTCTTCTATAATGAACAAATCACAGTTGCAATATAAAAGTTAGTAAGGAAAAGGAATAAATGCCCAAGATCCTAGAGGCTAATATTAATGGGGGTTGGGGTGGGGCGGATATGGAAAAGGAGCCTGACTACCCGCTTTTGTTGTAGAGGATCACGTGCTCTGTGCTTTCATGATCAGTTTTCCTATGGATCCAAGGCAGCCAGCCAACAACGAGGTAGAAGGGGAGAGAGAGGTAGGAGCCATTCAAGAGTTTGCGAGCCAGGCCACACTTTCTAAGGAACCAAGGGAGAGGCAGTCCCAGGGTAAGGAAATACACTGCTAAGAAATGGATGGTCATAACAAAGGAATTGGGTAACATCGTAGGTTGGGCTTCCCCCAAAGCAGATCTTGAGACAAGGATTTAAGCACAAGTCATTTACTTGGGAGTTGATTCCAGGAAGCAGCAGCAGGGGAAAGAGGCAGTGACACAGGGAAGGAAAGGAAGCCAATGCAGAGTGTGTCAATGTGCACAATATGACGTGGGCAACTGGGGACTCCAAGAGACTGGAAACACACGGCAGTGTTGTCCTGTCCGAGGGCAGGGATGCTGGGGTGTTGATCCTCAACTGCCACTTGTCTTTTGTTGAGACAGTTTAGACACACCTTGCCCGGTACATCAGGCCTGTCTCCTGTGGGTCTCACTGTGCTCCTGTAGTCAGCAAAAGCCCTCATGCAGTCACAGGGCTGACAGTAGAAAGCCCTATTCATGTTTGGGGACCGGAAGCACTGAGGGGATAGGCCATCTGCTAAGGGGATAATCGTTTTTGTTCATAGTCCTCTCTGGGTCCACTTAACCAGCTGGCTTTTTTTTTTTTTTTTTTAAAGATTTCATTTTTTTCCTTTTTCTCCCCAAAGCCCCTCTGGTACATAGTTGTATATTCTTCGTTGTGGGTCCTTCTAGCTGTGGCACGTGGGACGCTGCCTCAGCGTGGCTTGATGAACAGCGCCATGTCCGCGCCCAGGATTCGAACCAACGAAACACTGGGCCGCCTGCAGCGGAGCGCGCGAACTTAACCACTCGGCCACGGGGCCAGCCCCAACCAGCTGGCTTTTTAATGAATTTAAAACATAATGTAGTTCAGATGAACACACCTTACAAGAAGCTTTGAGCCACCAGGGAGAGAAACCTTTTCTTACCTAGCTCCCCTCCCCGCCCTTCTGCGTTTTGCCTGGGGCCAGGAATAGAATGGGGGCGCCATGCAATTTTGTACAACCGACAAAGGAAATACAAAGGTGTCCAGGTCACGCCTCTGCAGTTGGCAGATGTGGGTCTGGGGCCACTTTCAGGAATAACGGGAAAGGTTTGATCTGAAACGAGCCCAGCACCGTGTCTCTAAACTGGGGTGGAGATGGAGACAGGCGGGAGCACAGTCTTCTCCAGCCTCTTAGACAGGAGACGCGGGTGCTCTAGCCCCACTGGGGCTGCTGTTGGTGTTCAGCAAGGTTCTTTTATAAACAGAGCCATAACACAAACTTACCTAAAAAAAAAAGAATCTATTGGTTCATTCCATTGGAAAGTTCCAGGGAATGCCTTCTGGCAGAGTCATAAACTCTGGGCCACCAGGACCCAGGCTCTCCTCCTCTCTCCGTTCTGCTCCTTCGTTCTCAGGCGGGATTTCCACCTGTGGTATCCTCTGGGAAGTCTAGAATTATATCCTACAAGTCTATTAACCCCAACTGGAAGAATCTCTTTCTCATGAATTCCAACAAAAGGCAAGTGTTAAGTCGCTTGGTCTGGCTCAGGTCGTGCGCCCTTCCTGCATCAGCCACTGTAGGAGAGGGACCACGGTCTGATTGCACGGCCCTCGGTTCTATGTCCATTCCTAGAGGGAAGAGCTGAGGTCAGCTGCATTCAAAACATAAGGACTGAGAATACCAGAAGAGACCTCTCCAGAGGAAGTTGGAACGCTGCCATGGGATGCACGGTGACACCGAGCAAGCCGAAATGACCGAGGTCTATGTTACAATCAAGCCAGTGTTGTCTCTGCCTATGGACACTCTCTCCTGCCTTTAAGACCCATATTATTCCTACTCCATTCTCTCCCTCTCTCGCCCTCTCCATATGTGTGTGTATATATATATATACACACACCTGTTATGTGCCAGGTGTTAAGCTAGCTAGAGAACAATCAATCAAATAATCACATTGTGAAGTGTATATTTACATACAAACAATGTGTAGAGACCAGAAAGTTGGTCTCGTGACTGATCACCAAAGTTCTTTCCTGGTTGCCTCTTAGTGACCCAGCTGGTACCAGGCTAACGTACCTCCAGCAAGAGGAGCTGCACTCAGAGTCAACTGCCCGGGGGCCAAAGACGCCAAGCTCTTCCGTGAAATTGCTCTAAGCAATGCAAAGTAAATATGTGAAGACTATTTACAAGAGGTTGATAAATATACAATCATAGTAAGTTATTTAATACAACTTCCAATAAATGCAAAGAAAGCAACAAAATATATTAAAGACATAGGGTATTTAAACACAGCTGAGAAGTTTGTGGTCAGATATGTACAGAGAACCCTGCAACCTGCAATGATAGAAAACACATTATCTTCAAGCATACGTTAAATACTTACCCAAATGACGGTATTTCGGTCCTGGAAGGTTATCTCAGAAGATGCCAAAGTGTTGAAATCATAGACACAACATTCTCCAACTATAAGGCAATCAGTTTAAAAATCAGTCACAAAACGAAGATTTAAAAGCTCCCACAGTCCTAGGGGAAAAATGTATGTTTCTAAATAACTCGTGAGTCAAAATAAGTAAAAATGGAAAGTTGAAAATATTTAAAATTGAACAAAAATGAAAATGCTGCATATCAAGACAGAGCAAAACGCATGCTCTTAAATAATTCTGTGAGGAAAAGAAGCCTGAGAATTATGAGATAAGCACCCTACTGAAAAAGTTAAAACCTGAACAGTAGAGTAAATCAAAGACTATAGAAAGAAGAAACAATAAAGATGAGAGAAAAGATTAATGAAAAAGAAAACAAAGAAACAATAAAGAGAATCAAATCTTACCTGTTTTTTTGAAAAGACTATAAAAATAGACAAACCTCTGGCAAGACTGAGCAGGGCAAAGAAAGGTCAGGTGCAAATAATTTTAGGGCTGAAAAGGGAGATATAACTGCAGATACTGTAGGGATGTAAAAAATAGAGAATACCCGGAAATTTTATGGCTCCAAATTTGAAAACTTAGATAAAAGAAAATGTTTTCTAGAAAAAAATGCCTTCTGAAAACTGACTCAAGATGGAAGAAAATCTTCACTATATAGCTGTATCCACATCTGCATCTATCTTTCCAGACATAGGTATATCTGGATAGATACAGATATCGAGATGGGTGATACATAGATAGGTATCTGTCAAAGGACTTGTGTAAAGAATGCACAAGTAACTCTTACAACTACTAGTATTTAGTAATAGTCAAAGTTGCTTATTTAAGTTTCTTATTTAAGAAATAAAGTTTCTTATTTAAGAAAACAACCTAATAAAAAAAAAGGCAAAAGATTTGAACAGACACTTCACACAGGGAGACAGAGTTGCCAATAATCACGTGAAAAAGTGCTCAATATTGGTAATCTTTGATAAAATGCAAACCAATAGAACAACAAAATTCCGTTTCATACACAGCAGAATGACTAAAGTTAAAATTCCCCAAACCGGAGGTCCTGGTGAGGACGTGGAGCGCCCAGAGCTCCCTTACATTGCTGGGGCAATGTGAAATGACAAACCACTTTAGAAAGCTCCTGGGCAGTTTCTTACCAAGCTAATCATGTGCATATCATAAGACTAAGCAATTCCTGAGGTCTTTACCCAAAGAGCTGTGCACCAATGTTTATAGTAGCTCAAACTGAAACAACCTAAATGCCCATTAATAGGGGAATGGAGAAACAAATTGTGTGTATTCATACAGTTCCATGCTACCTAGCAATAAAAAGAATAAATTACCGCTATACCAGTAACATGGGTAAATCTCCATAAAAATTATTTTGAGTGAGAGAAGCCAGACACAGAATAATGCATACTGTATGATTCCATTTAAATGATATTCTAGAAGAGGCAAAAATACTTTATGATGAAAAAAATCATAACAGTGGTTGCCTGGGGAGGGAGTGAGGGGCATTGTCTGAAGAGGTACATGGAAGACTTTTCCAGAGCGATGGAAATATTCTCTATCTTCATGGGGACGTGTGTTATGTGGGCGTACGCATTTGTCAAAACTCCTCAAATGATGTACTTAAGAACCAGGACCATGCATTTCACAATATATAAATCATACCTCAATAAAAATATCCTAAAAACCAGCTGAATGAAAGAGAAGGAAAATGAATCAGTGGGTAAATATCTGCATATTCGTGTACATCCAACTAGCAAACAAGCAGGCCTAAATGGTTTCACAGAGTTCTATCACCATAGCTGTCCTCAGTCTTGCTGATTCCACAAGATGGGGAGACTTTCTTCCATGCCAATACCGGGGGTCGTCTGCACCCCAGTGTGTGGGCTGTCTGTGCAGGGGGAGTTCATGGACCTTCGCAAGGGAGCGGGAGGGTGGAGCCGCAAGGCGCGGGAGCACTGCTGGGACCGTAACTGACACGTCCTGGCAGCACAGGTGGCGGACACTGAGGGTTGACCACTGAAGAGTCACAGTCCCTTCATGCCCCTTCTTTCTTGCTAGTGAAGCCCTAATTTTGCTCAGGTAGGAGACAATCCTGAGATTCAGGGATGGCCGGGCCCTAACTCAATCCCAGGAGATGAATCTTCGTTAGTCTAACCAAGGAAACACCATTCCACTTTCTTTGATTCGTTGTAGGGACGGCAAGTGACACGATTCTGGCCAATAGGACGTGAATGGAATCCACTAGTGGAGGAGCGGGGGTGGCTGGAGAGGACTTCAGAAATCTTTCCTAGACTTTATAAAGGGACGAAGACAAGGGACATGCTGTCTTCTGGCTTTGGGCATTGCTGTGCGTGACTACGATTCAGTCCTTGGAGTTCCTGTAGACATCTTCGCCCCTGACCAGCCCAGAGGGAAAAGCCATCACGGAGGATGCCAAGAAAGCCGGAAGGAAGCTACATACGTCCTTGGCGATGCTACTGAGCCACCACCTTAACCCAATCTGAGCATGTCTGACCTCTGACCTTTCAGGTAAGATCCTAACTCCTCTTGTTGCTTGAGTCATTTTGAGGTGATTCTGTTACTCTCTCACTAGCTGTATCTTAAATAATTACTCATAATAAGGATTTGAGTATTTATTTGATTTAAACAATGAGAAGCTCTTGGTAAATTTTAAGTAAGGGATGGAGTTGACATGCTGAGGTTGTGGTCTAAAGTGATCGTTCTGTCTGCCTGGAGAGTGGATTGGGAGACAAGGAAGGAGGAAGGAACAGGAGCCAATGGAAATAGCCCACGGGAGAGATGAAAGATGCTGACGTCATGGACCCTGACGGCGGAAGTGATGATAGAGAGAAGTGAACGGAGTAACATACATTTAGGAAGAAAAATCTCCTATGCTGCCTCCTCCAGAAAGCCTTCTCTGACTTTCTCAATCTCTGTCCTCTAAGCCCTCCAGTGATGGCTGCGTGGCCTTCCCGTTGGGCACTCGTTCTCCCTTATCTCATTAAGACACGTCCCTCCAGTGACCTGTGGGCTCTCTGAGGACTGAGACCCAGTCTTGTCTGAGGGCCCGGGGCCATGCCTGCCGCACAGGGGCCGCCCAGCCTTGTGTGGAGAGCTGAACTGCCTAGCCGGCCTGACAGAGAACACATTCTGTGGCTGCTTCTCTCTGGTTGGCAGGCGAGCTTTACCTTTGGTTCTCGTCCACCCACCCATCCATCTGTGCTCGCCCACGGGGCACCTGACACTGTGAGGCATGGAACCCACTCAGCGCAGGGAGGGGCAGGGAGAGAGGCCCCAGCTCTCAGAGCACAGTTCCAAATGCAGAGACTGCCCCGCCTCTGCCACCTGGGAAAACTGCCTTTCCTTTCTGGGCCTCAGTTTCTCCTTTGTAAACAGGAGGAGGTGGGGGAGTGGCTGATTTCTAAGGGTTGACTCTGTGGTTGAGAGGTGGCCTGGCTTCCCCCAGGGCTCCCCATGACTGCCCATCTTTCTGGGAATTGAGTTCCACTGCAGGAAATTGGGAGGAGCAGAGTGAGGAACCTACTCGGAGAGAGAACAAAAACGAAGCTTTGCATAGTAAAATTTTTCTTTCTCTACAAATTCACATTTTGTGCTTTCAGTGAGAAATGGAAAGCAGGGCTGTTGGCTTTTGAGGATTGTTTATTTCAAGGAAGCAGGTAGATGATGGCAACGGTGATGCTCCATTCTCAGACAATAGCCATTGTTTGCGCCCAGACTGCAAATGGGGTGGCGCCAGGTCCCTGGCATCCCCTGGGTCCCTCTACACCTGGGGAACCGGAGTGGACAGACCCTCTGCAGGTTGCTCAACTCTAAGACATACCAGAAGGACATAAATAATCAGCCACCAAGTCTTCAGCGCGACTATAAAAAGCGTGCATATGCTCTGTGCAGGTTTTCCTAAGGTAAAGGACGGAGCCTGGGCAATGCTGAGCTTCTGGAACTGCCCATATGGGGAGGCGGTCTTTCACCGATGATTCTGCAGACAGAAATTGCCCATCTGCACTGTTTGCAGGTGTTTTGAATGATTATATTATTAGCTCTGTCTGTTCAACTTTGCTTTTTTATAGTGGCTTTAGTATTGCAGTAAAAAAAAAAAAAGGAAGAAGAAGAAGAAAGAAAAAAGAAATATAAAGCAGCCATCTGGTGCCCTATTCGTGGTGGCACTCTCTGCCGGGCAAGGGGGAGAGGCACCCACTGCTTTCCTGTGGGGGCAGACACGGGGCAACCCCCAATTCTGCCCTTTTCGGAGAGAGTGGGATTGGGGGTAAGCAATACCTTTAATTTTACCGGACAAAGCTGATTTATTGTCTCATTTCTCCTCTCTCCTCCACCTTGACGCTTTGCCACTGCCGTGGCGCTCACCTGAGTACTGGACTCGTTGATCGATGCTCCCAAAGCCGGGGTTTGGCCGGGAGAACCGGCTGTGTGTTTCAGTGTGGCCTCAGGGAGCCGGGCTGGAGCTGCCCAGCCCAGCCGTGACTCTGGGCCCCAGTGTGATCTGTGCTGTGACCTGGGACACTTTGCAGGGCCTCCCGAATGCAGGTAGTAAGACAAAGATTTATTTGATTATCTGTGCGTGGCTAATGCATCAGAGAAACGCTCCCTGTGTCAGACGGTGCAGAAGTGGGTTATTTAGGGTTGTGCACTGCGTCCAGGGTTGGGAGGGTGCCAGGAGCCACGAGCCCAGCAAGGTCATGACACCTCCTCCTGCAGGAGATGCCGAGCAGATCTTGAGTCACACTGGAGCCAGAGGGTGTCATCTGCTTTTTCACTGGTTTGGGTAAAGAAAAGGAAATTCTGTAGGGATTTTTTTCCCCTAAAAGGGCAGAAAAAATGCTCTGATATAATCTGCAGAAGCAAAAAGGGGAATCTGTCGCCCAATCTTCTCTTTCTTCCAGGTACCCCAGGCCAGACAAACCATCGCAAGATATATATAATGAAAATATGATAATGTTCTATCATGATGTATGTATCATAGACATGCCATGTGTGCTGTCTTCTGCGATGTGCAATCGTGCCCATGAGAGGAGACAGATGAATGCATATGTCAGCTAAACGGCAGGGGCAACATCAAGCCACGGGATGTCTTAGAGATCCAGAAGGAGGAGGCTGGGGGGAAGGTTCCAGAGAAGAAAGGGAAGAGTCCCTGAAACCACACTGCACTGACGATAGAGCTGCTTTCGTTTGTTGCTTTGATAGTAATGAACAGAACTTCACCCAAACATGCCCCAGGAAAGGAGCCTTCGTGGCTTCCTTTCGGCATGGGAACTGAATTCTGTTCTCCGCCCTTGTCTCTCCCCACTGCACCTCACTGCAAGAAGTGAACAGGCAATCCTTCTTTTGTCGAGTGCATGTGTGACTGAAAGGAAAGGCTGGAAGTAATCCCCTTTCCTTTGTTTTACAAAAGCCCGGTCACAGGCTTGTGCCCGGGCCTCCTGAGGGGAGGCAGAGACCTTGGAAAGCAGTGTGGAGGGAGAAAGAGTGTCCCCCAGCCAGGAAAGAGGAAGGTCATGGTCCTCAGGGTGGCCAGCGCTGCCCCCTTGCTGGCCGACTGTGCTTAGAGCTGGTAAGGCTTTGAAGGCATGGCTTCACGGCGCACATGGTGTGGACACGCCCAAGTCCTGTGGTCCCCAGCCTTGGCAATGGCCTGGGGAGCTGCAGAACTTCCAGACATCAAGGAGCTGTGTAAGGGTGGACCACAGCCAGCTTAGGGGTAACCATCACGGAGAGAAGAAAGGAGGCCCCTTCCTGGCACATTTTGCTTAGCATCTCAGAGGCTTCGTCTGACCACAAGGAGGAGGGTTAAGTAGCACATAGGTGCATAAAATGCCTGAAATGGTGTCTTTCTATGGAATGAAGTGATCATAAATTAAGGGCCTCACATCTTTGATTAGAATGTTGAGAAAGGAGATACGTCTGGTACCATTGAGCCTGGAGCTGCAAATTCACATCTGCACAGGCAGTTGTGAGTATCAGAGGAAAGTCCAGAAAAACACAAGATCAGGAGCCGCAAGAGCCTGGAGCTGGACGGTGGATCCAGGCCCCGACCCCGGCCTCAGCAGGAGTCTGTGGGGTTTGGTTCTGTGGTCAGGGGAACTCAGGTGCACAGCACTGGCTTGAACCATAGAGAAGGGCTGTTGTCATGGGTCCAAAACAGCCAGACGCTGACAGTTCCATGCTGTGCAGGATGGGGCTTCAGGATTCAGGTGCCTGCCTTAGACTTTTGACCCCTTTGTTACCAGATGAAGTATTTACTGTCTTTCCTTCCTTCCTCCCTCGCTCCCTCCCTTCCTCTCTTCCTTCCTTCCTTCTTCTGCGCTCCATCCCCTCCTTCTTTCTCTCTTCCTGTCCTTTTTCTTTGCCCCAGGGTCCTTGTCTGCCAAATGAGGGTTGACCCTAACAGCCCCCACCACGAGGGCTCTTGAGAGGCTGAACGCAGATGGTGCTGACCTGCTGTGTGGGGAGTCCTCAACAAACATTAGCTATAAAGAGTGTGATTGTTATTATGCTCTGTGTATTTTCTTCCGTTTCCTTTCTCTGTACTGAGAGGCGATACGGTACAGAGACAAGAGAACAAAATTTGGAGCCGTGCAATCAGGAATCAAAACAAAATCTATTAATTATTTCATATTACTAATGTCATTGTCATCGTCAAACAGTTTCCCTCCATCTGCTCTGTCTTTACTCCTTCCTTCCCAGGGCAGCTGACCGGCACCTTCCAGCTCACTCTCGCAGCACTCTGACCCTCAGGTCCACACCGCCAGGGGTCTTCTTTCTTTACTTCTTGCTCCACCTCCTGCCTCCTTGCAGGGCTCACCGCCCCCAGGGATGGGAAGGGCCTAGGAACTTTCTTCCAGGCCAACTCACCAGCAGCCTGAACCAAGAAAGCTGCAGTCTCCCCAGACACAGCTCCTTCCAGCAGAGGAAGAATCAGGAAGTTGAGGAGGAGGCCAGAGGGCCTCTCTTAGGTGTAAAGGTTACATTTAGCACCTGCATTTATCCTCAAATTCTTCTCGATGACCTCATGCCCGGAGTGTCTGCCAAGCCCCGGGTACGCTTCCTCAGCCCTCCCCCACAGGTGAACCAAGAGCTGTGCACCTCTACTCATTGGCACACAGTGGCTCCTCAGTGTGGGGCAGAAGCAGCCCCCGGGCTGTGTGTCACACACGAGGCAGCCTTGGCTCAAGCCCTGTGCTGTCTGGTCACCCGCAAGGATGCCCTTGACTCTCCCTCACTGCTCTGGTGGCAGGAGAACACGCATGGGGCAACCTCCCCTTCCTCATCTGCTCCCCCTCTGTCTCACTGTAGTCTTTTGAGACCACACATATTCCCTTGAAGGCACTGATTTCAATTATAATTAGCAGCGAAAACTGCTTTATAATCTATTCCACCTCAAAATTCTCCCTCTGAACAATTCTATACGCTCAGCAATTTTCATGTTTTTGACTTCATATTCCCAAGGCGGAGCATCAGATTGGCCCAACTCATCTATTCAGAGGCCCACTGCTGGTCCCTCAGCCAGGATGGGGGAGGGGGCGGAGTCCCGTGCAACAAGATAGGCGCATCCCTGGGAAGGGGCATTCAGCAGGCGAGGGGCCCAAAGAGGCTCACACGAGTATGCAGGGGCCTCTCTCTGGCCCTGCTGCAAGCCTTTGTCTGACCATTTACCTTTGTCACGGGAGGAAAAGTAACACTTTTTAAATAAGGGATTGGAAAGAAGTAGCGTCTCACTCAGCCACAGAGAGGCAAAGCGGGTCCAGAGTCCCACTCTGCTTCAGGGTCCAGGCGGTTCACCTCTCCTGAGCTTACAGCACACCCTGACGTCTTAGGGCTCTTTGAAGCCATTTGTCAAAGTCAAAATGGAGACCACAAGCTCAGACACCCCAGGGAAGCTTTCTCTGCCCCACTCCAGGACTGGTTTTGTTTTGGTTAGCGCCAGCTTACACGGCAATCCTCGCTTTGAGAGCTCTCTCGTCTTTACGGTTATACATTCCTCATTTGATCCTCCTTTCATTCAAGACACATTTATTTATCCAGGGCCTGTTACTTGAGTTGCCCCAAAGAACAATGAAATTTAAGATAAAGCCACTGCCCTCCTGGGGCTTGTGATGGAGGAGAGAGTGGAGACGGGCAGCACCCAGAGCACGGGGAGGGCGGGGGGCTGAGGAAGAGACCTGAATGCACGGGGCTGTGTACCACAAGGGTATCTG
This sequence comes from Equus quagga, assembly GCF_021613505.1. NCBI lineage: Eukaryota > Metazoa > Chordata > Mammalia > Perissodactyla > Equidae > Equus > Equus quagga. The sequence goes on along the minus strand of NC_060279.1, from coordinate 105,416,876 downwards.
AGGGAGGAGCATTGTAGGCAGAAGGAAGGGAAAGTGCAAAAGCCTTGAGATGGGGCTTTTGGGGCATGTTTCAGAAGGAGCAAAGAGGCCAGTAGGACAGAAGCTGAGGGAGTGAGAGGTGTCTGCAAGCCAGGGAATTTGGGGAGCACGTCTCATTCTGCTCTGAGTGAGATGGGAGCCATGGGGGGTTCTGACGGAGAAACGCCATGTCTCACTGCAGGCTTCAGGGGATCACATGGTGGCAGTGTCGAGGCCATGGCAGTAACCCATGTAAGAAACAATAGTGCCATGTGATCCGGAGGTTGCAATGGGGCGATTCTCTTACTGTGTTTAGCTGTTGACTTGCGGGCTGTTTGTTACAGAAGCCAGCACGAATTACCATGACTAATGAAAACAGTAGACAACATAGACAAGGCTCGTGCCTTCAGAGAACTTGCTGCCTAAGTGGGAGACAGGCAGTAAGCAAAGTTCACTTCCTGCTCAAAATCCAGTGTTAGATGGCTCTCGCGGGGGCTCCTCCAAGCAGTGACTCAGGGATTCAGGCTCCTTCCATATTGTGTCTTTACCATCTTGGAGCCTTTCACATTGAGCCGTGGGGATGGGGGAAAGAGAGAGAAATCTAAGAAGTAATGAAGCCAGAGGATCTCAGAGTCCCAGAGGACATTTCTTGGGGGGAAAGAGGCAGAGGTGAGGGGCTGGACATCCCAGCCTCTGTTTCTGCTTTCACCGGAGGAGTGCAACTTTTAATTGTCTCACATATCAGGATTTGACATAAGATTTTCTCTTTTATATGAATTCTAAATTCTCTTTTAGATGAATGCTAAAATTTGAAAACCTCCAATTTGATGATAATCTCAAGACTCTAGAATTCCCACATATGTGTTGGGGGTTGGGGAGGATGGGGGAGTTTATCCTCAAGATAATTCGTTGTTGTTGTTTTTAATTCAGGTTCTAAAAATGATGGGAAAGCTGGTCTCTCTCACTCAACTAGTAATCAAAAGTTTATCTCTGTTTCAAAATTGAAAATTTGGAATGGTTTAGAAGATGCCAAAGGAACAAGCTAATGACACAGCAACCTGGGGACTGAGACTGGGTGCTTTGTGGTGGATCCAGTGCCCTGAACCCAGAGCAAGGTGCTGTCCCCTGTCAGTCCTCCAGCCGTGACACTGCTACCTGAGCCAGGGCACTCTGCAAGGTCTGCATTTCTCTCCTCCTCCCCTCCCCCCACCAACCATCTGAGCTATGGGCAGATTTGGGGCCACAGTGGGTGGCTGTCACTGGGCACCTGGTCTGCCAGGGCAATAGAATGACTGGAGCTTTTGGTCTCACTCTTCTTGCATCTTTCCTTGTAACTGCTCCCTTTGAGAAGGGTGAGGGCCTGTTCCTCTGAATCACTGCTCCCTGAATCTTGGGTTATTTAGGGAACATTGGCTTTTTGGAAATGTGGTGGACCTAAAAAGGTCTTGTAGCTCCCACTCCCAGCTTGGCACCTGTTGCCTGTATGACAGTGGGCAATTCTATTAGCTCTCACCAGAATCCCAGTAGTTAGGCAGGGACCATTATTCAACTTCTACAGATGGAAAACCAAGGCAATGAAAGGGGAAAGCATGTCTATAAGTTCTCTGTAAGTTTTAATCTACTGTAGGAAAGATCCTACAACATACAGTCCTCAAACAATTTGACTAAAATCTAATAATGTCGGTTTCAAATTTCAGTCCGTCCTAGCACCGAATCGTGACTATGTTGAGCCTGATCAGAAGTCTTGGTTTGAACTTTCTTCTTGATCAGGAAAAACCTGCCCTACAGACGAAGAGAACGGGGAGACCTCATAGGAAAGTTCCTCTTGGAGTGGCCCTTTCAAGTCACCCCCCTGTACAGGTTTGGAAACTACCTAAGACCTCCAGTCATGACCCCTGATCTGACTGTCAGATCCCTGGCCCATGGCTCCACAATCAAAGCTCGCTTGCAATGGCAGTCTGGGCAACTGGTTCTGCTGGTCCTGTATGGTTGTCAGGGTGTGAATATCTGCACACACAAAAATTCTTATGATCCCTGGGCATCTCTCAGGATGGCACAACGGGCAGAGTTTGTAAGAAACCAGGCTGTTGGATCCGTGGTTATGAAACAGCAAGAGATAGCAGTGCCAGCTTTTCATACAAGCTCACCAATTCACATCCACGGCTTTCTGTTTGATTTTGGGAGCTTCTCTCATTGGATGTGTTGAAAATAATAACGACTTAAAATAGATATTCTGAAATCTATGGTTGAACAACAGACTCTGAAGACGATTATGGTTTTGTTGTTGTTATTTAAAATTTGTAATTTTCTCTTTCTTTTTTTTTTTTTTTTTAAACATTTTATTTTTTCCTTTTTCTCCCCAAAGCCCCCCGGTACATAGTTGTATATTCTTCGTTGTGGGTCCTTCTAGTTGTGGCATGTGGGACGCTGCCTCAGCGTGGTTCGACGAGCAGTGTCACGTCCACGCCCAGGATTCGAACCAACGAAACACTGGGCCGCCTGCAGCGGAGCACACGAACTTAACCACTCGGCCACGGGGCCAGCCCCATTTTCTCTTTCTTTTAATGCTACCAGAGCTCACACTCCCCCGAGAACAGACCCCTGGGAGACGCCGAGATGATACGCTTCAGCATTTTCTCTTGGGCTACAGTTCTCAACAATTGGAGGAAGACTCCGCAATGCCGAAAGTTTCAGCCATAAGCCCTACCCCATGAGACAGGCTTTCCCCAGATACAGCTGAGATCTGGGACCCAGTGCCTAACCTTTGGGAGGGCCCAGCTGGGCCCATGTCCAGGGCTCATTCCTCGCCCCCCTTTGCCCTGGAAGCCCCTGCTCCACACTGTGCGGGTGCCGTCCTCTGGGGGAAGCTTCATCCTGCTACTGCTTCTCCTTGAAAGAATTCCCACCACACAGACCACAGCCACATCAGAAGTATGACTGATAAAAATATTGCCACCATTCGCACTCGCCGGCACTCAGTTAGCAAAGGCGCGGGGCTCAGAGGTCCTTAAGTTGTCCTCAGGACCACACTCAGGTGGGGAGCATTTCCACAACCCTGATGGACAGAGTGAAGAAAACAGCCAACCCCAAGTCCTCTTTCCCAGGGTCCTTCAGGTTGAAAGCAGACAAATGAAGGCATGGTCTTTCATACAGTTTTATACGATGCAATAGTCAAAAGCTGTATAATCATTTATAAAAAATATTCCAGAACAATCAGATCATTCCATAAAGTCACTCAGGCTTTTGATGCAAAATAGAATTAAAAACTGGGTTGGTCGTTGATAGGCCTGTTCTTTATTCACTCATCCATTTACGTAAGCAGCAGACACTAGCAGAGCGTCTGTGACGTGGAAGTCACCACAGAGAACAGAGAGAGGGTGCCTGCCCAAGGGAGCCACGTACACATACTCACCACCGACCCTAACACAAGGTGGGAGGAGTGAGGGACCAAGAAGAAGTGCAAGGAAATTTCCTGTCCCAATGAACGGAATTCTCTGCGTATGTCCACTTCATCAGCGGTATACACTCAGCGGGGACAGCTAGGAAAATTGGGAGTTATCCAGGGTGGTACCATGCAGATCTGACAGAAAACTCTCATTTCTCCTCTGATTATCTTTTTGTTTTTAATATTGGGGGGCTGTGAGTGGTGAGGGAGATTTGACCTATGGTTCTATAACTCTTGTCGCCCTTGCAAGCCCTTCGCTTCTTGCATCTAAGTTCCTTAAAGTCCTTATAAGCTGAACTTTTTGAATGCTGTTGGCTCCCAAAGGGAAGCCTTGTCCTCAAAGGTGTGTCTCTGGTAGAAAGGGAGAAATATCCCCAAAGACCCCTCTCTTCCTGGCCACCAGGCCCGAGCACAGGACGTTCGGGCTGCCTGTGCTCCGACCCTCACCACCTTGGCTGAGCCCTTGGGAGCCACCATATCCTGGGAGTCCTGAGCAAGAACCAAAGAGGGGCCAGTTGCAGTTGAAGCCAGGGTGTTGGCTGGGGTTGGGCTTTGCCATCCTGAATAAAAACAACAGAAAAGAAGAAATAGATTAAAGCACTCTATGGTTTATGTTAAAATTGTTGAACTGAAGCCATGAGACAGACATTGTCTAGCGAGCAGACTCGTTGGGTCTGCCTTAAATTATACAACCTAATGTCTTAAAATAAGCCCAGATTACCCTCCTTGGTCTGTCTCTTGCTCTCTTTTCTTCTCTCTCGCTCTTACTCTCTCTTTTTCGAAGTACACACTCAACCAAAAAGTGTATTATTTTGGATGAGGAAAGGGGAAGGAGTTTGGCTTCCCTTAGTGGTTAAAATGGTATCTGAGTCAAAGACTACGTACGACATTCATAAAGAACGCTCTGGAAGTCTCCACCTTCCTGCCTCCACTGCTGCTTCTCTCTCCCTTTCCCCTGCACCTGCCGAGCTTCAGGTCGGCTCCCGTCTCACCTCTGCAGTGGGAAAGGTGAAAGAGCCCAGGCTGGGGAGCCCGCAGAGTCAAAGCTCTGCCATTTGCCCATGACAAGACTTCGGTCAAGTGTCTTAACATCTCCAAGACTCAGTTTACCTATCCATAAATGGGTATAGTAAACTTTACCTAGTAGATTGTTATAAAAACGAAAAGGTCTGATGACTCAAAGCCCCACCACAGTGTCTGGCTCCAGCAGTGTCCTGTGACACCCTGCTCAAGACCCCCATGTTCCACATCTGGCAGGCCCTGCTGTGGACTGGGGGCCAAGCAGGCTTGCACAGCTATCAGTCGGCAGATTTTCTGTGGAAGAAACGACCAGCCCCTAGTTGTGTCCTATGAGAATGAAGGTGTCTGGGTCATCTCCTCCAGCTGGAGTCTGAAATGGGTTACACCCCGATCCTCCTAAGCACCCCCCCCACCAGGCCCGATGAGTCAGACCAGATAACGCCCACCCTTAAGGTGTGGGACCAGAGGAAGGGGTGGCCTCTCGGTGGGCACAGCCATCAGCAGGACTGTACTTTTGGCCCTTTGCCCATGTTAGCCCAGAGGCCCATTTGAAGTAAGGATGTTACTTGGGATGGGAAGTGGGCTTTGAATAGGCTCTGGTTGGGCAAAGAAGGAGACTGGGGCAGCAGGGGAATGGTATGTGTACTAAATGTGTACATAGCCAGGGACGTTTGAGAAGGTGAGAAGACTGAGAGCTATTTGCATTAATAAATGAGAAATGCCCACACATTTTAGCCTGCTGGTCTGGGGACACTAGCATCTGCTGGAAGAAAGGAGAGGGGCCTTCTGTAAGGCCGCCCGCCATGCTGAATAGGTTTCTGCGCAAGGGCCTGGCCCACAGTGGGCGCTCCGTAAGTGTCACTGATTACCGCTGACCGCAGCCAACTCTGAGTCGAGGCCTGCTCTCCACTCTCCTTCTCTCTGCCACTCAGTCCCGTGTGGCCTGGCTGAGCCCTTCCCTCCGTTGGGGGTCCCACTACACCTGGCCTGAGTGTCTCTGCTGAAGGCTGGGGACCCAGGCTGGGCAGGGATGGTCTCTCCCTGAGTCTAGTGCGCACGAGGACATTGCCAAGGACGAGGTGGGGTCAGAGAGAGTCGGGTTGTGAGGCAGTCCCAGCCCTCCGCCTGGTCTCACCCTCTGTGCCAGGACCATCCGTGCACCCATGTGTCGACTGTCATCTCCACAGGGCACCCAGGCTTCTCCTTCCTGGAGGGACTCAGTCCTCAGCTTAGTCCTGGCCCCGGGCAGCCTCCTGCTGTCCGGCTGGCCGCACAGTCAGGTAAGCGAGCTGACACTTCGCCTGAAAGTTCTCAGAACCAGCCTGCCCACTGTGCTGTCCAGAAGCCCCTCTTCCCGTAATTATCTCATTTAACCTGCAAAGACACATGTGCCAATAAAATCCACTTGGGTCTGGGCGGTGCTCCAGGGGTACAGGAGAGAAACACCCTCAGATGTTTGGAAAGATTCTTCTCCTCTGGGTTACACTTTTCCCTCCCTGTGCGTCTAGTTTTGCTGGGAGAAAAAGTTCACGCAGGCAGGAATTTCTGCAGATTTCTGGGTATGTTTCAGAGGCAAAAGTCGAGATTCTCTGCCCGAACTGTAGAGCGGCTCTGCTTCTTGGGGCTTCAGGAAATGGGCGTGAACTCCCCTGGGTAAAACCGAGAAGACGCTGGTCTGGAGCCTCATGCTTTAGGTGCTACAGGGTCCTGGAGGAGACACCCAGTCAGCCGCAAGAGCCGCATCCCGAACAAAACGAGGTCTGTGGCAGCTGGCATCTGTTTAGTTCTCGCTCGCCAGGGGTGGGGCCCTGTTTTAAGCGCTTCGTACTGATTAACTCATTTAATCCTCACAACAACCCTCAGAACCAGATAAGCTATTTTACATAAAAGGAGAATCTTTGCTACTGAACAGAAATGAGTTTTCCGTTTTCAAGGAAACGTGCCATTTAGGAGATGCCCCATTTAAAACGGCTCACCAACCTCATGCCCCAGTGCCTGATCTCTGGCAGCAAAACGTCTTTCCCTGAAGGAATTTGTCCTCCCACAGGGAAATAAAGCAGCTATATTTCACACAAAGAAATGAGAGACACAGAACAGATATCAAGTATACGATAGGCAAGCCACTTCTCTATTCCTCTATGCCCAGGGCAGCCCTCACTAGTCTACCAGAAACCTTCTTTCTCAATGAACCCAGATTCAGCCTCGGGATCCTGCTCAACACCATGTTCCTGGAAGCCATTATTAATGATTTCCATCACCCACAGTGATGGAAAATCATCTTTCACATCACTGGGATGTGCTTTTACAGGATAAATGTATGTCTATATTCTTTCTCAGTAGGTCTGCTGGACACTCTGCAAAAGATGCAGGTAGGAGTGATTATCTCCAAAATAGAAGACAGAAGACTGACACCCAGAGAGGTTGAGCAGCTTTCCTAAAGTTGTACAGCCACTTTGGGGCAGTCCAGGTGGCCTAGCTTGGGCCCCATGCCTGCTGCTTGGCTCGTGGAAATCAGATACCTTCGTGTACAGCCCATCAGACTACAGGCACGAGAGTAGAGGTCATTTCCAAAGAGAAACCCACGCACGTTTAAAAAAGCTGGTTTAAATGTCAAACAGTCAAAAAAAAAAAGTTACCCCACACCCTGATCTGATTTCTACACAGCTTGGTTGCACAATGTCATTTCAGCCCTGTGTCCAGATCAAATGTCAGCACTGGCTCTGCGTCTGAGCTGGACATTTCTGCACCTACCATGCACCAGGCACTCTGTTCACTTCACCTCATTTGATCCTTATCAGAATCTTACAAGGCAGGTTCATTTTTCCCCACTTTCTGGGTGAGGAAACTGAGACTTAGAGAAAGTAAGTGACACATTCAAGATCACCCAGCTAATAGGGTCTGAAACTCCAAGTAGAGATTCTAAGATCCATGTATGTATTAAATAATTAATTCACTCACCATTTGTTGAGCACCAAATGTCCCTTAGACTAGGCTTCTTTTGTGCCTTCACTCCAAAGGTCATCCCCTCAGCAGCAGCTCCATCTCGTCCCCACTGAAACTCGAAGCATCTTTCTAGGCTCATCTTCCAGGGCGCCTTCTTTGGACAGAAAATGACTTTCCATTGTTACAACCTCAGCTTGAGCTCTTCTGGCACCAGCTCCACCCGCCCAGGGAGAGAATTTTGGTTCACTGTCTCCTCACCCACTGGCCCCAAAGTTCCCCGGAGCCTGGTGCTGTGTTCCCGTCATTTAACACAGGGCCCCACGAGCTGTGGAGCTCAGTAATGCTAGTTGAACTGAGCTATTGAGGTTAAACCACTTGAATTTGCCAACAACTAACCATTTTTTAACCTACAAAAAGCGCAATTGCATATGATTCAACCTAAATAAATTGCATTTTCCTTTATTGGGGTTTATGACTTATCAAGAAACAATTCTGAATGTTATACATCGGGATTTACTAAATCAGAGAGCATAACTTCTATGTTTACTTTTTTCTGTTAGACATCTTAAAAAGTTAAAGCCGTACACAGAAGTAAAGAGAACACGCTGAACACCCAGACGCTCCTCTCTCAGCTTCAAGAGTTATCAATTCATGTCCAGTCTTATTTCACTCCCACCCCACCCACTTCCTCCTTCACCCATCATGACTATTGTAAAGCGACTCCCCGGTACCACGATATTGGAAACTAGTTCAGCACGTGTGTCTAAAAGGTATGGAATCTTTTTAAAAATATATAACCAAAATATTTTTAAAAAATTAAGCAACAGTTTCTTAATATCATCAAAGATTCAGTACACATATGGGCACACACACTGCGTGTAATCCACTAAAGATCAGTCAAACTGTAGTTTGTTTGAATCAGGGTCTAAATAAGGTCCACACTTTGAGTTTGGTGGACACGCCTCTCCAGTTTCTTTTAATCTGTCTGTCTCCTCTCCTAGAAATAACTTGAACCGAATCGTCCTCTAACAGTTTCCATTGACTTCGGAGGAGACTGACGCCCTAGGGGGTTAACTGGTTGTGCCCAGTGTTCCAAAGCGAGTCAATGGCGCAGGCCAGGGATGGCGTCCAGATGCTGGGCGGTGTGAGCCTCCCCACCCCTCACCCCAAGGCCCAGCCAGGCCACTCAGGAGGTCTGGACCTGGGCTCCCAGGCCCCGTCCCAGGGTCAGTACCGCTGTCCGCTACAGATCGCCACTTCCTGTTTATCTTTCCACGAGGCAGCGAGCACTGCTGTGAAAAAGGTTCAAAGGGTTTCCTGACACACAAAGCCCCTAAAAGCCAATATTTTGATGATTTAAGTACAAATGATCAGAAACATGTGGATTTCATTTCCTTGAGAATACACGTGGGTATGAAAATTAAGGGGAAACGTGCTTGGCAAAATACAGCCCGGGTTTCCTCAACCCCCTGAAGTGGTTTAAGATGTTCAGCGAATTTGAAGTGAAGTTCCCCTTTCTCTCTGCATCTCCCACCAGGCTCACACTCATCCGCACAGTAAATCTGCCCAGGATTTGCTACCGCTGGGGCCGGGACCTTATTAAGAAAGATGGAAGAGGGGGAGGGGCAAGAGAAGGAGGAGGCAGGGCCTGCATGAGGAACTGGGGAGCTTTTCCTAACGGGGCTCTGCCTCACCCCGAGGAGAGTCTTGCCTGTCTTCTCAGAAACAGCGCCCAGAAGTCCTACAAGGTCTCACCTGTCCTCAGGGACCCAGCCATACTCGGGCCATCTCTCTCCTTTCCCTGAGAAATAACTCTTTGGAGTCACACAAGAGTGGCCCACACTCTGGGGGGGGGGGTCCCCAGGAAGCACAGCGAGGGTGAAGAGAAGCAAGACAGAGAAGGAAGGAAAGCCAAGAAGACCTTGTCCATGAGGAGGGTAGTGCTGTGGGCAGCTGAGGCTCAGTGACGTTGGGGCTCCTCGGACACCTTGCAGAGTCCCCCTCGAGATGGTTCCATTGAGAGGTGAGCAGCTGGGTTGTGTATCCACCAATGCCTGTCATTCATTGGTCAAGGGTGGCTCCTGGGACCCTACACTCCCAGCTTTCTGGTCCTCCCTCCCTGAGCATGCTTCCTAGGCCAGAGAAGACCCTCAGGTGGGAAGCTAGGGGCCGAATGGGAACTGTCTTCAGGCCAAAGGGGGTCTTGGCAGGGGGTCTATACTAGCCCACCTTTGAAGCAAACACCAACGCTTGCCCAAATGCACAAGTTGGAACCTGGGGGGTGAGAGGTGCAGTGCGGGTGGCAGAGGCCGGGAGCTGTACCTCTCCCAGCGAGAGATGAGCAGGCAGGCCTGCACCCGGGGCAGCCCTGTGTGAGCCAAGCGCTTACGGACCCAGCCCCAATCCAGGGGACAGCTGTTTCCTGGGCTCCAGCCTCTTGCACCCAGAGCCAGACACAGAGATCAGGAGAGGCCTTTGTTCTGGCCTTTGGGTGGCTGGGTCAAGTTCACAGCTAATTAGAAGTAAGTGTGGAGCACAATTATGTATGAACCTTCAGTGGCTGCATGCATGAAAGGAATAACTGGTGTATGTTTTGCTTTCGTAGAATTTTAATGAATAAGTGGTCCTACCATCCATTATCTGTCTCCTCTCAATGGCAGTGAATAGTTTCAGCGACAAATATCAAATTTCTATATTTACAGAAAACAGACACTTGTGTTGATAATGGCAAATTCAGTATTTACTGTGTAATATGCTGACTTGTTTTTCTTTAATGTAGAAATTTGGTAATTATTACTATAACTATTCATTAAAATGTGAAAGTAGCTAAATAATAAATTGATAGGCCATTTATTTTGTGCTCCCAGGAAAAACAGCCAGCTTCTTTTTGAGAATCCTGGCTCTTTAGATTTTGGGAAATTCACCCTCTATCTGGATGAGCAATCTAGAGATGGCAACCCTTGGCACACCACAGATAATCGACGAAAATACTTTGACAAATGTTTATTGGTTGACGAAGCTGCTAAGAATCGACTTTGTCCTGAAATCCTCTAGGCATGGTTGGCGTCACTCCAAGTTTACGCTACAAGCACGGGTGCTGCATCCGTGTGGGATGAAAATTAAAGCCCGGCCGCACAGGAATTAGGTGATTACATCTTTAACTTGGCGACTATCTTGAGAAGGATCGTTTAAAAAAAGACTTTGTGGGACTGAAGGTAAATGACTACAGAGCATCATAAGAAAATCCTCCCAGCTGTCTGAACAACAATAGCTCCCGTCTCTGAGCGTCTCATTCATTCATTCATTCATTCATTCATGTATCCTGATGGAATCGACTGCAGGAGGGTGGTACACTGGGTGCTGAGGAGACAAAGCAGAAAAATACTCAGCCCTGTCCTCTAGAGATGCAGGGTTTAGAGACAAACCAGAGCCACCAAGGGAGCCCCACATTGGAAAGTGTCAAGGATGACAACTGAGTCTGACCCACCACTGCACCTGAGCAAAAGAGAGAAGAGCCTTACAGAGCTTGGGGTTCTGTCCCATGAGTTGCATCTCTCTTCTCTGCGGTTACATGGATTTACTGAGTGCAGCCCAGGGCCTGGGGATCCAGGAGGAGGCCAAAGTGATGTGAGTTCAAATAATTCCAACAGTTCCCTGAGTCCCATTGTAATTTAGGAACCCCTGTTGATAGATCCTTCCTCTTGGGTCCAGTAGACATGAGTGCTGTATTCTACAAGTTTCCGCATTAAATCCCCTATCTCCTGAGTTCCTTACATTGCACAACTTGAAAAAAGAGAAAAGGATGGCAAACTGCTTAGAAACTAACCAGTTGTCACTTCCCTGCCTTGGAAAGAAACTTGGGCCTTCTCAAACCCTTGCCATCCCCACTGCCTCATCACAAACCTTCCTCTTCTTTCTTATTTCTAGGAAGAAACTCCTATATACTTAAAACAGCAGGATGGAAGAGAGTTCTGGAAGGGGGACTGGCCAGGCCAACAGCTTTGGCCCCCGGTTTTCTGAATCTGGCTTAAGCTACTTATAGGACAGGGGTTCCTATGGTCCCGGTTTGGGCCCGCCCACGGCTGTGGAGGCCCCTGTGAGGCCGGAACCGTCAACAGCAGTTTCAGTGGACCCAGGGGCTCTGCCGTGGACCTGGTCCTAAAAATTAGCCTCTTGACTTATTTTTTAAAAGAGCAGCTGCCTTCAGTGACTTCTTAAGTTTTGCTTCCTGGTAGCTAACATTCCAAAGCACTCGAAAAACCAATTTTACACTTAATAAAGTTTAACTATTCAATATTTTTCATTTTAAAACTAAATAACAGACATTGAAAAGAATATTTCTTTTTTAACGACACTTATGCCACTATTTTATAAAGCCAAATGACATCCACCGTGTATTTCTATCTCCTTAACTGCCAAATACTCTATTAGTCAAGTTTGTTCGTATTTACAAGATTTTTGTGGATGTTTTACTGCTATCGGAAGATCTAACATCTGCTTCTCCAGGGTGTCTCCGTGTGTTCTTGGTTTACAGCAATGGAAACCATGATTTTCGCAATGCGTTTGGATTACACTCAGTGGGCTGAGGCTGGATTCCACAGGAGCCCTGCACGTGTCTCTGGGGTTTCTCTCACGTGATTTTTCCAGACGGTGAGACATTCGCTCTGGATTTAGGTGGGTGACATAGAATAACAGTGGAGCTCAATGGAGCACATGCGTAAAATAAGGGTCGTCAAAGGCGCTCGAGTGTGGGACGAGTTTTCTCGAGTCTCTGTTTCTGTGTGGAGCACAGCATAGGAGGGTGTTCCCTTGGTTTGGCTCCTTTAGGAACCACCAGGTCATCTCCTGCCTTCAGGCAAGAGAAGCAGTCTTGCCTCACCGTTTATCTGCAACAACACTGCCCAGAACTTTCTGCCGCGATGGAAATGTTCTCCATCTGCACTGTCCCAGATAATGCTGCCACTAGCCCCATGTGGCTATTGAGTGCTTGAAATGTTGCCAGTGAGACTGAGGAGCTGAGTTTTTGTTTTATGTTTAAATTTAAATTCTCTTTACAGCTAGTGGCTACCATATTGGACCCTGCCTAGATGCCTCAGCCACTCCAAGGCCAGTCATTCTTCGATGCCTCCGGACTGAAGCTTCTCTGATTTCTCCAGACCACCAATTTCTCCTGCCCATGTCCTGCTTCAAGATTTACGGGGCAAATAGCACCATTGGTCCCACACTATTTATTACTATGCCCAGTGCCAGTCCACACACCACCCTTGTGCAGATCAGGAAAAGATTTTTTTTAAAGAAAAATGTTTTTTAAGAAGAACATTCTTAAAGATGTCTTTCTCTCATTTGTTGGCAAGTAACATAATAATATGCAAACCTACCACGTCAAAGATTTGGCAGGCACCGTGCAAGCTTCTGCAATGTGTACAGGCTGCCCGACCTCATGTAGCAGCCCCGTTCTTCACGTGGTTTCAAATCCTCGAGTGTGGACATGGCATACAGGTCGCTGGCTCTATGAGAACAGAGGCTGGAGGCCCCTCTCCCCCATGTCCAAGGGCAACAAGCAGGGGTGGAAACAAACCAAGGAGGCTTGATAAGAAGCTAACTCTGCTGGCAGTCTTTTTCCTGGCCCGGAAGCTCGGTGCTTAGAATCTCATTTCTGTGGGGATTCTGTGAAGGACCGCCATCTACTCTTTCCTGTGGGATGTCCCATATCCCTTCAGGTTTAGGAAACAGTTGCAAAGAGCCCTTCAGCCTGTGTTCTCTGAAACAGGAATCCTGGGGCGGCTTGACTCTACTCCACAGGCCTCTCTTCCTCCAGCAGACTAGCCCAGGCGTGTTCTCATGGTGGAGGCAGAGGCGAAAGAGTACAAACCAAAGCAAAGCCTTGAGGCCAAGGCTCGGGACTCACATGCCACCACTCTGCCTTGAGTTTTGGCCAAAGCAAGTCACACGGGTAGAGATACATTCTGACTCTATGTATCCTTTGGTGGGACCTCCAAAGTCACCTGGCGGAGTGTGTGGAGATAGTGGGTAGAAAGCAGAAAGAGTGGGGCCATTAATGCAATCCATCTTTCACAAATGCTGAGATGCTATGAGCCAGGACACGAATAGTGGCTGTCTCCTGGCAGTGAGGGTCCGAGTGATTCTTCTTATCTTTGCTTTGTCTGTATTTAATCTTTGTTTATATTTTCAAATTATAGCATAGGTGCATTTTAAAGTTTGCTAACAAGGGGAATAGACTTGTGAAAATAATTTGAAAAATATAGAAAAGTAGGGGAAAAAACACCCAAACTGTGTTTTTCACCAAAATGTTAACAGCATTGTGAGATGCAGCAACCACACTGGAGACTGTCACATGTGTTGCAGGATGTTTAAATCTTTGGCTCCTGCCCATTCAATGAGAGTAATGGCTTATAGTCTCTCTGACAACCAACCTCGCCCCCACTGCCACCACCCACGTTACCAAATGGCCTCCAGAGTCCTTCTTCACTGAGAAACGCTGAAAACCACATTTGTCCTTTTGGTGTATTTCCTCTTTGGCATTTCTGCGTGTGGCGTTTATTCATTCATTTAAAGCATTTTATTGTTTATTTATTTATTGCTTCATTGTTCCCCATGGACATGATGCATCACATGGATAATTCTGATTACAGCTTTTTTCATTTAACTTAATAATGTAATTATGTTCCTACACGCAGCCTAACTGCCCCAAATCCTCTTACCTAAAGTCATCTTTCCTTTAACAACAACAACAAAAATTTAATGCTACCCAATTGGCTGCGAGAAGTCCAATGTCTTTCCCAGGACTTTTTGTGGATTTCTACAGGACGGGAGAGAGGGCCTGCATTCTCCCCATGTCTGTGGCCGTAGTTACCCCCTTCTGTTGGCTCTGTCACCATCATCCCAGGCACCTCTGCTGCTGCCCTCTTTCCCCACCACTTTTGATGGACATTTCTCCTCTCCTCACTTATTTCCAAAGGAGTTTCTTGCCCAAGGCATTCGTATGTAATAGAAATTTACTGCAGTTTTGGCGATAATGGAAGGTGATTACTGCACGGAGCCGGGACCAACCTCCAAGTGCACTGCAGGCATCCCAGCTGCTCGAACTCACTGGCCATCACATGTTTTAGGGCTCATTTGGGGTTTTCAGGAAGAACTCAGTTATGCCCTTCTTAACTGCAAGTTTTGAGTCGATTGAGAATCAGATGCAAGCTTCGGTGAGGTAACTAGATATTGGCTAAATTACTGGAGAGAATAGCTTTCCTCCACAGCCAAAGTCAGCATTCTGTCTCTTTCTCCCCAAGTTTAGACTTTGGGAATTCTTATCCAGCCAGATGCCTGGAGAATTATGACCCATTTCTCCAGAGAGGCCAGTTGCAGAGAACACACAAGGGCAGTTCCCTTAACACATTAACCCCACTTAATAGATAAGTACAGACCAGTGAAAGTCAGACTCCCCTTCCATCAGACGAGCCACTGTCCTTTCCTGCGTGGAGAGAAGGTGGATATAGGTGCCCAGAGTAATCTCTTGTGAGGGCAGTCTTTTCTCTGGCCCCAGCCCGCTGCTAAACTGCCCTCACCTGCTCTCCATCTCTTCTCCAAGATCCAGTAAACAAGATCCCCACTCTTTCCTGTGGCTAACATGAAAATCAGAGTATCTATTGCTTTGAAAGGAGCCTCCAACCAGATCCCGAGTCATGATTATGCCCTAAAGGGAAACTTCTGGAAGATCTTGAAAGATGTTCTTCCATAAATAAACCTCAGAAACTATTAAAAATAAGTATAATTTTATATATAATATAGAGTATATAATATAAATAAATAGAAATAGAAATGTATAATTTTAACCAAAAAGTCCATTGTGTTTCCTTATTATGGTGCATAAAGACACCTTTTTAAAAATGCATAAAATATATACAAAATTATGAAAACGACTCTACCAGAAGAGTAAACCCTGAAGAATCAGAGTATGACAAACGCCCATGTGTATGACCAACTCTATTCAATGTGGCTTTGTGTAAGAAGTGAATTAAGGTAACAGAGTAAGAACAGACCACTCTGCCCGAATGCCCTTAAAATAAGTTTTACAAAATTAACAATGAATAAGTACATATTAGTCACACAAAACAAGAAAATGGGGCTTAGCAAACTAGAACGTGTGAGGAATTCCTAGAAGACAGAAACCAGATGGGATTGGAGCGACAAGAGTGGACCAATCTGTAGCCCAGATCTCAGGTGGGCCAGCATCGCTCTGAAGGTAGAAACAAATCCAGAGAAGCTGCAGGGCCCAGGAGAGGGCCCGGCGCAGACACTGGGAGCTGAACTAGAAGCCTTCCGTCAGAGCAGTCGCCTGGACTTCCCTCCTGAGCCCGCCCACCTCTGCACCCCTGTCAGCTGAGTCGGGAACCGCCCTCTGAGAAAAGGAAACCTCCTGGTGCGGGGTTGGGAGGGGCTCATGGAAGTAGCAGAAAGAGGCTGGTCTCTCTACAAAGTTTCTGTTCAAATGTTTTGTTCACTTTTCCATTAGGACGTCTTTTCATACATATATTTGATAGAATTCTTTAGATATTCCAAGTAGAAATCATCTGTTAGATATTTGTATTGCAAATGTGGCCTGCTGCTCTGTGGCTTCCCTTCAAGTTCTGAATGCAGGTTTAATTTCCTAATTTTGATGCGGTCAAATTTATCAATCTCTCTCTTTCATTATTAGTATATTTTGCGCCTGTTTAAGAAAATTTTTCCTACACCAAACGTCAAGAACATGTGATCTCATACTGTTTTCTAAAAGCTTCATAGTTTGGCTTCTCATATTTTGGTTTATAATCCACCTAAAGCTGATTTTTGTGAGTGGTGTGAGGTAGGAACAGAATTCCAGTTTTTGCTTCCATACGAATATCATACTTCTCTAGAATCGTTTATTTAAAAATAAGTGCTTTTCCCCACTGCTCCACAGAATTACCTTTGTTTGTGAATTTTTCCGTTCTATTGTTTTGATCTTGCGGGTGTCAAAGACTTGTCCAGCTAGTATGATATTGGCCACAGATAGGTGAATATATGAAGCTCTCTCACCGTGTTCTTTCCCTTCAAGAGTGTCTTGGCTATATCTGGCACTCTATTTTTCTATAGAATTTCAAATCACCTTGACGAATTTCACAAGATCAATTTGTGGAAAAAAATGACGCTTTAAAATATACTGAGTTTTTCCCCAAACCACGATCACTGTTCTTATCGTCCAGCCATTATGACTGTTTCAACTATGGTTTAGCAAGCAGCACGCGGATGGATTTTGTTCATTAACCCTGGGAGTATCCCGTTCCAGCCACTCCGGCAGCTGCCGGGGCTCAATCGTGTACATTTAGGGTAGCCACTGACATACTTGGTTTCAGTCCCTCCGTCTAACTTTATGTTCACTGCTTGTTGCACACTGTGGTGTCCTCTGTTTCCTTTTCCTCATTTTGCTGGTTTGATTATGTTGCTATTCACTCCACTTCTGTCTTTGCTGTTAAGAAAGTCTACTGTGCTTTTCCTTTATATCCATGACCGATTTCCCTTCTCCTGCTCTGTAATTCATGCCTGTGTTATTCTGCCATTACTGTCATTCCCTGCATAATGATGTTTCAGTCAACGCTGGACCGCGTATTTGAAGGTGGCCTCATAAGATTAGTACCATGTGGCCTAGGCGTGTAGGAGGCTGTACCATCTAGGTTTGTGTAAGTGCACTCTATGATATTCACACAACAACAAAATTGCCTAACGATGCATTTCTCAGAACATACCCTGTTGTTAAGTGACGCATGACTGTATTCGAAAGTAAGTTACCAATTATTTCCCCCATCAAAGTGCACTGTTTCTTTCACCATGAAACCCTAATTTCCCCCATCTCAGAATTCCTTAACAAGATGAGAGCTATGGAGTAATTTCCCTTCCCTCCACTCTTCCCATGCCTTCTTCTTGCTTCTTATAGAAACTTTGACATGCTTTTCCCTCCCCCTCCCCTACCTATCACTCATTTGTAGATTTTATTGAAATAGTTTACTCATTAGAATTCCCCTTGTTTTATGTGTCTTTCATTTTGTGCCTTTAGAAATACAATTAAACTTGCCATTTGGATGCATGTGTGTGTTAAATATTTGATATTTCATATATTAGCCAGGTTCATTGCTCACTGCTCTTTCCTCTTTCGTCTTTCCCCATCTTTATTTTTTCATTAGAGCCATTTTACAAGTATTCTCCTCAAATGGGATACTTGAGTGGTGTATCTTCTAAATCCTTGTGTGCACTTCTTACACTATTAGGTTTATGATATTTCAATAGATAGAGAAATTTTAGGTTATAGTCCTTTTTTTACTTATTTGTAGACACAATTCCACTGTCTTCTAGCTTCCAGTATTGCAGAGGAAAAGTCTGATGTCACTAACTTGTGTTTTCTACTTGGAGGCATGTAAATTTTTCTGTAAAATTCAAGAATCTTACCAAATAGGTATAGACATGTGCTTGTGTGTATATGTGTTTTCTCATATACATACTTCAAATCTGCAGGCTTTTCTCAGTTCACGGAATTTGTGTATTTGTTCTATTTCAAGTTTAATGATTGTCTCTTGTATATCTGCTTCTTCTTGTCCCATAATTTCTGTCTTCACATGTTAGATCTCCAGGATTTATCCATTAATCATCTTATCTTTTCCATCAAGTTTATAATTTCTTTATACTTATTATCTCTGTTCTTTCAAATATCTCTTGCTTTGATTTGTGGCATCATTAATTCAATCTGAAGAGTGATAAATCTCTCATTTAATTTATTTACTATTTTTGACCTTAAAAATAATATTTTAGGGGCCGGCTCCATGGCAGAGTGGTTAAGTTCACGCACTCCACCACGACGGCCCAGGGTTTGGATCCTGGGCGCGGACATGGCACCGCTTGTCAGGCCACATTGAGGCGGCGTCCCACATCCCACAACTAGAAGGACCTGCAACTAAGATATACAACTGTGTCCGGGGGGGTTTGGGGAGATAGAGCAGAAAAAAAAAAAAAAGATTAGCAACAGTTGTTAGCCCAGGTGCCAATCTTTAAAAAAAAAAAAAATAATAATATATTAAGTCCCCAAAACTATGCTATTAGAAAAATTAATTTCCTTAAATCTCATAGTTATTTTTTATCAGATATTCATCAGCCTCTGCCAGCAGTCTCTTTTCCTGGGTTTTCATACTGACTGTTCTGCCTGATCCTCCCCCTTAAGGTTTCTGGGGTCTTTTAGTGGGATATTATTATACTTTCTGGGTTTATAGAGTTGACTTAACTGTGGATGTTAGAGTATTATAAACAGCAGGGATTATGTGAATGGTAACAGATGTGGTAGTCTCTGGCCCCAAGAGCCTGGAGAATAGAGACAACTGGCACCTGCCGCTAAGGCACTTAGAGGGATTTCTTGCTTTTTTGAAGAAGATCAGCCCTGAGCTAACATCTTCCACCAAGCCTCCTCTTTTTGCTGAGGAAGACTGACCTTGAGCTAACATCCTTGCCCATCTTCCTCTACTTTATATGTGGGATGCCTGCCATAGCATGGCTTGCCAAGCAGTGTGTAGGTCCACACCCAGGATCTGAACCAGTGGACCCTGGGCCGCTGAAGCAGAACATGTGAACTTAACTGTGGCACCACCTTGCCAGCCCCAGATCTCTTGCTTTTTGATGTCCCTACACACTTTGAATATCAGGATAGGGGAAGTCTCAGTTCACCCATCCAGCTTACTCCTCGTCCTTCAGGAATTTCCATAGCCCAGCTCTCCCTGGGTCACATTACACCCCTGTCCTCCTCCTGAGCTCCATCACTGCTGTCTGGTCACTAGTTCAGTACCTGTGCTCCCTGCCACGTCCATCAGATTTCAAAGACTCATGTCACCAAGCCAAATCTTGGAGGTCCCAGCAGCCCTGTGGTTTAGGAGAGTCGGTAGCTTGGATTAGGCAGAGGTGGAAGAATTGAGCTGGCTTCACTAGGATCTCCTTCACACCGCTGGCCAGGACATTCTAATTAATCAGCAATGCTGCAGGTAGGAATCCAGTGGAACAAGGTCCACAGATCCTGCAGGAAAAGAATTTTGAACCTAGAAATCTGTATCCAACCAACCAAACGTTCCACTGGGAGGGGTGATGAAGATGTTGTCACCTGATGTTGTGTATCTGAAAATTGTTCAGACAACACAGGAGAAAGTCTTCATGACCTGGGTTAGGCAAGGATTTCCTTGATGTGAAAGCTTAAGCACAATCCTTTTAAAAATTTGATAAGTTGGATGTCATAAAAATTAAAATTTTTACTCTGAGAAAGACACTGCTAAGGGTCCAGCCTGATGGTGTAGTGGTTAAGTTTGCATGCTCCACTTCAGTGGCCCAGGGTTTGCAAGTTTGGATCCCAGGGGCAGACCCACACACCACTCTTCAAGCTATACTTTGGCAGTGTCCCACATACAAAATAGAAGAAGATGGGCACAGAAGTTAGCTCAGTGACAATCTTCCTCAAGCAAAACGAGGAAGATCGACAACAGATGTTAGCTTAGGGCCGATCATCCTCAGCAAAAAAAAAAAAAAAATAGAGCTACTGCTAAGAGAGTAAAAAGATAAGAGACAAAAGGGGAGAAATTATTTGAAAATCACATATCTAATAAATAACTTGTATCAACAATATATAAATAACTCTCAAAACTCGACAGGAAGAAAAAATTCAATTTTTAAAATGGGCAAAGGTCTTGAAAATGAGCTTCACTGAAGATAATGTATATATAGCAAATGAGCACACAAAAAGATGGCCAGTGTCAGCGGCCATGAGGGAAATGGCCACAGTTGATTAGCACTGCACATCTATTAGAATAGCTAAAATAAACACCAAGTGCTGGTGAAGATGGGAGACAACTTGAACTTTCATACATTGCTGGTAAGTATCCAAAATGAGACAGTCACTCTGAAAACCACTCTAGCAGTTTATTATATATTTAGACATATACTTAAAATATGACCCATCGTCCCAGTCCTGGTATTTACCATAGGGAAATGAAAACTTATATTCATACAAAAACTTATGAAGAGATGTTTACAACAACTTTATTCATAATTGCCAGAAGCTGGAAAGAAACCACGTGTTATTCAAGTCGTAAATGGATAAACCAACTGTGGTACATTCACACGGTGGAATACTATTCAGCAATAATAAAGAATAAACTACAAATTCATGCAAAAATTTGGATGATTTTCAAAGGCATTATGCTGCATGAAAAAAGCCAGTCTCAAAAGGTTACATACGATATGATTCCATTTAAATGACATTCTTAAAACGTCAAAACTATAGTGATGAAGAAGAGATCAGCAGGAGCCAGGGCTTAAGACTGGGGGATGAATGTGGGGGAGAGTTTTTCATGATGGAGCTCTTCTGCATACATGTCATGTGGCAGTGGTTTTATGAATCTATATATGTGTTGTTTTTTTGTTTTAGTGAGAAAGATTCACGCTGAGCTAACATCCATTAGAAATCCTGCTCTATTTTTTGTTTTTTGCTTCAGGAAGGTTAGCCCTGAGCTAACATCCATGCCCATCTTCCTCCCCTTTATATGTGGGATGCCGCCACAGCATGGCTGATGGGTAGAGTAGGTCCACATCCAAGATCCAAACCTGCAAACGTGGGCCACTAAAGTGGAGCATGCGGAACTTTAGCTATTCAGCCCCAGGGCTGGCCCCTACATATGTTGATTTTTTTAGAAATGTGCACAAAAAAGTCAGTTTTATTCTAAATTAACTTCAAAAAGAAAATTTAAAAAGAAAGGCATAGTGGATTCAGCTTGAAGTTATGCCTTTGGACTAATAAGAATTCTAGAAATGGAAAATTGAGAAAACAGAGGAAATGAAATTACATAAAAACACAACAAATTTCCCAGAATGAAATCTTCAATTTGAAGTACTCTATCCAGTAAATGAAAGCATACTCAGACTCAGACATACCATCTTCGTACATTCAAGGAAATAAGATGTCCTCACAAAGGAGCGAGCCCTAGACTGCCATTGTATGTCTATCCCTCTATGCTGGATGCTAGAAAAGAAAATGAAGCAAGACATTCAAAGTTCTGGGAGTGGCTTGGGAAATGATCTCCAGATTGGAAGCCAATAGCCGAGCAAACTGAGTCAAGTGAGAGGAAAGAAGAAATATATTTTCAGACTGCACAGATTCTGAAAATTTACCTCTAATATACTTTTTCTTTGAAAGTTATTTAATAGAATCAATCAAGTTAGAGAACCAAGAAATCAAGAACCAAGAAAGATAAAGCTGTGGGATCAAGAAAACAATGGGTCCAAACTGAGAAATAACCACGAATTTCAGAATCCCTGCAAGTGCCAAGCCCACTCAGCAAGCAGGCCAGGCCAGGGCGGAAGGATGGCTTGAGAAGAAGACAACTGGAGGACTATGTAGAATGAATGAGACACTGGAAAAACTGCCGTGTATGCTAAAGACAACTGGTGAGGTTGGTTTTTTGAGAATAAATTTAAAGTTGACTTTGGGAACATTCTCCTTTGAGCGGTTTGTGATTATGATGTTGGTCTCCTGGTGAAAGAAATGAATCCTAATATTTTACTTCATCCTGCTGTCAGCAAGATTCATGTAATCATAATAAAATAAACGCCATTTATTAGCCTTTGACTTGTAGAATCACCCCATAGATGAATTACAGAAGATCCAATTTATCATATTGCAAAATGTAAATATTATGAATCTTGGCAAAATCAAAGTAAAAGTACATTTGAAAGAGGTTGGGAGGTGAAAACGGAGGTTCAAAGTACTACTATCCTCATTTTACAAAGCTGGAATTCAAAAGATTTAATTGAAAGATGTAACCTATAATTGATTGAATAGGAAATAGAGACAGGAGGCAGCATAGTGCTGAGAGCACCGACTCTGAAACCAGACCCTCTAGGTTTGAGCCCCAGCCCTGCCACTTGTTGGCTGTGTGACCTTGGGCACATTACATAATCTTTCTATGCTTCAGTTGCCCCATCAATAAAATAGACATATTAATGGTATCCACCTTAAATGAATTAATTTATCTAAAACACTTAGATTAGTGCCTGACACGTAGTAAGTATTATATCCGTTTGCTACAAACTCAGAGATGAACAATAGAGAAATTGATAAGAGTGACAAAAGCATGTTGGGAAGAAGAGAATAGAAACATAAGATGTGTTGTAATTAAGCAAAAGCTCTATTCAAACTTAGCGAAATTGTAGACAATATCTACATTTGATAAAGCAAAAAGGGTGAGTTAGAATTATAGGAATAGCAATAAAAAGACTTCATGGGACAAAAGATTCTCTTCTGGAAAGCTGGGCTGCTCCTCGGGCGTGGGGCTGAGGCTCCTGCTCACAGACTGAGGTCTTCTGAACCATTTGAATCTTCAGACGTTGCCATGCATTATTTTGACAGTGTTTTTCATTAAAAATATGTGGACAGATGAGTAATATAAATGTCTAACTTCTAAATCACTTTTGTGGTGAAATTGAACAAGGAAAACTTAACCCAATAAACTCCAAGAAAGAATTACAAACAAAAAGCACAGTAAATGGAAAACAAAATAAGGCGGCAGGAATTAATCTAAGTATTTCAATGATAGTGATCAACTCCATGGGGTAAGAGACTCACTCGGATCTCCTGTGATGGGAACACAGGGGCTGGCAGCCCACCTGTGACCTCTCTGGACCCAGCACCACATCTGCTCCAGGCCCATGCTTGCCCGGGCAGGTCCCAGGGGTCCCCAGCAGGCGGTTTCTGCAGGGCATGGGACTCTGGCACAGGCGGCTTTGGCTCCTGGGCACACATCTGCTGGGCGGAACTTTCCTGGGCCCGTGGAGCCGTCAGAACCTCTTCCTCTGCAGCCGTCTTTCCTTCCCCTCTGCCTCCACAGGGGTCAGAGCTGGTTGGCCATCTAAAGCCCCTGCCTGCTTCTGCTTCCAGCCCTTTGCTCTCCACCGCTCGCCCGCCTAAATCTGGGGCATGCCTGGCCTCTTCTTTGTGTTCGCTTCTGGGAGGATCCAAGTGATCTACCGGTGGCAGAGTTCTCAGATTTAGTGATCAAGTAAGATCCGCTATGTAGCTGTCCTCAGAGATACAGCTAAAGGAAAGGCACAGAGAGGCTGAAAACAAAGGGATGGAAAAAGGGCATATGAGAGAGGTTTACAAAATAAACAAGCCCAACCCAAAGCACAGATGCAACAATACTGATGTCTAAACAAACAGGCACGCAAATCCGTGACTGCAGACGGGGACTTTAACACGGTCTGAGAAAGTGCACAGCAAGTCAAGCGCCATCTGCAAGGACACGGAGAGCGCGCCCTGCACGAATAACAAGCCTCAGCCACACACGCAAAGCACACTCCTTCACGTCCTGAGACTGTTTAATCCTCACGGAACGTTTACAGGGCTGGGTTATGTATTATCCCCAAATTGTCATGTGAGTTACGAAAAGGCAGAAACCATTCCGGGATTATTCTCTGATCATAATGAAATTGAATAAGAAATTAATATCGAAAGAAGGCAAATATGTGCGGAGAGGGTTGGGGCTGAGGAGAAGCAATGATCCACTTGGAAAAATTCATTAAATGACTCTTGATTTAAAGAAAAAACTCTCAAATTACGAATGTTATAAACGAACAACAATAAATACTCATCACTTCAAAACAGGTGGGCTAGGACAAAACTAGTGCTCAGAAAAAATTTACAGCCATAAGTGCATCTTAAAACGCAAAACAAAAAATCTTAAATTAGAAGAAAAGGTAGGCATAAACAAGGAAGCAAATAACAGAAAAATAAATTCCAAGAAAGTAAAAAAAAGAGAAATAATACAGAATAAAAAGTAATGAAATAGAACAGCAACATAAAATGTGCACCTTATTAGTGAATCCAAAAGCTGGTTATTTTTTTCCTTTTTTTTGTTTTTGAGGAAGACTGGCCCTGAGCTAACATCTGTGCCAATCTTCCTCTATTGTATATGTGGAACACATACAGTAGCATGCCTTGATAAGCGGTGTGTAGATCCTGCCTGGGATCCAGGCCTGCGAACTGCAGGCTGCCAAAGTGGAGAGCATGAACTCAACCGCTACGCCGCTGGACCAGCCCAAAAAAGAGCTGATTCTTCATAGGACAACAGGGAGGACAATGAGAAGAACTGTGTGGACCCTGGATTGTTCTGCCAAATGCCTCTGCAGGGACTCCTCGCACTATGTCACAGAGATGTCCCCATCTCCACCGTGAGTGTAGGTACCATGATGTGGCGTCGATTCTGTGTGTTTTCATATTGTTGGTTCCCTTTTTCTATAGTGATGATTCGTTCATTCACTTATTCATTCCACAAATGTCTACCGTTCCCACGTGCTACGGCGTATTTGCAGAACTGGAGATCTGAATTAATGAATTGTTTGATGCAGTCATTTTTGTATCACTTTTAAAATATTGATCATCGCCGTCATTTTGTTATTTAAATTTCTATTGAAATCAGCATGCTTTGATATTCACATATATTTTCCGATTGCTTTTTATCGAAGCGGAATTCACATTCTGTAAAAGTCACCGTTTGTAAGTGTACAGTTCATTGTAGTAGGTCACATATAGCGTCGTGTAACCACGGCACAATCAAGATAGAAGACATGTCTTCATCCCCCGGTTCCTCCCTGCCTCTTGCAGTCTTCTCCTCCCCACCTCAGCCCCCCGCAGCCGCTCATCAAAACCAGAGTTTGGTTTTCGTAAGTCTCGTATAAATAAAATCAGACAGCGTGTGATCTTTTGTGTCTGGCTTCTTTCACTTTACATACGCTTTTGAAATTTGTGCATAATGTCGCACTTATCATTAGTTCATCCCTTTTCATTACTGAGTAGCATTCCAGTGTGTGGATAAAACAAACCTGTTCACTCGTTGATAGACGTTTTGGTTGTTTCCAGTTTGGGGCTTATTAATAGAGTGCTATAAACATATATATGCTTGTAGCACTTTGGGTAGACATATGCTTTTATTTCTCTTGTAAAAATACACAAAAGAGAGGCCAGCCCTGTGGCACAGTGGTTAAGTTCAGAGGACTCCAATTTGGTGGCCTGGGTTCCTGGGTTCGGTTCCCCGGCACAGACCTACACTGCTGGTTGGTGGCCAGGCTGTGGTGGTGACCCACATACAAAACAGAGGAAGATTAGCAACAGATGTTAGCCTAGGGAGAATTTCCCGCAGCAAAAATCCCCAAAAAACAAAAAGAAAACCCACACAGAAGAGGAATGGCAGGTTTCGATGGTAGGTCTATGTTTAACATTGTAGGAAATAAACTTTTTTCCCACGTGAATGTACATTTGTGCATCCCCACTAGTAACGTATGATGGTTACAATTTTTCCACATCCTTGGCAATGCATGGCATGTTTAGGCTTTTTTACTTTAACCATTCTAGTGTGCATGTAGTAATATCTCTTTGTGATTTTAAATTGCATTTCCCTAGTGATAAACAAGGTTGGTATCTTTTCATGTGCTTGCTTGTTATTTATATATCTTCTTTAGTAAAGTGTCTGTTCAAAGCTTTCATCCTTTATAGAAATATGCGTATTGCTGCTTTTCTTATTATTGAGCAGTGAGAGCTCTTTATATACTCAGGATACAAATAGATGATTTGTAAATATTTTCTCCCAGTGTGTGGCTTGCTTTTTCACATTCTTTTTTCCCCACAAGCTCTTGATTCTGTTTAATTTCTTTTATAGTCCCTCAAATTATGGTTTAATTAAAGCTTAACTTAAAGAAAACAAGATATGGTATCTATACACCTGGCAGTATGATTTACCAGCTTGTACCTCATGTAACCAAATTTTATTACACACACACACGCTTCTTATGTTCTGAAAAGCTCTGGTATAGATTTTAGGATGGACATTTGGATCACAATCTCATCAGGAATTTTTCTTTTTCACTCATCATCTCTTTTTTTTTCACATTCTTTCTTAACCATGTCTATTGAAGAGCAAAATATTGCAATTATGATTAAGTCTAATTTATCCAGTTTTCTTTTGTGTTTTATGACTTTTGTATCTTATCTAATAAGTCTTACCTAATTTTAGGTCACCAAGTTTTTCTATTACATTTAGGTTTATGATCTATTTTGACTGTGTGGTGTGAGGAAAGGGTGGAGGTTTTGTTTTTTCCATTACATATCCAATTTTTCTAGTATCCTTTATTGAAAAGATTATCTTTTTTGAATATTTTTTTATTTTTTATTTTGTTTTATTTTATTTTATTTTATTTTGAGGAAGATTAGCCCTGAGCTAACTACTGCCAGTCCTCCACTTTTTTTGCTGAGGAAGACCGGCCCTGAGCTAACATCTGTGCCCATCTTCCTCTACTTTCTATGTGGGATGCCTGCCACAGCATGGCATACCAAGTGGTGCCATGTCAGCACCTGGGATCCAAACCAGTGAACCCTGGGCCACTGAGAAGCAGAACGTGTGAACTTAACCACTGAGCCACTGACAGCCCCTGAATATTTTTTTTTTATTTTTTATAGTTCTCCATTCTTTATTGTTTTAAATTTCAAGTGTACATCATTATATTTCCATTTCTGTGTAGATTACATCATGTCCACCACCCAAAGACTACTTGCCATCCTTCTGCATACACATGTGCCTAATCATCCCTTTTGCCTTCCCTCCCCCTCTGGTGGCCAGCAATCCAATCTCTGTCTCTATGAGTTTGTTGTTGTCATTGTTGTCATCTTTATCTTCTATTCATGAGTGAAATCATACAGTATTTGACTTTCTCCGTCTACTTCTTTCACTTAGCATTAATACCCCCAAGATCCATCCATGTTGTTGCAAATGGCCAGATTTCATCATTTCTTATGGCTGAGTATTATTCCATTGTGTATATGTACCACGTCTTCTTCATCCATACATCCCTTGATGGGCACTTAGGTTGTTTCCAAGTCATGGCTATTGTGTATAATGCTGCGATGAACATAGGGGTGCCTGTATCTTTATGAATTCGTGTTTTCGTGTTTTTTGGATAGATACCCAGCAGTGGCATAGCTGGATCGTATGGTAGTTCTATTCTTAATTTTTTGAGGAATCTCCATACTGTTTTCTGTAGTGACTGCACCAGTTTGCATTCCCACCAGCAGTGTATGGCAGTTCCCTTTTCTCCACATCCTCTCCAACACTTATTTCTTGTCTTGTTAATTATAGCCATTCTTATGGGCATCAGGTGGTATCTGGTTGTAGTTTCGATTTGGATTTCCATAATAATTAGTGATGGTGAACATCTTTTCATGTGCCTGTTTGCCATCGGTATATCTTCTTTGGAAAAATGTTTGTTCAGATCATTTGCCCATTTTTTAATTGGGTTGTAAGTTTTTCATTGTTGAGATGTATGAGTTCTTTATATATTTTGGATCTTGAGCCCTTCAGATATATGGTTTGCAAATATCTTCTCCCAAGTATTAGATTGTCTTTTCATTTTGTTGATGGCTTCCTTTGCTACGCAGAAGCTTGTTAGTTTGATTTAGCCCCATTTGTTTATTTTTTCAATTATTTCCCTTGCCTGGTCAACATGGTATTTGAAAATATGCTGCAAAGACTGATGTTGAAGAGCGTATTGCCTATGTTTTCTTCTAGAAGTTCTATGGTTTCAGGTCTTATCTTCAAGTCTTTAATCCATTTTGAGTTGATTTTTGTGCATGGTGTAAGATAATGGTCTACTTTCATTCTTTTGTGTGTGGCTTCCCAGTTTTCCCAACAGGATTTATTGATGAGACTTTCCTTTCTCCATCTTATGCTTTTGGCTCCCTTGTTAAAAAAATTAGGTTTCCATAGATGTGTGGATTTATTTCTGAGCTCTAAATTCTGTTCCACTAACCTGTGTGTCTGTTTTGTGCCAGTACCATGCTGTTTTGATTCCTATAGCTTTGCAGTATATTTTGCATTCAGGGAGTGTGATACCTCCAGCTTTATTCTTTTTTCTCAGGATTCCATCAGCTATTCAGGGTCTTTTGTTATTCTATATAAATTTTAAGATTCTTCGTTCTACTTCTGTGAAAAATGTCATTGGAACTTTGACAGGGATTGCATTGACTCTGTACACTACTTTAGAGAGTATGGACATTTTATCTGTGTTAATTCTTCCAACCCAAGAACACAGAATGTCTTTCCATTTCTTTGTGTCTTCTTCAATTTCTTTCAACAATGTTTTATAGTTTTCAGTGTCTATGTCTTTCACCTCTTTGGTTAAATTTATGCCTAGGTATTTTATTCTTTTTGTCACAATTGTAAGTTGAATTGTATTCTTAATTTCTCTTTCTGCTACTTCATTGTTAGCGTATAGAAATTCAACTGACTTTTGTATGTCGATTTTGTATCCTGTAAGTTTGCCATATTCACATATTATTTCTAAAAGTTTTTGGGTGGATTCCTTAGGGTTTTCTACATATAAAACCATGCCATCCTCAAACAGTGACAGTTTCACTTCTTCCTTTCCAGTTTGGATCCTGTTTATCTCTTTTTCTTGCCTGATTGCTCTGGCTAAGACTTCCAATACTACGTTAAATAAGAGTGGCAAGAAGGGGCATTTTTGTTTGATTCCTGTTCTTAAAGGGATAGCATTCAATTTTTCTCTGTTGAGTATGATATTAGCTGTGGGTTTGTCATCTATGACCTTTATTATATTGAGGTACTTTCCTTCTGTACTCATTTTATTCAGAGTTTTTAATATAAATGGATGCTGTATCTTGTCAATACTTCTTCCAGATTGTCCAATTTGTTGGTGGATAGCTTTTCATAGTATTCTGTTATAATCTTTTGCATTTCTGAGGTGTCTGTTGTAATGTCTCCTCTTTCATTTCTGATTTTATTTATTTGAGCCTCCTCTCTTTTTTCTTGGTGAGTCTAGCTAAAGGCTTGTTGATTTTATCTTTTCAAAGAACCAGCTCATAGTTTTATTGATTTTTTTAAGTCTCTATTGCATTTATTTCTGCTTTTATTCTTATTATTTCCTTCCTTCTACTGATTTTGGGCTTTGTTTCTTCTTCTTTTCCCACTTCCTTTAGGTGCACAGTTAGATTGTTTATTTTTGATTTTTCTTGTTTGTTGAGGTAGGCCTGAATTGCTATAAACTTCCCTATTTGAACTGTTTTTACTGTATCCCATAAATTTCGGCATGTTTTATTTTCATTTTCATTTGTCTCCAGGTATTTTTTTTATTTTTTCTTTGATTTCTCATTGAGCCAATCATTGTTCAGCAGAATTTTGTTTAATCTCTGCATATTTGGGGCTTTTCCAATTTTCTTCCTGTAGTTGATTTCTAGTTTCATACCATTGTGGTCAGAAAAGATGCTTGGTATTATTTCAATCTTCTTAAATTTATTGAGACTTGTTTTGTGGCCTAATATGTGATCTATCCTGGAGAATGTTCCATGTACGTTCGAAGAGAATGTGTATTCTGCAGTTTTTGGATGAACTGTTCTGCATATATCTACTAAGTTCATCTGGTCTAATGTGTCATTTAAGGCTGATGTTTCCTTGTGGATCTTCTGTTTGGACGATGTATCAATTGGTGTATGTGGAGTGTTAGAGTCTCTTACTATTGTTGTGTTGCTGTCTGTTTCTCCTTTCATGTCTGTTAACAATTGTTTTATATATTTAGGTTCTCCTCTCTTGGTTGCATAGATATTTATAAGTGATAAATTCTCTTGTTGGATTGTGCCCTTTATCATTATATAGTGCCCTCCTTTGTCTCTTGTTACAGTTTTTGTTTCAAAATCTATTTTGTCTGATACAAATATTGCTACCCCAGCTTTCTTTTCCTTGCCATTTGCATGGAGTACCTTTTCCATCCCTTCACTTCCAGTTTGTGTGTGTCTTTAGGCCTGAGATGTGTCTCTTCTATGCAGCATATATGTGGGTCTTCTTTTTTAATACAATAAGCCACCCTATGTCTTTTGATTGAGCATTTAGTGCATTGACATTTAAAGTAGCTATTGATAATTATGTACTTATTGCCATTTCATTACTTTTATTCTGGGTGTTTTAGTAGTTCTTCTTTGTTCCTTTCTTCTTTTTTTTTTTTTTTTTAAGATTTTATTTTTTTTCCTTTTTCTCCCCAAAGCCCCCCGGTACATAGTTGTATATTCTTCGTTGTGGGTCCTTCTAGTTGTGGCATGTGGGACGCTGCCTCAGCGTGGTCTGATGAGCAGTGCCATGTCCGCGCCCAGGATTCGAACCAACGAAACACTGGGCCGCCTGCAGCGGAGCGCGCGAACTTAACCACTCGGCCACGGGGCCAGCCCCTGTTCCTTTCTTCTTCTCTTGCTCCCTTCCCTTGTGGTTTGATGGCTTCCTTTAGTATTATGTTTGGGTTCCTTTCTCTTAATTTTTTTGTATTTATTATAGGTTTCTGGTTTGTGATTACCATGAGGTTCATATATAATAATCTATGTTTATAGCAATCTATATTAAGTTGATGGTCTCTTAAGTTTGCTGTCTTGCTAAAAGCTCTACACTTTTACTCTTCTCTCCTACATTTTATGTTTTTGATATCATATTTAACCTCTTTTTTGTGCATGTGTATCCATTACCCCATTATCATGGAAAAAGATAATTTCAGTACTTTTGTCTTTTGATCTTCATATTAGTTTCATAGGTGATTGATCTGCTACCTTTACTGTATATTTGCCTTTACCAGTGATTTTATTATTATTATTATTTGTTGTTGTTGTTTTGGTAATTTTCTTACTTCTATTTGTGATCTTTCCTTTTCCACTTAAATAAGTCCCTTTAGCAGTTTGGTAAGGCTGGCTTATTGGTGATAAATGCCTTTAGTTTTTGCTTGTCTGGAAAACTCTTTATTTCTCTTTCCATTCTGAATGATAACCATGCCAGATAGAGTGTTCTTGGCCATAAGTTTTTCCTTTCAGCACTTTAAATATATCATGCCACCCCTTTCTAGCCTGTAAGTTTCTCCTGAGAAATCAACTGACAGCCTTATGGTGTTTCCTTCCAAAGGCTGTTACCTTTCTCTTGCAGCTTTCAGGATTCTCTCTTTGTCTTTAATTCTTGACATTTTGGTTACAATGTGTCTTGGTGTGGCCCTCTTTGGCTTTATCTTGTTTGGTGCTTTTTGTGTTTCTTGTAGTTGGACGTCTGTTTCCTTACTTAGATTAGGAAAGTTTTCAGCTATTATTTCTTTGAATAGATTCTCTGCTTATTTTGTCTCTCTCTTCTCCTTCTGGGACTCCTATAATATGTATGTTAGTACACTTGATGTTGTGCCAGAGGTCCCTTAGACTGTTGTCATTCTTTTAATTCTCTTTTGTTTTATCTGTTCAGCTTGGGTGATTTCCTCTAGTCTTTCATCCAGCTCACTGATCCATTCTTCTGTATAATCTACTCTGCTATTGAGTCCTTCTAGTGAATTTTTCATTTCCGTCATTG
This sequence comes from Equus quagga, assembly GCF_021613505.1. Taxonomy (NCBI): domain Eukaryota; kingdom Metazoa; phylum Chordata; class Mammalia; order Perissodactyla; family Equidae; genus Equus; species Equus quagga. The sequence continues at coordinate 105,384,977 of NC_060279.1, read as the reverse complement.
TATTCTTCATTTCTGATTGGTTCTTTTTTTATATTTTTGACTTTTTTTGTGAGGAAGATTGGCCTGTAGCTAAAATCTGTTACCAATCTTCCTCTTTTTGCTTTAGGAAGATTGTCACTGAGCTAACATCTATGCTAGTCTCCCTCTGTTTTATGTGGGATGGTGCCACAGCATAGCTTGATGAGTGGTGCTATGTCCACCCTCAGGATCTGAACCTGTGAATCTCAGGCTACCGAAGCAGAGTGCGTGAACTTAACCACTAGGCAACCAGGCTATATTTTCAAATTTTTTGTTGAAGTTCTCACTGAATTCATCCATTCTTCTCCCAAGATCAGTGAGCATCCATATGACTATTAGTTTGAACTCTTTATTAGGTAGATTGTTTGTCTCAGTTTGCTTGGTTCTTTTGCTGAGGATTTGTCCTGTTCCCTTATTTGGAGTATATTCCTTTGTCTCCTCATTTTGCCTCTTTCTCTGTGCTTGTATCTATGTATCTGGCAGATCAACTATTTCTCCCACTCTTAGAGAGGTGACTTAAGAGATGCATTATGAGGGCCAGTAGTGTGATTCCCTCTCATCACCAGTTCCAAATGTTCCAGGAGAGTCCCCTATGTGGCTATGTGCATCCTTCTGTTGTGGCAGGGTTGCTCTCCCTGCAGGTGCTTGGGGAGGTAGGCTGTCCCCTGGGCTGGCTGGTTGTAATGCTCAGCTGTGCGTGGCTGCTACAGTCCCTTCAGTCACTTTATCGGTGTCAGAGAGACCCAGCATAGTTGGCTGCAAGGTCTAATAACCTTTCCTGCTGCAGTTTTTCTAAGTGAGTAAGCCCCCAGAGTGGCTGGTTGCTAGTCTCAGAGCTTACAGCTACTGTAGGCCTCTGGCCTGCAAGGCTGTTGTTAGCTCTCAGTATTGCAGCTGGGTGGGACCAGCCTCAGATGTGGCATCACACAATTGTTTCAGGTGTTGGAAGGTGGGGCTGATGCCCTATGTGACTTTTTGAGAAGCACAAATCTGCTGCAGCTGACAAGCCCCATCACCCACAGGCCCACACACGCTGTCAATGCTGTCCTACCCCATGCCCACACCCTGACCCACTGAAACAGACCCACTCACCCAGCTGCAGAGGTCCCACACACCCAACCATGCATATGCAGGCCCACAAGTTGCCCAAGGCTTGCTGTTTGGTGGGGCCAGTCTCTATGAGGGCAGGCTGCCTGCTTTGGCTAAGCCAGATTAAATTGGTGCTCCAGTGGGTGGGGCAGACCCTTGAGCTAACAGACACGGGGAAGAAGTCCAACGGCATCCGCCAGCATCTGTGTCAGCACCCTGTACTAGGTCACAATATTGGCTGCCACCAATGCCTCCATCCCTGAGGAGGTGGTCCCAACCTGGGGAGGTCTTGCCTCTTGCCAAGATGTTCCCAGAGCCTAGCAAGTGAGTCTTTTTTCACCAGAGGACATTGCGTCTTTCTTCCTGGTGATTTTAAGCTGCTTTCCAAAACGGGTGACTTTGTGCATGGGTCCTTTAAGAGCTGGCTTTTTTCCCCTTATGTCTGATAGCGTTTCTGGGGGTCTTCCCATTTGTAGTTAGTAGCCAGCAAAGCCAGATATTAGATACTAATCTTGGTTGTGGTGAGTCCAAAAGCTGCTTATAGCTGAAAACTCTCCTGCTCAGGTCCCCAGCTCCTCCAGGGAACACTTCATACCTTAAGATTGCTCCAGGACATGAAATGTCCTTTCTCAAAGGTGGCCTTTTTCTCTCCAGAAAGAAATTTCTGCCTGTTCCACCTCAGTCAACCCTGTCCCTTGTTGCAGGGGTTCTTTTTATCCAATTTTCAGCTCTTTCTTGGGATAATTGTTCCAAGGGTCGTTGTGAATTTGTTGTGTCCATAGGAGGAGGTGAGCTCAGAGTCTGCCTACACCACCAACTTCCCGGAAAAGACTATCATTTTTGAAAATACTACTCTTTCCCCCACTGAATTACCTTGGCATCTTTGTCAAAAATCAATTTACCGTGTATGTGTGGGTCTATTTTTAGACTCTCCATTCTCTACTTTGAGGCTCCATTGTTACGTATATACACATGTACAATGGTTATGTCTTCTTGGTGAATTTACTCCTTTATCATTTTGTAATCTACTCCTTTATCACTTAATACTCCACATTTTGAAATGCACTTTGTATGCATTAATATGACCATTCCATCTTTTTAAGATCAATGTAGGCATGTTGAACCTTACTTTCCATCCTTCTATTTTTAACCTATCTATAGCTTTGTATTCAAAGTGGCTTTCTTGTAGACAGCATATAGTTGTGTTGTGCTTTTCATCTAATCTGACAATCTCTTTTCCCTTTAATTGAGGTGTTTAGACCTATTATGTTTAGAGAAATTATGGATATGGTTGGATTTAAGTGTATCATTTTGTTAGTTGTGTTCTTTTTGTTTCATCTGTTATTTTATCCTTTTTTCTCATTATGTCTACCTTGAGATTAAGTATTTTTATGATTCATTTTATCTCCACTATTGGCTTCTTAGTTATGCATGTTCTTAAAGTGTTTAGTGTTTGCATTATGGTTTCAATATACATATTTAATTTATTATGTTCAAATAATTTTTATACTGCTTTGTGTGCTTCATGAGAATGAGAAACTTACACCAGTATCCTCAACTCCTCTCTCCTTTCCTTTGTGCTATTGTTATCGTACATTTTCCTTTTTATGTTAAGTCTCACAGCTTAGGTATATTTAGAGTGATTACAAACAAGGAAAAAATGTCATTTTAGTGTTTACTTCATTTTTAATGTTTCTAGACATCTTGATTTCTGTATATGGATCCAAATTTCTTTTTGATATCACATTCCTTCTGCCTGAAGAGCTTTAGTATTTCTTGTAGTTGCATTTGGTTAACAGTGAATTTTCTCAGATGATTTTTCTAACTAAAAATTTTATGTCACCTTCATTTTTGAAAGTTATCTTAGCTGGATATAGAATTGTTGGTTAACAATATTTTTTTCCAGTACTTTAAAGATGCCATTCCATTGTCTTCTGGCCTCCATGGTTAGTGACAAGAATGATGCTGTAGCAGACTTCTTCTCTTTGATCCTCTAATGAAGTGTATTTTTTCTTGTTGCCTTCAAGATTTTCTTTTTCATTGGTTTTCTGTAGTTTCACAGTGATATATCTAGGAGGGTACTTTTGTTTTTGCTTTTGGAATTTATCTTGATTTGAGTTCTCTGATCTTATTAGATCTTTGGTTTGGTGTTTACCACAATTTTTCTTAAATTTTGACCATTCTGTCTATAAATATTTTTTATGCCCTATTCTCTCTTCTCTTTCTAGGATTCCATTTACATATATGTTTGACAGTTTGATGTTGTCCCACAGATCTTGGATGCTTTGTTCTGTTTTAGCTTTCACTCTTCTTTTCTCTTTGTGTTTCAATTTTGGTGATTGTATTGAACTATCTTCAAGTTCATGGATTCTTTCTCCGGCTTGTTCAAGCCTGCTGATGAGCTCACTGAAAGAATTCTTCACCTCTGATACCATATGTTCAAAAAAGTTTTCAAACCTATCCATTGAACTTTTTCTTTTAGTTTTCCTCTCTTTGTTGAATTTTCATATCTGATGATTCATAAAATCCATCTTTTCTACTAGATCCTTTACATATTAATCACAATTTTATTTTTAAGATACTGTCTGATGATTCCGACTCATTTATGAATCTGACTCTGAGTTGTATTTTGTTTCAGATTGTTTTTTCATTGAGAGTGCAAGGGAGAGGCTATTACTTTTTTACATGTTTTCTAATATTTTATTAACTGCCGACATTGTGTGTGGATCAGTCGACACTGAGATAAATAGCCTTTATTCCTGGATGTTGGTATTTCTATGTTTTCTGGGGTTTTTTGTTTTGCTTTTGGCTCTTAGTGTCAAGGTTTGAGTCAATCCACTGAGAAGTTGGGCTGGGTTTAGATTTTATGGTTGCCGTGGTTACCTCAGTGCACCATAGGCTTCGACTTCCAGTAACAATGGTCTGTCATTGTCTTGCACTTGGGTAAGGGCTGAGGAGCCAGAAGCTATTTCTCAGAATGATTGCTCCTCCTTCGGATTTTCAGCTATCTTTGCTCGTTTGCACCACAGAGGGGGTCTCTCTCCACACTCTTGCCTCTTCTCCAGTGGCAGATTACTATAGCTTGCTGTTGGTGCTTGCTAAGCAAGGAGTGAGTGTCTTCAGGCTTCTCTCCTGTCCTTCATCAGTCTTAGGGAGGGCCTTTATGCCTGAGCCTTAAAGATATTTAGCTAAGAAGATACACAAATGACAAACATGCACACGAAAATAGAATTGACCTTATTAGTCATTAGAGAAATGAAATTTGTCTTTTCCAAATTTATTGAGGTATAGTTGACAAATAAAGTTGTAAATATTTAAAGTGTACAGTGTGATGGTCTGATATATGTATATTAACACATACATAACCTCACATAGCTACCTTTTATGTAAGTGTTCAGGTCTAATCTCAGCAAATTTTAAGTATAAAGAAGAGTATTATTTTTTTTCTCCCCAAAGGCCCACTACATAGTTGTATATTCTAGTTCTTCTGTGTGGGATGCTGCCACAACATGGCTTGATGAGCAGTGCATAGGCCTGTGCCCAGAACCTGAAACAGCGAAATCCTGGCCACCAAAGTGGAGTGTACAAACTTAACTGCTCGACCATGGGGCCAGTCCCAGAAGAGTGTTATTAATTGTAGTCACCACGCTATACATTTGATCCTCAGAACTTACTCATTGTATAGCTGAAAGTTCGTCCCCTTTGACTGACATTCCCCATATTCCCCACTCCCAGCCCCTGGCAACCACCATTCTATCCTCTTGAGAAATGTAGTTTAAAACCACAGTGATATACTACTACAAGCCTACCAGAATGGCTAAAGTTAAAAAGCCTGGAGCCAGCCCTGATGGCCTAGTGGTTAAAGTTTGGTGCTGTCACTGCTTCGGGGGCCTGGGTTCATTTCTTGGTCACAGAATCGCATCGCTCGTCTGTCACTAGCCATGCTGTGGTGGTGCCTCACACAGAAGAACCAGGAGGACTTACACCTAGGATATACAACCATGCATTGAGGCTTCGGGGAGGAAAGGAAAAAGATGAAGTTTGTCAACAGATGTCAGCTCAGGGCAAATCTTTCCCTGGAAAAAAAAGCCTGAAAATGTCAAGTGTGGACCAAGATGTGGAGTTACTGGAACTCTCATACTTTGTAATTTACAAGGCAAAATTGTACGGCCACAGTGAGAAAACAATTTGTCAGTTTTTTATAAAGCTAAACACATAATTCCCTTGTAACAAGGAAGTTACTCTTCTATGTATTTACATAAGAGAAATTAAAATCTGTGCTCACACAAAGACTTTTTCATGTATGTTCATTACAGTTCTATTCATAATAGGCCCAAACTGGAAACAATTCAAATGTCTATCCACTAGTAAAAAGATAAACAAATCATAGCATATACATACAAGGGAATATTACTCAGCAATAAAAAAGGAATTAACTACTCAATAATACGAGAGAATCTTGAAAGCATTGTGTTAAGTGAAATGTTAGACATAAAACTACATATCATATAATTCTTTTTATATGTAATTCCAGAAAAAGAAAACAACTAATGAAAGTGATTGCTTCCTGGGGCCATGGTGGGGAAAGAGATTTACTATAGAGGAGCTTGAGGAAATTTTTAGAATGATGGAAATATTCTACATCTTGATAGTGGTGGTAGTTACAAACGATATATATTTGTCAAAATTTTTCAAACTGTACACTTGATATTGGTGAATTTTATTGTATATAAACTATACTCAGTATATATGATTAAATGATAAGAATAAGATGGGAAAAAAGATTTCAATAAATAATTATGAGATTATTTTCAGGAAAGGGGCCAAAAAGAGTGAGAGGAAGGTTAAATACTAGATGAGAAACCAGAACGAAAGGAAGAAGGCTAAAGCTAGAGGAGAAGAGGACGAGTGGAGACAGCAGTGGGACCTGAGGATCAAGCATCAAAAACAGGGAAAGAAAGCTGGAGAGCGGAGAGCGAAGTGGGGGCCGTTAGCAGGGTTAGAACAGGCAAACAGGCTATGGTGTTCTCTCCAGTCATCTCTCCTTGCAGAGAGGAGACCATTGACCTACTCGTTGGCCAGCCGTCTTTCTAGAGTGGTGTAGACATGGTTCAAGGTGGTCTCATTCTATCCATGCTAGTGCCCGGGGTCACTGAGTCTCTTCATGACTAGTCACCCAGCCGTTGCGATTGTTGGGTTGTCCCAAGACCATAATACTAATATTAGTGCTGCTACTACTAATAATAAAAGGGATAATCACACTAGTTAAGTGAGGGGACCAGGCACAGGCTGTGGTGGCATGTCTCCGTGCCTGTGCATTCTCCTCCAGCTGTGCCTCTGTGGAACCACTGAGCTTCTACAGATATCAGTCCGAAAATCAATGTCTTAGTTTCCCTCACTCACATCGCCCTTGAGGAAAATGAGAGCCAGACAGAGGATGTGAATTTCCCGGGTGAGATAGTCCAATAATCTCAGCTCTAGGATTTTAACCAGAATTATATAAGGAAACAAAATATCTTTAAGGAGAGACTCAATTATTTTCCATTCATCTCTTTCATCTTCTAAGTATTTTTTGAGAATCAACTATACACGTGACATTAAGCTAGCTACCAGAGTGATACGTAGAAAAGTCACAAATCTGGTTCTCTAAGTACTTTGTTTCGAGGGCTGAAACTCACGTAGTATTTATTTATCGTTTCGAAGAGCGAGTCCACGCTGATTGCACAGGTACATCTTTTACTACAGCAGCAATGATATAGAGATTTCGTCAGGAGCCCCACCCCTGCTCGGACCTACACTGGGCACGATGCACCCGGATGGTCACTGGGGAAGCGCTCTGGGCGAGCTCACTTTTTTAGGACTGTTGTGAGGTCAAGGAGTCCGGACAGATGTCGGGGCGTGGCCAATGCCTGGTGACTGGTAGATGGGCGACTGCAGTGGAATTCTGGGTTAGAGAAGCACATTCACCTCCTTCTGCAGGAGGGACCACCCCTTTTCTGGAGTCTTCAGTTTGCCCAGGAAGATTATCACAACTTCAGAAAATTGATTTTAAAAGTGGTGCTTCTGGGACTCCTTTGACTTTCCTGTTTTCCCAGGAGAAATCATTCCGGGGGTGGGAGGGCTGTCATTAGAACCACTACTTGCCACTCCAACATGGCCATTGCCCCCACCCAGATGCCTGCCTTATTTCCCTCTGGCCTTGGAGGTCATATGTCTCGTCTCAGTCTCTCTCAGTTGCCCTTCTTTTCTTCTCTCTTCCTTTGCCTTTTTTTCTTTCATACTTTTTTTTTCTTTCCTAGGGAGGAGGATTGGGGAGGAGAAAGCCGTTGTCAATTAATAGAGAGACATTTTCACCAGGTGTTTCTCAATTATCACGTTGGCAGCCAGCCCCTTCTGTGTAAATTGTATTAAAAAAAAATAATCCTTCCAGGGCACAAATCCTCCTTGGGATTGTAACCAACTCAGTGTCTTATTTTCTCTGAAGGAGGCTCATCCTCTGGGAACAGCCGTGCTTACAACTCCAGGAACAGCCAAGGTTGCTGCCTCCTGCAGCGTCATGATTTAAACGCGTTAAAGTGTCTGATTATCATTAGGTCTTAAACACTCTAGATTCGCTCCCTCATTCTCCACAAGTTTTAGAAATAAAGCCACGACCAGTCTCCGGGAGAGATTGATGCTTATTCTGTGTCAGAGGCCTAGTCCCCAGACGTCCCCATAAATTTGTCTACAGGAAGACCATAAACATAATTCTGAGCATGGAAGTTATTTAGATTTGAATTAATTGCTTTTTCAGTTGTTTTCAAATATGCAAATTGAAATAGCCAAAGAAACATGCCCATAAAAAAAGCAGTCCATTCTCCTGGAGAGGTTCTGGAATGTCCTTTGCCAAGGTGACCTGCCTCTTTTCCGTGAAAAGGCAGAGGCGTATTTTTAAAAATGAGGCCTGTGCGCACGGGCATTTCCTCTTGGTCTGACGTTTTCCTGGTCACTAGGTCAAGTGTCTTGCGTTGTTCAGAGCCTCTTTGACTCCAACAAGTCATCACAAAAGGAAGTAGGCTTATCAAGTTAACTGTGGAGAGTGAAGCTCTCTGGGCCAGCCCTCGGGGCCCGTGGGCGAAAGCTTTCATAGTTAAGGCTGCACAGGATGCAGAACACTCTCTCATTGTCATTACAGTCACCCAATGACATGGGTTGGACAGCCACCATTCTCATCGGGCTCCTTGGTGAGGTCGGAAATGCCACTGCTTGAAACCACTGTGGCACGGCAGCCCAGCTCTGGTGTGAACCCCAAGGGACCTCCTATGGGGAAACGTGGTGGCTCATCTGGAGACACGACTTTAGTAAACATCCCTAAACCGGGAATTTCCCATAGTCCTCTGAGCCTGGAGAGATGCCCAGCTTGTGCCAACGCCTGTGTAACAAGCTCCAGATGCTTTCTCCCTGCTGCTCCAGGTGGGGTTTCCTGAGCTTTACCCTAAACCGTTTCCTCAAAGCCTGAAGCCAGGCTGGGACGGTTCTCGGGTCAGATACTTGAACATGGCAGCACCGCTTTCCCAAACCTCCTCAGGTGCTCAGCCTTTGGTCCCCTCTGCTCACGGTCTGTCTGCCCAGACAAGAGCCCCAGGTTCACCCGGGAGAAAGGACTCACCCCCTGCGCATGCCATCAATCGTGAGTAGTCGAAGCTTGGCTGGGTGAGAGGAGTAGTCTGCTTTCACAAAGATTGGAGTCCATGTCCTGAAGCAGGAAAGCAGAAGCCAGGGAAGGAGGGCACTGTAAGCTCCTCTCACTGCTTCATAGTCAGGCCAGGTTTCACGGAAGCAGAGCCTGAGGCGGGGATTCTGGTGCTAATGACTTACTGGGGGAGAGCTCTCAGGAGGAGCCAGCTAGGGGTGGGGAGCGCAGATCAGGGCAGGGAAAGCAGCAAGCGAAGATCTGGTTTTACCTGAAGCCAGGCCTCAGCTCGAGCACATGGGTAGCTACGGGAGGTGCACTGTCTCCAGAATTGCTCTGCTCTGAAATGAGGGGCAAGCTTTTATACCTTCACCTCTGGCACCAACGGGTGATGCCCCCACCTCCCACCCCCGCCCCTCCTGGGAAGCAGCGCATAGGCTCCCAGGTATCTCAGGGCAGGGCAGCCTCTGAGGGCAGCTCTTCCGGGAAGGGTGCTTCTGGGAGCTGTTAGCAGCCCACCCTCAGCACTAGGCTGGGGTGCCCGGGCTCACTGAAGGGCTTCACGGTAAGGCATCGGACACGGATGATACAGCTGTAGGGAGAACTTCCTTCAGAAGCATGGCCACAATGGGCTTCCTAATGCAAGACCCCAAGTCTCAGCCTTGGGGCCCCCACAGAGAGGGTGGGTGGGATGGCTTGGGACTTCCTTAGTCAGCTCATGCAGGGCGAGGGCCTGACTTGCCCCACTGGAGGGCAGAAGTGCCTTTAAGCTCCTAGTCTTGCACGATAGAGAAGCCCATGAATGGCTGGGTCTTGCCATTCTACCGAGTGGATGAATCATGGCACCTTTTCTCTCTGTGGCATCTGTCCCTGGAGAGAGCCCAGATGGCAGCGGTTCCTACTCAGTTATCTGAGAAGGCAAGGGTCACTCCTTTCGGGTTTCATGGGTGTGTAGGAAGGTCAGTGACCTGGAGACAGATGAGCATAGTGCTCCAAGGAACTGTGAGGCTATCCAGGAGGGAGAAGACATGCCAGGAAGGTTGTTCAGAGTGACACTGATGTCTGTCCTGCTTCCCTGCCACTTGGAGCAAAGCAGCAGCAGCTCTTGGGCACGCTGGGAAAGGCCAGAGTCCAGGCCTGCCTTTCAGCTCCGCTTACCCACCGGCTTCTGCAGGCCCCAAGGTTGGAGAGCTCAGAAGTCCTCAAGGGCTCCCTCTGGAGCACAGCTGCATCCTGCTGTGAAAATTGGGTATGTGTTTGTACTTGCACACTTAAACAAAGCCAAACCGAAGCACGAGACAAATTGGAAAAATCAGGAGATTTCATATAACACCTTTGTTTCTGCTGTTGCTGTTTTATGAATCTAATGTCCTTGCCGTGTGGCTTCACTGTCCCACGTGGCCGGAGCCTTGCAGTGGCTGAGTGTCTTATGCACCGCAATCACTCTCCAGCTCATCAGGGCTTACCTGCCCAGCCCTGAAAGTGTCCACATGTGTGACTCTGGAATACATGCGTGGAGACTTGAGGCTGACAGATGGACACACACTGACATTTGCAAGCTTGTATGGCAAAAGCAATGAAGAGGAGCCCAAGGCATAGATGCTTGGCTGGGGCAGGAGAAGAGCACCCAGTGTGGTCAAGAGGTAAGACCTGGTCCGAAATGGATGATCAAAGCCCACAACACATGCCCATGGCCCGCTTTGTCCTCATGTTCCAACACTCACAGAGTAGGGAAGAGAGTGGGAGCAAGCACATGGCAGGAGGGATGCAGGCAGGGCCGGTGCATCCCACTTCCACAGAGTGGCTCGCTGTGTCAGCTCACATCTCTGCAACGCTGTCCCTCCTTGTCCAGCCCTTGTGTCCATGGGGTGTGGTTCAGCCTTCTTAGCCCCATGGTCAAGACCCAAGGAAGCTGATAGTCGGTCTTCCACGTGAGACACCAGTCTTGATGTCTCAATGCTGGGACTCCTCCTGGGAGTAGCCTCCACCCCTCCCAAAACTCCACTTGCTGGAACCGAGTTTGCTCTGACGGGGCGGCCGACCCGCCCGGCCCCTAAGCGCACTGAGCAGACCCAGTGGAACAAACGTAACACAAAACAGAGCTCTGAGAACACGTCAGAGGATCCTTCCCCAGGCACAAATCCACTGTGGTTAGTGCAATAGCGACATCGTCCAAAAAACGAAACCCAAAAACCGCTGCTTCCTTTTGTAAGGCACTTCATGCATGTGGACATTCCCAATTATGGATTCATTTGGAACCTTCCAAAGCTTCCAAGTACTCACTCCAGCCTCAGCGAACCACAACCACAAGTGCCTATCTCAGTGATGGAGGGAGCATCCTTCCCAGGGCCAATTTCTCTCCTATCAAACTAAGGAACTTCGGGTACATGCTCCATCCAAGGTCATGTCACATGGGGTGAGGAGGTGACAGAATCTCTCTCTACAGGTGTGGTCCCTTCCTGGAAGCTTGCTGAGCTCGCTGGGGCTCATGGTGGCCCAGGGGCAATGACGGATCTAGGGTTTTGGTAAGTACTGGCATTCCTAATTAACAGAGATGAAGCTGAGGATCAGAGTTTAGGAAACCTGCTTAACTCAGAAAGCTAAACTTTAATGTATAAATTAAATGTAATCCAAACAGGATTTTATTTTTAGGAAACTGATCATTGCAAACGTTATTTGCAAGAATGTACACAGAAACTCCAATAGTGATTACAAAATTAATCAAACATATAATAACATGGAATAAAAAAGGGTGACAAGAAGCTTACTCTCTCAGCCAATAAAATGCTCAATAAAGCCACAGCAACTAAAACAGGGCCACACTAGTGCAGACGTGTGGGTCACAAGCTGGGGCAGAAGTTTTAACTGTACATCAGAATCATCTTAGGGTTTAAGAAAAAAATACAGATACCCAGGTCTCGCCCCCCCCCCCCCAGAGATGCTGATTTCTTTGGCCTAGTCAGGGTGTGGCCTGTTCATCCCAGTTCATAAGTGCTTCTTCAGTCATCCTAATGGACAGCCAATCGTTGAGAACAACTGGACTAAATGAACACAAGCAACTAGGGACCTCGTTAAAAATGCTTATGTCTGGGGCTGGCCCGTGGCCAAGTGGTTAAGTTCACAAGCTCCACTTTGGCAGCCTGGGGTTTCACCGGTTCCGATCCTGGGTGTGGACCTAGCACCACTCATCAAGCCATGCTGAGGCAGCGTCACAAACAGCACAACCAGAAGGACCTACAACTAGAATATACAACTACGTACTGGGGGAGCTTTGGGGAGAAGAAGAAAAAAAAGATCGGCAACAGATGTTAGCTCAGGGCCAATCTTTAAAAAAATGCATATTTCTGGACTCAGGTTCTCTGAGAAGAGGACTATATTAAAAACAAGGTACGTGAAACATATTGAATTTTAAGAACCCCTGGAAAAAAGAATCCTGAGATAGTTCCAAGTTCACGGAGGAATTTAGCAGATTACAAAGATGGCAGCCCAAAGCACTGGAGGAGAGATTACCAAGAATGTTGGCGAAATCCAACGCCATTTGGTGATTAAGTTAGATCATGAGTTCGCTTCTTTCAACAAAAACCGTAAAAGAAATGGCTGACTAATTCATAATACAGTGGAGTAAGCCCTCCTAGGCTTTCTCAGAAGGCCAGAAACTTTCTAGGATAGAGAGATCTGATAAATTTGAACACATAAACATGAAACTAAATCATGTACTGCAAAAATACACAAACAAAAAGTGGCAAAGTGCCAAAGATAAAGTTGCCATTACATTACAGGAAAAAAGCTAATAACCCTAATTTGCAAAAAAACAGAAAGAAAAAGTTTATGAGCCAAAAGGACGAAGACAAGTGTTCAGTAAAAAATTAAGCAGTAAACACAAAGAGGCAAATGACAAAATAAACCGTACAAATTGTCAAGTCAACCAAAGGGTGTTCCACTGCGTTAGTAATCGAAAGTGCTGATAAGAGTAAGAGTAGATGAATGGGATAGGTGGATGCAGAATAGGTGGATGGCTGGCTGGACGCGAGTGGTGGGGTGGATAGACAGACGAATGCAGAAGGATAGGAGGTTGAACAGATGCATTAGGTGCATAGGTTAGTGGGTGGATAAACAGAAGGTGGGTGAGTGGATCAAGGGGTGCAGTGTTCCCAAGTCCATCCAGGTGCCATCTTTTCCCAGGAAGGTTGCTCAGAGAACTCTTAGCGTTTAACACTATTTGTACAGCCATGTTTAGGGTCCTACAAGGTGTTCAGAGTTATCAAAGTTATATAACTATTTGAGACGATTGGCTACCATACCAAAACAGAACAACTCACAAACTCTATGTATCTACCAGAGTCCAGTTTGGAAAACAGCAGAGAATTCATTTCACGGACCTTAGAAATGCTGAGAAGGCAACTGAGGAGAGAGAAGCAGCTCAGAGATTGACAACGGCAGGAATCCTCTACAAGGCCCAGGGCAAAGGGAGAAAAGGAAACTCAGTGTCACCAGATGCAGGAGGCAGGGTCATTCAGGGCCAGCTGGGACCACAGTGAGCATGAGCTGCATGAGGTAGTCACAGAGAAGATGTAACCAGGACCCGAGTGAGGGGGACAACACCATTGTTTGTCTTCTCCTCTTCTCCTAACTCCTGGGCCTCCCACTGGCCAACGCCAACAGGGAACCAGCTCACAGAGGAGCCTGGGAAAGCGGGCAACCGGCATCAGTAGAGAGGGAGGGATGAGGAATGGATCTAAGGACAAACAGGCCAACACCCTGTACACCTTACAGAATTGAAATCAATAAATATTTAAATGTATCTGCAATGTCACATTCTTTATGTCAGCCAAGCAACTGCAAATGAACACTTACATACATTATGAATAAATTATGTTGGGTGTGTGTACATTTTAATATGTCTGATGTAGTGGTGGGGGTGAGGGGTGGCCAGGGACAATGAAGGCCACAAAGTGACCCTCCCGACACTCTGCCTGTTGTGCATGTTTCAAAGCCCAGCTGCCTATTCTTGAGTTTAGGCAAATTACTCAGTTTCCTTATTTTTAAAAATTCATGTCAATTTTTCCAGAATCCCTGTGAAGTTAAAATGAAATTGTGTTGCGGAAGTGCCCTGGAGCCTCTCTGACATGGTGGAAGCCACCACAGTTTCTGAGAGACAGTGGCTCTGCCAGAGGAAGCAGGCCCAGGGGTCCCTATGCAGGGCGCTTCAGCGTTCGTATCCGAAGCCTGGACAGGTGCATCTTCTTGGAACTAAAAAGCCCACTTCCATCAGCTCATGGTGGAGACACAACAGTGGCAAAGGGCAATGATCTAATGACAAGGACGCGCATCTCACCGAGTTTACGTTAGTGACTATCTTACATTCCTAAATGTAGAGCGGGTATCTTCTAATCCTAAATTAGCGTGTATCTTCTTGAGAAGAAACCAGTAGTTTCTTCTCAAGCGTTTTTGCCCCAAGCATTTTTGCCACGTAACTCATTTGGCTGTAAGGCAGTTTTGCTGTAAAAGATAAGATAATAAAAAATTAAAGAGGGACATTAAAAAGGACATAAGGAAACATTAAAAATGAATAACAAAATTGAAAAGGCTTTATTGTGAAATACAATATATTTGAAGACATTTAAAATGTGTGCAGATGCACAGCAACACTGCGCAAATGACCGATTTTTTATTTTGTGGGTTGTACCTAAGAACTTGTCTTCCACGTCTTTGGTTCATGGCACTGAACACTCTCCTTTTCTGTTTTGCTTGTTGATTAGTCTCCTCATTCGGCATCTATCGCACTTTATTTTTTGCTAAAATTTCTTTCGTCATTGAGTGAGCTATCAGTTTCCGAATACTAGGATGAGTATTTGTAACTGAGCCCTGTATTTCATTGTGAAAAGCCTTCTACACTCTTGTTTGTTCTTGGCATGTTGTCACATGTCCACTGATACAGGTTTCAAAGTTCCATGGGAGATTTGGAGCTAAGATTTATATAATATAAAAGTGGGAGCACTGTGTCAGTGGAGAAGTGAAACCAGACTGTCGACCAGTTGGTTTATCTTTTACAGCAAAAGTGCCTTATGGCCAATGAGTTATGCAGCAAACACGCTAACGGCCTAAAACTGTATCGACCATGATGGAATACGTTTATGCATGTGAATATACTCCAAATTGTTTTCAGCTGTAATCTCTAAAATGAAATTATGGGCAATTTTTCTTTCCTTTTTAAAAAAGTTATCAGTGTTTTTTAAAATTCTACATTATAACTTTTGTAATAAATCTGTAATATGTGTTTAGTGACAGCCCCTCAGACTCAGCTACAGCTCAGGACAACATTGGTGGAGCGACAAGATTGCAAGAACTAAGGGCAAGTAATGACGGAGGTCCCTGGGAGGGTGACCCCTCTGCTCGGTGATGAAGTGGCTGCGCACGGCCCTCACCTGGTTGGAGCTCACAGTCTGGCCAGAAGAGTAAATCTTCTCAGCTGTGCCTCCAGAATCCCTCTCCGTGATCTGCTCCCTGCATGGCCACCGTCTGGAGTCACAGGTACAAACTTCCCTGGTCCATAGGAATGCTAAGCTTCTGTATCAGCAACACTCACAGGGAGTTTTATGCAGACATAGTTGTATAGTCAGGGTTCTTTAGAGAAACAGAACGAAGACAATATACATATATACATCTGATATGAGTTGGCAAACTGGAGACCCAGAAGAGCTGATGGTTTAGTTCCATCTGAGTCCAAAAGCCTGAGAACCAGAAGAGCTAACAGTGTAAGCTCCCATCCAAAGGCCAGCGGGCTCTAGGCCCAGAAAGAGCTGATGTTTCACTTCAAGTCCAAAGGCAGCCAGGCAGGAAGAATGCCCCCTTCCTTGGGGTAAGGTCGGCCTTTTGTTCAATTGGCCCTTCAACTGACGGAATGAGGCCCACTCACATTGGGGAGGGCAGGCTGCTTTACTCGTGCTACCAATTTAAATGTTCATCCCATCCCAAAACACCTCACAGACACCCCCAGAATAATGTTTGACCAAATATCGGGGCACCCTGTGGCCCAGTCAGGTTGACACATAAAATTAACCATCACAATAGATGTCATGTTTGTAAAAATTTTATATTTTCTGTTTTCTTTTACTTTATTATTATCTTTTTAATTTGAGACAGCTTCAGACCATTCCTGGGAATCAGTACCTGGAAAAAGACGCTGACGCAGGAGGTGGTACGTGAGACTCAGGGACCCTCAATCCAATGCCTTCTGCAGGCTCAGTTGGTGGCCCTGGAGGAGTCTCTGGGCCGCCTTCACCTCTCTTGGTCTCAGCATCTTCTCCGTGAAAGGCGGGCTGGCCCTGGAGACCCCAAGGGCTCTCTAGGGTAAAGGTCATCCTCTGGGCCTACGTTCAGTTTTAGTTTGAGATTGTGAAGCAATGTTCTAAAGCAAGGATGAGCAAAAATTTGTTGTAAAGGATCCAGTAGTAAATATTTTAAGCTCTGCGGCCCAGACCGTCGTTACCGTAATTATTCAACTTTGCTGTTGAACACTCAAAGCAGCCAGAGAAAACGTGTAATCAAATCAGAGTAGCTGTGTTCCAAGAAATCAGTACTGCCCAGCCAGGGGGTGGGTTGCATCGGGCCTGGGGGCCACAGTTTGCAGACCCTCGATCTAAAGTCAGCTGTGGTTCCAAAGACGTAATTAGTGACTTTGACAAAGTGATAAAAATTCAGATGTTGGAAGTGATGATGGAGATAATGTGTGCATCTTTACCTTCTTCTACATAAGGTGTGTGTATGTGTCTCTAATGTTAAAATAATACCAACTGTGGTGGCAGACTAATACCCCTTGTTCCCAAAGATGCCCATGCTCTAATCCTCAGACCCTGTTGCTAGGTTACCTAACAGGGGAAAGGAGACTTTGCAGATGTGATAAAGGGTATGACCTTGAGATGGAGAGATGATCCTGGATTAGCTCTGTGGATCCAATCTAATCACAAGAGTCCTTAAAGGTCTAAAACTTTCCCAGCTGAGTTAGAGAGAGATTTGAGGGTGAGAAGGGTTCGACCCTCTGTTGCAGACTTCGAAGGTGGAGGAAGGGACCAAGAGAGCCAAGGAGGGTGAAGGGTCACGAGGAGCTGGCAAAGGCAAGGACAGAGCTCCGCCCCTGGAGCCTCCGAAGGAACTCGGCCCTCCCCAGACCTTGCTTTTGGTCCTGTGAGATCTACAGAACTGCAAGACAATAAAGATGTGTTACTTCAGCCTCGAAGTTTGCGGTAGTTTGTTACGGCAGCGGGAGAAAACTAACTCGCCACCTCTGGGAGAGACATTTGGGAAGCACAAAGTCTAAACTCTGGCCCACAATGCCACTGCGCAGAGATATCCACTATTCACATGTTAGTATATTTTTTCATATTTTTCTCTGTGTATTCACAGAGTGTGAGAGAGAGAAATATAAATATGTTAGTTTACATTGGCTATAATTTATATCCTGTTTTCTTTCATTTAATGTTTTAAAAGAATTTTCCTGTGCCAATGAATTTTCTTCAAAAACATGTTTTCTAGTATAGATGAGTCATAATTTATTCACTTTCCCTCTTTTTAATTGTTTCTAATCATTTCACTAGCACAAAAATTGCCAAGGAGAAAATTCTCGTACATATTGAAGTGTTAGGATGTCATTAAGATTACTATCCTTTTTTTGCCAAAAAAGTTGTGACCTTTTTCCCCCAGTTTTGCTTGATTTTAATTTATTCAAGGTCATTTTTGATGTACAGAAATTCTGTTTTATTTTACTCAACAGATCAATGCTTCCCCATCACTTCTTTTCTTCTGTGGCTGGGAAGACAATGCCCACTCTCAAATTTGTGTTTTCTTCTATTTCTTTTAAGAGTTTGTGTTTTCAATTTTATCTTTGGTCTAGATTGCATTTCTTTAATTTCCCAATTAATTCAACACTGCTAAGCAGTATTTCCACCACCATGCATTGCATGATCCTTATCTTTAGTCATGTACATTTGATACCCATTACCATACCCCACTGCTTCCAAAATGCAGATTTCCCCGCGTTAGCATCTCTGACATCGAGAGGACCTTTTAGTCACTAGCCTCTGAAGGTCTTTGCTGGCTTGACTTGAAGGCTAGTTCTTCCAGAGGTTTCCATTTGTTTCCAGAACATTGCCCCATCACTGTGGACCCAAGACCGGTTTAGGCGTACAGCCTGTGGTTCTTTTGGACTTCACTCCCCACCGCAACACTAGGTGGGTATCGTCTCCAATTCCACTTCCAGGAGAGTGGTGTTCTCCTCCTCCACCCAGAGCCAAGGTCAACACACACACATCGCTTTGCTGTCCCATTCTGCATGGTGGGTTTCTTTCTGGTGGACATTTATAGGACGTAGCCCTCGGTGCCATGGGAGTTCCCCTAATTAGACTCCATCTGTAGAGTTTTACTTCTGTCATTGGGACATATAATAATAATGTGTCCTACAATCAATAACGCCTCTTAGAGTCAAGGGAATGTGGTACATCACGTATCACATGTAGAATGTCATAGGTTCAGTTTTGGGGTTGTCTAGTCTGTTTTATTTTTCTACCCCTTCATAACTGCGTCAGTGTAATAGTGCTTTGAAATTTTTTTGGTTTAATATCTGGTAGGCTAATTTTTGCCTTGTTACTCTTTCTTTCTAAAACGTTCCTGGCTAATTTTTTTCATTCCAGATTAACATTAGAGCTAATGTTTCAAGTTCTCACACATCCATATCAAGAAATGAATAATTTTTAAAAAAAGCTCTGCTGGGTCTTTATTCAATCTCTATTAACTCTATGAGTGAATATGGGAAGAATTGAAACTTTTACCGTATTAAAAGTTAATATATTTCCTAGTCAAAGCTTGATATATTTTATCATTTTAAAGACTTTTGTATCTTTTGTACCATTAAAATTTTATTCATATAAGTTTTTTCACATTTCTGGTTAATAACTTTTTCATAGTTATTATATATTTTAGTGCTACTGAGAATAGATTGCTGTTT
Organism: Equus quagga; assembly: GCF_021613505.1. Lineage (NCBI taxonomy): Eukaryota > Metazoa > Chordata > Mammalia > Perissodactyla > Equidae > Equus > Equus quagga. Next base: position 105,366,198 of record NC_060279.1, on the reverse strand, counting down.
CCAATAATTTTCTATTTGGTTATTTTTGGAATACAAGACAGCTAATGCTTTTTGTATTTTGATTTTATAACTAGCCGACTTTCTGAACTCTCTTAATCATCCTCAAACTATATTTTCACGACTTTAAAATACCATCAACTTTTAGATTGATCAAAATTTTGAATACAAATTCTTTAGGGAAACCAAAGAAACACTGCCATGTTAACTGAATGCATTCTTTGTAAAAAGGCATTGTGGTGCTTAAAAAAACTCTACATCTTAGAATGAAGGAACTTAGATTTTATAAGCAGGACAGTCATATTACTGAGAAATCATGGCAGTATCATCTGTTCTCCTAGCGTCTCGTCTTATTTCCCTCCTGTTACTTTACTGGCTAATAGTGATATTGTTCTCGGTTTTAATGAGAAGGCTTCTAGTGCAGTGGTTTTTAATTACCTAATTTTTCTTCAGTGCGGAGAAGGTCATGGCCCTTTTGAAAATCTGCTGAAAGATGTGCCTTCTGTCCTCTGGATAAAAGCAAATGTGCGCCCACACCCAGACTTCATGCGCCTGGACCTTCGAAATCCACCGCCTGCTGGAGGCTTCCCCGAACCGCCAGAGTCCCTGAACCTGGTTACAGGTTCTTTCTCCAGAGTTTTACCTTTTGGAAGAATGTGAAATGTTCATTTCAGATAGATCATCTTTGCCTGATTGGGGCATTCTTTTTATTTCTGTTTTGTTTTCTCCCCCTAAAATCAGCAGTTAGTGTCGAATTCTAATAAATACCATTTGGATGTTGTGGTGGAGCGCATCATTCCTCCCATTGCTTTCGGCCGTCCTGGATTCATGCGCTTTGCCAGGAGACCTTGCGATTTCTCCCACTGGAGGAGGAGTAAGATTCCCTGCCACACTGTTGCTGAGCACAGATCTGTGACTCTCTGTGGCCAATTGCAGGTTAGCTGACTGGGCGTGAGCAGAGGTTCCAGGAGCAGATGTGGGGGTGGTGTCCCACCTTGTGCTTCCGCCGTCCCCAGGAGAAGAGCATGTTTCAGAATAATCCTCTGCCACAGAGAGAAAGAGGGACAGACGGACAGACCAGGTTCCACACTGCAGACTGGAGCCAAGGTGCAGGCCAGGAACCACTCTCAGCTCCTAGGGGCCACCCTCAGGTCCTTGCCACATGGCCCTCTCCATAGACCCATGTCTTACAAGAAGGAAGCTTACTTCTTCAAAACCAGCAAAAGAGGGCGCAGGGGGCAGATGAGAGTCTCTGCTCCAAATCGCTTTATAGAGGGTTCCCCTGATGAGGTCAGGGCCACCCAGGATACTTCTCTTTGTTTTATTTTTTTTGAGGAAGATTAGCCCTGAGCTAACTGTTGTCAATCCTCCTCTTTTTGCTGAGGAAGACTGGCCCTGAGCTAACAACCGTGCCCATCTTCCTCTACTTTATATGTGGGAGCCTATCACAGCACGGCGTGCCAAGTGGTGCCATGTGCGTACCCGGGATCCAAACGAGCAAACCCCGGGCCACCGAAGCAGAACATGTGAACTTAACCGCTGTGTCACCAGGCCAGCCCCAGGATACTTCTCTTTTGACTGACTCAACATCAACTCACTAAGAACTGTAATTACATCTGCACAGCCCCTTTATCTTTGCTGTAATCTATTGGTTAGAAGCAAGTTATAGTTCCCATCCATAGTCAAGGGGCAAGGGTTATACACGTTCATTGGGGTCATCTGAGAATTCTGCCTACTACAATCATCTATTTATTATTTTTATCTGCTAATATTATTATTTTACTATTTACCATATTACTAATATGAATATTTTATCTACTAATATTAACACATTCATATAATTAATGCAAATTAACTATTATTAATTAGCATAATTAATACAAAGTGTTTAACATGTAAAGATACATTAACATGTTAATATAATCAACCATATTAGTAGATGGTTAATTAACTAATATGGTTAACTATATTAACATGTTAATATAATCACTACACGTTAAACCACTTCGCATTCCTGGAATAAATCCTGTTTGGTCATAATTTATAATTCATTTAAAGTACTGCTAATTTCCTTTCATTGATAATTTCATTTGTTCTTTCATTCTCATATTCAAACAGGATATCGATCTGTAGATTCTTGGCCATCCTTGCTGAGTCTGATAGCAAAAAGTGAAGCTATCGTGAGACACTTTCAGACGTCTACTGTATCTCTCAGGGCCCGGTCAGAAGAGGAGAAGTGCCACAGGTATTAAGAGAGTAAGAATGAGAAATTACATGAATAGGAGAGGATCTGGGGAAGTGGAGGGGTAAGCGATGGAAAGCGGAAGGATCAGAGAAACCATTACTAACGTCTTCAGCCCAGCCGTCTGGCTGGACAAGTTAGAGTCGTGGGAAAACGTGAAAGGCCACGAGCACCTGTGCTGAAGCAGGATGCTGCAGAGAGCGCACTGAGAGGCCCTGGAAGAAGTCCGTCGGCGAGAACCATGCCTCTGCAGACCTGCAGCCAAGCGCTGCGGGTGCTCTCGGGGGTGCTGTGGGAGGATGAACTAGACACAGAGTGAGGATGCTGTGGCGCCCACCAGCAGCCCTGCATCTGGCTGGCGCTGTACCTCTCCACCTAGTCCAGCCTCGGATGATGACCTCTGCTTTCTTCTCACACTCCAGGCTGCTCTGGGAGACGATGTCCCAGCCTCACACAGGAGCAGCAAAGCCAAGCTGACAGCGCACCATCTGAGCCCAGCTACTCTCATTTTCTGAGGTCAGAAATGATTCAGAGGGCGGCGGAATGATACGCTACTTGAAAGATGCAGAAAACTTGCTCGTAAACCTTTTGATGCTGGATAGGCAAGAATGAAGAGATACACAGGAAGCAAGGTTGCAGGTGAGGCAGGGAGAAGGGTGGTTCCAGGCTACGTAGTGGTCCTCTTTAGGCTCACAGGAAGCATGAGTATCTTACCTTTGGGCTGACAGCCAGCGTGATCACCACAGCAGTCGCATTACCCCCTTGAGCAAAGTCCACGCTCGGAGAGTGCGTGGAATGACAAAACCTGCTTTCCTTCATTATGTTTATAGTTTTAGCTTTTCCTTGTCAACTTTCAAACTTTTTTAAGCAGTTAGAGGTTTTGAGCAAAGAAAATATATTGTCTTTAATAGGGAAGATTAACCCATTTATTTTTATTGTCATTTTTTGGTTACTGAAGTGATGGATGTTCATTCAGCCAACTTGTTCAGCGATGTACTTCTCCCTTTCTGGTTCCTTTGTTTTATGTCTTATGCTCTCTGGATTATTATTCTTTTCACATTTTTCCTTTAATTATTTTAAATTTATACACAAAGACATCAATTCTAGTAGTAATTTTCTAAAATTAGAGAAACAGAAATTTAAGTATGATGTTCAATATTTGAAAAATCTTGCTTCATACTTATTTTAAGTCCCTTATCTGATAATCCCAAAATATGTGTCCTATGTGAGCCTGTCTCTAATGCTTGTTTTGTCTCTTCAGACTGTTTCGTCTTCCTTTTCAGTATCCCTTGTAATGTTTTGTTGAAAGTCAGACATGTAACGGGCAGTAGGAACTGAGGTAAACAGGCCTTTAGTGTGAGGATGTATTTCAATCTGGCTAGGACCTGGGCTGTGTTTCATGTTTGTTCTAGCTGTAAGTACAAGGACATTCAAATTCCTCTAGTGTCCTTATTTTTGTTTCCCCTCTTGACTTTGGGCTTCCCTGTGGACTCCTCCTCAGATGGAATCTTCCTCTTGCAGTTCATAAAGCTGTGGTCCACTCTTACTATACTCACCCTGTGGGTGTGGTGACAAGACATGGGGGAGGGGACCATTCTACAATCTTCTGAGGAAAACCTCAGTATTTTAGTGTTTCTCAGTGTTGGGACCTTCACAAGTGTTTCTTGAGTGACCTAGTTTTTCCCCTCTGCCCCCACTCCCTTCTCTGGCTGTAGCATTTCCAAACAATTTCCTTGGAGCCCTGATCCTTGTTGACTGTGTTCCCATCCCTACACCCCCCTTTAGTGCAACAGGAAGTTTGGAGGGGCCTAGAGTGGGGCGCAATGCCCTTCCTCCAGCTGCGATAAAGTTTCAGAATTGCTGTCTGGCAAAGTCCTTTTCCCTGGAGAGCAAACCTTGTTATGGAGAAAATTTTGGGAGTATCACACAATGATTACTCCTCCCCTCCCTCCACCAGAACCCTGAGAGAATCTTTCTCTATTCTCACCATGAGAACCTGGTAGGATTCCTGGAGGTAGCACTCAGACCCAGAAGTTTCTCACTGTCACACTAGTCCACACTCGGCCTCCAGCAAGTCAGAAGAGTTATCATTTAAGGGTTCCTACCAGTTTATGGCTCCAAGGGCTTCAGCTGCAAGTAAGCAGACTTCTATCACTCTATCTGCCTGGATGCACCTGTCTCTCCAGGTCTCAAGGGGGCTTGGCCCTGCCACCTTGTTTCTCTGGTGGGTCCAAGAAAAGTTATATTTTATAGATTATTTTGATTAATTCAGATGCAGATTCTAACCACTCACTGAAAATGTGAAGACTGGTATCAATTGAAATACACATCTTCCTCAACCTACAATGCAGTTACAGCCCGATAAACCCATCATAAATTGAAAGTATCATGTCGAAAATGCATTTAATACACCTGACCTACTGAACATCATAGCTTAACATAACCTTCTTTAAACATGTTCAGAATACTTACGTAGCCAACAGTTGGGCAAAATCATCTCACATAAAGCTTGTATAATACAGTGTTGAATATCTCATGCACTTTATTGAATCCTGTACTGAAAGTGAAAACAGAACATTGTATGGGTACAGGATGGTTGCTAAGTGTGTCATTCGTTTACTCTCATGGTCATGGAGCCCACGGGGAGCTGTGGCTCGCTGCCACTGTCCAGCATCACAAGAGAGTATCACATGACATATTGCTAGCCTGAGAAAATATCAAAATTCAAAATTTGAAGTACTGTTTCTACTGAGTGCATATCACTTTTGCATCATCTTAAAGTTGATAAATCATAAGTTGAAGCATCACAAGTTGGGGACCGTCTGTATATTTCCCTTAGAATGGGAAAAGATGCCAATACTGGCCTGGGAGAAGGCATCGCTGGCTTTGTCACTGGTCACGTATATGACAATGTAACGTTTGTGTACATCTTCCTTGGTCTACTCTTAAAGACATTATCAAGCTAGACTTCATGGCTTCCCTAAAAAAGAAGGAAAATGGTGTAATTAGTGATGTCTAATGGCTCTCCGGAAGTCACAGAGCAAAGACGCCCACCTGCTCCACATGTTCCATGATCCTGGGAGAGGACCCTTGTGATAAACAAACACAGCCAAAGGGAAATGCCAGAATTTAAAAATCAATAATCAGTCGTGATAAATAATAGGTATTTTCAGAAACGAATATGAGAAATATAAATTTTGAAATGAATTGAAACCAGAATTAAGATTTAAAATTGCACCATAGAGGCCTGTTGAGATAGGAATTAGAGGGCGGGATGGCGCCCTGTGAGCACAGACCAGCCTGTTGTGGAGCATGTCTTAGCACTCACAGTAGACCTCTCAAAGACAGACTAGGGATCTGCCCAATGTGGCAAGACTAGGAAGAACAGAAGGAGGAGGGAACCACATTTCATTCACTCATCTATTTATTCATTTATTTGAATGAATTATTGAGTTCCTACTATATAATATGTACTGTTCTTGGTGCTGCCAATTTGAAAATTAAGTGGAATCTGGTTCATTCCCTTGGGAAGCTTATAATCCAGTGTAGAAGGCAGACAGGGAGCCAGGGAACCGCATCACGTGATATGTGCTGAGAGAGGAGACTGCACGGGTTTCTTTGCAACATCCCAGGAGGAGTCTGAGCCCTGCCAGGGTGAGAGCACAGGATGCCAGGATGGGCATCCTGCAGCAGGGGCATGAGAAGCCACAAAGAAGAATGAGAATGGGACTGAGAGGAAGGAGTAAGCCAGGCAGAGGAAGAGCATGCACGAAGGCCGGGGGCGTAGGGCAGCCTGACTTCTTCAGCAGTTATTGGGTTCAGTGTGGTGCCACTTACAGTGCTGCAGGTGGGTCAAGGACAATGCCTTTATCCTTGGACGATGGGAGCCATGAAGAGACCACAGCAGGAGAGCCAGAGGATCAGATCTGTACTTCAAGGAGACGATACTGACAGCGACGTAGGAAAGGGCTTGATGCACATAAGAGCGGTGGCATGGAGAGCAGTTAGGAAATGCAGGCAGAAGAGATGAAGCCTCAAAGCAAAGGGTAGTGGTGATGAGAGAGAGGAATTAAAGGATGGGATAGGTGTTAAGGAGGTGAAATGGGCTGCTCTCGGTGGCTGATCTGATTGAGGAAGTGAGGGAAAGGGAAGCATGCAGGATCCAGGTCTGAGCGGTAGTAATGGAGTGATGGGTGGTTCTGTTGACGTCATGAGGAACAGAAAGGAAGACCTTGTGGAGGGTACACTGTCTGTAGTTGGGGTGAGTTATGGGGCATCCAGATGTATGTATCCAGAATTTGGGATTGAGAAAAGACCTAAATTTGGAAGTTGCCGTAACCTAGACAAGGGCTCGAGCAGACCTGTCATTGCCCCGGCAGCATTCCCTAGGTTGCTCGTGTGCCTTCCATTCAGGCCTGTGGCTTTCTGCTTCTCTGCGTCTGAAACATTCTCTGGCCTTGGGAGCTTCCTGGCACCTGCGCAGAGACGGCCACAACTGCTGGAAGTTGATGGGGGGGACACTGCTGGCTAAACACCCAGCTTCCTGGCCCCCTGGGGGCCGTGCTGTCGTGGGTCCTATGCCAGTGTTTCTCAGAGGTTGGCCCTTGTTAGAACAGATTCCTGGGCCCCCTCCAGAGACTCCGATTCAGTCTGTCTGGTGGGGAGGAGGGGCATGAGATTTGCATTTCTAACAAGTTCTGTTGTACACTGTCTCTCCGAGGGTCTCCATGGCGTTGTTCCCAGCTGTGGGAGTGCTCACCCCTCGTTAACACACCCTTTATTGATTTCCTCCCTCCCCTGTCTCCTTCCCTCATTCTGCTCCCTGGGATCACATCCCAAAGGAACCGCGAGCACCCAGATCCTTGTCTGAGGTGTGTTTCGGTCACATCCTAATTATGACGCCTACTTAAGCGCCTGTGTCATTGGGAGGGGATGGCGCACAGTTGCGGTAGCTGTCTCTGAATCGTCATCAGAATGAAAACAGTTCAGGCAGGCATGAGAGACCTTGAAGTTAAAATGGCAGCTAGTGAGATGTGCCTGATTCCTCTCCCCTCCCTTGAAATAGTCCTGAAAATATTCACAGAGGCAGGGAGGAAGATTTCGACAGGCGTAGAAACTTGGCTTATTAATCAAGGATATTAAGGACCCTGGGAGGAATTCTCATCAGCCACATGGAGATGGGGCCCATCTGGGCAAGAAGTCTGTGGGGCAGTTCTGCCTCCCCTCACTGGGTACTCCCACCTCAGTGAGGCAGTGTCAGTTACCATTACTGTTGTCGTGGTTGTTGTTGCTCTGCCTTTGAGGAGTCAGGAAACTTTAGTTACTATTATTGCTGTCGCTGCTACTGTTGTTACAATTTATTATCGTCACACAAGCTTTAAGAGTTAGTGCTAGTTACTATTACTGTTATTGTGGATGTCATTATTGATATTATTATTATTATTGTATGGCCCTTGATGAGTCCAGGAAACACCTGAAACTGATGCAAAATTCTACGTCTTCTCTGAAGGCAGAATTCACAGCTTTTATCAGATTTTCCAAGGAATCCACAAAGTGCTAACAACCGTTGATTTAGAGGGTCGTTTAAGCCCAGGAGAGGAAGCGAGATTAAAAAGAGGCATCAGCTCTATGTGCAGAGTGAGAGCAGACCGGGGCCAAGTTCAAGTCCTGGCGACAGCAACAAGCAAGGGGTGAGCGAGGAGGGAGGCGGTGCTGCGGATGGCAGAAGGGGTGGGGACAGTCACAAGTCCAAGCTCCCTAGAGAAGCAGGGAAGGGTGAAAGGTGACCTTGCCCTCGCTCGCGGTGGTGCAGGGCCAGGTAGAGAGATCAAGAGGAGAGAAAGCGTGAACAGAAAACACGGACAACTCCTTCAGGAATCTGGACGGTGAGAGGAGCCGCAGCACAGCCACAGGAGGGGGGCGGGATAGTGGGGGGAGAGCTGATGTTGAAATGCTGATGAGAAAGCCGGTGGACCAGAAATCTTTAAAGAAACATGACATTCTTTCACCTCTGTTTTAAATAAGGAAACTGAGGCTCAAAGCAGTGAAGAAGCTTGTCCAGGCTCACTTAGCTCGTTATCCACAGAACTGGAAATGGGCTTCCGTCTATCTTTCTTTGGAATACTCTTTCTGATGCATAACATTTCTTAGAATTGCTGAAAAGTCTTTGTAGCCACAAATACTCACCTTTCCACATCTGCAATGCTGGATTAAAATTCCTCCCTGGGTCTCCTTCCAGCATCAGCTCTTCCCTCTTCTCAGGGCCCCTTTCCAGGGTGCAAGGACCCCAGGAAGGGGCAGTGCGATCAAAGTGAGTGGACGGGCCAGGCGTCAGATGTCTCCCCTAAACTTAGGCAGACAGCTGAATGTACTAGGTGCCTGAGGTAAAGTGCAGGAATGGTCCAGCAAGTGGAGAAGACAGACAGCCGCCAAAGACACTGTACCCAGTGGAGTTTTACCCAGATGTATCTTGCGGTAATGATACCCATGTCTTGATTCCTTCTTCTGTCCTCTGACGGCCCAGTGGAGGTGCTGGGCCAGGATGAGTCTGTTGTCAGCCTTCTCCAGAGGACAGGGAATCTGGAACCTGTCCCAGTGGGCAGAGGAGTAGATGCTAGGTTCAGGCAAAGGCACACAGTGGCTGGGCTTAGACCTGCACGGCCATCTGGGGAGCCCGTGGGGACAGGAGCGGAATTCTTGTGCAGAAGGGGCTGTCGCAGTCCTTGGCTTTGCAGAAGCCACTGCACGTGTGCGCCCTCTGCCCACTCCCCGCACGGACCCAGACCAGAAGTGCCCTAGGTGCTGAGACACGGGAAGATTGACTGCGCGACGACATTAAACAAAGGCACCCAAGTGCTGCAAGCGGAAACAAAGCCAAAATTCCGACCACAGCAGAAAACCAACTGCCAGACCCCGAGGAAGGCTAGCCCTCCATGTGCCATCCCTGCCATCAACTGTGGTGAAGAGACAGTGGAGACAGTGGAGAAGGTGGGGGGTGGGACAGGGACAAGGCATGCACGTGTACATAAATGTATGCTGCAGCAGAGACAGGGAGGAAAGGGGACACTGGGATACAGGAGTGACTTTGCAAGCCCAGAAATCACCAGGCTGTCTTCATCCAGCAAAAATACAACTGACATGGATCACAAAAAATAGGAAGAAAATTAAGATTTGATTCAAACAAATCTATCAAATACCAGAGTTTGACATGAATAAAAATTCATCCGGTTTATAATTCACTCTCGCATGCCCCAACCCTACATCTAGTCTGTGGGAATAGCCTCTTTGAAAGAGCATCCCAGCCAATGTTCCAGAAGCACGGTAAGCAGCCTTAGCAGGTCAGAAGGCAGTGCCTTCGACAGTTTCTTCTCTGAAGGCAAGTGGGGGAAGTACCGAGCTCTCCTAAGGAGGAAAATGTCAGAGTCAAGCCCCAAAGCCAGGCTCACTGAAAAGTCAGCCTGATGGTTCCGTCTCGAAGTGAGTGGTCCCCGTGCTGTGACAACGTCGGTTCTGCTTCACAAAGCCCTCCAAACTGTCCAGTGGTTTCAGATCATCGGTGCACATGTGAACTTCAGAGTGGACTTGACTTCTATTCAGATTTTAGAGCTCACAGTGATGACAGTCATAAATACGGACTCAGATGGATCAGAGTCAAATTTCAACTCTGGGGCTGGGAGACCATGGGTAACTCGCCCAGTCCCCTAGTCTCTGACACAGGCTGTGACTCTGCCCCACCTTGAGGGACGTGGTGATGACAGATGGGACAATATGTGCAGACCCCTTGGCCCAGAGCCCGTTACCTAATAGATGATCAACAACTAAGCACATATTGGTTCTATTTTCACCTAAATTTTCCTTACAATTTAATCATTAGCAAAGGTCTCTCCTAAGAGCCATTTTATTTTAAAGAATAATTTTAAGGCATTTAATTTGGTTATAGTAGTTATTTCCAGGCTGCATCTAGTGACTTAAAAAATAAAACAACAAAAACCACACAATTTAAAAAAGAATTAAGCTGAAATGAGTTAATGAGTTAAGCTAAGCAATAAGCAACTGTTGATAAATTTCGAGCGCCATAAAAATAATGGGAGGGCACCAAGTCGAGATGGCTTGGGACAAGGTGGAATAGACAGAGAAGGGAAGGCACACTGGCTGGAAAAGAAGAGAAGGCTGCCCGCCATCCAGCCGATGCTGGGACGAGATGGGCCGTCTCCCTGCCCGCGCCCGGTTGTCTTCCTCTGCTCCAGGTTCTTGGACAGGATGCACCGCACCGCCACCCCCACCCCGCCTCCCGCCCCCAGCCACTCCACGGAGACCCATTGCCACCGTTTCTCCTCTGAGCCCCCTGCCCTGTCCGGGCTTCTCCTGAAACTGCCGCTTGAGACAAAGAAAGCATGATTTCCATCCAGATTAAGGCAGTATTTTTTTCTGTTTCCGAATGTTGCATTAGGAATTAGGAGTCCTTAAAATTAAATGTAAACAAACATACTTGTTCCGAGTGCTCACTGTGTCCTTCTTTTCTGCCTGGTTCTGCTCTCCCTTCCTGAACCAGAGGAGAAATATCAGTTCAGTTGAAAAAGTGGAAAACCATGGACAGCAGCATGCCCTTCCCTGGTTCTTAGCATTCTGGAACGCACCTGTGTTAGAATACGAAGAAATAAAACAAATATAAATTATGCATTTTCCAACTTAATTTAAAATGCATTATGCTCTGCTTTGTTCTCTGGAATTAGACTTATTAAGGGGACAGATCTGTATGGATTAATTTTGAGTCAGTTTATTCACTTCTTTGTAATTCAGTGGCAAAGATTTTTGTCCCCAGGCATCAAATTAATTTTTTTTTACTGTAAGTAACACATACAAAATACAGACCTCTTTGTGTTATTTCTTTGTTTACCTAGCAAGCAACACATTCCCATATTATGCCCCACCAAATCTTAACGTTCTCCCTTTAAAAATCAAAACTTTCCAAATGATTTTTAAAGCAATGTAACCGTTGTCACAATATTGGAGTTGAACACAATAATATCCTTATCCTTTTCCTGGTGTTCATTTATACAGAGATCCACATGGCCTCTCTCCAGTTCAAACTCTGAGGCCAACAGCCCCAAGGCCCTGCCCTCCCAGTGATTTTGGCAACATGTGAACTGACATTTTATGACGATTTAAAATATGCACCAAATCATCATTTGTAAGTATTGTTTTAGTACAGTAATTCTTTGTTCTGCTTAGACATTTTAAATCTTTATTTTTTCCCCTTAAACTGAGCAAGAAAATAGTCTGCATTCTTAATTAGTCTTCTTTAAACAAAATCTCCTTTCATATGCTCTAATAAAGACTAAGGATCTTTCCCCTCTTGTTTAAGTAACTGCTTGCCGTAGTATAAAATTGTAAGAGACATGATGCAGATCAAGTTGCGGGCTTGAAGTGGGGAAGAGGAACAAGCCGTGCCATAATAAGCAGATTTTAATGATTTACTATAAATCAGCATTTTTGCCCTGTCAGGGAGATTGAAGAGGCAGACAGCTCCTCACTTGTCTGCAGAGCAAATGTCTTCTGGATGAATCGTGTGCACTGAATCACTGATCACAACATTCCAACGCACATCCAAATAACGAGGGCGACGCGCAGCCTCGCGATGGCGGCTCCCAGGCAGCGGGAATGTGTGTTTTTCCGTTGTGTGGTACTTAAACCCTTCCATTGATCCTCCGAGGGCTCCACGGAGGGGAATGAAGTGTATATTACCGGGTTAACCGTTGACGCCCGAGCGGAGACTGATCTGCATAAACGCGCTGCCTCACCCCCAGACTTTTGATGAGAATCTAATCTAGCCTGGAGGAGGGGTGGGGGGGGATACGCTGTAATAATGAACCTAAGTGTAAAGGATCCTGCCACCGAAGCCCCTAGAAATCACAGCCAATTTCGGTTGGGTCAAAGGCTCCTTCAATCTGGGGGCAGCTCTTCCAATGCCCCCCTCTGTCAGGCCCCTTCCCTCCCCAAGCTCCTTCTCATTGCTTCCTCTATCAGTGTCTAATATGCCCCCAAATGTAGTGCTTCAGTGGCTGGGACCCATCACCAGGGAGAGAGCACTGCCGAAGGTTGGAAGGACTCATTTGGAAACTGGGTGTGCTGGACCCCTGGACTGGACCAGTGGGCCAGAGAAACCAGGCACAGGCGCCTCTGGCTCAGATATGGAGCCCATCCCCAGACCTGGATCCATGGATGCTCCCAAAGCCGTTCCAGCTGGCATGGCCTTCCCTGAATGCCACCCTTGGGCCTGCCTCTCTCAACCCCTGCAGCTCACGTGCTACTTGTCCCTTATGGTCCTTATAATGTCACCTATCCTAGTGCACTATGGCCTCTTCAGTTGCAAGGTGACTGTATTAAGTTTTTTGAAACCATCATAATATCTTACACGCGGTAGTGCGGCCTTCATCATGACCCACCCACCGCATGAGTGGTGAATGAATGAATGATGCGATCCTAGAGGCTGCGAGGATTGACCAGCCTGACCCAACCAGCTGCGTGGCTGAGACCCCACGCTCTCACGGACAACGTGAAGGAGTCCTGGGGCCAAGGATGAGCAGCTTCCTGTTGCCAGATTCTACCGTTTCTCCCTCTGGCATCCACAGTCCAGCTCTGGTGCCAACTGAGAATCCCTCTGGGCTGGGCCAAGGGAGCTGACCTCAGGAGAGGAGATCTTCAAATGTACCTCCGGGAAATTCAGAGACGTTGAAACTTGCCCACTGTGGCTCCCTCAGCTCCTGGCTGACGTCACTCCTACTGACCTCCGGACCCCTTTCCTCACGCGCCTAGCATCCTAGACAGGCCAAGACATCCCAGGGCCTCCATACTCCAACAGTTGGTGCAAAACTCATTGCTGGTTCTGGGGGTGCCAAGACGCGGAAGCCACACCCGTCCTGCCTCCCGGAGCTCACCATCTGATGGATTCATCCCTGTGGCCTTGTCCCAACCCTGAAGTTAACTTGCTTGTCACGCTGCTGTTAGAGAAGACCTCCAAGTGGAGTCTGAACTCACACTGGAGAGGAAAGGAGAGGCGAGGGCGTTCCCCACTACATTCCTGCACAGCGTGCTCCCTACAGCTCCCCAGAGCGCAGCGGGAGCTCCACGGCACCCGCTTCTCTCACGTTTACACCTACTTAGTATGAGAAATAGAGCCCCCCTCTCCCCGTGAAGCCCTGAAGCCCTCCCACAATGACGGTAAACTCTCCCTTTTCTGAATGCCACGGTGCTTTGGATATTTTGTCCATTCACTCATTCATTCATTCATTTAACCAGTATTTGGTAGAAGGCACTCTCCTCACGTTGGGAGATACAGTGGTGACGAGAGACCTGGATTCTGCTCTGGTGACGAGCTCCGTCCTCCGGGCTTATCCTCTTGACCCAGCTGTTCTGCCTCATCCTATCTGATGAGAAAAACAAGAGTGCCACCAAAGGGGGTGGGGTGGCGGTGGGACATTCCTTCTTCATGTATGGAGCGTTTGCTGTGTGCCAGGAAATGTTCTGGGCACAGCAGCAAACTAGTCAGGGCTGGACAGAGCCCCTTTCAAGGAGGCCTCAAGGACCTCCTGTCTCACAGGACCCCTGCTCAGAAGGGCCTCTCACTGGTTTAACGCTCTGATGTCACTGTCTTGAAATTCCTAATAATTTTCGAATACGGGACCCTATATTTTCATTTTGTGAAATCCCCTAGCAGTCTGGTCCCTTCTTTCAAGGGCTTGCCTTCGGTGGGGGGAAGAGGAAAGAAGCAAGTAAACAAAGTAACAAGAAGTTGGGGACAGTTGTAAATGATGAGACCGAGAGTTGGACAGGGACATCAAGGAAGGCTGGCATGAGGGGACTCCAGAGGGGACTGTGAATGGTGAGAAGCCACCACAAGCCGGATGAGATACGCCAGTCAGCCCCGATCTTCAATAAGCCAACTAACCACCTGAGGGCACAGGTGAGTGCTAGACCTTTTGTTGTGATGGGGATGTGTGGGCTGGTGAAGACTTTGCCTTCTCTGATCCTGAAGAGAAATCAGGAGGTCAGGAAGGGGGCTCTTGTCACCTGCCCCCCTAGCCTTCAGCACTCCTGGGAGAAGGCACACCCTAACCTTGCCTTCCTCCTCCTCTCCCTGAGAATTCCTGTTCACCTGACTAGGTCTTGCATTATTTGCCCAGGAAGGCTCTGTGGGAGATGGAGGGAGCCCCACAGAGGACTTTCGAGACTGGCCTCCATGAGGCATCCCAGCTCCCAGGGACATCCGTGGGGCTTTTTGATGCAGGCAACGTGGTGACCTGGACCTGAGGTTTGGGGACAGGTCAAGCAGGTGCCATGACCACATCCACTGGGTCTCTAGCCCCAGACCCGGTGGCCTCTCAGAGCTCTGCTGGGCTTGTCAGAGTTCTCCCTATGGCCTCCCGTGACCCCATAAGTTAAGTGTGAATTCTGTTACCTCACGGCTGGCGTTTCCTCTGGGTCTCTGGAGAGAAGTAGAGCATGGCGCCTGTCACCCGGGGCTTTGCCCTCAGATTTGGAGTCCTCTGCCCTGCTCACAGACCCTTCCTCCCACCATCTGGGCCTCAGCCTGGCCTCCTCGTGGAGAAGATAGAGGGCATATTGACCCTAGGTGACAGATGTGCACAGTGCCAAGCACGGTGCTCGGCATGCAGGAGTGCTCCCTCATCCACAGCCGTCATCCTGTGCACTTTCTTATGGCACACACTGATGCTCTATTGCAGCACGCACCAGAAAGAAATTCAACAATTGTGACCATCCTGAGAGAAAGGAAGCTTCCTGAGGACAGAGCCTTGGTGCCCGCCGTGACTCCCAGTGGACTGCATCCACAACGCCCACCAGCCCACCAGGACCGGTTATTGAGTGCACATGCCAGAAGAATGAATGGGGCTGGGTGGTGGGGACGAGGACGTGGTTCCGGCGCAGCAACGATACAGGCTGTGCACGAGCTGTGTGTGAGCGAGCCTGCGGAAGGAGACTTGTCAACACAACGAGGAATGACATGGAGCACTGTGCAGTTGAAAGCAAATTTCAGCCACAATGTAATTATCCACCCAGGAAAAGAGGGGTCCCCTCTCCTGGGACAGCCATCCATGTGAGGAGAAGGAAAATAAACTCGTTCTAGGTCAATTTAAAGGTTAAATGGAGGTCAGCGAGGGGGAACTGAGACTGTCCCCGACGATGGGAGCAGTCTCCTGGACACTCGCTCTGGACTTTAACCTTTGGCTCTAACATTCATCTGGAAAAAAAAATTGTGAAGCAGATAATTGGATATTAGTAGACATACCATTTCAGTAATCTTAGAAAATAAAAACAAGAGTGATTGCAAATCCAGTGGCAGTTACTTTAGAAAGATAGTAACGTGTAATTCCCAGTTTCTCAGACCGTAACTTTTGCACTTACCACTAATTTCTCCACTGCTCCAAATGCAGTGTATACATTTAGTTTAGAATTTATCATCACCGTTTGTGTATATTACGCCAGCGGCATAATCCATCCTCGTGAAGCTAATGCTCGGCATTAGGAAAATGGACTCTGTGTGGATCCTGCCAACCTCGGGCCCCCAGCACGCCCTGACGCGGCGGGTTTGTGCTCCACCACGCCCCTCCCTCAGAGCGTGTGTGGCTTTCTGTTTTGCGCAGCTTCTCCGAATGGCACGGTCTGATTTCTGCAAGTTGCTGGTGTCCATTGTCTGCGGATGTAAAAATCAATGACCTACATAAGATTTTGATTTTGCACTGGGAATTGAGAGAGAGAAAGAGCGAGAAAGAGAGAGAGAGACTGAGATGCAGATAGAAAATAATGAAACAGTCATGTTAAAAAATATGAGCATGTTAGACTCAAAAATATATTTTCGAGAGGGTATCTATTTTTTTTCCTTTGAACAGGAACATATTTAATTTCATGGTCATTTGATTAAAACAGTTAATTGTATTAATGTGTTATTGAGCCGAGAGTGCTGGTCATTCCAGGGTGGACGCTCGCTCGGGCGCAGAGAACAAAACCCCATCATTCCAAGGCTGACTGGAAGCCCCTGGAACTAGAACTCGCTATTGAAACCTCTCAGTGTATATTCAACCCTTGTTTTTATTTTCTTAAAAGAGAGGGGGAAAAAAAGCTCAAACTGCTGAATTCTGCAGAAAAATCTGCCAATGAGCTGTTCTATTAGCACATACATAGCAAAGTCTTTAGAACCCCTCTCTTCAAAAGCATAATTAGGTATTTATTTCAGACATACTAACATCTTTGCAGTAGCTAATAAGATGCAGCCCATTTGAATATTAATATAATAAATGATTAAATTAAACAGCAAGATTCAGACTCAGAAATAGCCTTTATAGGTCCCAGGGGGTCAGTAAAACTGTTTCCATTTCTTCCTACAGTTAACATAGTGCAAGGGACATGAATGCATAGAGCAATATTTGTCTTATGAAACGCGGAGTTTTATATGGTGCTATTCAGTTTTATTACTCCACAGTTTGAATCTGGGGCCCAGAGAGAAGTCACCATGCTGAGGCCCACCAGCCCCTCTTCCTGTCTCACCGATTGCCTGCGTCCCAGAGACACTCCGCTGCTTGGCAAAGGGTCTCTCTAACTGTCTCCACACCAGTGGCACCTACCCGTGCAGGCGAGCACAAGGCAAATTCATAATGCCATTAAAAAAAAAATCCGATTCAGCATAACAAACAGCCTAGGGTTCCTTTTGTGTGTCTGTGTGGGTGTGTTTCACGACCACGCAGTGTCTGTGTGTGGCTGAAAAGCCACACCCGAAGCTGGGGTGCAGGCAGGAGCCAGCTGCGCCGGGCGCTTCATCTCCCAACTGTGAGGGACGCCCCCCTACTCCACCAGCACAAAAATGAACGGGCGAAGTTGGCAATTATAATCGGCCATTACTCCAATAAAGGTGTTTCCCTTTTTAAATTAGTCCATGAAAACTGCTCACTCTCCAAATCCCGTGAACCTGAGAAGTGTTAATAAACATCTGGCCGCGGTTTTTGCTTAATTAGCATTCCTCAGTTTGGACAGAAGTCTGTTTATGTAAAACAAACCACACACGCACACACAGATTCTGTTTTGTAAGCCACAGCCCCTCAGAAATATCCAAAAGCAACCTCCCCTAATGGTTGGTGAGAGATTTGGGTCTTTCCAATACCCCTATTTGTCAACTGAGCAGCAGAAGAGAAAAGGACTTGGATGTGCCTGCTTAATTTTATTGTGCGCGTCTCAGCTCCAATGTTGGATACCTTGATGGAGTCATGCTGTTTGAAAATATTCATATTTCCAAAATAGAAAAGATAGTGAAGCTTGGAGGTCAGCTTGAATAAAACAGAAAACAACGCGAACCAACCTCAAGCATGTGCACAGGCGACATTATTATTATCCACAGCCAAAAATCTCCCAGCCCTATCTCTCTAAGGAGCAGCGCTGGCAGGGAGGTAATGGATAAACCATAACCCGGCTTGTGAGACTCCACTGTCTAAATTAGATAAAAGAAAAGTAGGAAGAAAACTCAAAGATAAGTGGTACCAAGTAAATCAAAACAAATCATCTTACCAAACTTTATTCACATCTGATACCATTTTTAGAAATTAAGGTCAGTTTTGTGGAACTAATAGGGAGTTATACCTATATATCTTGGACACCATGACAATGCTGGAGTGGAAGATTTATACTCCATGGTTGCAGATGCAGAAGAAAGATATGAGAGATCAAATGGAAGTGCATGATAACAAATGAAAAATGGTCCCCACAGCCCATAAATTAATTGAGAAAAGAAGGTTGTCATTATTTGAACATGCTTTAAAATAAGGTATGCGGTCCAGATGGCTGAGGATAGATAGGCCCAGAAAGTTTGAGTAATTGATAGCTTAAAAATAAAACAGGATCTTAAAGAAATGAATCACATTGGGCCAGTTAGAGGAGGAATATTATAAGAGAAAGGAGCAGATTAAAAAAGCACACAAAGCAAGAGAGGAAGCCCTCATCTCTGGGACCCTTAAAGCCAACGAAAGCATGAAACCAAGCAGTGCGTTCAGCGGGGATTCAAAAATGAGGGCGGGGGACAGTCAGAAACAGAGTCTGAATAAAGCTGCATTTTGTTAACCTGTTCAGCTTTGTTTGGGGCTTTCTGCTGCAAACACACAAACACACTCTCCTTTTTTTTTTTTTTTTTTTTTTAATATGGTCTCAAAATAGGGCTGTGCTGAGGTGGGCCACCAACCTTGCAAATAATAGTTTTCTGCTGCTGCCACTTGAGCTAATCCCCCACTGGAAAATTCAGAAACAATTTGCCTTTGGGGAACATGTGAGCCATGGCTGGCAGCTTGGGAATTTTCTTCCTGGGGGAGGCCAGAGGAGAAAGCCCGGCCGATTTTCCACAGCCATGGAAGACCAGAGCTTTCTCTAAGGAGCTGATGTCACTGCCTGGATGAACCTGTCTTGTCTCCTTCCACTGCCAGTGGGAGACGGTCCTCATCCATTCGTTCCCTCTCCTGGAAACAATATTTCTGGGGCAACTAGATGCTAAATTTAATTCTAAACTAACATCAGATTCTTCCTTCCATCCTTTCTCTCTTTCCTCTTTCCCCTCCTTCTTTTCTCATTTCTTTCTTTTCCTTCTTTTCACCAGAATTCCTTTCTTCCCTTCTTTTTACGTCTCTTTCTCCCTTTTTTAATCACTGCTTGTACTACCATCTGTAATATCACCCATCTCCTTGAAATACAGGAAATGGAAGCAGCGGTGCGGTGTGTTCCATATTTATGACTTCTCAGTACATTAGAGCATTTACTGACTTTGGAGAGCCCCCATCTGAGCACAGCTCGTGCAAATGCTCTGTGCACCAGCCAAACGACGATGCGTGGGGCCCGGAGGAGCCTCCTCGGAAGTGTGCTAATTGTGCCTCTCACAGGCTCCCCAGTAGGACTGTGACCTGCTCCTTGTTTTCAATTTTTTTTTCCCCTCTGCTCCTCTTCTTTACACAAATGTGTATTTTTGCCCTCAAAGTCACATATTTGCTGTTCACACTATGAGAGTATTATGAATATTCTGAAGGAAAATAGAGCACCAGGAGAAGATGCTGGGCACCGGGCGGCATGTGCAGGCGGCCCTCGCTCACGGGGGCGCGCATCTGCTCTCTCAACGCTGCCCGCGACCCCGCACCCCAGGCCTGCACAGCAACCCCCCTCGCAACTGGTGACAAAAACAGAGAGACAGCAATGCAATTCCACTGCTGCTGGAAGTGCGTGGCCACAGACTACCTTTTCCCCAAGAAATTCACTGTCCTACTAAAGAAAGTACAAGTGTGTGCTTGTGCGCCCACGCGTGTGCACGTGAATTTGCATGTGCGTAGGTTGGAGCAAAACTGTGCTATCGTGACAAAATAAAGGCAAAGTTAAAAAGTGTGTCATCACAGTTCACTGTCATGTTATTAAAGGTACGTTAATCTCCAAAGAGAGACACACATGGGACAAACCGGAATATGGCCCCAAGAGCTGAAGGCAAGCCAAGGGACTTGAAAATAATCTGAAGACAGAAATATATAGGCAGCAAACATTTCAAGAGAAGGAGACTTGCCAGCAGGATTGATTTGAATACTCTGCCTGGAGATTTATTTTGCCTGATCGTCATAAAAGGCGAGTGCCCCCCCTCCTTCAGACAGTGACGGAGATGGGATAAAAACCTCTTTGCCCGCGTGGCAATGGCTATGTCTTAGTAGAGGCTAAAAATGGATGAGAAGTATTGGAGAAATGAACTTCTGTGGTTTTCAAAAAACGGTTCAGAATAGATGAGCCAACTCCTTTACACGTTCAAAAGAAAGAGGGAACAATTTTGTGAAATGCTAAGGCAGTGCAAAGTGAATGTTAAATAGTTTTTATCCACCAAAAAAAATAGACTTATTCAAATGCGTGTCTTGCTTGTCTTTAACTAAAGTGAAATTTCTTAAATCCAGCTGTAGTCTTATGGGCGGCGGGGGAAGTGTGGGGGGACGACGGAAGCACAGAGCATCTTCCCTGAGCTGAACGTCGTGTCGTTTTAAAGGCAGAGGCACACACTATTGATTTTTTTTTAAATACAAATTTGGCAGATTTCACATGATCCATTACATTTCTCAGGACGGGTGAGACGCAGCTTGCATGATTTATTCAGAATAAGGTCCGTTTTTAGCTATATGTAAGCCTCCTATTTGTTATTTAACATGTGTTTAATGCTCTCTGTCCCTGCTGTGCACAGCTGCAAGCTGCTATTTTTTGGCAATTTTTGTGACTGGGAAGTGATTTGTGTCTTTGCATCTCACCTTTCTATTCTCCGGCCTGCTGTTTTGATTTTTTCCTAAACTTGGAGAAACAAGTTACTCTGTGTCGTGACCTCTGCTTCACTTTGCTGGGCAAACACAAAGCCTTAAAGGACACAACCAACCATGACAAACCCCTGATAGCGTTTTTAGAAAGGCTTCGCTGGGAGCTAGGGCCAACTGAAATCTCAGGAAGTTTACATGAAAAACAAAGTTGTGTCCTAGCCCCCTCGTCAGAAAGGTTTGAAACTAGCGATTCGGAAAAATGCCTGTCCTCCAGCAAGAATGTCTGTCGCGATTTAATGTGATGCTGACACAATTCTCAAGAACTTAGCCAGATAGGCAGCAAAGTCTTATCTATCACCCACAGAGGGGAGAAGACCGCCTCCTCCCCACTTGGCTGTCTTAGAAAGACCGTTGTCCGTGCCTCCGGAGCCACTAGCCCCAGCAACGTGCTTACCACAACTGCCTTTCTGGAACAACTGCTCCCTTAAGAAGGAGGGCAGGTCTCACAGTGACAACTCCTTCCAGTGTCAAGTCAAAAATGCCACTGCATCCAGGGCAGCTCTTGTCCTCCCCACACACCTGCCCAGATGGACGTAGGAAATCAGCAGTGGAGTTTCACACTGCAAAGAGTGGAGCATCAGGCCTGGGCAAGCAGCAGCGTTGCCAGTCCAGTTTGGACATCCCACATGTAAGTAAAGGGTCCGTAAGTGTTTATCTGATTCAGGCAAACACGGTGATGGCGTCGGATGGGTTGGTGATTTATTTTTCCAAAGCCTAAAGGATCCTGCTTAATATTGCTTGATATATGTTAACCTCCCCTTTATAGGGTCTGCCGTTGAAAGCCATGTTGCGGTGGCCAATCCTGGCCTCCTACTTATCTGAAACACACTCTCCGACTGTGCTGTGAAAATTGAATCTTTTCCTCACAATCTAACTGACATGAAAAATATATAATACAGTAAATGATTAATGCAGTTATAAACTATACCTGAGATAAGATTTAAGTATTCATATTTCTATCATGTTAATACAACACGATAAACCCATGAAGCAAACTTGACCGGGGCATTTGTTATTCTGTCCGGTGTTCAATTATTCTTTGTCCAAATACAATTTAGGGGCTCGCTGTAATGCAGTCACTGGGTGCAACACATTATGTGCTTCTGGGAGATAATAAGCTGCCTTGATGGTCAGCTTCGGAGACCCTGCCCATGAAAGGCCCTACGGAACACAGGGAGTGTGCAGGCGCAAAGCTCTGGCTCTGGGCCGGCTGGAGGAGAGGCCTCCTGAAAAGATTATTTGCACCAGAATGCCAAGCTCATTTTATTCACCCTTTCTCCCTTTATAAGAAAGTCTCCCGTTAAAGGAGAACTTATTTGCCATAATCAAAAGGAAGCTTAACAATAAGTGTGGCTGCTTAAAAGCTGCCTTCTTCCAACACTGGTGATCGTTTTTTATCTGTGACTATAGAGAAGCCATTTCTTTGTTGGCTCTAAATGGCCTCTATTCCTTCGTTGTGCAAATTGCTCACACACGCCAATGTGCCATTTACCACCCACCTCATTATTTTTATACTTCCGATGATGTCGATTTTGATTTTCAAATGCCAGCCATTTATAGCTCATTCTAAAACACACACACACAAAATTAAGTGATTCAAGATCTCTGCCATTAGCTGGGCTTTCGGGGCTTCTTACTAGATTGAGGAAGGGCAGGATTGCCCTGTGGTCACACACCTGCGTTTGGTGGCCCAGATCTGTCTCGGATTAGCCGTGAGACCTTGAACAAGTGACTTCACCTCTACAGTCTTGGTCCCTTGACTACAAAGATAGAATAATGCTTTCTACCCCTTAGGGTTGATATGCAACCACTAACAGAATGTGGCATATATTAAGTTCTCAACGAATGTTCATAATCACTATGCTGTCACTATTTCCTGACGTCTCAGGACAATGCATGAGCTGACACTGGACAGCAGGCTCATTGTCAATACCTCTTGCTCAAAGCCCAGGACAAAGGGCAGGAGCACTCAGCTCTAGTCACTGCTGCTGCTTTGAGAGATGCTGCTTCCCTGGCATCCTGGCCTCGGCGCCTGGGAGGAGGGGCTCCTCTGAGGTCCCTGAAGGCAGCCACAGGCAGGCAACATGCTGCAGGAGGCTCGCCGGGTACCCAGCATAGATGGCGCTCAGTGTGGACCTGGAGTCAAAGGAGTGGGGGTGTTGGGAATGCAGATGGCTACAATGAAGTGTACACAACCTTCCTGGGAGTGTCTGCACATGGGTCCCATGAGCCACTTCTGATTATGACCTGACTGTAACAAAGCCACATCCTCAAGTGCCAACAGAGAGTTCACCTGAGCGGATGATCAACATTCTCCAAAAAGGCAAAGACAATACTGTGAGATGGGAGAAGCCAGAGCTCCCTGAATCTTCGCCCAGAGTCTAGCCCTCTGGGGTGCAGTTGGGGAACCCAGCCCTCAGATTTGCCACGTAGTGGACAAGTTGTAACAAGGAGGAGAGCTCTGTGCTTGTTTGGAGCCAGAACGAGATGGCCGTTGGACTGGCTCCTGGTGGCCAGTGAAAAGCAAGATAGCAGCCAGAATCACCTGGCCTCCTGGCGGGCCGAAACGTGAGGAGGGAAGTTGGCAAGGCCGTTTGCTGAGTCGAACCAGCCCCTTAAGGCTGGACTGCAATTACCTTATGGGGGGGTACAAGGGGGACTTTATCCCTACTCTGTAGAAATTGGCATGTTATTACAGTCATGCGCCGCATAACGACATTTCAGTCAACAATGGACCATGGATACGATGGTGGTCCCATAAGATGAGTACCATACAGCCCAGGTGTGTAGTAGGCTACACCATCTAAGTTTGTGAGGTTTGTGTAAGTATAATCTATGATGTCCACACTATGGTGAAGCCATCTAGCGACACGTTTCTCAGAATGTGTCCTGTCGTTAAGTGACACATGCCTGTACTTATCTTGCAGACCTTAATGAAATTAAGGCATTTCCACAACTGTCTTTCTGAAACAAAACAGCTTTATGCACAGAGCCTGGTTTGTGATGGATGCTCAATGAATACTAGCTTCCATCTGAATGAAATATCTTTCCTGCAATTGTAGGATCAGAAATTTGTACTTTAGAAATAACGTTCTTGGTGTGACTGTTGATTGCAGAGTGTTAAGGAGGGCTCCCCGGGGACAGAGTGCTGAGAAGGCTCAGAGCCCAGCCCCCATGGGCGGTGCACCATTCCCCAAAACCTGTAGTCTGAGCACCTCCTGTGCTGGAGTCCTCCTTTCTTTGCTGGGACCTGGGAAGGAGTAAGTCTGTGTTTTCTCTCCAGGAGGCCGCCGGCTATTCCCACAGTGGGACTGGCCTTGTCTGGCTGCTGGCTTGGATGGGGTTCCTCCATCCTCCAGCGTCTCTCCCACCTGCTGCCTGATTTTGAAGCCCCTTAAGACAAAAAGGTATATTTTAAGGTGAGATACTTTAAAATGATACTAGGTTTGAAAAGGGTTTATTTGCCAAGACTCAGAGCAGATTTTCTGCTAAGAACATTTTTAGCAGGGGAAAGACAAATCCCATGAAGGCTGCCATTTGCCTGGGACCAGTAAATATTTGCTTAATGAATGAATAAATGAAGCTAATGTGAGGCTATTGGTGTCTGGCAAGGAGAGGTGCCACCGATCCTGAAAAGGACCTTCTCAGAGACGTTTACTTTCCTTTCTGCCTCCACTGGCTAGCAGAGTGCTGGGCACAGAGGAGACATTCGGTCAGTGTTTGCTGCACAGAACTGATGAAAAGGAGGCTCTAGCACAGATAAGTCCACTTTGCTGACTTCAAAAATTGACCCAGGCCTTGACTTCAGCTTTGATCTGCCTCGCTCTCCTCAGCCACAACGGCTCGGGCTTCTTCTAGCGGCCATGACGCCATCCCTTCCCTCCGCCGGTTCTGGTTCTTCTGACATCGTGTGCCTTGGTGTCGAGGCCCTCCTTGTCTTCACTGGTCCCTGCGGCTTTCCCTCCATACCCTCCTCAGGCCCCCAGTTAAAGCCTTCTGATCCTAAACATCCATAGCCCCATGGTAATTCCATGGGTGTGGCTGGGCCCACTTTCCAAAGTCCATCTGGACAGACCCTCTTTCTCCTTCTCCCGCATTTTTTACAGCAAACCACCAACCCTATGTTAAGGGGGCTACAATCATCAGAACATTTTCGCAGATAACATAGATGCAAAAATGCCTTGTGATCCAGTCGTCCTGGTTTGCCCACGACTGTCCCAGTTTAGCCCTGGAAATCCCATTTGCCAGAAAACTCTTCGGTTATAGTCAAACCAGGATGGATGGTGTCCTTACCCAGCAATACCGCTTCTAGCAGTTTGCTCTAAGAAAATAATCATAGATGTGTGTCAAGATTTGGCTACCAAGCTTTTGCCAGAGCATTATTTATAATACTGAAACATTGCAATGAGCTAACCATCCAATCGGGAGGCAGCTAAGACCTATCGTCTCTTTGCATACAGGAGACTGCACGGCTGCCATGAGGAAGAGTGTGCGCAGGAGCAGGTGGAGACGTGGGCAAGACGGAAGGGGAGCTGTCATATATAAGCATATATAATGCAGATTTATGTAAATACACACATTCTACATAGGTAGAGTATGCACAGTACTTAGGGCTCTGGAGCCAAAGCAGCTGGTTAAATCCTGGCTTTGCTGCTTACTGGCTGTGTCATGTGGGGCAAATTACTTACCTCTACCAGGCCTTGGTCTTTTCATCTGTAAAAGTGGAAAATAACAGCACCTCCCATAGCGGTGAGGATTTAATGAATTAATGCAGGTAGGACACTTGGAACAAAGACCAGCACAGGGCAGGCAAGTAATAAAGTAGCTGCCGCTGCCGCTGCCGCTGGAGCAGGAAGTGCCCACGGAACCCTCACAGTGTGCCAGGCTCGAGGCTAAGCCCCCGTGACTTTGCCCATTTCACCCTCACAGTCTCCACAAACTGCTTTAGAGACTTGCCAAAGGTCTCAGGCTGGCAAGTGGTGAGCCAGGTTTCAAACAGGACCCTCTGACTCTACGGTCAGTACTGAGAGCGACTGCTGGCGAGCCTCGGGACATTGGCGGCGTTATCTGTGTACCGGCACACTTGGTTCTGGATGGAAGCGTACCTGTTGTCAGAATCTCCTCTGCTGAGAGTCGATAGCACTGGGACAGCACAGAGAGAGAACGTTAACCTAAATCCGGAACATGCTTAGAAAGATGCCGGCGTGATTCAGGATGAAACCATATGTTAATGTGGGCAAAGACTGACCATTCCACACCTAGCAATGCAATTAAAGGTGGTAGGAACTGCCAAGTCCCTAGGGACAGAGGAAGGAATGTCACAGTTAGGGGAAGTCCAGGTGTCTGACTCACGGAGGACTTTCCCTCAGCACTGAACATCTCAAAATCAAGCTCACCAAGGTGGGTTTTGAAAAGGCAGCATTCCCATGAAGCCGGACGTGACTGCTTACAGCCAAGAGTAATTGAACACGAAGAAAGAATAGAGTCAAATCTTGATAACTTGAACTGTGATTTAGAAGAGCAAACCAGAATGAAATTCAATGGATAAATGAAAGTTTTATTGCTGGGTAAAACCATTTTTACATTCATTTAATATAGTGCTGCCCGCTCTCCAAATAAAGAAACTGTGGTGTTTTGTAGGCCTGGTGATGTCATTGACTTTAAGAGAAAAGTTGTGTGCACGTGTCTGTAAAATATTGTACTGCATTTACTATATATTTGTTGGTTGCATATATTACTATATATCTCTCTCCAAGGATTTATAACAGAAAATAATTATATTTGGGTAGTGGGTTATATAGACGTTTTAAAATTTTCCCTTGTCTCTTTCATCTGAATTTCCTCCATTATCCTCAATGACAATGTCCTGATTTAGTAATAAGAAAACTCACACAGAAGAATGCAGAAATATCTGAAGCCAAACCCATGCGGTCCAAAGCCGTCTGCTTTCTAGTTTCTATGCTAAGCTCAACTTGCACATTCACAAAACACTATTCCTGTGACATGCGTGCAGCAATGTTTCATCAAAACTGCATCTGGAGTCACGTCCCTGACCACTGGGCTGTCAGGGATTAAGATGGGTGCTTCCAAATTCTGGGGGACGGGCTACCTATTGAGCCGTAGGCAGTGCCTGCATTTTGTTACCCGTGGTGACAGCTGCCAATGTGTGAGGGAATGTGAAATGTCAAGTTCTCTGGCACCATTCCTGGAAGAATCTGTAATTTACTGGCTCCGTCATGTCACTCTCTGAAGTATTGCCTGGGAGACAGGCTATGACCCACACGGGATCTTGGCGGAGTTTTCTTTGGGGTCCTCTGAAGGCCACTTTCCCATCAGGGTATTTTGGTGGGGACCTTCCCGCCCATTTCCTCCTGCTTCAGATTTCTCCTGGGAAAGTGAAAGGGGTCTTTGGCACCTTCCTGTTTTTCATGTCTGTACTTCTGGGTGGAATCCCATGAAGGCACAAAGTGTGGAGCGGGGGATGCTGTTCGCCCCATCCTATTTTAAACCATGATAAGGTGGCAGGAGCCTTCAACGATCAGGAAGGAAGAGATGACTGGGGAGTGGCAGAAGTGAGCAGAGCTGACTCCAAAAAGGCTTTGGTATTTGCTGGAGGACTCGAAGAGAGGGTGCCTGCCAGTTCCTTTTTTATTTTTTAATACCAATCTCCTCAACGGAGCTAACCTAAGGCAGTGTGTGGGTTACTTTTTTTGTGATTGCTGCAAATAAAATGCATAATTAAGTGCCGTAAATTAAAAATTGATACTGGGATGATCTCACTACATCTGATCAAACAAAACAAGTGAACCCCAAATGTGGGGAAAGCAGCAGATCCTTTCATAGATGAACATCGTAGACCTCTCCAGAGGGTGCGGGTTCATATCCAGTGCCTGACAGGTTGCCTGCAAACCACTGGAGCTGGCAAGAGTCCTTAGCCCCTGCACCTGTATGTTCTGGGGTCTGAGGACTGCGGATAGGAAACCCACGTGCTGCAAACGTCCTCCTCCCAAGCAAAGAGTCATCCTGGTCATACATGAATGACTGGTCAACATGGTCAAACAATTGGACAATGAAATGGCAGGCAAATGGAAGGTTGGGGTGTGGGTGAAAGAAGTTGTGAATCAAGTCTAAATACCAGAGTCTGAACCAGTGTGCTCGACATGAATTGGTGAAGTTCCATTTTGGATAACTGACTCAACCAAAAATGTCCAGACTCCGCTCATTATTTAGTAGAATCAGAAGCATCCTCAGCCCTGATCACTCTCTTAGATACCACAATCAGACTTCAGTTGGATATGTCCCCTTGGGTCCTCCAACAACACTTTCGTCAAGATAGTCATGACTAAACTCGTTGGCTTCTGGCCTGGCTGATGGGAGAAAGAAACTACAGCATCTTCCCTGAGTCCTCCCTTTCACTACCCACCCCCAACACTAGCAAACTGCAAGTCCACAGAGCCATTCATGGCACCCAGTGGGCACTCTGTGGTCCTGCCTCTAGCTTATCCCCTGTCCAATTTGCCCTCCATGTCATCGCCAGATATGTCTTTCTGAACACGCGCTGGCACATGCCACCCTCTCCTTGGAAATGCTTACTAACTCTCCACTGGCTGTAAGATAAATCCCAAAGATTTTAATGTGCCCTCCAAAGACGTTCCTGATGGTCCAACCTGGTAATGGCCGAGCCCCGGTGCTATAGCGTCCCACCACAGACCCGACCCCCAGCCATGACAGAAGTCTCGCTACTGGATGAGCCGTGCTACTTGAATTTGAGGGGCCCACCTGGACAAAGGCATCAATGAGGGTGCAGTGCCTTTCTCTGCGGCTGTTCCCTCATCATGATCTTGTCCTCTCAAAGCTCAGCTCCCATTAGCATTCGTGCTGTACCAGCCCAGGGGCCACTGCCCCCCGGGAGGACCATCCTCTGCAGCTGGTGTTCTCTTGTTTAGTTACCTGGTGAGGCTGAGCTCCTTGAAGTTAAGGACCATCTTTAACTCAGTTTTGCATCTTGTCATCAACCAGCATGCGAATCCTGGAGACTCAAGAAATGTTTGTTGAATTCGCAAAACTCTGAAGCAGTTATTTGGGAACAGAGAGAGGAAAAAGTTTTAATTCCTGCGAGGGTTGCCAGGTAGTCGAGGCCCCATTCTGAAATGAAGGCAGAGCACCTGGGCTCTGCGCCCCTGCTCCCTGCTCCTCAGGGCCCAGGCAGGCTGTCGTAAACACTACGTCTCTGCAGAAACTTGCAGCTGTCAGTCTGTGGCTCTGTCAATCACATG
Source organism: Equus quagga (assembly GCF_021613505.1). Taxonomy (NCBI): domain Eukaryota; kingdom Metazoa; phylum Chordata; class Mammalia; order Perissodactyla; family Equidae; genus Equus; species Equus quagga. The sequence goes on along the minus strand of NC_060279.1, from coordinate 105,337,306 downwards.
CCTTTCGCAACGGCTCAAATTCATTATGAGGGTAAAAAAGCCTTTAAGAAAATGTTGTCAGAAAGAATCAATCAATTTAAACATTTAAAAGTAAAATGTGCGTGAGTTTCCACGGCGAGGTTTTCATAATACAGGGTGTTCCTTCCAGGTCTCCAGCTGGAGCCCTGGAAAGCGACGTTGTCCTTCTGAGGCCTGGCTGCTCTTGGGGAGCGGGCAGGGGAGGAGGAAGACGGTGGTGCAGGAGCCAGGAGGTGCTGGCTGAACTCGAGTGGGGGTGATTTCCAGCCACTGCGTGTCTCTCATGCCTATAAAGGGATGACAATGTTTCAGGTTCTTTATGAGTCATGGTGCAGCAAAATGATCATTTGGTCTTGTTTTCTGGTTAGCACTGGAGTTTCTTCTATTAACGCTTTTTTAAAAGAAGAAAGAAAGGGAGATGGGAAAGAAGGATGGAAGGAAGAAAGGAAGGGAGGGACCTTCATCATTTGCATTTTGATGGCATTATTCGCTGTTTCAGCACATTGTGCCACTTGATCTTCAGAGTGGCCCTCCAGGCTGGTTACTATTATCTTCATTTTTGCTGTTGAGGATGCTATATAACTTACTTAAGGATATGCAGCGAGGTTCAAGGCATCCTTAGCACCTACTCTGACTTTTATCACATTTTTCAAAAAGGCAAAAAGGAAGAGATATAGACAACTAAATAAAAGAGGAAATATTTCCTTTAGCATCGGGTACCTTTCCAGATATAATGGGGCATAAAAGACAACACCATCTTTGAAAGTAGGTTTGGGTGTGGGAGGTGAGGAGGTGGCCGGGGGAGAAGATGTCCTGTGAGAGGGCGGATGGGGAGGTGGTGGCTGGGAAGTCAGCCAACGGTCTTCTAGCACGGGTCAACAGCCAAGAAATCTCTGGAATGGCCCCTCTTGGGTGAAAGTTAGTTAATAAATCCAAGACCAAATTTAGTTTGAGGTAAAACGACAATTTCTTGAAACTTCAGGATAAAACCCAACCAATGGAGTGAAACACACTAAGTGGTTTCTTCTTGTATTAGTCTCTTGGGAACTCGAGTCTTTACACGTTAGCAAACCAGACAGCTGCCTACATGGGGAGATTTCAAGGGCTTTAGAAAGTACTCTGTTCTGTTTCCCTATCCCGGAGGAACCCCTTAAACCTCTCCCCCACCAGCCCAGAAATTCAACCGCAAGAACTGAGGTTGGCCTAGGGCTTGACTTTTGTTCACGTGCAAACACCTTCAGGAGCAAATAACTCACAAGTGACAAAGGGTTTCTCAAAGTAGGAAAGTAGGCTTGGATAAGTGACTGTTCAACCTAGAAGAGAAAGGGAAGGAAGAGGCAACGGCATCAGAGGGCTCAAGAGGTGGGAACTGAGAGAACCAAAAACTGATCTGACGTCCTTCCCTCTTTTTCTTAATTAAAAAAAATTAAATTACTTTCCTCAGAGCTTATCATGAGACAATCCAAGATGGCTTCCAGGCAAGTCATTTTCAGGGACTGATATACGGGAAAGTTGTTCACAGAGCGGCAGGGAAGGCCTTCATGTGTCCTCCTCTCCCTCCCGCTGCCATCCTTGAGAATGGAGCCTCTTCTCTGGGCACTGCTGGGGTGTCCAAGGGATTGCAAACCTTTGGGTTGCTAGAGCATCTCTTTTGATCTCGCAAGGATGTGGCGCGCTGTCTGCTTGCTTTGGAAGTTAGTGGGAAGGTAGTATCAGGGACAGTCAAATAGCTATGATATTTAAAATTAAAGCGAATTAAAATTATTTTCATCATTCATACATTATTTTATTTTTCTTAATTGTCATATACCTAGATAACCCCTTGTTCGTCTTGTGTGTCAATGCACACGTATGTGTGTACACACACACAGATTACATTTGTATGGTACCTGATTCTTTTCTAAGCATCCTGCAGGCTTAGAATTGAAAAGGAACTTAAAGTGATATAAATATTCTTCAATCCCTATGTAAAGAAAAGGGTCCACATCAATTAGTCACCTAGTGTCTACTTGATCTCTTCTAATAGTGGAGAACTCACTACTTCCAGAAGAAGCGGGTTTCTGGTTTAGACAGTTGACTATTAGATTTTGACTTAATATACAGATGAACTTTCCGTTTGTCCATAAAAACATTTGCTGAATTCTTTTGACATTCCACGTACTGGACTAAACCCTCCACTCATATTACCTCTCTCAATTATGTCAACAGTGCTATGAGATAGAGATTGTTTCACAGAGGAGGAAACGCAGGCTCAAAGACACCATTTGTGGAAGATACACTGTTGGTAAGTGGTCAGGTTGGGATTTGATCCCGGGTCTGCCGACTCCACATTCTCCCTCTTCAGCACTGAGCTTGAGCTTCTACTCATTAACCTGTCCTCATCACAGGGCAAAGTTAACTCGTCTCCACTGTGTATTAGTCAGGCTATTCCAGAGAAACAGAGCCAATGGAAAATATAGGGGTATACATAAAAGGAGATTTATTATGGGAATTGGCTCACATGGTTAGGGAGGCCGAGAAGCCCCATGGTCTGCCATCTCTCAGCTGGAGAACAAGGAAAGCCAGTGGTATCATTCAGCTGAGTGTGAAAGCCTGAGAGAGGAGCACTGATGTCCAGCTCCAGCGGAGAGAGTAAATTCACCCTTCTTCTATTCGGGCCTGCAGTGGACTGGGTGATGCCCAAGTGCATTGGTGAGGACCGTCTTCTTTACTCAGTCTACTGATTTGAACGCTCATTTCTTCCAGAGACACCCTCGCAGACACACCCAGAGATAAGCTCTACCAGCTCTCTGGGGACCCCTTAGCCCAGTCACGCAAACACGTAAAGTGAACCATCATTACGTGGGAGCCCAGTGGGAGGATATGGCCAGCTCTCCCATTCCTCGTCCTGCTCATGCCCCCTCCAGCCTTCTTTAGAGCCTCCTCTTTTCCAGGCTAAACATCTCATTCCAAAAACCCACTCACCTCTCCTTAAGCGCAGTGTAAATGACCTGTAGTCCTCGGCGAACGTTACCGTTTGACTACGGAAACACCACTTGCGCATTTTCCATGGTGGTCACCCTCTGCCTTCACTGTCCTCAGAAGCGGCAGAGGAGCCTGCCCGAGGACCAGAGGGGCAGTCCTCAAACAGCCACGCCCCTTCCTGGAGCCCAGTGGAGTGGCCTCTTCCCCCTGGGCCTGCGGCATGGCCTTTGGCACATACATGTCTACTTCCTTGCAGGGAAAAGGAAAAGGATTTAGGATGTAATTATTGACCGATTATAGAGATAACCTAGTGATCTTCTTGGTTTCTACCATTTGGGAATTACCTTTTAGCTCTTATAGGAGAAGTAGTAAATGGGAGGTCCAAAGCACAGTATTTTTATTTTATTGTTCTTAAAGTCTGAATCAGTTGCCAGAATTTTTTAAAAATTTTAAGTAGAGGTTTGAATTCTTTACTTCTTTTGAAAAGCTAGAAGCTCTGGCCAACCGTTTCTTTCTGGCCGAATCTGGCTGGGACGAGCACAGGTACGGTTTGCAGAGGACTCCTGCCTGGAGGCCACGGCGGCCCACCCGGCCTGCTGCACCTTGTGGAGCTCCTGTCTGTTCCAGGAGGTGTCTGCCTCTGTGGCCCCTCTCTGCAGTCACGTGCATCGTATAACACAGCGAGACTGAAATGAGTCCATTCACCCATTTTGGCCACAGATCCTTGCAAGAAGACTCCAACTCTGGAACCCCTCAAGTGCGCACCTTGTCCTTAGGGTGTCTGGGGATCACGGGCAGAGGCCAGCAACTCAGAAGTTAGTAAAACCTTGCTCAACGACGGGGTCGTGCTCCCCTGCTTATCGGCTCCATTTCACAATATTTATTTTTTAGGCAAGACGTTTTATTTTTCAATAAATCGCAGCACATCAAATTTAGTTTTATTTGAGAATTGTTGAGACTTTCTCAAGACTAGAGTCCCCAGTGTGAAGCCAAACTGGAGCCACAGCAAAAGGATCCGGGGCCAACCCTCTCCCAGTCACTCTGCGCCCCCCCCCCCCCCCGCCCCTACACCCATGCAGTACCTTCTGCATGGCTAGATGAAACCATGCTGTGTTTTCTACCCACCTCCGCCCCTCACCTGCCAGGCTTTGTCAGGAGCCGTATGGGCTGCTTTCCAGGGAACCCGGAACAGCATCCAGCTCTGGTAGCGACTGCATGACTGCAACTCCATAGCGTAGTCTGACTAGAAAGTCTCTGAGGGTCGGGAGGCAGGGGCACCCGCCCCACCTCTGCAGACGGGGATGCCTTCCTAAGGCTCAGTGCTGGGGATAGACAGGTGCTCTCTGGGGCTCTTCCCATGGCCTGTGCTTAGTGGGCGCCGTGTATGTCAGATGGCCAAGTCCATCAGTGTTTTGCTTGATGCTGCTGAACTGCTTGCAAGACAATTTCTTTGAGTTTCCTTCCCTCCTTCATTGAGCAGAGGGGGTAAGTCAGGGAAAGCTTTTATGTGGCTGCTGCGTTTCCAAATGTTCCTCTGTGATTGACAGCTCTGCATTCAGCTTCCCATTATGGCACCTGCAGATAATGAGATATCTTGAAACCGGAATTTCCAGCGCCTGAGCCTGCCAGGAATATTATCATCAGTGTTCTAGCAAGCCATTCCTGCTGCACACATGACCTCTACAAATTTGAAATGTCAAAACACAGCCAGGAGCTGAAACCAAGGCCACTCCAGTCCAAGTGGCTATTGGCTCTTGAACGTACAGGAAGGCGTCCTTTATCTCGGGAGAATTATGGATTACCAGAAAATAGTGATCTTTTCATTAACCTATATGTATTTAGAATGTAGATAATGTCCGTCTTTTATCATCCTCCTAGCCTGTGTGTGGGGAGACAAGAGCAATGGAGGCCTCAGCATTTCCCCAGTTAGTCTGAGCTTGTTTGGGGGCTAAGTCAGGCCATCAAACCTCTTTGTCCTTAGTGGCAATTTAGGGCCTTAATTTTGTAGATATTATAACCACTTAGATCTTGTTATCAGAGAGGCTAAAGGTAGAGGGCACTTGATCCTAAAATTGGAATTTTAATCTTCTGTGAGTCCCCTTTCTCCTATTTTCCTTCCACTTGGGCTGCGAGCTTAGAGCTCTTAGCACTGAATGGTCGTGAGCTTGCTTCTCTACTTGATCGAGCTTCCGGCCTGTGCCATTCACCATGCTGGGTGCTCCATATATGGGTGAGTTAGACATTCTGGGAATTTGCAGTATACAGAGGAAACACTGGCTAAGACTTACGTTGGCATCGGGAACGTGGGAAAGCAGAGCGTGGGGTGACTGGTGGGATGATGGGGGTGGGAGGGTATTCAGAGAGCACCCTACCTGAGTCGGGCCTCACGGGATGGGTAGGGTTTTTTGTCAGGCTCGAACCAGGTGGAAGTAAGGGTTATGGATGGACGGGATTTACTTACAGATGCATCTGTGTGAACAGGGACCCACAGGCCTAAAGGTACATAGAACATCCAGGGACATCCAGTAGCCTGGTGGCCCTGCATCACTGAGTGTTTGGGCACAAAGGGAGGCCTGGCTGGTGGGGTCAGTCCTATGACAGACTCAGACTACAGCCAGAAGGGGCGGCCTTTCTCTCAAAGCCAGAAGACTCGAAGAGTGTGGTGACAGTTCTTTGTACCTTTCTCCTCCTTCCTGCTCCTTCTCATATTGTTGGTGAACGAATCCTCCCCTCAACCCACACTGGGGCTGCCCCGACACCGGGCTTCTAAGGATGGACGCGTGGGCCAGTTCTGGCTGCTTTTGAGCGACCTTCATTCCCAAGTCACAGTGATCTATTCAGGATGCACTATGATCCAATTTGGGCCAATGAGAATCAGCCCTGTGATTTGGGCTGGCACTTTTGAGAATGAGGTATGTTATTTCCCCTGGAATTTCCAAGCAGGCAAACATAAGCCTAGCACTGCTGGAGTCGTCTTGGCACCACGTGGAGAGAGCCTGCCTGTGGATGATGTTAACACGGAGGGACAGAGAACAGAGAGGCGGAGAAAGACAGAGTGCTAATGGCATCATTTGGCATCTGACTTCAGCCATGGCTGAAGCCGACCCCCCTACTCCTAGATTTTACACTGGGAGATAACATGTTTTTACTTATGTGTTAGTTCAAACAAGTTTGAGTTGAACTTCCATCTCTTGAAACCCCAAAGAAGCATGATTTATATAATGGGAAACACTGGCATAGCTAATAGTTCTGTTCTCACCATAGTGATTTTGGGGGTAACCCACTGGTACCTTGATCAGATAAGAGGAAATTGGGCTGCGTGCAGCACACACAGGAGAAGGCTGTGCCTGCACATTTTTGCAGGCACCGTACCCTCTCTCCACTCACGTGGTCTCTCTCTAAGATCCCAGGCACCAGTTCGCAGGTGTAAAGACACCTTCACCGTCCCTGCAGTGGGGGTCTGCCACCAGCCCACAGAGAGGGCCTCTAGGAGACTAAAATCAGTGGCTACCAAAGCAGAAAACCCAGACCAACTGCTCCAAGCGGAGCTACAAGACTGAAGGGATCTTTACTGAAGGTTCAGAATCCCGCCGGTGCTCCAGCAGAACCCCAGTCCCCACACAATGTCAGCATGGGCTGACCCAGACGATGGAGCAGGTCTCAGGGAGACGCCCAGGCACAGCAGAGGTCCCACTCCAGGCCTCGAGCTGAGGGTCAGCGGGTCCTCTTCCTGCTTCCTCTTGGAGGCCTTGTCTCCACAGTGGAGTAGGCAGTGGTCTTTCCACTGGCCTGGGAAGCAGAGAGGGCCGAGTACCTGCCCTCCTCCTGTGGGGCCTGGATGGCGGGCCTCTTCTCAGCACACGAGGCACATTCGGCCCAGAGGCCTCCTTCCTGTCAGGCCAAGGAGTCAGCCAGGGAGGGTTTCCCACACTCGCTTCCCTCCCCTTACCCCAACAGCCGAAGGCATCCCGAATACCACGGTCAATAGCTGCGTGAGATTGGAGAATCACGTTCTGTGCATCAGAAGCCCCCACCCTCCACTCACACACACACAGACACACACAGACACAGACACGCACACACTACTTAACAACACCAGAGGGACCACCAGGGAAAATTCCCGCAACTCGGTGAGCAGGCCCTAACAGTGGAGGCTCGTATCCCTGCTGAGTATCTGACGTTACCCCAGGATCCCTGGAAAGTTTTTTTCTTGTTTCTTTTCCTCTCAGCAGCATCTGAGGACAAAGAGAAACTTGCAGTAACCAAAACAGGCCTCACATGGTAAAATTAGAAGTATCTCAGGAAAGATACACAAATGTGCTCAAATACAGAACACATCATTTATCGTCAGCCGCTCTCCCCCGGCTCAGCGTCTGGCGGGTCTTGGGAAGTCCGCGCCAGGCTGGGAGCCAGCGGACCTCCTCCCCAGAGCCCGTCCGGCCAGGCACAGAGTGGCAGGCGCGGGCTGCGTGTGGCAGGCGGGCAGGGCTCGGGGAGAGAAAATGGCCGCCCTGTCGCCAGGCCCTTCCGTGTAGCCCTGTCAGGAACGAGCCCGAGCTCCGGCCCGGGCTGGCTGGCTCCTGCTAAGTACCAACGCCGTGGTGGCGGTGGGGGACAGGAGATGAGAGACAGAACAGGGCAGCTGCAAATGAAAATCACCCTGGGGAAGGTTACAACTAGATAAAGTTTTCGACAATAAGATTCCAGAGACTGCTGACGGGAGCAAAGCTCAATATTTTAGTCTCAGTACAAATTTGCTTCAATCTTATACAGCTCCCATGCAGCATTGCCCACAGCTGCATGCTGTAAACAACAAACAAATCTATTTCCATCAGCCCTGCTGATGCCAGGAGAAAAGTGCCTGAGCATAAGACATGCACAGATGCAAAGCCTCACCTGAGCCTGGCACTGCCCTCTATTTGGCCTCTCTAACTCAATATCGTTGTTACAAAGCTATTGGTCTCCTGGTAGCTAGCTGGCTCAACACAGTGCCTCTTCTTCCAGCTAATCTGACAACTCCGATCCAAGAAGCATCAAGGGCCCAATTAAGAAGACACATCTTATCAAGGAGCTTATTTTGCATAACAGAATACAAATGACGAATAAAAATTTAATGTTTAATAACTTAGTACAAAGAGGGCTGTTGATATAGAATGCCTGGAATTTTTATGGAGGCTGTCAGACTTGTGATAAAACTGTTATATAGGAACACTTGGCAAAAAACAGCGTAGAATTTTTCAGTAATGGTGTGTGCATGATATTGCATTAATTCTTGATAGGGAACTAACTGTAAGCCTGGGAATCAGCCAGTTTGAGGTTCAGTTTAAGATGGTGTGTGTGTGTGTGCGCGTGTGTGAGCATACGTGTGCATGCATGTGCGTGTGTGCTCCATCCAGGATGCTCTGAGGGTGTGACTGGACGTGCACACGTGTTTTTATCGAAGGGGATCTCAGTGCATTTTAATGAGGACTTTACTGAGAAGATGCTCTGTCCTTCATAAGGCACTTGGGCGTATCTTCCCGAGACCAGAAGCGACAGGAAATGACTGGGGTAGTTTTTCGCACTAACGATCTAGCGGGTAGAGAAGCCTGATGCAAAAGCAGGATTATTCAGGGCTCTGTTCTGGTACATCTAAGTTTCTTCTTCACCTGTGCTATGAGGGTGAGTAGGTGGCATAGGGAAAGGCATGTAGGAGGGTGCAAAGAAATAGAAGGCTTGTTATTCTCTGGAATCCAACATTTGGTCCCAGGACATTGCTAATAAAGATACACAGAAGAAGTCATGCCTGAGCTTGAAATATTACTTAGCAACTCTCAGCAGAGTTTTCCCATTGCTTTGGCCAAGAAGACACCTTTCAACGGTGCATTCATTTGAATATTTATTAAGAGCCTAAACTTGGCTGGGCTCTGGAAGGAAAGCTACGGCTATGAAAGGCAGCTCTGGACAGTGGCTGTGACCGCAGGCTTGACTCCTGGCTCCGCCATGTGCTGCCTGCAAGATGTCGAGCAAGTTATGCAACCTCTCTAAACTCCGTTATTCAAATGCAAACAAACGGGGCCTACATCTCTCACTTCGAGTGATAACTCGCCTGACGCATTTAGCATGGAGTCTGGAGCGCAGCAAGCTCCATTCACTTCAGCTTGCTTTCATGCTATCCATACATTTTGGATCAACTGCATCTCCCTCCTGAGCCTTGACCTAGAGGAGTATTGGTGTCCACACTTTGAATGGCTTTAGACTGAGCCAGGAAAACTCTTTTGACATGATAACTGTGACTCCATGAAATTCCAAACGCCTATCAAGAGAAATTGAGCCTTCCTCTCTGGTTGTGCTTTATGTACAAAGTGTCCATTAAGCAGGGCTAAGCTCATGCTGAATCAGAGTGGACCTCTTTCGGAAGTACATATCGTATCTACATGAATGCAAGATGAATATCATACTCATCCTGTCCTATTGCATTACTATTATTACATTGAATGCTAAATGAATTTCTAATGATTGGACGCTCAAAGGAAAATGTGACTTCTTTAGAGCAGTCATCAAACTCTACGGGCAGATTGGAAATTGTAGGGTGGGGGGCCTTGTCCTAGTGGCAAGAAAGCCAAAGAGAACAAAACACTACCCTGAGTGTTGTCACGTGGGCTATTGAGAGACGTAATTTACTTGATGAGGCTAATATTCAAATGCAAACTTATATTAGAATTAACACTACAGGAGGGGCTTTTACATGGAGGATTTGTTACTGAAATAAAATCTATCGGTAACACTTTCATTGTTCCATCATTATGAACTCATTTGGTATTCACTGTAATAGCACCGATCATAATGAATTTGTTTGATATTCATGTGGCTCTCCCACACATTAACAGAGTTTCTGTTATAACTCACCATCCAATAAGCATTAGTTAATGCAGACTTTGGACCAATAAAGACATGTCATCCCACCCCTAGAGTTGCCTGGGGCTAAGAGTTAAGGGACATTTGGATACAGCACGATCCTTCTGGTTCCTCCTGGTTCTCATGCCATCCTTCAAGCCAAAGACCTTTCTGGATCCCAAACTGGACATAAATGAGAATGGTCTCAATTTAGTGTTTGGAGGCCAGAGAAGAAGTCAAGACTTTTTTCCCTTGATGCCACTAGTTCAGCCCTAGCAGATGAAGACATGAGAGTTATGCTCCTTTACTCCTGATCCCCCTGGGGCTCCGATGGACCAGCTACAGCAGAATAAAATGCTGCTTATGCCGGAGTATAGATGCCTGTCCGCCCTCCAAAATAATTGTCCACCAAAGATTTCAGTGCTTTAACTTGGTGATTGTGCAAATGTTTGCCCTGCCTTGGTTCCCCAGCCAGGAGCTCGTTTTTCGGCAGCTCTCACTTGTTGGCAACCAAATAGCCCGGTCCTATAGAAAATAAAATCTGACTGACGCTGGCCTAGTTACTTCATCACTTGTCAGGGCACCGGGTAAGGACTCTCCATTAAACTCTCTGGTAATTAAACTTGTAAAATGTCCCTATGATGCTCCCTAGCTTCAGAGTAATGGATCTACCTGAGACGGCTGCCCAGGAGGAAATTGTCCTGTGATAGGTGAAGGATTGTTCCAGCCACAACCATGACTCTTTCTGCTTCAATTACCCAAATATTTAATACTCATCCAGCAGTTCCAGAAAACTCATAAGCCAGTGTCATTTTTCTTTAGAGCAGAGGCTACCCATGATTATTCTGAGAAGAGTATCTGTTTAATCTCTTGGTACTTGGGGACCTCTGCTCTCCAGGCTGAAGGTGTGATAGTAAATTCACACACCTCGTATCTTCAGTGCCTTTTGCAAAGTCAGGACCTTTAACCCCAGGCCTGAGGTGAGACAACAAAGAAGCAGGTGTGTTCATGCCTTTAAGGAACATGAGGGATGCTGGGACCTTAGGCAGAATGCATGCAATCCAGTGCTTCCTGTGTTCCTAAAGAGGGGCCAACACTCAGGGGAATTTCTCCCCTTACTGAATGGGCGCCTTTGGGCAAGCTACTTGCCCATGGCAATCAAATGGCCCAGTGCTCCTAAAAATAAACTCTTCCATCTGTAAAACAGAGATGAGAAGATGGTTGCAGCGATTGGGTAACACGGGAACAGCACTCATCACGGCTCCTAACGCAAAATCTGAGCGGGAACAACGTTAGGATTCAGTATCATTGCATCAAGCCACGAGCTGGCGTCTTTGCCGGAATCGGGTGCTCCTGCTCCAGCCTCCCACATAAGCCAGGCTTGCTGAGCCTCCTTCACCTGCTCTGCAACATGGAGTTTCTTTGGCTTCAGAGGCCTCTTCCCAGGCCCTGATTTCTCCAGGATCTGCAGACAGAAAGGAGCAGTCAGTGCAGAAGACGGCAGTGGACCGAATCTCTGCTTCTCTGCGGCGCTGCATAGAACTTCCTCCCGTGGCTTGGACAAACACAGGGACTGCCTTGTGCTTTCTTCTCTTATTGTTATTGTTGCCGTTGTTGTTCTCTCCAACATAGCAATGGTTTCCCATTTTAGGAAAAAAAAGGATTAAGCCATCAGGCTGTAATAGAAATAAATGCTTTTGAGCATTTATTTCTATTTTAACATTAAACATTTTTAATTTTTAACATTAAACCAAAAGAGGATGGATTGTCACATCTTCCGGTACTGAACTGTCCTCAGAGGGACGTGTGTCCACGTCATCGGCGGGCCCAGCCCCAAACAGCTTCCTCTTTAGCAGAACACAAACAGACAAAGAAGCAAAAGATGTCTTGGAAGCTCAGGCCAGTTGGTCCCACCAGGTGAGCTGTCCTTGTCGGTGAAATGAATTAGGGCCGGTGCCAGAGGCCCTGAGCTGGCCTGCCCCAGTTTTGTGGGTTCCTGTCAGATCCTCAGAGTTATTTAGCACAGTTTTGGGTGAGATCAATACACATTGAGCACATTATAAATACCATCCCCAATGTGCCCACAAGCAGGCCGGGGCTGTGCCCCCACAACCAGCTAACGCGTCGCTCCTGCAACCTGCATACAGCCTCACCTTGAATAAGTGAATTGTGGTTTGATTCATAGCCTTCAAATGCATGCCATTTTTTTTTTTTTTTTTGGAAGAGACACCTAGTTGAGAGAATTCCTCTCTGGAATTTAAGAAATAATGAATGTGGACCTCACCAGCCCCTGGCCTTTTCGTAGTTCATAATGAAAACGAATGTTCATTTTTCCTTTAAAACTGTCTCGAGCTAAATGATACTGACGCTTTCAATTTTTAACATCATAATCAATAAAGGCTGCTTATGCACACTTTGCAAAACCATCAGTTTAGAAGTTTGAAAAAAAAATCTGCATATGGCTGCAGCTTGCTGGCTGGAACGCTCTCGCACTAAATCTTCTGAGTTAAAGTTTTACTGGTGTGTTATGAGTAAAAATGCCTTGTCAGCCATCTGCCAGTTTTTCTCCTAACATCCATATTTCCAACCCTTGCTAAACATTGGGAGCATGCGGCCACAAGAGGCCACCTCTACAATTAAGCAGCCGAGCGCGGGAGCAGAAGCAAGGGCATGTCACAGGAGAACTGTCTAGTATTAATTTTAAAAGTCCATAAAGACCAGCTCTGACCCATCCAGGATGATAGACTGGCAGTTAAACGTATTAGAAACTGTTAACTCCCAGAGATGAAATAGGGGAGAACAAAGTAGAAAGGAAGAAAGAAAGAGAAAAAAGGAAAAAGGAAAGAAAGAGAAAAAAACAACAGCAAACAATGCACCAGCGTCAAAAGCTTCAATAGATGCTAATCATGGCTGATTAATCAGTCTCTAATTCCACTGATCCAAAAAGGTTACGGAGTCAATTGTGTAAAATTAGCGCCTGCTCCCGTGTCCTGCTGCATTTGGAGCCACTGTCTGTTCATTTGCATCTTTTGCCAATGTTTACGAAGAATTCAGTTCATTAGCTCTTGAGCATAAAGTCAGAAATTGGAGGGGACTCTGCATTTTCTCGCTGAGAGTAGTACTTAAAACAAATAGCATCGCTTCCTCAAACATTTATAGATTAAACTAAATGGCATTAATTACTGTAAATCTCCTATTTGTGAGGAGAAAGAGGGGGAAAAGAAGAACAAACTCCTCTTTTTAAATACCCACGGTTTCGAGGCATTATTGCTCCCTTCTCATCTAATGTCTTGTATAGTTGGGGGCAAAACGTTTAATCACGGAGTTAACAGGAAGCGAACGGCGAGGGGAGCTAACGAGGCTGCTGTGGGGAGGCGCGAACTGTTTATAGGGCAGCGTTTTGCAAAGCTCAGAAGCAGAAGGCTGCTTCTGAAAGCCCTTATTAAAAAGAGATCCCTGCCACATCTGTAGAGGCTGTCTTGGGAAATACCTGTTTTACCTGTGTTTGGAAATCTTGAAACCTGCCGGAGAGAGGTGGAGCCGGCGATGCTGGGCCCAGGGCACCCGCCCCGGCCTCGCAGGGGAGGGCTCCACCTGTTCTCCAAAGTGCACCTCGGGGTCTGCCTCACACGGGGGGATGTGTTCAGAGAAGGAAAAGAGAGAGCAAATCAGACATGCGGGTGGTTGTCAGCTTGGGAGAACCACACACCTCCCTCGGGAACATGCATAATGCTTGGTCCCGGGGAAAGACAAAACACCACTTGTTCAGACATCGCTAAGCCAAGGGTCTTTCAGCATCCTATCTTCGGGAGAAATGGGAGTGGGCCTTGTGTAACCATCCCCCCTCCAAGAGTTGGGTTGGCCTAGGGGGGACTGCAGCACTGTGCACAACCAAACAGATTTTAAACACTGCGCTGGTGCTGACCAAACCCAGGGGGTCTGCTCGCAGGAGTCAGCCATCTGTTCCCCCTCCCTGAGTGCTCTCCCACCTCTATCCTAAGCACCGCCACGTGGTCTAGCCTCTGAGCCTCGGCTTCCATATATTTTCCTATATATTTTTTGGCTGAAATGCCCTTCATGCCAGCCCCTGCAGACCGGTGCTTTCCCCAAATCCCTGTGAGAGAATCAGCTGTGGAGGGCTGGGGTGACCAAGCAGAACCCCCTGCCAGGGGCTTCAACTGACATTGATTCTGTTGTCTCGGGGCTCACATGGGGCCAGGGAACTTCAGATACTTAAAGAGGCATTGATAATAAGATTCAACGATAAAGGCCTCACCTCCTCCAGGAAGCCTTCCCTGATCTCAGGCTGCCTTCCTGTTCCTCTTTCCTGTGTGTTCCTCAGCAAGCCACTAAAATATCATGACTCAGGACTGGGCACCCCAAGCCTCTTGTCCTGGGAATTAACAGCTGTGGAAAGGTGAGGGATATGTAAGATGCGTACGTATTAGTTAAGCCCATGATGAGGTTATTAAAGGGAAATTCATAGCAAGACCTGGATTTGGGGAACTATGTGATGGAAAGTTATTTATTACCTCTGTCTTCCCCTATTTCTGCGTCAGCAGCCAATTACTAAATACACTCTAAATTACTAAACAGCAATGCCGTCTGGGAGGGCAGGCCTGTCTTTTCACCTTCTTGCCGTTAGTGCCTAGCACAGGCCTGACTCCTGCAGGATGCCCAGTAAATATCTGCAGATGAACTCGTGAGTGGCCGTGGGGCTTGACACCTGGAAGCCCCTTCTTGTGTTGTAACGGGCCTGGGAGTCTGAGAGCTGTGCAGGTCTGACGCTTTTGAGTCCATGCCAAACACAGCCGCGGGTGCCATCTGAAGGCAGCAGTAAGGCGAAAACTCTGTATGTCAAAGTTATCCTTGAAAATTCCTTGGGATAGCACCCTGTTGGAGACCCACACTGGCCTCCCAGTCGGTTTAACAAGCCACCTTCCCTCCAGCGTTCAACACCACTGCCTCTCGGGAGGAGCGTTAGATGGACATTAGCTTGCCTCTAGGAGCCATGTTGTATAAAAGTATGTGTTGTTCACTTGTAGAATCACGCTAGTTGTGATAGTGGCCTGGACTGCTGAACTCAGGAGGGTGGCAAGATGCTCACCCAGTGGGAAGGGGTAACAGGACTACGGAGGCTGTCCCCCAAAGTCACATCACCCTCCTCACACCCGCCCTGGGCCAATGTGGGCAGCCAGGTTGCCTGCACCGTCGATGCTGTCATCTCAGTGAACGCCCGCAGTGCAGCGAGCCGGGGGCACCCACTTGGCAGGGAAGCTATACAGGCTCAAGGCAGCATGAATGACCCACGTGGGCACTTCAAAGTCCAGTCCTGCCCTTTCTGGACCCTCCTTGAGCTCACATCCGGGGGACTCCTGGGCAGGCTGAGTGGAACCTGCCGGGGGAGGGGAGAGAGGACACTCATTACAGCAAGCTCCTCGCTGTCCTCTGCTGCCTGATTCATCACGTTTTTTTATTAGCTCTTTTCTCTGATACACCCTTGCAGAAAAGGAGCTCGTGGAAACAGCTGGAGCGAGTCTATTCAGCAGGTGGAGTCTGGCAGGCAGGTTCAGGATCCAGCCGCCAAATCACTCCAGCTCCCACTTAAAGGAGGGGAAAAGAAAGACCCCACAGAGAGCTGCCTGGGCTTTCCCACCTGCCTGTTCGGTTCCCTGAGGAATAAAGGCAATGATAGAAGGAGCGAGCCAGGGAGGGGGCGGGGTCCCGCTCCTAAACAATGTCTCTGGGTCTCAGTTCTCTCCTCTCTGCTGAGCAGATTTTTATACTTTGGGGGTAAAAATTTCTCTTTAGCTCTAAGTCTCGTATTTCCTTTGCTTGGTTTTTGTTTGGTCTGTTGGACAAGGGAGTTAGCAGGAGATTTTCCCTGGAATAGACCCCGACACATGCTCCCCTTTCTCCCTCCACCTTCTCTCTCTCTCTCTAGCCTCCTTTTCTTCTTGCATCCAATCTGAAGTCAAACACACACACCAAAAAATGGGAAAATCAAGGGCTTTATTTTTAATGGAATATTTTTAAGCATTTTTTTTCTGCCCTGAAATTTGAGAAGACGTTTGAGCAGCGCCAGCCATATTTGGTGGTCAAACCCCATAAGCATTCACACTCGTTCACACTGGGCAAGACCTCAGGGTCCTGTGAGGAGACAGCCAGTGCACCCCCACGCTGTGCCCCACACCTGGCTTTCCTTCCCAGTGCAAAGTTTGGGCTCATTCTCTTATTTCTTTCTATTTGTGGTTCTGCTTTCCACGATCATAGGGGAACTGGCTACAGTCAGCGACAAGGAGCCAGTTGGATGCTGCCTCCCAGCTCCACTCCTGATCCAGCAGGAGCTCGCGTGTTCTAAGCAGGGCGGGAGTGTAAGGGTTTCTCAACTGGAGGTGAAAAGGGCTCTCCGCATGATAAGGTGAGCGCCTTGGTCTTACTCAGGGCAGGAAAAGAGATTTCAAGTTACATGACCATTGAATGGATTGGCAATAGCGCCTGGACTGCTGGACTCAGAAGGGTCTGGGGCCGCATGTGGGCTGCCCTCGCTGGGGCGGTGACATTGGCCACAAACCCAAGAGAGAAGGAATGTCTCCACCTATTTCTTTCCCTGGGCCTGGAATCTCAGAGCTGATTTTCAATTGTAGGCAAAGTATTTCAGAAGTCAAGAAAACTCGATACATCCCTACTGAATACATTCATCCACTAATTTAACTTTCTCTGAGCCACCATCTTGGCAAATTGGGCACTCTTTGGAAATTGTCTCCTGCATGAGACTTAAGTGCTTCTGTCCCCCACCCAGTCTCACCGCTGCTCGTCAGGAGCTCTGAGACGCTCGACCTGAGCACTGTTGTTTGAGTTACTCCGACAGTGATCAGCTGGAGAACACATGTGTCCTTTGAGGGGAGACACAACTCCATGAATGGTGATAGTTGCATTTTCTTTGACATTTTTGGAGTTGCAACATCCATTTGCACTGAAACTTGTATACACATAAAAAAAGACAAAGGGACAAAGGTAAAGATTATGAGATATATTTCCTGTAATACTTAATAATCACACTGAAACACTGACATAAATTGTACTGCATTTACAAATCTGTTTCCTTTGAAAATTACACCCCAGCATTTAATTCACCAAAATAACTCATTTTATACAGCACAACAATGTAGTAAAATAACTCATCTCAAATATGTGGATATGAATAGATTTAACACATCTGCATTGAACAAAATGAATTCATCTAAAAGCTGAGAAACTGCTGTTCTCTTTCGAGAGTTACCGATTATCTTACCATCCCCTCAGTTCACTTGTTTGTTTTTGTTAAATTACTTTAGGAATTAGGAAATGAGAAAAGCAGAAACACTGGGTAGGTTTTCCTCTACTTGGAGCAGGGGAAAAGGCATAAAGAATCATTTGTATTATACCTTATTTCATTAAAAATTATATTTACAATTGTGCAGAGACCAGGGAGAACCCTCCATTCACTGTAGGTTGTTTTGTTTAATCCTTGGAAAATACTGTATTTCCATTACAACATTCTCCCAACAGAAATCTAGATATTAAAATTATTTTTGAAGCTGAGCGTAAAGTGCTAAAAACAAATCCGAGTTCAAGTGCCTTGCAGGGCTCCCGCCTGGGAATAGGAATTCATTAGCAGACATGGGTAGGATCCCTGGAAAGCAGAGGAAAGATGTGTTCATTGCATCCTGGTGCTCAGGCAGGGCCATGGAGAGCCCCACGGAGGGCGGGACGGTGGGCCATCCTTACGGTTGAGCTGTGATTTCTGGCCCTGGCCTTCTGGGTAGGCAGGGGCATCACAAGAAGCAGAGACATCTGTGACTGATGGTTTGCGGATGGTATGATGAGCCAGGACCACAGCTGGAGAGAGAAAGCAAGCTCACCGTCCAGGTGCACATGTCCCACAGCCGAGGAGGATCTAACTCTGGGTCCTGAAGGACCTCTCCAGTGCAAAGCACTTTGAGGACAACAAGCCCCATGCCTATTACAGTTATAGACGCTCACCCCCCTGCCAATGTAGCTTGCAAGTGTCCCTCTGTGAGCCGGGACTCACAGAAGAGTCTGCCATTGGAGAGTGGAGACTGCCGTTGTGTAGAAGGACGTAAAAATGGAAAGCCTCCATCTTTTGACGCAGAGCCCGTGGGGAAGAGGCCCTGAATGGGCTCCATGCCATCAGTCTTGCATACACTGTCCTCCTGATGCACCATTCACAGCTTCCAGTTTCAAGCTCTGTAAAGTGGAGAAACACTTGCACGGCCACATAGGCACAGAATCTCTCTCCATCTTCATGGTTTCTCTCCTCAAACAAATACTGTAGTCTCTCTAATAGGAATTTTTACCAGTAATCCATATCGGTTGAGTCTTTCCAAAGCTCTCAACTTAGTTTTCATAGGAAAAAAAAATCTATTCTTTTTACTCTCATTTAATCAATTTACACAATGTGTTAAATTGCATAAGGACAATTACAAGTAAACCAGGTGCCAGCAGGTTTCAGAACAGACTCGTCTGATTCCTGGTAAACACTCAACTCAGCTAGTGAACTGCCAGCCTTGAGCACTCAGGATGCTGTGGGCCTCTGTCAGAGCATCTTCCAGAAGGAACGGCCAGCTCTGGCTATCTCTGAGCTGGTGAAGAGAAGGCACGTCAAGGGCTTTCTAGCTAGGTGGGTATAATTTAGGAGGCATTTGGAGAATGGTTAGACAAGGCTGAAACCAAGAGAGAATCAACTGTTGCCTGCCTCCCCCCTCCCTACCCCCCACCCCCGACTAAGGCATTTAGAGATTATCCTGGAGTTAACAGGGAGCTCCTGGTGGTTTTAACAAGGGAAGAAAGGCTTTTTATCCAATTTGCCTTTTAGAAGCGCACTCAGTTGTGGTAGGGAAGGTAACCATGTGACAGGCTGGATCCTCGTTTCCCATTCTTTCTCCCTCCCTGTGCTGAGATTTACATCCTCAGCTTTTGTGCTGTGACTTTGCCATGCCCCCCAGGAGTTAGGTGGCCTCTCGTCTTTGGACTTGGCCAATGGATTGCTTTGGTCAGTGAGTGTTGAGCAGACATGACGTGACCACATGCCGTGTGTTTGCATGGTTTGGCTTGCCCTCTCTCACTCCTGGGGTCTGCCACGAGAGAAACATACCCCAGGTGGCCACTGTCCCCTAAGCCTGGGCCCTGGAATGAAGGACACATGAAGCAGACCCAAATCTGACCCGCAGCCTGGAGCAAAGCCGTCAGATCCAACCCACGGGCCCAAAGCGAGAAACGCATGTTTGCTGTTGTAAGCCAGTGAGGTTTGAGGGTTGTTTGTTACAAAGCGTAATTGCGATGGGTGATTAATACCAAACTAGACAGGAGTGAGGGAAATGGGAAGCAGGGAGCCCATCACTCTGCCTCATTTAGCTGGGTGACCTAGGGCAAGCCCCTGACCCTCTCTGGGCCCCATTTCCTCAATGGCAAGGTAAGGAAGTTGTAGAGATGACCTCTGGGGGTCTTGTCACCTCTCAGGGGCAGTGATAAAGCAGAAGAGATACCAGAACATCATCTAGCCCCGGCAAGGCTGGAGTTCCTATGGGAGGCGTGAATTCCACCACGTTCACCAGGAAATGGTCCTGGCCCTCATGCAGCTGACAGTCCACAGGGGGCCCCAAGTTGCTTTGCAAGCAGGCAGGACCAAAGGACACAGAGGCAGCATGTCCCAGGGTCCCCAGAGTTGCTGCAAGTGTGCCCCTACCCCCACAGCAGGTGCAATGTTGGGCCCAAACACCCTGCACTCCTTAACTGCCACCTCCATGGTGCAGCGAGACAGAGCGTCCCCAGAGAAGACCACAGGGTCTCTGGGGCAATTCATGACAGAGGGGAAGCCTCCTGCTAGGAGCCAGGCCTGGAACGAACAGCTTCAGGTGGGATTTCCCGGGAAGGGTGATTATCACGGAATCAGTAATAAGGATGGCAGAGCTCGACGAGAGCAACGGGAGAGGCCTCCCCGGTGCAGTCACTTGAAGGTATGTCGCCTTCTTCAATGCCAGGGCCACTGTCAGAAAGGCAACTTCATCGAACTAATTAGCAGGGTTTGCCACTTTACAAATCTGCCGTGGCTTTCTTGGCACGAAACAGCTGCTTAGGCAAAGAGCTGTAGGAACCTATTAAAAATCACAGGCCTGAGAGGAAGGAAGGGGGCGGGGGAATTTAAAAGAGAGAGTGGAGGAAGGGACCCCCAGCAGGTCAGGGCCTGCTCCCCTTGCTCTGCCTTCATCCAGGCGAGGGGTGGGGGTGAAAGGATGGGAGAGGGACCCTCCTCCTCTGGAGCTGGGGCTCCGATGTGCTCACTTGGTTTTGCCTCTTGAAGGGTCTTGGTTTTTAAAGAGGCTTTGAAGCAATGCTCTCCCGTGGACTGCAACATGTCACCGCACCCTGTCATCCGTCGAGTAATTAAAATCTGACTGATTTACTGACTGGCACCGACCATCACAGCTCAGGAGTCAGCTGATGCTCATCTTTCCCAAGGCTGAATTTACGTGGCGAAAAGAGACCGCTGGCTCCCGAGCCGAGCTGTCATTCAGGCGCTGTGGAAACCGTAAGTAAAGACAGCTCACAGAGCCCTCGCCAGCCATCTTTGGTTTACTTTATTCTGATGTTTATTGCCACCCACCAAATGAACAAAATGCAGACGGGTTAGGGAGAGCGGTGCAGGCTGAGCTGTGGGCCGGAGTGGCATGCCAGGGGAACAGGGGACGGGCCATGCCACAGGAGAACAGGTGTGTCCCTGAAGGGCCGGCCTGCTCCTGGGAATCTGCGGGAATGCCATTTGTGCTTCACGTCCAAGCAGCGCGGCCCAGAGAGGAATCTGGAGCTTTCAAAGCAAGCGTGGCTGTGTCTACTCATGGGAAGGCATAAATGAATCGGGGCTCCTCTCAGGGCTGCTGACGCACGGGGCCCTGAGAATCAGGCACACAGTCTGGATTCCCTGAACCGCCCTGCAGCACCTTCTCCATGCCCCCCAACCCCGACAGGGAGCAGGTCGTCCTAAGCTGTCCTCTTGTTATCTTGGCTTTCCTACCACAGTCCCGGGACACAGCCCATCCCGACCCTTCCAGGGTAAGGGTAAATGGAGATCCCCCAGAGGCAGCCTCTCCCCAAGTGTCTGGAGCTTGCAATCCTGGCTCTGGCCCCTGTGAACCACCCGTGCTCCCCAGGGACCCCGTGACCCAGCTCCTTCTCCAGCTCCTTCTGCATTCCTGTGTGCACTCTGGGAAGTCTGCACGGTGCCACACACAGTGGAAATGGGTGCAGAACAGAACAGCAGGGCCAGGACCAGGAGAGGCCAGCCAGGCCCAAGGCACAGAAGCTGAGGAGGCCCGCACCCTTAGGGTCCCGCAGGCAGGGGTCAACAGAGGGTGAGGGCCCTCTGAAAAGCTTGCTCCCTGGCGTCTCCCTGGCCTCACCCTAGTGCCAGCCCCGCGTCTCAGTGTTGCTGTACACAGCATTGGAGCCTACACTTCTTAGATGGTGCATCTCCCAACTGTCAGAGCCTCAGCCCTCAGAACCCCAAAACCACAGACAGTGGAAACACGCTGTCCTGTGTGCTACAGCACTCACACACTGCATGGGCAGGGTCATCAATCACGCGTAATATTCACAGAAAACCAAAAATAACATACCATTATGTGTACTTCTTTAAATGACAAAAAATTGTAACATCACATACACACACTTTAAAACAAACATAATGGCTGTCTTGTTGAGAATATAAAGAGGACCATAAGGAGGGACATAAGGAGACCCTACAAGTGGACAGGAGTTTCCAGGGGTCTTTGTTCCCCTAACACTGTCTCCACAGGGATGCCCACCCTCTTCTGTTTCTGGGACAGGCAGTCTCTGGAGGGCAGTGTGTGTGGGGCCGCCTCGAGGCGGGAGAGGGACCTGGCAAGGCGATAGACAGCGCCTCGCCTCCCAGGTCAGGCTCACTGGAGCCCAGCCAGGGGGAGTGCTGCCAAAGGCCACAGTGCAAGTCCATGGAGAGCCAAGACTGACAAGAACCAGGTCTCCAGACCCTCCCCGGGGCTCTCCCTGCCGCCCTCCAGGGCCGAGGGCTCGGCTTCATTTTGTTTGTCTCCTGTGATCTCTAAGTCAGAGCAGTAATTCTAGATCCCAGCGGAACCCAGACCATCAGAGCTCATAAACTAGACACTAACATGGAGGACATTCAAGAAATTTAGACCAAAGGACTTCTCCAACAACCGAAAATCCTATCGTTGGCAGCCCAATTCACCTCCTCAAATGCTGGTGTGGATGGAGATGTCCCCCACCCGGCTCTGAGTGTGCTGCTGGCCACCTGCACGCCCGTGTCTGCTCAGCATAGCCCCCCAGACAGATGCATCGGCCAGACAAAAACTACGGCTCTGGGGAGGAGGGAAGACAGTGACACACGGCCAGTTGTTAGCAGAAAGCCCAGGGTGTTCTCCGGACTTAGTACGAGCATCGTAAAGGACGCTGCCCTCTGGGCAGCAAAGCAGCTCCTTCGCCGGGTTAGACACCCCAGGGGGAGGACAGAAGCCCAACTCCAGGTCTGCTTGCTCTCTCCTCGAGACAGAAGTTGGACGAGGAGAGTGGAAGTTCGTGTTTTTATTTTGAGTAAATCAATTGGCTTATCGGGGTGGGATTTTCCATCCGGGAGTTGAAAGGGCAAAAGGAGAACAGTTAATTTTTCAAACCATCACTTTAAAATACAGCCCCCCTGTTTGTGAGCTGCATTTGATGCAGGGTCCAGGCGGGACAGCAAGAGGCAGTGTCAAGGCCAGAACAAGCATATTTTAGAGCAACAGCAAGTAAATTAAGCCAATTAAGCGTTCTTAATGCCCGGGAATCTTTCTTTTTTTCCCTTCTTCCTCTAAGAGATCCTGCTTGCAAGACAGAATTTCTTTTTTTTTTTCCTTGTCTGCATTTACACTCTTGATTTTTATCTGTGTTTCTCTGTTCCTGGGGACTGTACCTGCTGGTCCTGAGGAGAGTGGGCGCCAGGCTGCTGGGGCAGTGAGCAGCTGGGAGATGGCTTTTCAAAGGCACAAAGCCCACCAAATGGGGGAGATTCCACATTCCAGCCCCCAGGTAGAGGTCAGTGAGGGGAAGTGAGATAAAGACGCGAAACACTTCTGTAAATTCTCGGGAAGAAAGGTGCTGGAGAAATGCAGGCTACATTTATGATTATTTTTATGGTTCGGCTTCTAACATTGTGGGTGGTCTTTGAGCATGCAGCTTGTTCCTTGAGCTCCTATCGATCATGAGGTTGAGATTTGTAAACTGATGTAGGCTCTGGAGTGGAGCTGGAATGGGGAGATGGCTCCACCAGACACCTCGCCAAGGGGGCAGAGAGCTCGCTGCTGACCAGCAAGAGCCTCGGCCATGCGCTCACCTCAGCCGCTCCCATTTTCCTGTGGGGGAAGACCTGGTGAGAACCAAACAACTGGAGTAACAAAATAAGCAAGTTGCTAGCAGCATGCATAAATTGTGTGTTGTTTACTCTATCAGCAATGAATATGAGCACATACGCATTTGGTTTTATTTTATAAAACAATGCCTCATAAACTAAACACCAGCCCAGCAATTTTATTACATTTACCTTGATAATATGTTGCAAGCCATTTAAACAGAATAAATTCCCTGGCAGACCATCGCCCATGAAGTATGACTACACAAGCACAACAGTTTTGGGATAATGTATAAATTGGTTTTAGCATTAGGGGCAAGGATGATTTATATTCAAACCACAATGCAAACATGTCTTTGACTTAAATAAAAATCTTAATTTAGAGGTCAATAATGCTGTTAGTGGAAATGTGTCCTTCTGTACACTGTAGGGTAGAGCAATGACCTACAACAAGCTAATAATGAAGCAAAGTTTAATGTAATTGATAAATTAAAAAGGCAAGACTGCTAGCCTTTGGATATTAGGATCCTCTCAAGTGACCTGTCATGGAGCATCCTTCCTGAAAGTCTCGGAAACTCCCAGGCTCCATATGAGGGCAGGTGCACCAGGGGTTCCGCGATGCTGTCAGCCGGCCTGGGCAGAAGAGTCCTCCTCAAACTCTAGTGTGTTCTCCATTTCCATTTGTGAATTCTTAATTACATTAACCCTCAATCACCCTCCTAACGTGTGACCAGTAAGTTGCCCTCGGTAATATGCAGATCTGAAAGTGACGTAATTCACCTTTCAGAACCAAAGACAGGGCTTGCCCTCCTGGAGAGCGGTGGCCTTAAGGAGAGGGTGGAAATGACCGGCAGAGAAGAATAAATTAAGTGTTATGGAAGTTCAAAGGAAAAGAGAGGACTTCTGGCTGAGTGGAACATGGGAAATAGGGTAATAATTGGGGAGAGGAGCCTTCCAGAAGAAGAATCCCCAAGAGCAAAGTCCTGGAGGGGAAAAATGAGCGAGTGGAGAAGAGAGACCCTGTTTGGCTGGAGGAGAGTGTACAGGGGAGTAAAGGGCAGGAGGCTGGATCATTATCTAATTGAAATGGAAATTCAGCTAAATGAGAGGTTTGCAACCCGCAAGCTTCAGAAACTGATGCCAAGGACTATGTTCTTAGAGAACGGCGTTGGTTGGTTAGTGCAGAATCTCAAGGAGAACCTCTGAGAATGGACGTGTCCAGCCCAGAGTTGTGGTGCAGACTTAGAGTTTCCCGAACAAAGGGATAGGGTTTCTTATGCAGAAAACCTGAAACAAGATCCCTAAGGACTGGTTTAGGAACACCTCTTCCCCCACCCCCACCCCAGGCCACAGGGGCCACCTTTGGGTTCAGCTGTGTGGCAACTATTACTTCGGGGGCTTCATCTACTCCCAGGCACACAGGTGATTCGGGGTGGACACTGAGTGGAAGCAAGAGATCCAAGAACTGGTGGGAGCTAGAGCTCTGCTTTAAAGACTAACTCAACACGTGGACACTTTTCAGGAATTAAAACCAGTCAACTCAGACTAGAGAGCTCCAGGTCAAGTCCAGCCTCTCCCTCTGACTGGCCACACACACTGGGGAAAGGCACCACACTGCTGGGACTTCATTCTCTTTCCTGTGAAATGGGAGGGACCGTAGTCACCCTACAGGGCTCCAGGGAGGAGCAAGAGGAGGCCAGGAGTCGGAAAGCCATTAGCAAACTCAAAGCATGATGCAAACGATGGGCGCCCTATGTCTATTTCAAGAGTCCTCTGAGGAAAGAAGAAGAAAGTCCGCCAGGGCCTTGCAACCCTCATGCTGGATCCACAGGTCGACCTGGTCCTGGAGAACAAGGCAGGGCCCTCAAAGTGAGGTCCAGCCAAACCCCAGGCCCACCAAGTACTCACCTGCTGCGTAAACGCTGTCATTTCCACAAAATACCCAAAGACACGGCTCGGCTCGGCTTCTGACCCCGGGAAAACACAGGGCTTTATTTATTATTTTTTTTTAGCGAGAAAGACCTCATCTCAAGCAGAAGAGCAGAGTCTTCAATGCCACTCTCGCATAGTATTACACGGAGCGTCGTTTCCAAATTGATGATGTTACTTAATCAAATGTCACGCTGGTATTCTTGAGAGCATTGAAAACAAAGGAATAAAGAGTTCTTTACCACAACTGGGCTTTTATTTTAGTGTCTAAGCAAACCTCATATATGCCCTACTGTCTGCCAAAATAAGTTCTGGGTATTTTTCTGATACACTCCTCCCATAATCCCCCCAAAAGGGAGGGAGGCAGGGAGAGAGGGAGGAAAGAGGGTGAAGAAAAGCAGAGGGGAGAGTTAGACAGGAGTGAAGGAGGTGGCGTGGCGGGGCTGGCTGTGCCTGCATCCCTGATGATTCAGTGGCCCTTGGGCAGGCTCTGACGCAGCCCAGGGCCCTCAGAAGGCCACAGAGACAGCCACAAGAGGTGCCCTCTTTGGGCCTCCTTCCCTGCCTCGTGCACACCTGAGGGTCGGGCCCTTGCATCTAATTGGACAGCTGGGCTGGTGAGTGTGGCCAGTGTGGCCTGGACGGTCACACTGTGACAGCTGTATCACTTCCCTGATGTGAGTGGGCGCTGAGGAGCGGTGACACACGATCAACTTCCCTCTGATATCCTTCAGCCAACCTGACAGTTGTCCGACAGGGGCTAGTCAATCGACTGGCAGCCCTCACGGAGGCATTGTGGGACAGCTTCCGAAGAAAAACAGGCAGGAGAGACTTCAAATGAGGCTTTTGTTTTCTCCCAGTTGGTGACTTGGGAACTGAAGCAAATCCTCAGGGCACTGGCTATTGTAGGGCCACTGGGAAGGGCCTGCTGAAACGCAGGACACAGCGAGCAACGGCATGTGGGGGGAGCACTCCCACTCGCTCTGGGCATAGACAGGTGGACACTTTTCAGTAAACTCGGACTGGAGAGCTCCAGGTCAAGTCCAGCCTCTCCCTCTGACTGGCCACACACACTCGGGAAAGGCACCACACTGCTGGGACTTCATTCTCTTTCCTGTGAAATGGGAGGGACTGTAGCCACCCTACTGGGCTCCAGGGAGGAGCAAGAGGAGGCCAGGAGTCGGAAAGCCATTAGGTCTAGTGAACACGGGGCGTGGTGAAAAGGGAGACTCTTGTAGGGGATGGCAGTCTAGTCGACTCTGCAGGCACAGGACAACACACACTTTTTTTCTCTATTCTTACATACCTTTCCATCATATAGTTTAAGGTGGACGAAAGTCATACCACGCAAAGTTCAGAACCCTCAAAAGTGTAGAGAGAAATGTTTCTATCTCTCCTGATGATAGTTCCAATGGCTCTGTTGCACTGTGACCTCCCACCACACCCCCAGCCAGGCCTCTTGTGCAGGGAGCCCCTCTCCCGCCCTTCCCCTGGCAGGAAGGGCAATGCTAAGTTGTGTTCAAGAAGCGCGGGTTCCATTTAAGGCCCTCTCACTATTTAGAAGTGAGACCAAGACACCTTGTGGCATTGAAGAATCCGGCCTGCAGTGACTTGGACATTCTCTCTTCTGACTCGGACATTCTTGAGATGTCAGTGAGCAGGAGGTGGGGAGAGGAGCGCACCCCAACCTAAGACATGGTGACCAGGCTGTTGGGGTTTCTCGGGGAACGGAGCCATTTTGGCTGCAAGTGACAGAAATCCAACCCACACGACGTGAGAAAGGAGGAGATGTTCCACAGGCATCTTGGAGGGTCTCGGTGAACCTGCTCACCAGGATCCAGCTGAACTTCCGGAACCATAGCAACTGGAGAAAAAACACCACCAGCAGCCTCTCTCCTCTCTGAGCATCTCTGCAGGGGGCCTTGCCAGCTCTCCTCCCTGCTTTTGCCGCTTAACTTTTCCTTGGTTAAAACAAAACAAAACAAACTACCAGCAGCTCCTAAGCTTTGAAACTTTCAGCTCAACACTTAAAAAGGAAATACTGACTTTTTCTCAGTTTCATTTCCAAGATTCTCAAGGAAGCACCCCATTGGCCAGGCGTGGTCATGTGCCCCTGGCTGAACCAATGAACCACGGCCAGGGTGGCATCACTGGGGCCTAAGGTGGCAGCTCCCTCGAGCAGCATGCAGATGGTGGCCATTGGACCCATCCCAGCAGGGGTGAGAGTACCGGGCAGAGACAGCAGGACTGCCCACCAAGAGATGGCTCCTGGGCGAGGGGGCTACGTCAGAAAGGTCACAACAGGAAATCTTGTTAAATTCCATGCAGGATTTGTTCTGACGTTATTTTGAATTGGAGTTTAAGGTTGTGGTTGTTTGTTTTTAGAATATGTTCATTTTGCTTAGCCTGTGAGAAATAATTCAGAAATATTGCTCTGCGAAGCAGCCAGTGCTATCGCTACAATTTCAGCTGGCACCCTGAAGAAAGAGCAGGAATGACTGTTTGGGGATCATAACATAAACCTGTGGCCAAACCAGCTGGGGCTAAATGAAGAGGCAGGAGGCCCCGCCCGTGCTCTTGCTCTTGGCGCCGCCCCCCCCCCCCCTCCCATTCTGCCTCTGTCCTCCGCGCGGACCTCAGGCAGCCCCACGAAGCGAGGGAGCAGGCTCGGGCCCCGCGAGCGCCCACGGGGTGAGTAGAAGCCAGCCCTCTGTTCGACGGCTGCTCCGAAGGGGGCTCGGGGGACTTGGATGACACGGTGGAAAGGCCACCTTGGATACCAGACGTGACGCTAGCAGGGCCCCGCGGATTCAGGGCCTCGTTCTGGCTGTCAGGACGGAGAGGAGCCCAGGAGAGCACGCGGAGCGGGTGAAGGGGCTGACATCCCGGTAAAGGCTGGTGAGCCGAGATTGATGGATGCCGAGGGATGCGCCAGAGGAGGATGCCGCCAGGCCAGCGGGAGTCAGGGCTGGGCTCGAACCCGCCCGGGAGGGGCTCCCGGCTGTATGCAGAGCCACCCAGAGAAGTGTGCGAGCGCTTCAAAATCACGAGCTTCCCACAGTCTGATTTATGAGCAATCTGTTAGATATTTGAATCAGAACACCTTATCTGAATTAATCTATCCAAAGGGAAAAAGATGTTTCCTCCTTAAATGTCAAGTTTGTGTTGTGTCCATTTTCTACATGGAAGAAAGCATCTTTTGATTAAAGTGAAACCTCTCACAGTTTGGGTGACCCGGCGCCCAAGAAGGGTCCGGGATGTGCTGCTGACACGCGGGCCGGGTCCGATTAGCAGACGCAGGTCCCTGCATTTCTCTCTGAGCTGCGGCATGGCAGAGGAAAATTAAAATGACTGCTCGGCGCACGTCTCTAACATTGCTGTGACGGCGTGGCGGCTGACCAGCCCGCCCGAGAAGGGCCGCAGGACAGCGTGTGGCCGCTCCGGTCCATCCACCAGCTGTGCTGTGCGCATGCGCCGTCAAGGGCCTGGGCCCGTGGCTGGGCCTGTGGCTGCTCCAGAGTGAAGTCCTGTCCAGCCAGCCCCCGTTTCCCGGTGTGGCTCGCAGAGCTCAGCCCCAGCGCTGTCCACAGCCCTCCTCCGTCCCTCCGCATCGCCCTCCTCCAGCCTCCCCCGCCCTGACCGTCCTCCCCAGGACGCCAGGCTAACGCTCTGGCAGTGTCTCCCGTCAGTCACCCTTAGAGGCCTGGGCCTCTCTTCACTCTCCTGACCCCAGACCCAGAGACATTTCTTGGTGACAGCTTTCTGATTCCTCAGTGCCTCGTCGCTGCAGCGTTCTGAGAACATGGGGCTCCAAAGGGGCTTCCAGGGGGACGGCGGGAACTGAGGAGCCAGCCGGGGCCACTTGTCATTCAGTGGGTCTCTGCCCGCCACTGGCAGCTCCTAGATGGAGGTAGGGGTTACAGCTCCTGCTGTCCTTCTCGCCTCTCCCCCCTCCGCACTGCGCTCCGTGCACACTTATCTTTCCACTTAGCCTGAGTTTGGATCACGAGTGGGGCGTGGCTGTCTTCATTACACACAGTGGTACATTTCCCAAGATAGATCTCCTCTGTTAGCTGAGCACCCACCTGCTAAAAACTCCCAGTTTCAGACTGGGCAAGCACATGCTGGGCTTGAGCCTTGACTGAGAAGCGGTGGCCACGGTGGTTAAGAACACGGGTTCAAATCCCACCTCCTCCACTTACTGACTCTGTGATGTTGGACAGTAACCCCATCGCTGGGCGTCCGGTCTGTAGAACAGCAGTAACGCCTCCTGGCTCACTGTGAGAGTGAAATGAGGAAATGCACAGAGCTCTGAGAGCAGAGCCTGACCCACAGCAGTTGCCGCCCAGGCAGCTATTATTATTTCTAATTCGTGCCGTCACACGTGTTTCCGCCTTGAATTGTTGCAAAGACCTTCTAAACTAGTTACTACTGCCCATTTGGTAAATGAAGACATTGAGGGTGGAGGAGTTCAAATGTGTTGCCCAAATGAATACCACTAATTAGCATCAAAACCAGGGCTTGACCCTGGGTCTGGCGGCCCGTTCTCTTCATTGCTGCTCCACAATAAGTAAGTGCTCAGCACGGCGCTGCCACTTACGCCTAGTAAATGTTTGCCAAATGTTATGTAATCATCTGTTTTCACCCACATCCCAAATCACACAAACGTGCAGTGGATGGCCGCTGCAGGAACCGTATGAGGATGTTCTGCCAGCTGAGGACATCAGCCTCGGACCCCCGGCACCTACCTCCCCGCGACAAGTCCTCCTGGGGGTGGCTCCAGGTTCGAAGAAACTTCCCAGTCAGGAAGGGAAAACTCTGCAACAAGCGGCCCTGGGGCTGGGCCTTCCTTGCAAGGAGGGATGACAAGTCACAGAAGGAACAGCCAGCAGTGGGTGTGGGATGCAAGAATGGAGGTACAATGCCCCAGCTGACCAGCTCCAAAGGAGTTTATGAAAATCAACCCACCAGTATAGATCCCAAATCCACCCTCTCCCCAGCCACGGCCACCCCCCTAAGCCAAGCCTCCAGCGTCTGATCTGGTGGCTTCTGCAGTGTCCTTACTGGCCTTGGGGTCTCCACTCCCTCCAACAGCAGCCAGCATGATTTCTTCAAAATGCAGATCAGATCGTGCCACGTGCCCCCCATCCCTCTGGTGTGTTGCTGTCTTGTCAGAGTGAATCCAGCGCTTTCCAAAGCCTTTCCCCACCCTCCACTCCTTCCTCGGTCGTCCTGCCCACCAGCTCACTGAGCTGCAAGTGTCAGTTACCAAGCGCCTCCCTCTTCCAGGCTTTGCACCAGCTCTGCTCTCTGCCTGGAACACTCTCCATCCCCAAACCCACAAGGCGGCCCTTTCTCAACTGTGGTTCTCAGAGTGCATGTCACTTCCTCAAAGATGCTGTCTCTGGCCCCCTAGGCCGTCCCCCTGCCACCTTCCTGCTGTACTTGCTTCATCACATTTGTATCAATAGCTGAAACTGTCTTTTTAAAAAAGTGTTTCTGTAAGCTTCTTGAGGGCAGGGGACTTGCCTTTCTGTGGATGTCTGTCACCCAGCCCCAGGATAGGGCTGGAATGAAGGTGCTCTGTATGCCTCTGTGGATGAGTGAATAGCGTGTTAATTCAGGCTTTCTGTGCCCAACACGTGACTGTGCTTTGGGGGGATAGAAACGTAACTGTGCCTCAAGTCGTGCCCCCAGGAGCTGGTTTTTAGTAAGGAAGTATGCATCCAGGGTATGGTGGGAAGTTTAGGCGTCTGAGCAGGCAGGGAAATAGCCCCAATACACCTGGGGTGGGACTGAAGTGGGCAGAGCATTGAAGAGATTACTCTCTTGATGCTAAGTGCTTTGACTACATTTTTCACTGGTCCTCCTGTTGTCCCCCTGAATTAGCTCCCTTTCCTGCGCTGGCATTCACCGTCCTCCCTGATTTCTCCTCTTCCCTCCTCTCCCAGGGAGTTTCAGAATCACCTGCTGCAGGCACAGGAACACAGTCCCAAATCCTGCACTCAGTGATGAAAGCCTTTCCCGTGCCAAGAGAGCCACAGGGCTGGCGCTAACCCACTTCAGGCTGTGGAACTGTTCTGGGGTGGGAACGGACAATCTGCGACCCCCTGGTCCAGTGCATGTGGCTTTGGATTCTGGTCTTTGGAGCTGGGATGCCTGCCGCGTTTGGAGGCAGCGTGATGCAGACGCTGTGCCCTCTACCTGAGGCCTGGGAGGACCTCCATTTGAAGACACAGTACTTTCTGGATGGGGCATTCAGCGCCTCTCCTCACATCAGTGTGCCGCTTCAGCCGTAGACCGCCAGATGCCTTTGCTAGATTGTCTATTTCCAAAAAGCCTCGGCCCTTTGCTTGTGAAGCTCTGCCCTCCTCTCTCAGTACCTTTTGCCTTTTCTTTGCCAAATTTAGGTTTCTTTGTCAAATTCCTGTATTAGTTTCCTGTGGCTGCCATAACAAATTCCTGCAAACTTGGTGGTTTTAAATAACAGAAATGTATTCTCTCACAGTTCTGGAGGCCAAAGTGTGAGATCAAGGTGTCTGCAGGGCCAGGCTCCCTCTGAAGCCTCTGGGGAGAATGCTCTTCTGCCTGTCCCAGCTCCTCGTGGCCCCAGGCATTCCTCGGCTCATGGCTGCCTAACTCCAGTCTCTGCCTCCATTTTCATGTGGGCTTCTCCTCTTCTCTCTGTGAGTTTTCTCCCCTTCTGCCTTTTTTTTTTTTTTTTTTGAGGAAGACTGACCCTGAGCTCACACCTGTTGCCAGTCTTTCTCTTTTTGCTTGAGGAAGATTGTCACTGAGCTAACATCTGTGCCAATCTTCCTCTATTTTATGTGGGATGCCACCACAGCATGGCCTAATGAGCGTTGTGTAGGTCTATACCTGGGATCTGAACCTGTGAACCCAAGACTGCTGAAGCAGAGTGCATGAACCCAACCACTATCCGCGGGCCGGCCCCTCTCGTGTCTTTTATAAGGACATTCTCATAGGATTTAGGACCCACCTGGTTAGTTCAAGATGATTTCCTCTCAAGATCCTTAATTACATCTGCAAAGATCCTTTTTCCAAATAAGGTCATATCCACAGGTTCTGGAACTTGCACATATCATGTGGTTGGCCAGCATCAAACCTACTACAATTCTCTTTACGTAATTTCTTTTAAAGATATTTCTCCCAAAGTTGCCAATCAGTAACCAAATTCCAGGAGGGAAAACATGCCTGTGGTCCACAGCCTTCTACCAGGGACCCTGCACTGCCCTGAGCACCAACATTCAAATAATACTGTGATCACCGTATCACAAACCACAGATTCTCCCAACCCTGTTTATCGCACTTAGAATATTACCAGGGATCGGGCCCCTGGAGCTTCCGTTTGCATGGTTTTCCATCAAAAATACAGCAAATGGCAACTCAGCAGATCAGAAGAAATATATCTCCTATTTTAATTTTAGGAATGGACAAAGCCTGTCAGTTCACATTTATCTGTCCATTCCACCCCTTCTGACCTTTGGCCTAATAGCAAGCCAGGTGCAATTTGGTATTAAGACTGAAGATTGGCCAAAGACTCTTGATGGATGCAGTGCTGCCCAGATGCAACGGAACATGATGAACAAGTGCCAGGGAGTCCTGAGTTCTTCTCCCAGCTCCATCATTAGTTGGCTGGGAGACTTTGGAATAGTTTCTTTGCCTCTCTGAACTTCGGTCTCCCTGCCTATAAAATGAAGATTAGATTAGAACAGGACTTGGCAAACTATAGCCCAAAGGCCAAATCTGGCCCACCACCTGTTTTTCTAAATAAAGCTTTATTGAACGCAGCCACGAGCTTTCATTTACACTTTCTCAATGGCTCTCTCATGCTACAATGGCAGAGTAGTTGTGAGGGAGATAGAATAGCTCACAAAGCCAAAAATATTTACTAGCTGGACTTTTACAAAGTTCTATGCCCCTGGACTAGCGTGGACTCTCCAAGGTCTCTTCCGGCTGTGTTATTCTGGGACTCCAACACCTGATGACACTTCGGAGGAATGGCCGTGAATGAGATGGTGAAACTGAAATAATGTGCCATCAGCCTCATAAAGTCAGCACTGTCTCCTCTTCAGCCTACCCTCTGGGCACTGCGCTACCATCAGAGAGCATCCCCCCACCCCGTGATGATCCCACCTTGCTCTACCCTCGGGCCTGCCCCTCTCCCGCAGGCAGGGAAAGCAGAGAGCCAGGGGACTTGCGGGTCTCCGTTAGGCCCTGAGACCTGAGGGAATCCACAGGATTCTCAGCCATCTGACACGCATCCCCCGGGTCTGTGGGCCAAGTCACTCCTACTTGGCTTCCATCTTTGTCCAAATTATAGCAAATACACCCTCCCGCCATCCAATCTCTACCCCTCATTCTCCCCTCTTATTTGTTAAACAAATCCTGATCTGCCTTTTTAGGCTGCTCTTGAATTTTATGGCAACATATAATAAACATCCGACTGCTTTTATTTCTATTTAACTTTTATCTCGAATGTCTCTGCTGTTTCAAACCAAATATTTATAGCATCGCACAGCCGCTGCAATTTCATTCTTCACCAACACTGTCAGCCCCTCCTGCTGGTGTTCACCGGCCCTTCAGAGAATGAGGGGGTTCTGCGGACGGTGGGTTCCTTCTGTCCCTACAGGGCTCCCTGCCTTGAGTCGTGGGTAATTGGGCTCCCAGGAGAGCAGATGGCTTTCCAGGCAGCCTTGGCCCTCCACTCAGTCAGGCCATCTGAGGTGACTCAGAGCCTTCCTGTGTTTGCATCTTCATACTCAGCTGGGTGTTAGGCTGCGGGAAGGACCTCCCTCCACAGGTCCTGAGGAGAACTCCGCCTTGTCCGTGGAGCACACCTGGGACATTCCAGGCCCTCTCTCTGCTCTCAGGCCTCTCTGTCCTCCAATACCCCAGGGCCCAGGGCCTGGGAGCCCACCTTCCTGGTCTACCTGTGTTTGCCTCCAGTCTTCACAGCCCCCCAAAAGTGTTCCCAGCAATCCTAACAATCTTCCCTTCACCCACGACCACTTGGGCTCTACTTGGTGACTGGTCCAAAAGGCCCTCCACAGAGTGCCCATCTGAGTCTAGGCCCCTGAAGAAAGCAGCCTTACCTGTTGGAGGATAATGCTCTGGACTTGGAGTCTGAGACCTCACTTGTCCTCTCTGACCCTCAGTTTCCTCATCTGTAAAATGGGAATCATAATTCCTTCCTGGCTTGACTCACAGGGTTGCCCTGAGGTTGCTGAAGGATGACAACTGAGGAAGTGCTTGGAAAATGCAGCTCTCTGTGCCATGAGTGGAGGCGGAGAGGAATTCCAGGTGCCTGCAGGCCGAGGCCTGAGGCCATCGAGGGAGCCAGCAAGATGCTGCTTATCCTCCCTGGTTTCTTGGGCCTCCAGGGCTAGAGAGGCCTCCAGGGCTGCCGTTTCTTGTCCCATCTGTCTCCGCTGCACCTACCCCGCCCGGCTCTGCATGTGGCTCCGGGTTGATGAATCAGCCTCGTCAACCCATCCCGGCCCGCTTCTCGCCCCTCAGGAGACTCCTCACTCTGGGGGAGCCTGCTGGTGGACCCCGACACAGCAGAGAGCGCCTCACGGAAAGCCAGACCGCCCTGTCTTCCCCATCATGGCTTGCACCTGGCCAAGACTGCACATTTTAGCTGTCTAGCTACCCAGAGGGAAGCCCACGTGGACCTTAGTGAGAACCTTCCATTTGGCTGTGCAAGACTTCTGGTGCTTTAAATCCAGTCTGAGGCAAGTTACGTACAGCAGCCACACACCTAGAACCTCATACTCTCAGAGTTGGGTGACCTTTCCCAAGGTTCCCCATCTCCCACCTTCCCACCCGAGGGGAGTCCCTTTCCAGCTCCACTGAAAGCCATCCTCCTTCTGTGCCAGGGAGTCCCAGACACCAGAACTGAGCCAACCTCTATTGAATGTTTCACTGGTTATGTCAGTCCGGACGCTTGCGATTGTAAGTTCCAGAAACCCAGAGCAATCTGGTTGAATGGGGAGAAGACATGTACCTGGTCAGCTAACTGAGAAAGTCCAGGTGTCATTCAGTTTCAAATATAGTTTGATCGAGGAGCTCAAGTGACATCAAGCGTTATCATCCGAAAGCCAAGTTTTGTTGGCATTACCAACTGTGGGCAGGATGGGGAGTGGAAGGGATTTTCATGCGTTGCTGGAGGGGAGCATAACTTGGCACAACCACTTTGCAAAATTGCTGGGCAGTATCTGCTGAAGCTGAGCAAATACAAACCCTATCCAGAGCAATTCCACTTTTAGGTCTGAGCCCAATAGCACTGAAGGCTCATGTTCGCCAGAAGATATACACGAGATTGTCCATGGCAGCTTCATTCATTCCTTGTAGCCAGAACCTAAAGACAACCTGAAGGTCCATTAGAGCAGAGCAGGTAGATGAAGTGAAACAGATTCATGTAGGCAAATACCATACCAAAGAAAACACCCCTAAAACAACGCCACGACCTGGGTGAGTCTCCTGGGATAGCGTGTGCGTGAAGGACTCTAGCACACAGTGCGGCTTCGTGTGAGTGATTTTATTTACATGAAATTCAAAAATAGCACTTATCCTTGGGAGTGTTCTACAGGAGACACGAGGGAACCTTCTGGGGTGCTGAAATATTCTCTATCTTGGTCTGGGCGGTGGTTCACA
Organism: Equus quagga; assembly: GCF_021613505.1. NCBI lineage: Eukaryota > Metazoa > Chordata > Mammalia > Perissodactyla > Equidae > Equus > Equus quagga. The sequence goes on along the minus strand of NC_060279.1, from coordinate 105,301,398 downwards.
GGTGTATAACTATGTAAAATTGCACTGAGCTGCACAATTAAGATTTGTGCACTTTCCCATATGTAAATTATACCACAATAAAAATATCTCAAGAACAGCCATAAAAAGGAAAGAAAGAAAGCCATGTTTCTCCGTATCTCAGTTCTGCTTCACTCTTGGTGGATGGTCCCCATTTATAGCCCCAGGCTGACACCCACCAGGTGGACAGTGCCAGTGGAAAGAAAGAGGCTCTTCTCCAGTAGTCTCAGGAGCCGACTTTCCTTGGCATGACTTTGGCCACATGCTCACACCCAAGTCCACCCTGTGACTGAGGCAAGGCTGGGTGGAGAGGTGGGGATGCTCTGACTAGCCAGGCTTGGGTTACTGAGTTCACCCTGGAGCTAGGGGTTTGGACCTGATGCACCCCAACTACATGGAGTGAGGTGGGGAGAGTGGGGGTTCCCAAAGCACAAACGAAGTGTGGCTAACTGGGAGAGTTAATGAATGCTGGCAGAGCGCTTGTCCTAAGAGAAGGGCAGTATGTGTGTGTGTGTCTGTAATCTTAGCTTCCTGCACACAGATGAGGTAGGGTTCACTTGCTATGCCAGAAGCTGTGCTGCAGGCCCCTGGTTCCCTCAGCTGCTGGGAAGGCTGTGGACCCCCACTCTTCCATTATCAGCCCTCTTTAGGAATTGCCTCTGCTGGAGACAGCTGCCTAGCCCAGGTCCTGCCTGGTCCCCTGAAGCAGCTCCATGAAAGGACTGATTGACAGGTATATGAAGGTGCAGCCCACGGCCCCAGCTCAGGACAACGCTGAAGGCCACTCAGCTCCAGAGCTTCCTGCAGGCTGGCTGACACCTTGCTGAGACTGCACAGCAGCCCCATTTCTCCCCCAGCCCATCCAGGTCTTCCCTCCCCACAGACCTTGAGCCCAGCAGCATTCCCTCAACAACGTGCTGTACCCTAACTCCCATCTCAGAGCCTGCTTCTCAGGGAACCCAACCTGTGGCAGTCCCCAACTGTCCTTCCTTGTGACCGGCCATCCTTTTTGTTCAGAGTACATTGCGGGCTACTTTGGGGGTGTGAAGAGGGTCTTTCTGCTATGAGATGGTGGCAGTATCAGATGAGAGTTTGTGCTATTTTCCCCTGTCCTTTACTTAGCAACAGGAACCCCTGGCCGCCCGAGGGGGTCTCCAGATTCCCTTTGATGTTATGCTGGGGTATCAAATTCAGAAGTCCAAGGACCACCACAGCTCCTCAGTGTGTCGGTTCTTGGTCTGTTCTCTGTCTCAAGAGCAACCAAATGAAGTCCGCGTGTGTGGTACCCTCCTGCCTGCTCGGATAAACTTGGGACCGCGTCCGCTTTCAGCCTCCAGCTGCCAGTGCATCACGCTCCCTCTCAGGAAAGCGTTTGTAACGGACGTCTGCTGTTTGTTTTTCACCTGGCCATACTCCATCCCACTTTCTTTTGCAGAGAATGCCTCCATTTCATTTGCCGCCCACCCCTTCCCTCTATATTCCCTTCTCGGTCCATATATTTGGGAGGGATTTCCCTTCCTTCTTTCCCAACCAGGGCTGGGATGTGGACATGGAACCCATCACAGCATTTCATCCCCACAGCCGCTAAAGCCGCTAAACTAATCAGTTCAGAGATACACGTGCCGCCTAAGCCAGGACAATGAGACTGCAGCCAGGACAATGAGACTTGGGTGACACTACTGAGAATAAGCTGCCTTCTTTCCGCTGTGGTTGCCAACTAGGAGGACACTGTAAGCCCAGAAATGGATGTGAAGCCAAGGTGGAGAAGATCAGAGCCAAGAGATGGAGAGGATCAGAGACCGATCCCTGGTCATTTTGTTTTAGTATCTGTATCCAGCCATACCTGAAGCCATATACATTCACACTTTCCACTTATGTGAGCTAACCAATTTCTTTCTCTTCCATTGAACCAATTTGTATTAAATTTTTGTCACTTGCATATGAAAGGACCCCAATTGTTACAGAATTACTGAATATAAGTGATGAGAGGAACGTGGATATGCTTCAATAATAAGTGTGAAATGAAATCATTTGTACCCTCCGAAAGCTATATCAAAGCTTACAACCCAGACCCTCAATTGGGGACCATTCTCTCTAGGACAACGGGGTCGAAGTGCTACTCTTTATGGCTCCTTGATTCTCTTAGGTCCCAGCCTCCGCCAGCGCTTGCCCGCATTCCTAAGACCAGTCCTTGATCATTGTTAGCCTGTAAGACAGGGGTCAGCGAACTCTAGCCTGTGGGCCAAATCTGGCCTGCCACCTCTTTCATATGGCCTATGCGCTAAGAATGGTTTTTACATTTTTAAATGAGAAGAGAGAGGAAATAAGATTAATATTTCTTACCACGTAAAAATTATATTAAATTCATATTTCAATGTCCATAATTAAAGTCTTGTTTTTTTTTCTTTAAATTGACACCTGAGCTAACATCCGTTGCCAATCTTCTTTTTCCTTCTTCTTCTTCTCCTCAAAGCCCCCCGGTACATAGTTGCATAGATCTGGCTGTGCTATGTGGGATGCTGCCTCAGTGTGGCCTGATGAGTGGTGCCTTGTCCGCGCCAGGATCAGAACCGGCAAAACCCTGGGCCACCAAAGCAGAGCACGCGAATTTAATCACTCAGCCATGGGGCCGGCCCCCAGAAGTGGAGTTTTATTGGCACACAGACATGCTCACTTGTTTACATGTTGTCTACAGGCGCTTTCTCACTAGCACGGCATAACTGAGTAGTTGTGATAGAGACCACATGGCCCATGAAGTGTGAAATATTTGCTGTCTGACCCTTTACCGGGAAAGTTTGTGACTCTTGCTGAAAGTCTCTGGAGGTGGCCCTCCCAGTCCTAACCTCGGGGCTCTGTCTGTATCACCAGCGAGAAGCTTGCTTCTTCAGATACTTTGCATATTTCCCCAAGTTGTAGACCCTGAGCTTCTCAGGATTGGGAGGCATTCCTCATCCATTTAATGAGTCCATTAATGTGTCCACTAGCTCTGAGCCTAACATACAGATCCCTGCAATGAGCCTTTGCTGAGTGGAAACAAAAAAGGTTATGCGTCAATTTTATCTCAATAAAAAGAAAGAAAACAAAAATGAAATATTAAACTGGGCCACTGACCATTTCAAATCATAAAGAAAAATAATCACAGGAGATGTAACGTTACCACGACATTTTAACGTGATCTCTCTAGGTGGTCTCAGCGCAGAACTGTGTAGGCGTCAAGGAATGAGAGCTGCACCACCAAGGGACACCGGCACCCGAGCCTGCTCTCCCAGGCAGACCTGCTGTTGGAGTCAGAGGCTGACTCCAGAGGGAGAAGCTTGAGTTCCAGTCCCGGCCTGCAAGTCACGTCACTTCCTTGTGGCTTAGCTTCCATGTCTGTAAGATGGGGTGATAAGCATTTACCTCCTGAGACTTAAGAGGATTAAATAAGTTTACACTTCAGTAAAAGTACTCTAAAATATGAGCTTTTATTTTCATCCTTCACTACTTATGTAAGAAAACAATCAAAAGACCTTTATTGCTCTGATTTTTTTCTTGTAAAAGCTGTGGAAAGGTGAACTTACACCACTGAAACAGCAATTCCCAAGTTGAGTGAATCATCAGTCATCATGAGTTAGATGACTATATTCCATCAGACTCCAGTCCAATGGAACCCGTTTACCAGTTTGGAACATGAGAAAGGAAGTATGAGGTGCTCTGTGAGTGATCCATGGTTCTCACACCCTCCAAGACTTGGCCAACCCTCAGGTGCCAGATGGCTTTCTACACCACCCTGTCATCAAAACCGCTGCCCTCAGGGTTCCCAGTGGTTTCCATGTTGTCCAATCTAATCATCAGTTCTTAGTCTGCGTTTGGAAGAGTTGAAGACACCTCCTTCTTAAAGTTCTTTCTTCAAGTATCTTAAAGACAGATCTCACGTGTATTTTCTTCTAAACCACTGGTCGATCCTTCCTTTCTTTGCTGGTCCTTCCTCCTTCTCTTCCAATCTCTTAATGCTGTAGTGCTACAGGTGCTGTCCTCTGCTCCCATACACCCGCTCTGAGCCACTCAGACTGTCCCATGGTTTTCATGTGCCGATGACTCCCCAATTTCTGACCTAACTCCAATCTCTCCTCTCAACTCCAGGACCTTCTGACTAATTGCCTACTGGGATATCTTTTAGGCATCTCAGACTTGCCATATGTAAAACTTAACTCTTGTTTTCTTCTCTCAGAACCTCAGCTCAGTCTTCCTCATCTTTGCAAATGACTCTGGGTGTGAGTTTGAGGGAAAAAAGGAATCAAGGATGATTCTAAAGTTTTTAGCCTGAGCAACTTGGTGAATGTCCATGTGTTAGGCTCCTTTCTAGACCCTCTCATTACCTCTCATGAGCTGGAGGTACAGATGTGGATATGGATATGGATATGCATACACAAAAGGACATAGATATAGATGTGTTTATTGTCCCTCTGTGTCCTTCACGAAGAAGTAGACTCCATGAGAGCAGGAAATTTAGGTCATGTCTTGAGAAACAACAATGAACATAACAGACTAGTAGACAGTAACAGCCCCCCAAATATGCCTTGAATAACTTTCTGGCCTTGTAGAACAAGGATGCTCCCTGCGTCTACAGAATGACAATGTCTCCTGGGCCACAAAGAAGTAGACGTGAAACCAAGACCTCAACCCAGGGAGTATTCTTAAGACCACACGGTGATGAAAAACACATCTCTGGGCCAAGGCAATGTATTTACACACATGCCCTGATTTACTGAGTTCTGAACTATATCGTAGATAGATAGATAGATAGATAGATAGATAGATAGATGGATAGATAGGTAATTAAATTGGTTCAAACAACAGATGTCTAAGTGGATGTTTTGTTCATATCATGCCAAACGATCGTGCTTACTCTCTGAAATTTTCACTTCGCAACTGCTTGCTTTGGTGTCAGGTAGATACCTTCAAGTTATCACACCTCGCCTGGGAGGAATGCGCAGAGCGTCCTTGTGCTCCTCGCTTCTGCTATGAGCAAATCCCAAGCTCTGCCGTGGGCAAGCGCCCGCTAGGCTCCCGGACGACATGTGGAGCTATCTATGGTGGCTGCACTCCCAGGGCCTGGGGGCTAGAGGGCACCCAGATTGGAAAGGAAGAAGTAAAACTGTCCACATTCGACAACATAATCGCTGTATAGAAATCTGATGGAATCTCCAAAAATCCAACAAAATTAGTAAGTTTGAGAATACAAGAGCAATGTACAACAGAGAATTTTCTTTCTATATACTAGCAACGAACAGTCATAAATTGTAATCTTTAAAAATACCATTTACGATAGCATCAAAAATATGAAATACTTTGTCATAAATCTGACAAAAGACATGTACACGGACAGCGACAAAATATTATGAGAGAAATTAAAGAAGACCTGAATAAATGGAGAGCTATAGACCATGCTCATGGCTCAGAGACTCAATATTATTAAGATGTCAATTCTTCCAAATTGGTTTAATGAGATCTCAATCAATCAAAATCTTAGCAGGCTATTTGTAGACATCGACAAGCTGATTCTAAAATTGATACAGAAATTCAAAGGACCTGGAATAGTCGCAGGGACTCTGGAAAGAAAGAACAAAGCTGGAAAGTAAATACTATCTGATTTCAAGAATTACTGTAAAGCTACTGTAATCAAAACCACATGGCATTGGCATAAAGATAGACAAATAGATGGAGAGAAGAGACTTGCGAGTCCAGAAATAGATCTATACAGACACAGACAACGAATTTTTGCAAAGGAGCAAAAGCAATGCACTGGAGAAAGAGTAATCTTTTCAACAAGTGGAGCTGGAACAATGAACTATTCATGGCAAAAAAATGAATTTGGATCCACACACCAGATTAATTCAAAATGGAGCATAGACCCAAATTTAAAATGTGAAACTATAAAATATCTAGGAGAAAAATCTTTGTGACCTTGGATTAAACAAAAATATCTTAGATATGATACAATAGCACAATCCGTAGAAGAGAAAATTGACAACTTCTCCTTTATCAAAATTAACGTCTGTTCTTCACAACACATTGTCGGGAGAGGGAAAAGATAAGTCACACGCTTGAAGATCTTCGCAAAGCACATATCTGATAAGAGACTTACATCCAGAATACGTAAACAGCTCTCAAAACTCAACAATAACAAACAACCCATTAAAAATGGACAAAACGTTTGAGCAGACATTTCACCAAAGAAGAAACGTAGATGGCAGATAAGCACATGAGAAGTTGTTCTAAGTCATCAGTCATTAGGGAAATGCAAATTAAAACCGCAGTGAGGGACCACTACACATCTTGCAGAACAGCTCAAATAACAAAGACGGATCCTATCAAAACTGCGGAGGAAGCAGGACCCTCAAACGCTGGTGGGAATGTCAAACGTTTGACCGCTTCGTCCAATAGTTTGACAGCTTCCTAGAAAGTAAAGCCTACGTTTATGTGAGATTCGGCGGTTCCACTCATGGGTATTTAACCAAGAGAAAAGGAAATATACGTCCTTACAAGGACATGTACACAACGTTCGCAGCATCTTTATACAACCTCAAATTCGAACAACCCCAATGCCCGCCAACAGATAAATGGGCAAACAAATCACGCCAAATCCACGCAATGGAATTCTGCTCAGAAAGAAATAAGAACAAACCCCTGAAATGTGCACCAGCATGAAAGAATCTAAAATAATTGTGTGAATAAAAGAAGCCATGTGAGTAAAGAGGACATACTGTGCGATTGCCTTTATATAAAACTCTAGAAAATGGAGACTGGCCTGTAGTGACAGGAAGCAGACCCGTGGCTGCCCCGGGCTGGGGAGCAGGGAGGGATCCCGAGGGGCACGAGGCGACGTTTAGAGGGGACAGTATGTTCACTTTCTTCATTGTAGTGATGGTGTCACAAGTGTATACATACGTCAACACTTATCAAGTTGTGCATTTTAAATATGTACTCTTATTGTACACCTTAAAAAGGCGGTTAGAAAAAGAAGTCCAGTGGGGAAAGCCATCAATCTGCCTGGTGTAGTGAAGACCATTGGCTGCTGGGAAGGAAACGGGGGCTGGAGCTAGAGGGGCAGCCGGCAGCGGACGCCGACATGGACCTGGGGCAGTGCACGCGGAGGGTCAGGGCAATTCTCCCTGAGAAGGCCGGAGGTGAGTATATCTGAAAAGTGCTAACTATGTGAAAAGCCAGGGTGCAGGACAGCTGAGAAGGGAGGAGAAGATACCAGAAAGAGGGAGCAGCCTCTCTTGAGGGGGGTTTTGAGGTGGGTGGGATGTGCTGCTCCCAGGACTTCAGCATCGGAGGACAGCTGCATGGAGGTCACGTTGCTCAGTTTGTGCTTCTGCTCAAGGAGAGAGCATTTGGGCATAAATGGGAAAAATATCACACTCCAAATCTGTGGCCCCTTTGAGTGACCCTGAAGTCCTCTTTCCCTGCTATCAGCAGGACCACCATAAACCCATCAATCTGGACGCCCTTTGACCGTCAAACTCATCCAACACTTGGGGAGTCTCAGACTCCAGCCTGAAGAGCCCCTGGGGCCCCGTCACATCCTCTCAGGAGCTTCTCTGGTGAGACGCAGCATGACCGGCCTGATGGGAAGAGATATGGCTACCGGCAGAAGGCCCACCCCTGCCCCGCTCTGCTGGGTGGCCTCAGAACATTGCTTAACCTCTCTGGACCTCCGAGTCTTCACCTGCAATGTAGAGGCTACCTTGTAGATCGTTCTTACTCTTTCCTGGGCTTTGGAAGGAGATGAGATGAGACTGTGACAGTGGGAGTTCTTTGGGAAAATAAAGTGATATTTACGTACAAAGGATGTTCACCAAAGCACACCGTTACCTGGTGTGGCCAACTGCTATGGGGGCTTTGGAGCCCTGCCCAATCCCTTTGCCAAACTGGTGGGTACACCCATCCCCAGCTGCTGTGGGGGGAGGGCTTCTGAAGTCTCACACCTGCTCCCTTTGCTGAAGAGTCACCCTTCTCCTCACTTAGAAACACCTGGGAGGCTATACTCTCCTTGGGGACGGGGGTCTCCAGCCAACGACTAACTGATGGAGGGCTGCAAAAGCCCTTGCCTGGGGCAGGACAACTCTATGGTGCCATTCAGGCTCCAGAGCTCCCTGTGAGATCTGGCCGAGGCTGGACTCCAGCTGGGTTCACAGCTTTGCCTGCCTTTTTCCCGGTCCCCCCGCTTCACACACAGTGTCACAGCCTAGTGAGAACATCTCATCCATAAATTACTTGAAGAGTCCTAGATGCTCTGCTTAGGGACCCGGCTAAGACCCCAGCTCTCTGAGTCTCTGTGATGGCAGTTGTAATGGTCTTTGCCATAAGCCCTCCTGCTTCAGTCCCCCAGGACGGCCCCACTCTCTCTCTCCTCTCTCCCATCCCAGCCCTGCCTTGGAAGCCAGGAGTCTGGGGCCCGGAAACTGACTCTCTCCTGGATGTTTTGTTCACACTCTTTTTTCAAAAAACACATTTTCAATAGCTTTAATTTAATCAAAACGTTCTTGACTGAGATCATTAAAGCCTCTGAGAGAGGCATTTAATTCTAAATTCACCATATCCACGGCGTAGCAGTTGAGTAACTGAAAAATCAACTTTATGTCATAATAGTTTCTTAGAACGTTTGTTTACTCTTCATCTGAGACATGCTAATTAAAGCAAGAGGACTTCATGAGCAACCCAGTCAGGAAATGGGATTGGTTAATAGATAAGGGATGGTTGGTAATTACATCCCAACCAAGGCATCGTGGGGAGCCCATCGCCCCACCCACGCGGGCTGGATTTGGGGAGAGTCTGGAGAGACCCTGCTGGGCAGTGGCTGTTCTTTGGGGCTCTACACAAAGCATCCCTTTGTCCATTTCCTCTCTCATCAATGCATCTCATGAACATCTCTGAGAAACATTTATCTTTGTTTGGTGTAACCTGTCACCAGATCTTCTTTAATTCATCTTGAAGGATGTGATTAAGGACCCTTATGAATTTCTATTTCACTAGGGCTGAGCTATTTCCACTTTCCCGCAGACTTGGCTGCAAGTTTGTGGTTCTCACTCCCTCTAACACTAGAAAACTCAGCTGTCCTGGAAGGTCCACCCTCTGTCAGCTCTAGGAGACCCAGCCGGCCTCCCCGCCCTCCCATAGCCCCCTCCAGCAGATGCACCCCTCGTGGGCTGGGGGTCTTGCTGCTTACTGATAGTTCAGGAACCTCTCCAAACACAGACGCCGGGGGGTCTGGGATGCACTCATTAATGTGCAAAATGCCAGACCCCCTGTCCTGCCAGTGACCCTTTCCACCCCATCTGGCCGTGTCTGCCTTTATGAGTAATTGCACATACCCTAAAATTTTCTCTTTACTTCCCTTCCTCACACATCTAGGCCAATTATCCAGCATCCTGTGTTAGTCCTGCCCAGCCGTTCCTTTGGTGTGATTCCCTCCCTTCGGAGCCCTGGGCATTCATGCCCGACTTCACCCTTGGTCACTAGAAGCCTTGCTCTCCCAGCCCCTGGCTCAGGGCCAGGAATCCTCACCTCCCCACAGACTCCATGATGTCAGAATGAGAAGAAATCCACTCATTTCAAAATAAGGAAACTGAGGCAGAGAGGCAGTGATTGGATCATTATCATATTGCTAGTTGCAAGGCCTACCCCAAGTCATGTTGGTTTTTTTTTTTTTTGGGGGGGGTGAGGAAGATTGGCCCTAAAGTAACGTCTGTGTCAATCTTCTATTTTATATGTGGGACGCTGCCAGAGCATGGCTTGATGATTGGTGGGTAGGTCCATGGGCAGGATCCGAACCCGTGAACCCCTGGCTGCTGCAGTGAAGCATGTGAACTTAACCACTATGCCACCAAGCCAACCCCCATGTTGCTATTTTTAGTGTCTAATCCACATTACGATGTAGATAACTCAGAGGCTGATTCCATCCATAGTTCTCATCTGTGTAGCCCATATGCTTTCTTAGTTCTTTAATGCGGAGTTTTGGTCTTCTAGAAGCTAAAAGACTGATACAGGGAGATGATATGAAAATACACCACGGTTGTGTTTAATGTAAATATAAAATACTGTGATAAAAATATTAACAGTCTCATTTTATGTGAAATTTGAAATAATGCAAATATCAAAAATTATGTCATTATGAAGCCATTCATTTTGAATTAGGTGCATTTTATATGTTAGGACTTTGTGACGGTCCTAGCTGTGTTGCAATTGAGGAGGACAAGGATCCGCAGGGCTGCTTCAGGGCACATTTGCATCATCTATTCCTGTGGTCTCCTAGAGGCCCAGCGCAGAGGAGGCCCTTGGTAGCTTCTGGGTGCAGAGGAGCTAAGTGATGGCCGCTCTTTCCATGCCCCACTCAAGGCTTGCAGCCGCCAGTTCCAGAGCCTGCCCTTGGCTGGGGCCTCCTAGCGCTCTGCACGGAACACACTGTGAGCAGGGGGGCCTCTTCTGGAGGGGCTGGGCTCTGAAGAGCAGTTGGTCTGTATACCAAAACCGGGAGGGTGACGATGATACACAGCCAGCCTGCCGAGAGGTGGGATGGGAGTCAGCCGTCCTCCAGGCCAGGACGTGCACTACCTTCTTGCCTCCGTCAGGGAACCCCTGTGCCCTCAGCCCTTTCAGTCCAGGAAACCCTGGCCTCTTGAGCCGCCATCACTGGTTTCTGGAATTTCCCCAGGAACGATGTCTGAAACCACTTCCTCTCCATTCTCACTAGTGTTTATCGAGTGCTCAGTGCCTCTCAGACTCCGCCCTAAGCACTTCTCAGATACCTTGTTTAATACCCCAACAACCGCCTGAGGGAGGTGTCATCGTTCCTACTTCTCCAGTGAGGAAAGGAGGCTCTGAGAGGTGCAGGGGCTGCTTAGGTTCCAGCTGTTCTCTGAGTGCTGGAGCTGGCTTTGGAAACCAGCGGACTCCACACTGTTGGTGCTGTCACCCCCTCCCCAGGTTCCAGGCCACTCACTGCTGTGAGTCTCCTGCGTGGACCCCAGGCTTGCAGAAACTGCACCTTCGCTGGCTGAATCTGGCAGCTCGGCCTGCGGTGGACCCTGTCCCAGCCTCAGGATATCCCTGAGATCAGCTCCTGCCTGACCAGAGGCCACAGCAGCCACACCACCCTAAGCCTGATGGCACCAAGGCCAAGCCCTGACCACTCGCCCGGCAGCTTTCCCACCTCGTCCTCTGGCTCACCCGCGGGGCTCCCCACAGGCCAGGTTCCACCCCTTGGCTCATCCATCTCTTCTGCCTGGAGCTCCTGGTTCCTTCTCCTCTACCCAAACCAACCCCTTTTCACCGTCAAATTCAACCCCGACCTCACAATGCTGTGACCCCTCTGGGCTCCTCCTGTCTGAGCTTCCGTGTTGCCTTTGGCAGCACATATAAACGATGTAAATATGAACGATATAAGTGAGGGAAGCCGACCTGGAATCATGTGACAGGGACTGTGCGAGCAGAGGGCGTAGGCCCAGTGTAAGGGGCACCTGCCTTTCACACCGGCTTCGGGTCACCACACGGAGATGTAAGCCTGGTGTTGCCGGATCCAATTTTTCAAAAGATAGTGGAGATTCAGATTTTATCTAAACTACCTTATTTTTAATATAAGTTAATTCCAATTAAGAAAACTCTATGTATGCCAAAGAAAGCCCATCTCTGGGCTGAATTTGGGTCACAAACAACCAGTTTGCTGCTGTTCCCGAGAGCATGCGTGGTATGCATCATTTGACCCAGAGTCTGAGTCTAGCTGGCCCTGCATGACTCCCCCAACTGTCTGCATGGGTGACTTGATTTCCCCACAGGTAAGCCTGCCTCCTTCCACGAATGAGGAAGGTAGGACTGATCACATTGTCCTTGATGCCCTGGCTATTAGGAATCTCAGGATAACTCAGGAGTAACTCAGATAGTATAAAGAAGAAGGAAAGGAAAAAGAAAAGAAGAAGTGAAGGTCAGTCTGGGGAAGAATCTAGAACCAGAGCTGCTCCTGGTTGTGCTGGAACCTGACTCGGGTCATATCTGGGATTGATGAATTCCAACTCTCGGGGCCTGCCGCTCGGGTCTCCAATTCAAAGAAGTCAGCATTGCCGAGATAATGTTCCCTCTCTTTATCAGTCTCGTCAAGACCCTTACAAAAAAGAGAGAGTGAATTTCCCAGAGGAAAATATGGGGGAAATTTAGGGAAAGAATGGATGTGCTAAATGCATCTTGTTGAAGTGTGTTGAACTGAGCCACACTTGGTAGAGTGGAAGAATCCAGCATGGGAACATTCATTCCTTTCTTTGTTTCTTGTAAATCCAGTGGGACCTATTGTAGCTGATAGAAATCCTCATCCTGGGGAGGACGCCTCACTTAGGAAGGTGGACAAAGGAGGAAGCAGAGGCCCCCAGAGCCGATTGACCCAGCTTGGCCCCAGAACTACCCACTGCCGGGGCCAGCCTCAAACGCTGCCCCTCCTCCAGGCAGCCTGCTCTGTCCCCCTGCCCCTCCGAGGGCACGGGACTGCCCCAGCCTTTACATCTCTTGCTGGACTGTACCCTCCCATGGTACTTAGCCCCCACGGCCGTGGTCTATCATCCTCATCTCAGCCCCAGGCTGGCAAGGCTCTGAGCCCCTCCACAGGCAGGGCAGTTGAAAACTTGAATCCCGGATCTGTACTCTGTTTTCTCCAGTTGTCAGATTTTGAACCGGTCTGACTGTCTCTCTAAACCTCCCTTTCCCCGTGTATAAAATGTGGATGATAATACCAACCTGAAAGTGTTGTTAAGAGAATAATCTGGGGTGTGGTACCTGAAGAGGTTCAGTAAGTGTTCGCTTCTTCCACAAGCATTGACTGAGCAGCCTCTCCATGCCGCCCCCTCTTCCCAGCCTCGGCAGATGTAGCAAGATGGATAAGGCCCTAGCCTCCTGGAGGAGGACAGTACTCGCATGAACAAATGAGTACCCAGCAGTGTCTCAGGGGAAGTAAGTACGAGGGAGAAAACCAAGTGGGGTGTGGCGGAGGTGAGGCCCACCTTCAGGAGGGAAGGGCTTGCTGGGCAGCTGAGGGGGTGCGGTCAGCTGCCTTCTCCAGCTGTCGACCCCTTCAGGATCTGCCTGAGCTGCAGACAGCTGCCTCCCAGTGGTCCCGCCCTCTCTGGGCCAGCCTCCACCTGGGAACTGAGCAAGGTAGACTGTAACAGCCAGGCCATTCCAGCTCCTGGGGGACTCTGATGGGCCATGCTGGCTCCCGAAGTCTCCACATCACACTTCCACTGCTTCCTCTGTCCAGTCCTGCTTCCGCCGTCCTCTCTGCACAGGTGTTGACCCCTTTTAAACATCTTGCCTCCCAAACTCCATCTCTGTGTCTGCTCCCTCCTGGTGAGCCCCACCTGATGACAGCGGAGGAGGAAACAGAGCGCTTGTGATTTTAGATAGCGGTCTGGCAGAAACTCTGCGCATAGAGCCCAGCATGAAGCAAGGGCAGGAGCAGTGGGACCATCTGGGGGAGGCTGGTCCACAGTGGAGCCACCCATGCAAAGGCCCTGGGGAAAGAAGGGGCATGAGCAAGGAGGCCAGTGTGGTTGGAGTGGAGTGGGTGAGGGGTGAGATGAGGTCAGAAAGAGGACGGAGACCCAGATCACGTGGGCTGTTAGGTCATAAAAATGACTGGCTGTTACTCTGAGGGAAGCAGAAAGCCACGTGGGTTTACAGCTGGCAAGTCCTGTGATCTGTGTTATGTTTTAAATGGAGCTCCCTGGCTGCTGCGTGGACAATGGCTTGGAGGGCAGAGGAGTCGGGGAAGCAGGGATGTGCTTAGGAGAGTGTTCTGGCGGCTGGGGCGTGAGATGCTGTAGTCACCTATGGTCAGGAAGCAGCTGTGTCGCCATGGTTGTCATACAGCAGTGATGTGGGAGTGACAATAGAGTTGCACAGGGTTGGTAGGTCAAGGGCAGGGAGTTCCCTCGCACTCTGCAGCCGGGGTTGTCACGCGGTATTTGCCTCTGCTCCTCTGCAAGGCCCGTCTGCACAAGACCTCCCACGACGCAGACCTTTGGTGATCTTAGCCTCACACGTGGCTGGTCCCGTCTCCAGGCTGTGAGCGGTCACGCTGCACCCAAATGCTCAAGACACAGATTCTGCCCCAGTTTTTGTCAAGGGCTGGGCGGAGTACGTTTTCTTCGACACGGCAGCTGTGGTCCTCAGTCCAGGATGTGGCCCGGGGAGACTGGGTCTCTCTCTCTGCTCCTCCTTCCCAGACTGTCTCCCTTTCCTCAGATCTCTCTTTGTCTAGCCACAGGAGCTACTGTGGGCTGCTGGCGCTCTGCAAACAGGCAACCTGCTCAGAGAGGGTCTCGAGGCCCCAGTGCCAGAGCAAAGTCCGTAATCAACTAGACTGAGTGATGTGTTTGGGAGGCTGAGACTGATCCACGTGGTGATTCCGGTTCCCTGGGCGCCCTGCCCTGTGATAAAGCCTGGATGTCGGACAGCCCGGCCAAGAGCTAACGTACCTGTTTGAACTAGTCTTGTGCCAATGGAAACACGTCAGAAAAGGAAAACAGTTAGCCAACTGTCTAATGCAAATGGGTTCTCTTCAGCCCAATGAAGAACGACCACCTATACACGGCTGCAGGAGCACGTTAAATGGTAATAGGTAAGGGAGCATTGATCCACTCTTCTCTGACGTTCCTGAAGTAATGTCCCTGTAAGTAAACACAGTGACAAGGTTTAGACCCTGCCTGGCTCACCCAGAGCCAGAACAGGGCACAGCGGGGCCCGTCTCCATCATGCTGTGGGCATATGGTACCCACCCCAGGATGCTTGCGGACCCAGTGTCACAATATCAAAATCTTTAGCCCTTTCTATGCGGAGTTGAGAGGTATTAATTTATAAGTGACCCTATTTAATCAAAACTTCCACTGAAACATCGTTTAGCACCAACCCTATCAGCAAATTGCAAAATACAGATTTTGCCAGTAAAATAGCCTCATGTTGCCTTTTCCTAGTCGAATATATACTTAGCCCCCCGAGAATCCTTTTTACTAAGCCGGCAGCTCCAGCATGCGCAATGGTTTAATCGTATATTGTTCTCTGAGTACTAACCCTTTACAAATCATATGACATAAAAAGAAAAATAAGTAACATTGTAAAGACAGTAATGAGAACTGTTGAGCTAAAGTGCCTCTTAAAGAAATCCTAATAAATTCCAGAATTTCTAGTCTTCTGGCAAGCTTTCCATTTAGAACAAAATCAATGATCAATGGCTGCAACGCGCCAGCATTAAGCTTGCGTGCCTCCGGAGCAGGGAAAACTCATAGACGAAAGATGACATTTCAGGAAAAAAAGCTGACATTGAGTCCATCACTGTCATCGCTTCTGCCATAAAGCAGCTTCAAATATTAAAACATTTTTCATCTGTGCTGCATTATTGGCACCAGAAATTGTTTTCTCTCTGTCTGGTGCGCACTTGAACTGCGGCAGCGCTCCCCAGAGACTGGGGATTGTTACCAAGGCCTCATAACATATTGGCAGTTGACGTGGTGGTGTTCATGTACACTTGCCACTCACTCGGAGCCTCCCCTCCCCCGGCCCGCAGGCGCAAACCACCGGCTGCCCTGGGTTGCTGGGGCCAGTGCCCCGCCCACCAGGGCCAGAGAGCCTGCAGGCGGCTGCCAGGCACACAGGTGGATGCGTGTGTGCCCCGCGGCCCCCCATCCGTGGCCACAGCCCCACCCTTGCCCCTGTCTGGCGCCCAGGCTGCCCTGCTCAGACCTGGCCTCTGCAGGGCAGCCCCAATCCCAGGAGGATGTCACAGCCCGTTGGAGTTATACGTCTTTGGCTGCAGAGACGAACGCCTTCAACGCAAGGCAGGCGTGAGCTGTTCTTCCTTTCATTCTCGTGATTCTGTGTTAAGATTCAGGGCAATAGGGGTGGACTGCTTCCATGCCTGTCCTCACAGCCATCACCGTTTAGACAGTGACAGAGATGCCAGCCTCGGGGGCTGCACACGATCCATCGGAAGAAGATGCACACGATGGCTTGGAAGGGATTATGCAGGGGAAGTGTGTGTCCTGGGTGACTGGCATCACATAGGAGCCCCATGACAGTAAAGGATGCCCCTTGGGGGCCCTGCCAGCTGTCCCTGCATGGAAGCCCAAGGAGGGCAGTGTGTCCTGAGCTCAAAGAAAGACAGTTAGAATGTACAGGAGACGGGAGGAGATGGGAGGCGCCGGGGGCCAATCTGGGGTTCCCAGCACTGTGCCCCTCTCTAAGAGAACCAGGATGCAGGACTGCGGGTGACTTTGTGTGTGTATGTGGCTGCTGACGACCTCACACCCTCCCAGCCTCCCCTCAAACTTTGTCAGGATGGCCCCTTTCTCTCCAGCAGGGGACCCAGCCCCCTGGCAAGTGCATTCCTTCCCAGGGGCAGTGGCTTTTAGGGGCTGGTCTGGCTCCGCAGATATCTGCATGTCTGGGTGTGCGGTAGAGAGGGATGGTGGCCAGAGGTGGACAGGACTGCTGGGCGTCCCACCCAGCCCACGCTTCTGTGGTCTTTGAGATGCACGCACCACTGGGGCGGGAGCACCCTGGGTGGACAGTCGGGGGCCTAGCGGGCAGACACAGTGCTGCCTCAGCTTCTCCAGGAGGAGACGTGCTGAGGGGCCAGGATGCTTTCAGGGCATTCAACACAAACATTTTTAATTCCCATTGGAATCAGAAGAAAAAAATGAACTTTCAAGGTCTAAGATTGTATTTGTCTTTGCGTGAATACAATTTTAAGAGAGAGTTTTGACCATTTTTGTGGAGGAAGAAGCCCACAAAGGCAACAGTGCCTAGGGCCTTATGAGGGGCACACGGCCAGCACTCTGGGGGGGATTAGGGTCTCCAAAGCGGGAGGTGGCCACTGAGCCACTGGGCAGGTCCCACAGCAATGCCCCCACCCTTGCTCTCAGGGTCCAGGCCACACTGGCTTCTGAACAGGTGGCTGGGCCCTCGGGTGGGAGGAGGAGTGGGGGCAGGTGGGAGGGAGGCCTGGGGCTCCGGCCCCTCATGCCCTTGGCTCAGCTGGAGGGTGGAGGGCTGGGGGTGGGAGACACTTGTATCCCACAGACCCTCTATGTGTTGTATCTACACCTCCGAGATGCTGGGAGACCCCAGCCTGCAGCCCAGGGAGCTGTGGTCCAGTAAGGAGTTATAATGGGTCTGTAAAGAAGTGCGGTTTAGGAGAAATGTGGAGGGTTGCAGCAGATGGACTGGAGTGATCCTACTGCATGATGAGGAGCGGCCCCTGAGATGCACCTCCAAGGAAGGTCCCTGTCAGAGGGAGGAGGCTGTGAGAGACCATCTGACCACTGACCACAAGGAGAGGCCAGAGCATCTCGTAAACCTTGGTGCCCCTGACTTCCAGACCCGCTCTCCTGCCCCAGCGGACCCTTCCCGTGCCAATGCCTTCACACAGGCCTCACCCTTCACCGGGTGGCCTCCCGCAGGCCTCCTCCCTCTGACAGGACTTCTTCCCTACTGGCCCGCTTCCAGCTGTGCCCCCCCATACAGGGAGCACCCATCACCCACCACTCTAGTTGATTCTACCTCCAACATGCTGGGTGACTTCAAATGCGGCACTTATCCCCACTGGGGCTCGTTTTCCCTTCTGTTAAATGGAACTCCTGGCCCAAGTACCTGGTGTACAGTGGGTGCTTTATGCACAGTAGCAGCTTCGAGGAAGCATTGAGAGATCCACAGGTGTCGACCTTCACGCTGGGCTACTTTCTGACTCACTTTACAGCGCCCCTTCCCTCCCCTCCTGGCCCCTCCTGCTCTTCAAAGAGTACGCAGGGGACTTCTCTGCCTGGCCCCAGGACCACTTGACATTTTACTTCTTGCAGGCACTTTTCCCAGCAACCAGACCCGATTCTTCCAGAATCCCCATGGCTAATGGAGGAGTAATCCTGGTGCTCAGAACCCACTCCTTATCCTGGGAATGTGTGCACACCTGCCTCTCCAGGGGTGTGAGGAGAAGGCCAGGGGAGGGGTGGGGCTGAGCCCTGACCCCGACTCCAACGTCTGCAGTGCCCCCAGGAGCATAGCAGAGCGCTGGCAGGGCCAGGGGGCAGAGGAAGGAGGGGCTCCTTCTTCATCTCCCCCAGCCAACACGCAGGGCTCAGCCTGGCCTGAAAGTGGGCGGGCAGAATCCCCAGGCGGGCTGGCCGGGTTGGGTGTGAGGGCGTGGAAGGGGGCACAGCCAGGTGGGAGGGGCAGCTGGCATCTGGCTCCCGCTGCCCGCCCAGACACATCTTGGCTGCCTTGCCTTTAATACCGTCCCCACAGCCGAGGCGCAGCAGATAAAAACATGCCAGCTTTGGCAGTTCAGGCGAGCGGAGGGTGGATTATCAGGGCATTTAAAAGAAGGGGAAGGGAAGAGAAAGAGTGCGCGAGACGGGGAGACCACACAGGGAGACCGTGCGCGGAGCCGCGCAGCCATCTGCCACGACTTCACATGCTGCTCCGGAAACTGACAGACACTCCTTTAGCAAGGCCCAGGCCCGTCAGATGAGTCAATCAATCAAAAAAATTCTTATGAAACTTAATCATAGAGGGTCGTGTTAGGGAGTGGGGAACAGATTAAATTACCACGGTATTAGATACGGGAAATGATTTCTGTCAAAACCATCTTTACTGCAATTATAATATGTTAATTATGTATTTCATTAAGTAAGTGGATTAGAGTCTGCACAGATGAAATCATGTGGAGGCTCTGAGTCATTTGCCGAGCACGGTGGGAAGACTCCTGTGAATGGAACCTGGTTAATTTGGAAAACTTTCACATGCTAAATGTGATTTTTTTCTCTTCTTTTGTGACCCCGGCCCCGGGTCCCAGTGGAGGAAGTCCGTGGGTCCTGGATTGCTGAAAGGATTGTCAAGCAGCCGCCTCCAGGGCCGTGGGGTCTGCGGAGGAGGCCCGTGTGTGGGGAGTCTGTCAGGGAAGCGTCCCACCTGGCTTCTCAGGACATCCAGTGGGCAAGATGATGCAGCCGGCCTCCAAGGGGCAGGGGCCGGTCGCCTCTGCGCCCCTGCCCGTCTGCCAGCAAGATCTGGCAGAGTCCTCACCAGGTTCACAGCCAACAGGCAACCAGTGCAGAGAGAGGACAACCATGGGGAAGCCACTGAATGGCATCCAGTACATAGGTTCTGGCTACCTTGTGGTATGCTTGTGCCCTTCCCATTGACCTCGGGAGACCCCACCCATTGGGAGGAGAGCTTTGAGGAGCTGAAGTGGAATCTTGTGGTGCAGAAGGCTAGCCAGCTAGGGACAGGATGGCTCACAGCTACAGGGCAGACACAACCAGATGTTTTACAGTGTTTATACCAAGCCAACCTATTTAATCCTCTCTCCCTTTGGGCCCTAGTGTGCTGGGTAACCACAGGGGAAGAGGGCTATTTAGCCAACTGGTTTGCAGGCACTATTGTCTGGAGGGCTGAAGCCATGAAATGGGCTAAGGGCAAACCTGGACTACCCAAGTCCCCTTGGACGACCATCGTGCGGTCTGAACAGACCTCCACAGGGGCCTCTCTCGTCCCCGCCAGAGCTCTGAGTCTGGTGAGACTGCCCATCTCAACTCCAATTCCATGACACAGAGCCCACTGAGGAGCGAACCCTCCGTCCCTCTGCAGCCCGCCCACCTTTTCGTCTCCGGTTCTGAACTTCTCCAGGATTTGAGGGGTATTTGAGCCATAAAGAAAAAAATAAAAGTTAATTATTTTTTCAAAAACAAGAGGTATCCAGCGCCCATGAATGTCCTGGGTGCCCGAGTGTGTGGTTATCAGGAATGACCACGAGGGAGTTTTGACAAAGGGGAGGAAGGCGCGGAGGCAGGCGGACAGGGCTGCCTGGAGAGCATGGCGGCGTAAGTGACGGGAAAAGGTTGGCTGATTTGATGAAAACCCCATCAGCCTCTCTGGGGAGATATTACTTTCCTCATTATTCCACTGATTGGCCTTATTTCATCTGAAGAATGCCACACATTCCTTACAGGCCTGGCGAGCCTCTTTAACAATATCCAGAAAAAAAGAATCCATCACCTCCTTAATCGAAACAACAAGGAAATTAACACGTCATCTTCTTCCTCAGGGATCTGTTGAGAGGTCCACCCCAAACCCCTTTCTTCTGACCCAGCCACCCACTCCTCAACCCCAAATCATCAAATCCGTGGCTTCAGTGTTGTGCACATAGGGTGATGGTGGGAGGAGTTTGTTCTCCGCCGATATGGCAGCAGCTGAGGATCTTTTAGAAATCCCATAAGGAGAACAAAGGCTCGGCTGGGACCCCAGCATCCCCTTTTGCACAGAAGCAAAATCCGAATGTGATTGGATGGCTCAGGAAGAGTGCAGCTTTCAGGGAGAGTTCGTCAGGATGCAGGAGAATCAGGTTTGTCGCTGATGCTATGTAGGGCTCCGCTTGCCAGCACAACAACAGGGAGGCAAGTACAAAACACACTTGTGAATTCAGACAGAGACTGGCGTTATCAATGGCCTGGAGCTTGCAATAACTGTTAATTAAGTGCATTTTTTTCATTATTCTTTAGCAAAGAGGTAAGATTTAATGATGTAAGTTAACAATGGATGATAATTTAAAGTGGTGACAATAGTTTAATTATTCACACACATACAAAAGTTAACTTCATAACTTATTTCTTTGTAGGAACAAGTTCATTTAAAATATTTTGAACTGTGCATACAATTATCACTTAGGCTCTTTCCTTCATGGCTTTGTGGAGACAAAGAGTCAATTCTCCATGTAAATTTCTCACTAGACAGTTCTACAGACGGAGAATTCTTGTCTCATAAAAAAAAAAAAAAAAAGAAAGAATAAAGCAACTTCCCACCATTAAGCTTTGCCTAAAATTTCCTGAGGACTGGGGAACGAATGGTGGTTCCGCACGACTGTGTCCTTCCATTCAGATAGGAGCCAAACTCCCCCAAACAAGAACGAGTGCATGTGTGTGTAGATGTGGAGGCCGTCCCTGTTCTTTGTCAGCCCGTCCCAGAAGGCCTGCCTTTCCGTTTCTCTGATGACTGTCCAGAGTTAGGGACAGTGGGTATTTGTGGGGCGGGGGATGGGGGATCGGGGGTGATGGGAAAAAGAACAAATAAGTAGTGGAATTGGAGGATCTCCTCTTGAGTCCAGAGCCTGGGGATGGTCTTGGGATAATATAATTCTAATCTGACTGAATGCCAAAACACTTGAACTTTACCTAGGCTGTTCAGCTGTGCCAAAGCTCCAGGGCTCCAGGATGGAGCCAGCACCATTTCAGGGAACTGGGATTCCTGACAGGGGATGCAGCAGGAGCTCCACAATTATTCTACCCCTGCTGAATTGTCTGCCATGTACAAATGCAGGATGCAGCCATGCCCGGTGACCCGTCCATGTCAGGTCCTCACTTGCTCTTCGCTCTCTGCATGCTGCGAACCACCTCCATTGTTAGCAGCCGCTTCCAGGGGGCATCTAGTACCCAGGGGAGAGGTGCCTGAAACACCATCACCAGACCTAAATCTTCATGTCCTTGCTTTGAAAGGAAGCCTCTCAAAATCCTGCTAGAACCAGAGAATTAAAACTACGCTTAGGTCAACACAGCGCCAGTGTTCAGATGAAAAGACTGCAAGATCGTCAAACACATAGATGAATTTTTCAAGCCACCCAAAACCTGGCTAATGTTGAACATTTGGATAATCAAATATAGCAACTCTATCCAGTCTCTCTTTCGGATGACTCACTGGACACTTTTATAGACTGGGAATTTTTTGACTACAATAATAACCATCCTGCCATTGAAGTTCAGCTGTTCACCATGGCCTGGTGTCACATAGCTACAGCTGATGGTACTGTGTTATGTACGAGATAGTGATATGTAAAGACCAGTTTTTTACCAGACTGCTTTTCATAAAAAGATGTTTAAAAAGACTGGAACATAGCACTCAAGTTTCCTCCTAAACAATGAATGCTCTGGCCTACAGGCCTTCTGAGATCTGGAGACCCATTCTTCAAAAGAGAAGGACTATGCATGAAATTTAATCCATGCCCTCTCCTCTTAGTCAGGTTACAGAGAGAGAGGAAGGGGTGGAAGGACCTGCCATTGAGCTGAGAGTGAAATGCCACCGGGGTCTTTGGGAGCCTATCAAAGGCTGGGACCCTGAGACCTGTGAGGACTGGCTGGTGCTTAATAACGAGCGTCTGTAGTTTGCTGACCAGAAACCTCCTCACTCGTTAAAGTCGCTCCGCACACTGGGTACTCTCTACCGCTTGCCTCTCTTTTATTTGTTTTGTAATTATCACCAACTACTCTTTTTTTGTTGGTTTTACTTGTTTATTGTCTGTTTTCCCATCCAGAATGTGAGCTCTGCGCAAGCCAAGGATTTGCCCTCCTTGTTTATGATGGTAGCACACGCTTAAAACGGCGCCTGGCCCATGGTGGGTATTCAGGAAATAGTCCTTGAACACATGAGTAGATATGTGTTTATTCAGTTTGCTGGTTGTTAGGTAATCTTTCTTTCCCTTAGTCTAGTAGATGTGTTGACATAACTGAACTGATAAAGGGGTTACAAGAAGGTAACCAGAGTGTTGGCCCGAATTCTTTGCCCTCCCTGCATTCAGCCCTTTGCCGTATGGGTTTGTAGCTCCTCCCATTAAAGGGGTGGAACAGATCTACCCACCTGTCGGCCTTGTGTTTGACTAAGAGACTGGCTTTGGCCACTGGAATGAGGCGGAAGTGACACGGCATCAATTCTGGACCTCAGGCTTGAGGGGCCTTGCATGTCTCTGCTCACCTCTTATCCTTCTGCCATCACCCAGAGAAGAACACACCCAGGCCAGCCTACTCGTCCCAGAAAGACAACGCAAAACAGCGCGAGACACTCAGTACAGAGGCGCCCAGCTGAGCCCTGCTTAGATGGGCAAACTCCAGCCAATTCATGGCCACGTGAGCTATATAAATGGGATTGCTGTGTACCATTGATATCACATTCTTGTTTGCTATGCAACAAAGCACAGCCATGAACGATCTTCTTCTATCTCAACTGTGTGGCAACCAGTCCCCTGGGTGGATGAACCTGCACCTGTGACACTGAGTTGGCCCAAATGACCAAAGCAGGCATACCCATGTCCAAGCCAGAACATCCGCCCTTCATCCCTCGGTGCACAGCACGGGAGACAGAAGAGACTCACTCCCACAGAGTGAGCCCCACTAAGTGCCAAGCACTGTCCTCTGTACTTCCCAGCCATTATCTCATTTAGTCCTCACAGCTACAGGGTCCCCGCTTCACAGGTGAAGATGCTAGCCTTGCTGAGGGGACACCACTTTGTCCTGGCCCCACACCAGGGAGAGAGGTCCTGAAAGAGTCTTTTGACTGTGGTCCTCAGAGAGCATCCCGAAGAGAAGGATAAAATCTGTTTGGAATCAGAGTAAATGGGTAGAAAAGCAGTGCTAACCCACCAGTGGGGCCAATCTCCCCCATTCTCCACACCCACTCCAATCCCCAGAGTGGCCAGGTAGCTTTGGTCCCATGCTCTCACAGGGACTATGCCACTTGGAAGAAGAATATTTGTCCTGGAACCCTTTGCATTCCTGTTTTTATTTGCCTTAGATAACCCCCTCCAACAGGGAGCAGCACATTCCATAAGGGACGTTGGAGTTGTGCCTTCAAGATGACAGCATTTTTAAAACAAAGGAATAACCAAAAGTCCAATTTGTTTCTTTTTTTAATTTTAATTTGTAGGTCCATTTCTACAAAACCTGTAAAACTGAACTAAATTGGGAGAAATTATTCAATATTGTGTAATTGGTAATTCGTATCTGTCAATTTTACATAGATATTAAGGTAATCTGAATCATTTTATTCAAACATTTGGTTAATAAATATATTATTGAATTTGGGTGTGTATACACATATGCATAGATGCAGATTGTGAGTTTAGCCATTGAAGAATTAGCACGAGGTGAACAAGCCTGTTTTGTCACCAACGGCCTCCAGATAGGACGGTCCAGCAATCCTAACGCGCTCCTCGCGGCCCCTCCCAGTTACGCCAACTTCTTTCTCCCGAATGCACCACCTTATTTCTTATGACACAAGACTTGTGTTTTTCTTCTTTTGAATTTGATATGAATATAATCACACAGTATATCTTCTTCTGTGTCTGGGTACTTTTACGTAGCGTTATGTGTGTGATACCCATTCCTGCTCTTCGGGAGTCTGAGCGTTGTGATTGCTAGGTAGTAATCTGTTGTTAAAACATACCGCAGTTTAATTGTTTCTTTGCCAGGCTCTCCAGACACGGTTTTGCTATATGGAAGTGATTGTCCCTTTGAGAAATGGAATAATTGTGACTTGCATTGGATGATACATTTTTCTGTATCCTGGGCCCTCATTCATTCATTCATTCATTCGACAGATTTCTGTTGAGTGCCCACCGTAACCCAGGCAGCCCGGTCGGGCCTGAGGGTCCAAAGCTGTCCTCTTGAATAGGTGCCCCTTTAGTTTGGAAGCGTTTCAGAGTAGACACCCTTTGTCATCACTGCTTAAGATGGCTTTCAGACAAGAGTCCAAAGCCTCAGCTTCTTCTGCCCCTCACGACTTGGCATGCGTCCTGCCCTCCAAACCTCCTATTGTCACATGCAGGTCCCCTGCCCTGAATGCCCCCTCCATTTCCCTGCTTGGAAAGAGCTTACTTGTTTCAAAGATACCAATCCAAGGGCCTTAGTGATGCTTAATTTGATGGGTCAATTTGACTGGCTAATGGATGACCAGATAGCTGGTAAAATGTTATTTTTGGGTGTGTCTGTGAGGGTGTTTCTAGAAGAGATTAGCATTTGAATCAGCCGACTGACTAAAGCCTATGGCCCTCATCCATGCCCATGGGCGTCATCCAATCTGTTGAGGGCCTGAATAGGACAAAAAGGCAGAGGAAGGGCAAATTTGCTCTCTGTTTCAGCTGGGACATGCATCTTCTGCCCTTGGCCATTGGCTCTTTGGTTCTCGAGCCTTCAGGCTTGGATTGCATTCCTCACACCACTGGCTTTCCCGGTTCTCCAGATGGCAGCGCGTGGGACTTCTCAGCCTCCGGAATTATGTGAGCCAATTCCTATTTTATATATATATTTGTATTTTTTATTTACATAAATTTTTTGCTATGTATTACTAGCAAATATATACATATATAGCAAATATATATATATATGTATTTTTATACATATATAGATGAGTCGTGTTTCTTTAGAGATCTCTGACCGATACAGCCTTAGCACCCAAGGGACCTTCTCCAACTCCCGGGAGCAGAGCCCATCACAAGCCCCTTGGTGATGCCCTTGTGAATGATATATGCTCTACTGCATTTGATGCGCACTAAGCATTCGTCCTGAATGGCGATCTAACCATCACATCACATGCATTTCTTTCACCCATCTGCCTCACCCATTGAAGTGTGCACCTCTTGAGGGCAGGGGCCGTATTGTAGAAACCTCAGCTCCTGGCACATGGTAGATATACAATAACAATAAATGAGCGGATGTTAATCAAGTATTTATTCTGCTTACTGTTCATTATTTGTCTACCTCCCAGAGATTGTGTGCTCCAAGAATACAGGAAATTTTATTAGTTGCATTCAATGATGTATCATGAATACCTGAAATAGAGTCTGATACACAGTAGGTGCTTCAAAGACATTGTGAACTGAACGAATGGCTGGGAGCAAAGAGAGAGTGAGATCTTTCAGAACTCAGGTAACAATAACACCGTCTCCAAATGTCATGCCTTTTGCTGAAGGAGCGTCTTCCCGATTTTAATGGTCGCTGTTTTCCGTATAAAAAAAGCCAGGATCCCCCTGGAGTGCCAGGACCTCCCACCTGCGGCAGTCCTGGTTGGTCAGGAACACGAGCAGATATCAGACAACCGCCCAGGGTGCCTATTCAAAGAGAAGGCGCTTTCACTCCTGGATCATTATCCTCCTGCAGAAGTACAAAGATCTTTATGGAAGCACCGTCTCCTCTGGTGATCACACCTCTGGAAATGATGTTATAAGGCCAGGAAATTGATTTCCTGCATTGCAAAATCATTCCTGGGGTCATCAGTGTCAAAGCCAACTGGTTCATGGATTTCCTTTTTTTTATATAAGTTAAAGTGCAATATTTTTTATGAGTTAAGGCTAACAAGATGTGGTGAAGTAAAGGTTCCTCTTTTGAGTAAGTGTCATGGCTTTACATGGGCGGCCAGCCAGCCTCGGCCCCAGCCTTGGTCATGATGCGTGGAATTGATCTCCTCCATACGCAAGAAGAGGAAAGTGACTGAGCACATGGGACAGGCCTGGCAGGCACCTTCTGCTACCCAGTCTGACCAGGCCAACAAGTCCCTCATGTAGTGGCTACAAGATTGAAGGGAAAACAGGCAGTTTCCTGCCTGGCAACAGAGTGGTAAATTGTTATGACCATTTTAGAGAGCAGTCTGGAGGTAGGGATCAAATCAAAAATATGCTCACACTCTAACCCAGCAGTTTTCTTTAGGAATTTAATTTAGAGAAACTCTCTTGCAGATGCACAGAAAGACCTGTGTGAGAAGTGCCTTACAAGGATGCTTGTAACACGGGGAAATGAGAACAAGCTATTTAAGGTCAATAGAGTAATGGATAAACAAAATTCTAGCTATATTCAAAGAGTGGAGTACAATACAGCAGCGAAAATGGATGAACCAGGATAAGAGGGGGCAAACTGTGGGTGGCAGGCCAAATCTTGTCTACACCTGTTTTTGTAAATAAAGTTTTATTGGAACACAGCTACACCCATCCACTCACATACTGCCTTTGCCTGCTTTTGCCCTAGACAGGTGGAGTTCACTAGTTGTCACGGAGACTATACGGCCCGCAAAGCCTAAAATCCTTACCATCTGGCCTTTTTCAGAAAAACTGTGCTGATTCCTTTTTAAATAAGGCTGTAGAGCTCACCACGGCAGGAGAGGAAAAACAATGTGAGAGAAAAAGGCAGATTGTGGCGTGATTCATTTCAGCACCATTTATGTGAATTAAACACAAGAATATATGGCTACGCACGTTAAGTATGTGGAAATGGCACGCATGCACTGAAAGTCTGTCACCCTGGTTTCTAACCCTAATTGCCTGGGGAGGGCCAAAGGGGAATGCACTGGGGCGAGAGGAATCAAAGTGTTCACGAAGATAATCACTCATTTCCTCTATAACGTAGACTTGGAATGGAGACGCCAAAATGGTGCTCCCACGTTGGGTGCATGGAGTCCCCAGGGTGCAGGTTTTGGTGAGAGATGCATGGGCTACATTTGAGCCCCTAACCCCCGCCCCCATCTTGCTCTGTGCTCCCACTCCCGGCACAGTGAACAATCTCATCAACTATAAGTGACAGCTCATTGGAGGACTAAAGTTCAGGCAGAACAGCATCTTGTAGACAAATAAATAATCGGAATTTATAACAGAAGTGCATACAAATATATAATTCAGAGTGTCGTGATTGTGTTTCCCCACTGCTAACATCACCCACACAAAGTCCCTGTGGGGCTATCAAAGATGGCACGACTTGAGATGACATAACCCTCGCCACATGTGGCTGTCGAACACTTGACATGTGCCTAGGCCCAAATAAAACGTGCTGTCAATGTAAAATGCATGCTGGATTTCAAAGTCTGAGTACAAGAAAAAAGAAGGTCACATATCTCCTTAATAATTGCCATCTTGATTAATTTGAAATGATAGTTTTTGGTATATCAGTGTATTAGTTTTCTATTACAGCTGTAACAAATTACTGCAAACTATGTGGCTTAAAACAACGCCAGTTTATTATTTTATATTTTGTATGTTAGGAGTCCAATACAGGCCTTACCGGCCTAAGACTAAGGTGTCAGCAGGGCTGCATTCCTTTCCAGAAGCTACTGGAGAACCTCCTGCCTTGCATTTTCCAGCTCCTGCGGGCCTCCCGCGTTCCTTGGTTCATCTTCCATCTCCAAAGCCAGCAAGAGCTGATCAAGTCATTCTCACATGGCATCACTCTGACCTTCTCTTCTGCTTCCCTCTTCACTTTTAAGGACCCTTGCGATTACACTGGGCCCACCCAGACAATCCAGATAACAGCGTATCCTGAGATCAGCTGATTAGTGAACTCAGTTCCATCTGCAGCCTCAGCTCTCCTTTGCCATGTAACATAACACATTGACAGGTTTTGCACATCTTCGAAGGAGTCTCTATTTTGCCTATCATAATTGGGCTAAATAAAATATGTCATTACATTAATTTCACCTGTTTCTCGTGCTTTGTAATGCACTTACAAGTAGACGTCAAGTTGCCCGTGCAGCTTGCACTCCCTTTCTATCGAGCAGCGCGGCTCCAAGACAACGTGTGGAGGTTCTTTGCCAACTATAAAGTGTGTCGATGGCAGGGACGTTAATTCGAAGAAAATGTTTTCCACGAAGGCGCTCTTGAAGGTAGCAGAAACACACCTCACCCCAGGGACATAAATAATACCAACCACAGCTCATGTTTATTGTCAGGCCCCATGCTTAGGTATTAATTCATTTCACCTTTCCATTAATCCTGAGACAGGGACTGTTGTTGTTTACAGATCACAGGCAAGGCTGCTGAGGCACAGAGAGGGTCAGTAATTTGCCCAACGTAACACAACTGACAAGTAGGAGTACGGTCCCAGCGCTGGACTCTGGAAGCTTCCGCTCTGAGGACTGTGCGTGTGTGAAATGTCAGTTTGCATTCCAGGATGCGTGAAGTGTGCTTGTTCTAGATGCAACTGGCAGAGGCTCTCCGCCAAGAAACCTCCCTCTCCGCCAAGAAACTGCAAGTGACACCTTTTCTTGGTGCACCCCAACAGTGTGATACCCCTGGTGTGTAACGCCCTGACCGCAAAGCAAGTTTTCCCTGGATGCTTAGTCTTGCGCTGTCCCTCCACATGCTCTCTGGGGACCTGAGTGTGGCACACTTTCCGTGGGAGTGATTTGTAGCCCAACAGCTACGTGACAAGGCCTCAACTTCCAAGAGTCTCGAATGGAAGGGCAGTTTGATTACACATATACAGATATATATATATGCACATATATATACACACAGATAATTTAAATATCTCTATATATAGTTAAAATATTTGTATATGTTCGAATGCAGATATATATTTTAAATATCTTTTTATATACACTGATATGTGTGTGTGTAATTTTTCATGCATTCCCCTGCTTTTCTCATTTATTTCATCCAACTCCTTCACTTCTCTCAAATGATATTTCTACAGCTCAAGATTTCTCTACGTAGTTCCAAAGTCAGGGAAATTTTATGTGACATTTCTTTATATGCTCCTTGGTATTTATATGCATGCATATATATATATATATACACACACGCACACACACTCCTCGCATGGAATAGCCCCTGATCACCACATGGGTGTGCATATCTATGTCTGTGACTGTGTACAGACACATAAGTATATCCGTACTACCGAAGCGAACATGTTAACATTATTTCGGTGATGCTAGGTTCTAGATCTCTGACACTGACGTGGTTTGCTACAGTATATTTACCCAAACCCCTCACAGATTAAGGAACATGCATACCTGGACTTATATTTACTGTCTTACTCTTCCTGATTTACTCTCTGCTTTACCTCTAGTTAGGCAAATGCAACATTTGGACCACAAGGGATGTTTTCTGGAGCTGTGTCTGTAGCTTCTAGGATCTGGACACCCTCCTGGCCACCTCTCCTCTGGGAGCTTCTTGCCTCATGACCACCTGGCCCTGATACGCAGGGTCCAATTAGGCAGGTCTGCAGTCGCATTTTTGGAATCGAACTATTTTGTTCTTTAGCTAGACTTTGGCAAATGCTTTCTGCAAAGCGCCAGATAGTAAATATTTTAGGCTTCGCAGGCTGCACGATCTCTGTTACAACTCAACTCTGCCATTGTAGGGCGTGAGCCATAGACAATATGTAAAAGGATGGGCATGCCTGTGTTTCAGCAAAACCATCTCAAACACAGGCAGTGGCTCTAGGTTTGGCCTACTGGTCTACTGGCCAACCCGTGCCATACTCCAGTGTGGGTTTTATTTCTGGATACTGTAGGTCATTTTCATATATGTCTGGTCGATGTGCCTGCTGAGTATTTTAGAGCCCAAAGGACAGGGAACACATTGGTGGCTGTGCTCAAACATGATTAGGTAGGGAAGCTGAGGAGGTAGCTCGCAGCATCATTACGTACCTACCTAATTCTTTCTCCAAGGACCTGTGAGCTCTTTGAAGACAGAACTGTGTCCCCTTCATCCCCATATCCCCAGCCCCTAGCACTGTGTTGGGCACACATTCGTCCTCAGTAATCATTAAGGGAATTAAACAGCACTGTGAAAGACCTCATTATAATTAGATAGGATTTTAAGACCTTAAGTATAATATTCATTCAAGACTTTTTCAGAAAGTGAAGATGACATTCTCAAAGGGACAATTTAAATGCCACTATTATCTGACTGTCAGATGAAATGACAACTTATGTTAGTCTTGCAAATAGGGGAGAAAAAGTTATCTCCTGGCCCACCAAAATTGTTTTCAAACACTTGAATGGATTAATGGATAAATGGATAATGGCTTTTCTCCAACTTTCTCACATTTTCCTGGGTCATGGAGAGCTGGCAATCTTGCCTCTTTTCCCTCTTCCACCCCCTGGCACATACCACTTTCTGATCATGGACTTTCTTGACCACTGAGACCAGAGAAAGCCTCAGAATCCTGGTCAATCCCACTATCCAAGCAGCCGTTCAGGATCGGTCAGAGTTAACCTGCTACAGAATCTCTTTGTTGTCCCGTTTTCTGTGTGCTCAGCATAGGTCAGGTCAGGCAAGATTAACCCAAAGTGGCGAGGTAACAAGGAAAGAAGGCACAGCCAGGAATGTCAGAGTAAGTGCCGTTGGCACTCAGACCCCAAGACCTGGTGTTCTTGGGGAGTAAGTAGTCATTCCTTTTCCTTTGAGTACCTACGGTGTGCCAAGGCCCTACGTTCAGTCTTCGATGTGCCCCACTGCACCACACAGCAGCCAGTGAGGTAGGCTGCTCCCACTGTCTAGATGGGAAAACTGCTTCCTAACAGCTGAGAGGGATAACCACGACTGAGGGCGTGAAGCTGTGGATCCCGGGAAGGTGGACCCAGCGGGGTCCTGAGGGTGCCAAGGGAGATGTGATGGCTGATTCTATGTGTCAACTTGACTGGCCATGAGGTACCCAGATTCAACATCATTTCTGGGCGTGTCTGTGAGACATTAGCACGTGAATCGGTGGAGAGTCAAGCTGACTGCCCTCCACAATGCGGCGGGCATCAGCCAATCCACTGAGGGCCTGAATAAGCAAAAAAGAGGAGGAAGGAAGAATTTGCCCTTTTTCTTGCCTCACAGAGTGAGCTGGGACACTTCCTTTCATCTTCTCCTGCCCGTGGACTGGGTGGATGCTGTCGGCTCCCCTTGTCCTCAGACCTTCAGACTTAGACGGAACCACCCCACCAGCCTCCTGGGGCTCCAGCTCTCACAGATGGAGATCATGGGACTTCTCAGTCTCCAGAATCATGCGAGACAATTCCTCACAATATCTCTCTCTCTCTATATATATATATATTTTTTTTTTCCTGTTTCTCTGAGGAACCCTGATACAAGAGGCAAGCTAGTGGGGCCCTATAGAAAGGACAAGCTTCCATGTAGGCAAGTGTGTTCTTAGGCCCGTCTGGGGATCAGCCTGGGATAATCCGGGTGTGCATGTTTTAGATGGATGGATGAGTGGAAGGGCAGAAGAAGGGATGGGTGGATGAGTGGGAAGATGGGTGGGTGGGTGGATGGATGGATGGGACCAGATTAGCTAAAGCATAAAGTTTGAGGTGGGGTTGGTAGCATTAGGCTAAAAAGATAAGATGACTCCAATTACGAAGGGCTTTGAATGCCAATTTTCAGAGTTTGGATTTACTCTGTAGTGGCATGTGGGGAAGTATGGCAGGTGTGGCCAGGGAGTAAAATTACTGGGATGATGCTTTAAAGGATAAGGATGGCCCCAGGAACCTGAATTAAAAGGACACCCCTGGAGGGACTACTGGGCAGCACTGATGGTGTATTAAGAAGAGCTGCGCAGGCACCGTCCTCAGTGCTTTATGGTCCTCTGCTCACCTAGTCCGCACAAGGGCCCTAGGAGGTGAGTGCATTTTTGTCATCTCCACCCTGCAGTGAGGACACAGAGAGGATAAGGAGCCCACCTGAGGTCGTGCACACAGCAGATAGGTGGCGGAACTGGGAGTCTCTGTGGGCAGCCTGGCTCCAGAGTCCAGACTATCTACCCCAACGCCCTCCTAGTCATCAGCCAGTGGCCCAGAGGACAGCAAAAGGAACAGGTGTGTGGCAGGAGGGTGCAACCAGCGAGGTGTCAGGTCCATAGCTTCTTAGATGATTGACTTGGAACATCACAATATTGCCCATGGAAGCTTGAATTCACCGCTCTTCAACCTTCTGACCCCCGGGGGCCCTGACACTTCTCCGAGCTCCTCACACTCCTCTCTGGGGGGAAGGAGAGGGCACCTCTGCAGCCCAGGGGCTCCTTTCAGGACAATTTCACAGCAAGCCCTTCCCTTCCCTCTAGACTGAATGATCATGGATGTTGCAGGGTGTGACCTGTGTCTCGCAGCCCCAGTGAATGTCTGCCGATTCTCCAGTCTTGTCATTTAGACTCTGCCTCCCTCACTTGCCCCTTAAGACCTGCTGGAGTGGGCGAGGTATGCGTCCTGACCAGGAAGCGAGAGTCACACATGGGGCCTTTCACACACACTCAGCCTTTCCAGACTTGGCGGGGCATGGGGTGATGCTGGGGACAGTGGACACACAGAGCTGGAAATCTCCCCAGATGGAGAAAAAGCCTTTGACCCAAAGTGAGTTGTGTTTCAAGACCAGTGTTCCCTGGGCCCTGCCTTGGCAATCAGTGAGAACCCTAATGTGTTGCAAAGGCCACTTCTGTGTCCCTCAATGTGGACCGTGGTTTGTGAGGGCTTCACAATTAGAGACCAGGTGAAGGCCCCACCACTCTGCTCGTGCTGTCTGCCCACCCAGCACAGAGCACTGTTGCCACTGCTCCTGAGAGCTGCCAAGGGACCCTCAGGGCCCTGCAGCCCAGCTCCCCTCCAGGAGGTACGGGGGTTGGTATCCTCTGTCCACCCAGAACTTAGTCTTCTTGAGGGTCCCAATGCCACACTGGGCCTCTAGGAGGCACCTGACAAGAGCCACCCAAAGGATGAACATTTCAGGTATGCAGGATTTA
The DNA here is from genome assembly GCF_021613505.1 of Equus quagga. Taxonomy (NCBI): domain Eukaryota; kingdom Metazoa; phylum Chordata; class Mammalia; order Perissodactyla; family Equidae; genus Equus; species Equus quagga. Next base: position 105,268,054 of record NC_060279.1, on the reverse strand, counting down.
ATACCTAACCATTAATTAATAAGCACATGAATGAACACTAACATTTCTCTGTGGAAGTGACCTGCTGGATACTTCTCTAAACATTTCTCAGACGCTAGGGCCGAGCACAGTGCTGACACAATACAGGCACTCCATAGATATTTGCTGAATAAAGGAATGAATGAATGAGCGAAGAAGCATGAGGCTGGGAGGCAGTCTCTTGGCCCAGTCTAAGCTCTTCCATCCCTTGTTAGATGAACCTTGGGAAAGTCACATGGCCGTCTTTGGGCCTCAGTTTCTGCAGTCCAGGGGGTAGTGAGCAAGCGAGTTCAGACTCTCAGGGCCCCGCCTGCGTTTCAGCTGTTGTCCTGGCAGTTCGCTCACAGCGTTGGGTGCAGCCCCTGGTGCAACGGAGCCCACTCTTGTTCGCCCACTGTGGCAGCCATGGAGGTTTGTTTCCCTCCTTGAAACAGGACACCAAATGGTTAAGGCACCACCCATCGTCTTTGATTTATGAAGTGGACGATTGGACCAGGAAGCACAACACAGACAGGCCTTCTCACTTGCAGGGGGAGGCCCCAGAGAGCAGTAAGTCTCTGTCCACAAAGGCGCAAGGCAGCCCTGGGCCTCGGCTGTGCTGGAGAGCCCATCCTGCCGCACTAGTCCCAGGGGCGGTGCCAGGGCCTGCTCTGTGCCCGGACAGAGGTGGCTTTGTCACCTGGCCTCTGCTTCCCTCCCAGCCCTGGGACCTCAGCTGTCCACCGTTTGCCCTGGGAGCTGGAGTGCAGCCCTGCCCCGGTCGCTGCCTAGCGCAGCCTTTCAGCATCTGCCAATCTATCAAGATTCAGCTACCGCTGTGAACCCATCAACTCCATGGAAAGGAAAAAAGGACCCCTCACCACAGCGATTATTTATCCTGGCCTGAACTTCAGGTGACCTCTCCCAGTTCCACAGAAGTTGCAGTCGGGAGCACCTTGGTGTGCAGGATTTTTTTTTTACCCCTTTCTCCTTTTAACAAATACATTTTTTTTTCCTGCTACATGACCCTCTTTTGCAAAATTTTCCCTTGCAAATAGATCTTTGGGTGGTCCATAAGCCATGATAGGAGTGCAACATGGGCCTGGCAAGACAGCCCCTTTTACATGAAGAAGTCATTAGAAAAAAAACCTGCGACCTCCTGGGGATGCTTCAGGGAGACCTGAGCAGATCACCCGCAGGCCAGCTCTCCCCTCAGATGGAAACGGGGGCCGTTCTGCACCAAAGGCTCCACCGTGACCTGGGGGATCCAATATTGTAAACCCTGCCCGTGTGTGTGTGTCCCTGAGTCGCAGGAAAACCCGGCTGCAATAAAGGTTATGCAGGGTGTAGCTCCCTGTGTAAATTTAAAGTGACCTAAGGGACATAATTACATAAATCTCATCATGAGACAATATACTTTTTATTTGTTTGAATTTTATTTGTATTGGTAAAACTGACCTGAAACTGACACAAGTTTATTAGAAAAAGGACTCTGTAAAAACAAGTGGGCTGGTCTTCTTACTTAAGATGGATGTGCCAACTTCTAGTATGATTAGAGAAATGGATAACTCACTAACATCTGTGCAAACCACAATAAAAAGGGATTTAGTGTTACCCCAAGGAAGGCAGGAGAGGCTGTCTGTCCATTAAACGCTTTATTACAGTGCCAGCAGCTTTTTTCTAATTCAGTTATTCCTGCACAGCGCTCAGCACTCTGACTGCCTGTCATCCCACCAGACAGTGCTTGGGGCTGGGAGGTTTTGTGCAAGGTAGGTGACAATCAAATGAGCCACTGAGAAGAGAGGGGCGCCTGACCCTCGTGAAGGATTAACTACAGAAAGTGAGTGTGATCATGTCACACCATTACTTAGAATTTTCACAGTCAATTTCTGAAAATATGAGATAAGTTCTTAAAGAGGCAGCTTTCTCAGGAGCTCAGCCGACCTGGTGGGGTTTTGCTCCATGCTGCATGGCAGGGAGGCCGGAGGGCTGGGGCCTGCTGGGGAGGGGGCATGGCCTGCACCGTGTCCGCCATGTGTAGGGCGTGCTGGAGCCAGGCCCTGGGGCCGTTCGTTTCCAGGAATGATGCAGCTGAGAAGGAAGAAGGAGGAGAGGTGCCTCCTGGGACCAGTATGCCCTTTCTTCCTCCTCCCCTGCATCCCGGAGTCTAGCCTCCCCTGGAGGAAGCCAGGCCGACGGGCACAGCCCTGTGCGGATCATGCCAAGCATGGATTGGCAGGAAGTCTTTCCAGGTCAGCTGCCTGAGGTGCTTGAGCCGGTTTGGTGCCAGGATGAAACCTCTGCCTCCTGCAGCCACCACCACCATCAGCATGGTCTTCCCCAGAAGACGACCATGCCCCTCTCCCGCACGACCTCACAGTCTGACAGCCAAGCAGACTACATGCCGTAACATCCACTGTGTGCGCAGCACAAATACACTTGGAATATACATAACAGGTCTGGTAAAGGTAAACAGCAATTCAAAGGAAGCACGACACATTTTAGGGCCAAAGATGGGTCTGTTCCTCTATTCACAGACGGGAGACCTGAGACCCAGAGAGGGGCAGGCTCCTCCCAGAGCACATGTTGAAATGCCAGGACGTGGGCTGGGTGGGCCCAGACCCTGCCTTCCGACTCCCAGACGAACAACGTCACGCTCACAGAGGCCCCGCACAGTAGGCACTATTTGTCCAGCTGGACTAAAAATGTGACTTATCCCTTTGTATCTGTATATTTAAATGAGAAAAGTAAACCATAAACCCCTAAGCTGGGTTCTGCTAAAGTAATTTAACATCTGCTGCCACCTGAATCTAATTGAAACAATTCATTATCAAATTTACTGATCTGCTTAATGATTTTGTATTTCTCTTTCAAAATCACCTTCCACCTTAGCTAGCCTGGGTAAATTACTCTTCCCTTCAAATCGGAGAGCTTGAAGGCACCTTAGAGAACATCAGGTTCAAGTGCTCTCCTTTTAAAGACAGGCCAAGAAAGGTTCGGGGTGAGGTCACGCCGCAAGCCGTGCAGGACGCGAACACAGACTGCTGGAGCCCCAGCTCTCCTTCCCTGAGTCTGTGCTTCTGGTTCTCGACTGTGTCTCCAAATGGGAGGCAAAGAAGGAGCAACAGAAAGGGGTGATGAAAAAAAGGAGAAATGGGAGGAAAATAGAAAGGAAGAAGAAGGCGTTGAAGAAAGGGAAAATGGCACGCTCTCTCTCCAAGCTGTGCAATTTTTATGTTTGCTCAGTGGCAGTCTGTTAACGAAATACTTCATTGTCACTGAGCACAGAGTCATTAAAGGCACCTTGGAAATTTGGATGCTTTTCCTAGAATCGGGGCTTAAATAGCAACTTAATTTATGACACTTCCCGAGGCTGATGGCATTTTTGCGCTAAGGTCAAGTCATCCCTGTGTAGTCCCTCCCGTGGCTTCCCTTTAGAGGGTGCCAACACAAGAGGCGTTTCCTCTTACTTTCAAGAAACTGATTATTCAACTGCTAAGATGTAAGGCACATGCGTATGGAGGCACACTTGGGCCCACAGCATGTTTCTGAAGGAGAGCTCCGTTATAGCCGCGTGTGAGAGAGAGGCGGGGAAAAGGGAGGAAGGCCCCCAATAAGCATGTGAATAATTAGATCCGAGAGAGAAGCCACCTTTTCCCAGTGTCGAAACTGTGAGGGGGGAAAAGGTACTAGCACATAATTGACATAATTGATCTAGCGTTTTTTCCCCTTTTGCTGCAGTCATTTTTATGCATGCCATTGTTGCTGTTATTATCCAGGATGTGATCTTGTGTGCTTGATAATACAGGCTAGATATGAATACATGCACACACCAGCCAATCACAAATCTATAGTGTCTATTTCTGCATCACCAGGTGCTATCTCATGGGAAATATCCTCTTTTTTGGCAGGCACACAGAGCGCTGCATTATCTGTCATTTTCATTAGATTCGAGCTACAGCTGAGCCAAAAAGACTTAGTTCTAGCATATGTGCTCAAAATGGCCAAGCTGCGCTTGTCCAGATTCACCCTTTCAGGATTGCGTTACAAACAACTGGAGCTCTAGCTGGAAAGCACAGCAAGCGAAGCACCTGAATTCTCTCTGGGACATTACAAACACTGCACGCTCCCAAGATCGGAGTGTGTTACCATGATCCCCGCAGAGGACAGAAGGGACTGCAGCTTCCATCAGAAGCCCAAGGTTTTTTAGCACAGCTTAGGTAGGGATGGAGGGTGGAGTCAGCCTGGATTTTGAGGCCACTGAACAAAGAAAACCCAACCTCTTTCAATCCCCTCTGTGCCTCTCAATGTACCCTGCTCCTCTGGGATGCTGGAGATTCCACCCCCAGGCCTTGCCCTAGGCGGTCAACCTTGAGTCCCATAAGACGCTGTCCACTGCTGGATGTGTGACTGGCTGGTCTGGGTGGCATGAAAACCAATGAATGCTGAGGGATGAAATTATCCAACCACAGCGAAGTTGGGTCTTCACACAAGTCTCCAACTGCTGTATAAATTCAGTCCTATATTTGAGCACGTGGATGGGACCTACTGCAAAATTAAACCCATTTAAAGCGGGAAATGGGAGAGCCACAGGGCTGGGGAGGATAGTCACTCTACCCAGGGGACCTGATATTATTTGAAGCAGATATTGCAAAAAGGGATAGGGAGTAGAGAGCTGACTCTATTAAAAACCAAAAGGCCAGTGGGAATATAAAATGGCACAGCCTCAGTGGAAAATGGCGTGGTGGTTCCTCAAAATCTTAAACATAGAATTACCATGTGACCCAGCAATTCCAGTGCTGGGTGTACATCAAAAAGAACTGAAAGCAGGGTGTGGGACAGATATTTGTACACCCATGTTCACAGCAGCATTACTCACAATGGCCAAAAGGTGGGAACAACCCACGCATCCAACAGTGTCTTCATGGATAAACGAAATGCGCTATATCCGTGCAATAGATTACCACTCAGCCTTAAAGAGGAAGGACATTCTGACATGCTACAACATGAATGAACCTTAAAGACGTTACGTTAAGTGAAATAAGTCAGGCACGAAAGGACAAATACTGTATGATTCCACTGATATGAGGCGCCCAGAGTAGTCAAATTCACAGAAACAGAAGATAGAAAGGTGGGGGGAGGGCGGATGGGGAGTTACTGATTAACGGAGACAGAATTTCAGTTTTGCAAGATGAAAAGAATTCTGTGGATTAATGGTGGTGGTGGTTGCACAACAATGTGAATGTACACCTTGCTACTGAATGCACACTTAAAATGGTTAAGATGGTTAATTTTATGTTACGTGCATTTTATCGCAGTTGAAAAAAAAAACAAAAACAAAACCAATAGGCTTGCGTCTATTTCCTCAGATCCTCTTCACTGTCCAGCCGACTTGCAGCCCAAAGAGAAAAGTTGGTGTTGCCAAATGCCACGAGAAGCTCTGGACCTCAGCATCCTCCCTTGGTTTGGAGGAGTGCTGAGCAGCTGGTAGATGGGAGACATGGAGGATCCTTAATGAACCGCTGATCAGAGGCTCTCCCCTCCCCTGGAGGAATACAAAATTTGAATTTTTTTTTCAACTGTTGGCTTTGCCAAGGTATTAGGCCCTATTTACCCAACTAATTTCACTGGTAAGCAAATATCCTGGAAATGCTTTTGTTAAATAACAACAAAAATAACAATAAAAACTTTTCTGGCCTTTTTGCAGAAGCCACTTGCTGGACCCACAGCCTCCCTGAGTGTGTGCCCCAGCAATCACGGGCATGCTGTGTCCTTCCGGTGTGGCATGAGGGGCAACCCTCAGGCCATGTCTCCTTAGATTGTGGGCAAAGTTCCAAAGAGAGCAGAAACAGCCAGAATTTGGTTATGGGAGTGCATGCTGCCCAGAATTGTCTTGGGTTTCCATGCCCGAGGGGGCGGTGCCTTCACACACAACAGCAGAGGATTTCTACCGGGAAAAATCTGCTAACGGAAACTTCGTCCTGAACCGTGGAGGTGCTGGCGTCTGGTCCACGGCTAGCGGTTCCCTGCTTTCCATCTTCATTGCTAGTATGGACCCGTTGAAGCAAGCAAGGAGAAAGGTGGCATGAATGTTTTGGAAGCCAGGAACAGTTTAGGTCCAGGCGTGACAAGACCAACAGGAAGGTCACCATTGCTGAGAGGGGCAAATCTAACGACTGTTGTCTTCGTCAGCTCTGGGGACCACAACACCATCGCATAGACTGATGACTTAAACAAGAGAAATGTGTTTTCTCACAGTCTGGAGGCTAGAAGTCTGAGATCAAGGTGCCAGCATGGCTCGGCTCTGGAGAGAGCTCTCTTCTTGGCGTGCAGCCAGTCCTCGCACGGCTGAGAGAGAGAGCTCCGGTGTCTCTTCCTCTTCTTATGAGGGCACTGATCCCATCATGAGGCCCCGCCCTCATGACCTCATCTAACCTTATTACCATCCGAAGGCCCACCTCCCAACACCATCACCTTGGGGTTCAGGGCTTAAACAAATGAATTTGGGAGGAAGATGAACACGCCGTCCATAACAAACGTGACGGTTTTCTTCACGCACGTTCCTCCTGCAGCCAGAGAGGGCCCCCAGGCCCACTCTGGTCTCAGGCCCTGGGTCCTCTGCCCTCACCTGCTATAGCACTTCGGGATCCGTGTTTCCCTCGCAGCCCCCAAGTCCAGCCAGACTGGAGAGCTCAGTTGATGAACAGGAAATTAAAAGTAACTACAAATGCCTGAGTTTTAAAAGATGTTCTCCTACAGGAGCCCTGCTGTTTATTAATTGTACCATGTTTTGAAACACAAATATTTTTTTATTAGAAGAAATTTTCTCTTGTATTTTCCTTCAATTATCACCACGTTACTAGAAAGGAGGTAAGACAATCCAAAAACAGTCAAATGAGAGAATATACAAACAAACTTTCAAACTGTCTTTCAGCCAGTGAGGCTAAAGTTATTGAATATGCAAATTGCCTTATTAAAAGAAGAATGATGTCTTTTTCAGCAATCAGTTTAATTACAGTGGAACCCTTCAATAGAGAAATCAACTTGTTTCTCAGAATGGAAATTCTTTAGAAAGGGAATTTAGGTGTAACAGATCGAAATGAGAAAATTTACCCTGGGTAGGGGAAAGTGCTGGCACAGACGGCGAGCTGCTGGCAGGGGTGCAGGAGACACCCGGAGGCTCAGTGAGTCTGCCTGCGTCCACTGGAGCCTCAGTCTGCCCATCCTCCATTCTGCTGCACCAAAGCTCAGAGAGAGGAAAGCTGTGAGGGCCTGTGAAGAGTATTTATGGAGAGCGTGTGAAGGCCTGTGCTCAAGGCCATGTGCTCCCTACAGGGCAGCTGCGGACCGGGCCGCGGAGATGCTTGAGCACAGGACCAGAACAAAAGTAATTTAATTATTTAGAAGCCCTTCCATCAGAATTCTGTCCATTCTGCTCCAGGCCTTTCCCTCTCTCCCCTAGGGACCACCAGACTTCGCCTGTCCTGTGTCCCATTTCCCCAGAGTCTTCTCCCTGTTTAGGGATTAGAAATGCAAGGCACATCCATGTCACGGCTCCATGCAGAGCCATCCTCTCAGTCCAGGCACCTCTGGCCTGCTTTAACGGAGAGCGCCATGGGGGGCTGCTGGCTCTTCATCAGACAGAGACAACGACGGTGACTAAGGAAGACCTCAGGAACCTGTTCTGGTCAGAGTGCCGGGGTGAACAGGTCCAGATGTACAGCCGCATCCCACACACTCAGCTGCTCCAGTGTCAACTGCACTGGAAGGGCGACAGAACCAGGCCTGAGGGCGGAGGTTTGGAACCGGACGTCTTGAGTTGGATCTCAACTACACAGAACATCAGCTTAGTGACCACGCTGTTCATCTCTCTATGCCTCTGTCTCCTCATCTATAAAATGAGTAGGCGACACCATTTCATAGGGTGGTTTTGAAATCTCAAGAGAAAAACCAGGCAACCACACAGTGCACTACAACAGCCAGTGTTCAGTTGGCGTGAGCTGGTGGCAGTGGCAGCAGCAGCAGCAATGTGCAAATGCCCCGTATACATGCTGATTCTTGGTTACCTTCACTCTCACACATCTGAAAGGGAAACATGGAATTCACACATGCTCAAGAGATGCCCGGGCAAACCTGCCTTCAGTGCACCTCAAAATCTTGAGCACCCGCCATATGCCATCAGTGAACAAAACTGAAAAAAATCTCTGTCCTTTTACATTCTAGTGGAAAGATCAATAATAAGTGAAAAGCATAATAAACACGCAAATTATATGGTATTTCAGAACTATCTCCACGGAACAGGAGGATAGAGCAAAGAGGGGTAGCTCAGGAGAGCTGGAGTGAGATGAGCAGCTGCAACTGAAATTGGGTGGCCAAAGTGGGTCTCATTGGAAAGGTGAAATTTGAGCATAGACTTCAAGAAGGTAAGGGAGGGAGCCGTGGATACCTAGGAGAAGAGTGTCCCAGGCAGAGATGCAAAGGCCCTGGGGCAGAGATAGGCCTGACATGTTCCAGGCACAGCAGGTCAATGGGGCCAGGGAGACATTAGAGAAAAGTAGGAGACAGGGTTAGAAAGCAATGTAGGCCATGTCACATATGGTCTTGCAGGCTACCATAAGGACTCTGGCTTATACTTGGATGAAACGGGGAGCTTTCAGAGGATTTTGAGCAGAGGACTAGTATTGATTATCTGACTCATTTTAAAAGGAAGAACAGTACTGAGATTTGAAGGCGGGGAAATACTGATGCCCCCGCTGATGCAGACAGGCAGGAGGAGGGCCTGCTCGCTCAGGACACGGTCTGCCTTTCTGTTCTATTCAGGCCTTCAACTGGTTGGATGAGACCCACCCACACTGGCAAGGGCAATCTGCTCTGCTCAGTCTGCTGGTTCACAATCTCAACCTCATGTAAAAACACCCTGGCAGACACCCCGAGAGGAACGTTTGGCCAAATGTCTGGGTACCCCATGGCCCAGCCAAGTTGACACAAAATTAGCCATCACACCTGTTTTGAACCCATTATGGTTGTTATTTTATGAGTTTATCTTAGTTACTTCTTTATCTGTCTATGTTTGTCTTCCCTGTGAGCATATAATCTCCTCCAGCTGTTTGTGGAATGAATGAACTGGTGAATAAACGAAGGGAAAACAATTCCACGTGTGACTCTAGATTTAGGACAGAGACGCGTGGACTTCTCCTGAGGCCAGGTGACATTGGCGCAGGAAGGACACGGCGCCCGAGGAGAAGCAGAGGGGTCTGGGAAGCCAGGATGGCCCGAGCCAGGGCCTGGGGAGGAAATAGATGGGATGAGCCCAAACCTTAGGGGCAAATCAGGGAAATCCGCCTGAGCCACCCAAGGTCCCCCGCACGCCGGGGCTTCTATTTTCAGTCTGGAGCCAAGGTCTCGGGCCCTGACCTTGCTGACTGAGGGCTGACACAGCCAATCAGGCCAGAGCAGGGCGGTGCTGGGCCGGGCGTCCTCGGGAAAGGGAGGGGCAGCAGGAGCGGAGGGGGCCTGGGTTGCGCCCCAGCCCTGGGCTCCCATCTGTCTGTGGGGCGGAGATGCGGGAGGGCCCAGTTCATCAGGATGGCGAGGTGGCCCCCAGAGGCCCAGAACCGGGCAGACACAAGGGCGCCTCCGGTCAGTGCAGACGGCCCTCAGCCCGAGTTCTTACATGGGGCATCCCCGTTGGCACATCGGGTTTGGTGTTTTGCGGATGGGAAAGAAGAAGCTGTCTCCAAGTGTTAAATGCTGTGTGCATAAATGTTATCAAAACTGTGAAGGAAAATGCCCCATGGATGACTTAAGCTAAAATCGTCTCTCCCAAGTTGTCATGGGATTTTTTTGCAAATTGTACACAGGATGAGTGGCTTTAGGGGCGTCGTCTGGATTACCTTCCTCAGGGACTCTTCGGAGAGCTTCTAGGGGGCTGAGCTGCAGGGTGGAGCCGCGGGAACTCAGACAGGAAGGGACTGACTTACAGGACAGATCCCTCCTGGGGGGAGTCATCGGGAGGTGGCCCAGCGGGGAGGATAGAGGCTCTGACGTGGGTCCTGGGGGCCGGGGAGGGGCAGGAGAGCCCGGGGACGCCAGGCCTCAGAGGGTAGCATGTCTGCTCCTCCTCAGGAAGAGCAGGTGGGTGGTGGTTGGGCTCTCTCCTTCCTCCTGTCCTGAGCCCTGCAGGCCCTGCAGCCCTGAGCCTGACTCTGTGCCCACACCGTGTGGAGGGTCTGCTCTGGGAATCAAGAAGATGGAGACGCAGCCCTGCCCAGGGCCTACGATCTTGGCTGGGAGCTCCACCAGGAGAGAGGGGCCCCTCCCAGGGACAAAAGGAAAAACACCGTCAGGGGCTGTGACTTGGAGCTCCAGGCGGGGACAGTTCTGTGTGGGCTGAAGGAGGGGGAAGCCTCCTGGGGCTGGGGTCCTTGTGTCGGTGTACACAGGAGGGTTGAAGAGAGGACTTGCCAGGCAGGTGACACATGGACTGAGGCGAGGCTGGTGACGAGAGTAACCTAGTCCAGGAAAGGGCAGGCAGGTGGGCGGACTGGACCCACTGGCAGAAACCCCCTGGATGCCAGCAGACGTAGGGAGGCGGGCATGGGGGGAGGAGGAGTGGACACACCTGCTGGAGTTGACCATCAAGTTTCTAACTGTTAAAGGTGACTCTGGAACATACAGCTGAAAAAGAACACAGACAAGCCAATCAGAAACAACCTAAAAGAATAATAGAAAAATAGGTAAAGAGACGTTTCAGAGACATGGACATCCGAACAGCCAGTGAACAGATGAAACGCTGCTCCAGCTCATTAACCACCAGGGAGTGCAAACGAGAACCACGGGGAGACACAGCCACACAAACTGGCAAAAATAGAAAAGACAGAAAGTGCCAAGTGTTGACGGGGACGTGGAGCCAAGGAGAGTCTCACGCCCTGCTGGTGGAAGAGGGCACCAGTACCGCCACTTGGGAAAACCATTTGGCACTATCTATACTGCCAACCCTACGCCCCGGCAGTGCCACCCCTGGGAATCCACCCAGCGGGAACGGGTGCCTATACCAGCAGCACCGTGCATGATCGTCCCTAACGGGGAGCAACCCAAGAGTCCCTCCCTTGAGAGAATGGGTAACTGCACCATGGCCCAATCACGGGTGGATTAGCGCAGACATATTGAACTTCCATTCAAACATTTCTAAAAATGACTGGGTGTGGTTAGGGTGGGAGGAGTGAAGCCCTTCAGGCTCCCAGGAGCTGGAGGAGAGGAGAGATGACAGTGGTGGTGTCAGTGGTGTGCTGTGGCTTTTTAAAGCCTAAATCATTAGACCATGACACCCCTGTCTATGGCTCTGCGATGCATTTTGGCTGCACTTGAAATAAAAGTCAGACCTCTCACCGTGGTCCCTCCAGCCCCACCTGCGCTTGCTCTCTCCCCTCACTCACGCTGCCTGGCCACCTTGCCCTTGCCAAGGTCACTTCCACCTCCAGATGTTTCTCCGGCCAGATTTCTCTTGCCCCAGGTCCTTATTCAGGTCATCTCTTGAGAGAGGTTCGCTGACTATCCTCAGGGCTGCGGCATTTAACTACCAGGAGAGAGGGGGCCCTCTCAGGGATGAGGCACAAACTGCAGCCCAGGCCACTGCCCCGGGGTCTGTGTGAATGACACGCCCTTGGACCGGTGCAGGGCACTGCCTGGCTGGGGCCTCCTTCATTCTCAGTGCTTTGCTTGATTTTCTTGGTAGGCATTATCACAGATGTCCTGGGTGTCTGAAATGGCCTGGGTCAGTGCCGTTTGTCGTTGATTGTTCTCTCCCACTAGGATATAAGCTCTTTGAGGGCAGAGCACTCATCTCTTTTCACAGCACCAGCCTCAGTGCCCGCGTCAAGACCGGTACTTTTACTGACTTTGTGTTGCATGAACAAATAAGTGAACAGGGGGCAAGTAGTGGCGGCCGTGGGAGCCCGAGAGCAGGTGAGGCCCGCAGCCCAGGGCCTGCAAGGATTACCCAAGGAGCATTTAACTCTCTGGACACTGGGAGGACTATGATTACCCCCATTTTCCAGGTAGGAAGACTGAGGCTTGGAGAGGAGAGAGGCCCTGCCGCAAGTAAGGGTGACGACCAAAATTTAAACTCGTTTGCCCCCTGCCAGGCCCTGCGCAGAGCACAGGCCCCTCAAAGCACCTGTCGCTGGGCAGACTCTGGGCCCTCCTGGTATTGTGGTCCCTGGAGAGAAATAGGGCCCCAGGGCTGCCCCAGCCTCGGCACGGCCCAGGTGTGTGCAAGCTCTGTGGGCGCCCGCCAGGAGCCTGTCTTCTCCCTTCCTCCGATCTGAGCGCGGAGCTGGCGGCTGTCACAGCCCACTAGCCTCGGAGACCGTCTGTTTCATTGATGGAGACAGCTCCCACGGCAGTCCGGATCCAGCTTCAAACCGCCTTGGCAGTGCCTGGCCACACTGACCAGATCAAGTTTGAAGTTTCAGTGCCTGACGGGCACCGGCTGACTCAATTACGAGGGCTGTTAGGTTGGCGAGCCTGGGCCTTCCCCACGTGGAGGCTGAGGCCACTTCTGCCCCCAGCGCCAGCTCCACAGCCACCTCCCAGGGACACGGGGCCTCCTGGGCCGTCTGGGGTCCTGGACGGGGCACCCCAGTGGGTCTGCCGGGTTTCCTTTACCCCATGACCCCTCACCCACTGTACTCTGGAACCCCCTAACCTAGAGAAACAGGCAGGAAAACTGTTTCTCTTCTAAATCGCTAGATCCTTGTTCACTAGTGTGAAACCAAAGCTGTCTCCTCCTGAAGTGGCCTGTCTCCCATGCCCTCCACCATCCCCCGGGCCTGGCCGTCCACCACGCCCTCCACGCTCACCCATGGCCTAATTAGTAGTTCCTGGTGGGGACACTTCACGCAGGAAGACCCTGCCCCTCGTCCCAGGCCCACGTGGAAATGACTGGTGTTCTTGTAATCAGGGAAGCTTAGAGGTCACCTCACTGTAATGTCCCCAAACCGCTTTGCACCCTGATGCGCTCTCACAAATGATACACAGAGGGCTGGAACCACAGTGTGCCCTCAGGCTGCTCCCAAACACAGATGTCCAGTGGAGGCTGGAGGCTCCGCACGGGAGCACAGCAGCAGGGCTGCGTGGGCCTCCACCTGTCGCAGCCTCTCTGCCTCCCCACGCCGTGGCCTATCTCTTGGAAAGCCCTCACAGGAGGAGAGGAGCACCTCTTCTCACGTGGCTCCAGGAGCCAGGTTGTCGGCCCACCAGGATGTGGGGATCAGCAAGGGTGGCTCACTTTGTGCTACCAAAATTGTGCGTGTGTTGAAGTCATGTGGTAGATGAGGAAGTTCCTTGCCCCCAATTTCAGCCTCTTGTGGGTGGATAACAGGTTATCAGGGAAAGTCCAAGAGCCTATGTCCCCGTCCCTTATGGGAGCACAGAGTCTGAGGGTGTGAGCCAGCCGCCGGCTCCTCTGGGCGCTCTGCCCAGTTGGATCCCAGGCAGCTCCCCAAGGGAGAGGCCAGTGGCACACCCTCTGTCTTCCCCTCTCCAGACCCAGCCCTGAGCAGGCGGATCATGATGGAAATGCCAGGACGATGCATGAGTTTCCTAGGGCCGCCAGAACGAGTTACCACAAACTTGGTGGCTTAGCACAAACGAAATTTGTTCTCTCCCGGCTTTGGAGTCCAGGAGTCTGAAATCAGTGTCAGCAAGGCCATGCTCCCTCAGGGGACTCTCCGGGAGTACCCATTCCTCGCCTCTTCCAGCCTTGGCAGCTGCTGGCAGTCCCCGGCATTCCGTGATTTGGAGCCGCCTCACCCCATCTCAGCCCCATCTTTCCATCGCCTCCTCTTCACTGTGTCGCTGGGTCTACTCTCCCTTTGCCTCTCTCGTAAAGATGCACATGATAGTGTTTAGGGCCCACCTGGATAATTTAGGATAAACTCCTCCTTCCAAGATCCCTAAATTAATCACAGTTTTTGCCATACAAGGCAATATTCACTCTTTGCCATATATGGTGATATTCACACGTTCCAAGGATTAGGAAGCAAATATATCAGGGGAGGGGAGAGCATTTTTTCTGCCAACCACAGCTATTACATAATAACTTGGGATCTCTGGGCAGGGATTTTCTCCTTTGATGCTCACAGTAACTGAAGGCTCAGATGCTCTCATGCCCCATTTCCACGCTGGGCGGGAGGAGGGGTGGGGGCAGAACTGAGAAATGAGCCTGATGCTCATGATGATAAGGAAACAGAAGTTCAAAAGCTCGAGTAGCGCACCTTCCGGGCCCCATCCACTCTTGTAATTGAGCACTGTGGACAGGGCCTTGGTGGCCAGAAGTGTCGACACGTGAGTCTAATAGGCCTAGGGTTAGAGCCGCCTCCTGCCTCAGTTTCCTCAGAACACCAGCTTCACAGCAGGGGCATTCTGAGTGTTAAAGGAAATAACATATGAATATACTTGGCTCAGGACTTAGCAGATAGTAAGTGTCTCATCAGTGGTAGGTATGACCATCCTTTTTGTTCAATTGGACAAATGTTTTCTTATCCCTCCCATGTGCTCAGCACAGGGTGGCAGCAACAGTTTGCAGGGAGAGCTGTCAGCGTTGCCTGGTCACTGGCAGTAGTGTAGGTACTCAGAGACAAACGCCAGTGGTCCTCATCCATCCCTCCTTCGTGCCTGCATACCACAGGACACGCTGGGAACTTCCCATGTGAAATGCTGTGGCGAAGAAGGTGACAGAGTCCCTGCTCTTCTCTGAAGGAACTCACAGGGCAGTGGTACAGAAGGAAATGTGTTCCAGGGTGAGAGGTGTTATCAGAAAATTGTCATCTCAACTTTGGAGGATGGAGGTTGGAGGAACGAGAGGCGAATGATGTCTCCTGTAAGAGGCCATGCATGAGCTGAGTCCCAGAGGATGCAACCATCGGATACTTGAGCTTTAGGTGCCAATTGCTGAAAGTTTGCTAAGGATACGCGCACCTGTGTCTCTGGGGAAGGTGGTAGTGGGGGTCAGGAAACAGAGGCTGACAACCCAACACGAGATCCTGCTTGGGAGACCCTGATAACAGCACTGATGGTGATGACTATAATCCTATGGTTGGATGGTCAGAGTCCTGACAGGAAATCCAGGGCACACCCTAGGGTGACTAGAGAGAGTTCGGTGATGGGACTACTCACAACCGTGTGGGAGGGACTAAGAGAAAACGCAAGGAATGATAAAGCACCTGGGGGCCAGCAGCAGCGGAAAGACTTCCCTCTGACCTCCTTCTCTTGTGGGTCTTCCCACTGACTATTTCCAGCTGGAAGTCAGAGGGCAAGGACGTCTGAAGATGAAGTCCATATGGTCAGCTTCCTGGGGAACAGAGCAGGATAGATAAGCGTGGGGAACAGATCTGGAGGGGCAAACAGAGAACCTAGCCTGATGAGGAAGATGAAGGCAATGGTAGTGGTGATGGTGGTGATGATGGTAGTGGTGGTGTCAATATTAGTGGTCACGGTGATTGTGATAATGGTGGTGGCGGCGGTAGTGGTGATGAGGATGGTGGTGATCATGGTGGTGACCATGGTAACGGTGGGCTTGGTGGTGATGGTAGTAGTGGTGATAATGGTTGTAACGGTGGTGGTGATAATGGTGGTGGTAGTGGTGGTAATGATGGTGATGGTGGTGGTGATAATGG